>NC_134553.1:10189554-11389554 GCF_025594145.1 Primulina tabacum
GATTATTATTATGTGTGCTAGATATAATGATCAGTATGTATTGAAGTCAGATCGAAATACAGACTGTTATACAATTGTTATAATTTATCAGATTTGATAGGATTGAAATGATGTCGATTTAGTATCAGATTATGTTAATCGATTAATTATGAGTTATGGAGATTGATATACACTGATCTGTACCACCGGTACTTGGAAATTGGACCATTGTGCCGTCAAAATTTGATAAGACTGAGAGATCTTAAATTGAATTGAATATGATAAAGTAGATTGGATATTAATCAAAACAGAGTTTGAATTAAGCTATACATGATACAGTGTATTCGATTTGTATTGCCAGATTGTTTTGGACAAGCAGTGAGTTTGAGACTTCGACAGAACCAGATCGACAGAACGAAAAGAAAGGTATAAGTCAGTGTTAACCGGGAGATCGACTTGAGTCAGATTAGACTTGAGTTTCCCTAAACCACATGTGTATGTTATTGTTTTCATATTTTTGTATGCTTTGTCTAAGTATGTTGATTTTATGATGTATATAGAAGCAGTGAATTACAGATAGTTTTGGGTGTGAGTCATTGAACAGAGGGGCTAGATTTTGACGAGCGATCAATGGCCCATTGCACTTGTCAGAATAGGATTGGCAGACATGCCAAGTCTTTGGCAGATCTGCCAAGACACTGAACGTTTGGTGTATCGACGTGCTTAAGAGACAGAGCAGGTCCTTATTGTGATAATTCGATACAGATAAGACCAAAGTCCAGAAATAGGAATGTACCGCCACCACGAAGGGAGGGTAGGTGGGAGACTTGTTACGTTTTTATTCAGATCGGGATCCTAGATGAGAGATGAGTCGAGTCTGAGAGATGAGTCAAAGTCTTAGAATCACAGAGTGTGATTCAAAGTCTATTGATTCATATTCTTATGTGATACATGTTCAGAGTATGAATTACTGTTGATATCAATTTTGATTTCAGGTTATGATACTGTCTTGATATCTTTTTCATGCTGTTATATATGCTGTTATATGAAATGCATGTATACATGATTTATACTGGGATTAAATTCTCACCAAAGTTATCCGGCTGTTGTCTTGTTTGTTGTGTGCATGACAACAGGTGGGACAGGATCAGGGTCGAGAGATGATGAGATATCGAGATTAGAGTGGTGATTCGGACTTTGATGTAGATATGTTTCATTACTTGATTGTAGTAGTTGAACCTTAATTTGGAATAGAATGCATGTTGTACAAAACTTGTAGTTTTATACTGTTTGTATAATTAATCTCATTACGTTCCGTAGTTTAAAGAAAAAAATTTTATGGCCCTAATTACTTGATTAGTAAATTTATCCTAATAACGAGTAAGAAGATAATTAGCGTCCGGGTCCCCACAACAGGTGGTATCAGAGCGATAGATCTTTTAGATTGAGATAGAAGATAGAATTAGCGGGGTAGATTGAGTTTTCTTTCCTTGCTCGTGATTGTAGCAGATTTATTGCTTTAATACTTGATTTCCTTAATATCTGAATTAATTTGAATATATATGATTGAGAATGAATCAGACCGATTCTTGATCTGCTGTAAGATGATCGGAGGAGGATTGAAACAGAACTGTTATGTCTGGTTACTTATGATTTTGATAATCAGATCTATCTCCTCGAGGAATCACAGAACAGAGAAGTATCTTGATTGATCAGATGGATGTGTCAGAAACTCTGATGGAAACACAGTTACAGAGGTTTCAGTCATTTCAACCGCCGATTTTAAGGGGTACTGAAACGTCTATTGATTGCGAAAGTTGGCTAGAAGATATAGAGATAGTTTGATTCACTGAGTATCCAGAGGAACGAAGAGTTAAACTGATTGGACATCAGTTACGGGAAGTCGCAAAGAGCTGGTGGATTGCAACCAAGGAAGTCCTAGAAAGCGTTGGTACAATGATTTCTTGGAAGATCTTCAAAGTTGAATCTATCGAAGGTTTTTCCCAGCTTCGTACGAGAGGACAAGAAGGCAGAATTTGAAAATTTGAAACAGGATCAACTAAACATTGCAGAATATGTTGCCCACTTTTCTACTTTGCTACGTTTTGCTCCTCACGTGGCTGAGAATGATGAAGCTGTGATTGATTTCATCAAGGGATTGAATCCTGAGATATTGACATTGATAAGTGTGAGCGACCCTACACTTTATTGATATTTGAGTAAAGCTAAGAGAGCCGAAGCTAGTTAATGAGACGGAAAGGAGCTTCTTTTGTACTTCCAACATTGAGACCACAGCAACCACTCTCAGACTTGAGATTGGTGGCAGCAGGGTGGAAAGAAAGATTATTGGAAGCTAGAGGAAGACAGTTCAAGAGGTTGGCAGCAGTTTGTTTGGTTCCAGTTGTTCTAGCCAGAGTTATACTGGAGTTTATTGCAGCGCTTGCGGAGGTAGACATCCCACAGAGCAATGCCAAGGAGTACTTGGTATTTGCAACATTTGCAAACAGCAAGGACACTTTACTGAGTATGTCCACAAAGAGATTCCCGAAGAGTCCAGGGAACAGAAGCATCTGGTTACAGTTACCGAAGAACAGATCCCGGATGCACTTGATGATATAGTGACAGGTAGTTGTTCTTATGATTATCCTGTATTGGGATTGAAAGATACTAGTGCATCCTATACGTTATTTTTGAACGAATTGCATTGATTTATGTATTATCTGTTGAGTACTTATCTGCTGTAGTAGTTTATCTCTTCAGTTGTGGGAAGCGATTTGATATCAGTAAATTCTGTAAGCATCGTATACTACAGTGGGGTGAGAATGAGATTGAGTTAGCTGGTATTGTACTTGTGTGTCTGAGTATGATTGCATTACTGATATGGCTATTCTGATCAAGTACAGAGTTACCATAAACGGATTTAGAAGATGGTAAGATTCAGACCTGAAATGGCCGAAGAATGAATATAGTACGGTAAGGATTCTAGATTTAGAATTCCTTAGATATCCGTGTTATTTATGATTTGAGTATTACCGAAAGGAGCAGAGGGACTCCTATGTATTCAGTTGTTGAATATTTGAAGACGGTATTGAAATATTTTGAAAACTAAGATATGGTATACAGAAACTGTTAAAATGTGAATCTGATTGAACAAGTTATATTCAGGGCTTGTTATATTCAAAGATGATATATCTGTTGATCTTAGCGGAGTGAGATCGTGATTAATTGGTCAAAATTGACGTCAGTGTTAGATATTGGCAGTTCTAGAAGTATTAGCAGGCTATTATCTATCACAGATGTTCTGAATTTGATTGATATTTCGGTTGTTCAGAATGAATATTTGAAACAGATGGTAGACTGTAGAAATTTGATATTGTCCAGTTGAATCAAAACTGATTTTGAGAATTAAAGCGACTCAGAAAGTTGATCAGAATGTTCAGAAATTGATATCGATAGTTGGAGCGGAGTATCAATCAGAATATCAGGTATGTGGTACTGTATAGTATGTGAATAACTGACTTATTGTGTCAGATGTTTCGGATTTGAAACGAAAGGTATTGTCAGATATGTAGAGTAGTAATTCAGTATTCATCCTGGTGATCGAAAGAAAGAAACCCGGAAATTGGTTATATAGCTTATCGATTCCTGAATGGAAATAAGATCACATTTCCAGGGAAATCGTGATGAAGCAATTGCAATGCTGCCGAAAGAGAGCCTTGATTGAGTTAAGAATGATTGACTGACCAAGTGGGAATTTTAATTCGTACATAAGAATGTACAGACAGGACCCGATGACAGAGATTTATGTCAGAAAGTGGTGAGATTGCATAAATGCTGGAATTGATTGGATTAAATCATAATTTTCGGTTATTTGTACATTGGCACAGTTTACAGTAGGTTCTAGGTACAAAGTGACAGCTGAGTACCATATATCATCCTCAACCGACAGATAGTAAGAGCCGACTATCTAGACATTAGAAAATATACTTAGAACTACAGTGCTTGATTTTGTCACTAGTTGGAAAGATTTTTTGCCATTTGTGAGTTACCGTACAGCGCAGCTATCAAACGAATATGAGATGGAACCGTTGTACAGAAAAAAGTACAGATTCTCTATTTATTGCGATAATGTAGAACCGTAAATCAGACGTATAAGCCATGCATAATTCTAGATTTTAAATTTAATTGACTTCATTGCATGATTATTTTAAATGCATTGTTTGAAGTTAATTATTATTTCAGTTCAGTAGATGTTTTAGCATTTCAGTTTTTCAGTGAGGCCGGACCGGAGTTGGAGTTTTGAGATAGAATTTAAGATTCGAGAAATATTTCCAGAAGTTAATTTAGCTAGCAACCAAGTTCATTTAAGTTAGAAAGGGAGGTTTGAGGATTTAATTTAATTATTTGAGGTGATTAAGAAATGAACTCATTTAAGTTATTAAATTAAGGGGTTAGCTCACTAAATTATTTAAAGGATTAGTAAGGCTTTCAAGGATTATTAGTTGACTAGATAATCAACATTCCCTTTATTTTATATGCATTTTTCGGCCACCCTTAGTGCTAGAAGATTCATTTTCCAACTCATCAACTTTGACCAATTCTTTGCATGTAATTAGTAGGATAATTCTAGGATTTTTGGGAGCACAATTTAATTAATAATGGACATATCCTAGACTAGAAAATAAGCAAAATTTCGGCCACTACCTCCTAGAAGCATCCACCAACTCATTTGATATCAATTCAAAATTAAAATTCAAAGGGGAGTGGACTTGGTCTTGATTCTTCCTTATATTGTGCACCCTTCTCCTCCCCTCAAACCATTTTTCCCCCCTCTCTTTTCAAAATCAGAGTGAATCACACTCATTTTCAGTAGAAAAATCGTGAGGTACCTAGCAAAAAGAAGAGAGAAAAATCGAGAGCAAGGTAAGGTAGAAAAGAGAAGCGCCACCTCCTCCGTGCCGCGTCGTCGTTGTTTCGTTCGTTTTCTTTCAAAACGAAACCAGGCATGTCTAGATTTCTTTCAAACCTCAATCAAGTCATATTATCATTTATTTTTCAGTACATGATCATGTTTATTCAAGTAAAAATCGAGATCCATGTCAAAACATTTTGAAACCACACATGCAGAATTTTCGATTCCTTGGCAAGCTTCACGTTTCTTTGTTTGTGAGTTTCAGGTATTGGATCGACTCCAGGCTCCCAAGGCGGCTTGTATACATGTAGTAGGATGCATTAGGACCATGTTGGTCCATTCAAACCAGCCCCATGCTTGCTGGAAATTCAGAATGACAGCAAGTCCCCATAGGTGCAGAAATGTTGTTCGAAAATTCAGTTTTTGTCATGGAGGAAGGATCTGATCTTGGCTGCCCCAAGGGCCTATAGCCATGGTTGGATCACTTCCCTAGCATGTCTAAGACGTGACTAAGTTGCCCTTTTGGTGGCTTGGTCCATGGTTCATCGGTTTTTAATAAAAATCACAACAGCCCCTACCCCTTCGGCTACTTCGTTGGACAGCTTTTGGTTTTCTTTTGTGCTTGGTATGGATCTTGGTTGGCCTATGGCCCTTAGCCACGGTTCATATCATGCTCCTAGATGTCTAGATCGTGCCATGGTCAATCAAATGGCCACTGGAAACACGAGACATCGATCATAGCATAAACACTACACACGCATCACGTTGCTCTCGGTTGGACCCTTCGGTTGAGTTATGGTGTGATGCTGATTGTGGCTGGCCTAGGGCCCTTAGGCCATGTTCAAATCATTCCTTGGGATGTTGGTAAGAGTCTCTGGTCGGTGGTTCACGCCCCTAATGGCCGATAGTCTCGAAACCAACGCGAGTCTTGTAGTTGCCAGCTGCTGGGAAAATTCAGCAAGTTGCTGTGCTCGTTTAGAAGGCTTGTTTGAGTCATGGTTGGCTTTTAGCCCATGGCCTTGGAACTGGACAGTGCCTCATTGAGTTAGGAAGGTCATGTTTTGATCGTTTGTCATTTGGATCATTTTTGAGGTCGTACGAGAATTTTACGGTGCAATGTGCCAAATTGACTCTCGAAAGAGCGTTTCGTGTTTTGGCCTCCATTCACCTAGATTTCGACCCTATCATTTTAGGAGCATTATTTTATGATTTTTCAGCGTATTTTAATCATGACTATACGTCGGTTCAGTGTCGGTTCAGGTTGGCTCGGAGTCATGATTAAATGCGAAGTCATTAGGCGTCATAGTCGCATCTTTTGAACGTAAATTGCATAGTTGGTCAGTTTAAGCTATTGCATATTTTTCATGGCACAGTTAGGTTGCAGCGAGCCTGGGAACGATCCAATCCAATCCAGTTGGTAAAATTACAGGAATTTTCATTACGCCAGTTAATTATTTTACGTGCATTAAATAGAAAATGATTATTTTTGAGATTTATGCGATATGGCTTGTGGTTCATTCACTATGTGGGAGTGTTATTTTATACGGTCGCCAGTGACCGATCAGTTCAGTATGGTACCACCCGGTCGCCAGTGACCGGCCAGCTCAGTTCAGTTTCAGCCTCCCCGGTAGCCAGTTACCGATCAGTTCAGCTTAGTGCAGTGGCCACAGGCGTAAAACATAATCTCAAAGAAATCTTTACCAGATATTTCAGTACAGGCTCCAAGGAGCAAATATTTTTACAGTGATTTCCAGTTCAATTATGCACGTATTATAATTTGCTCAGTACACGATTATTTCAGTATTGCCCAGACAGGATATGTTAACTCATGCATATTTTTAATTCAGATTTTACTCGTTACCTGTGATATATGCATGCTGAGTCTTTAGGCTCACTAGACTTGATTGTTGTAGGTACTGATGAGGTCAGGGCAGGGGCGGGGACCAGTGAGCCAGCTTGGGTCTGGCAGTAGTGCACCGAGGACCTCAGTGCAGCAGTTGTTAATTATTCCGCAAACAATTTTTATTCAGTTGTTGGATTATTTTTAAATTGTGATTTTTGGCAAACTTTATGTCTTTCGCTGCTATTATTTTAAACATTGAACTTGATTCCCCACGTGATTTTATGAATGAGGCCATTTAAGTTCTTTTAAAAAGAAAAATTTTAATTTCCGCAAATTTTCAAGAAAGGAGGTTAGAGCCCTTTACAGTTGGTATCAGAGCGGTGGTTCTGTATAGGGTTTCACTACTACTGACCGCGGAAGCTCACGAAGCCACGCCTTTGGCTGTAAGTTTTTCAGTTCAGCATTTTGTCAGCATTTTAGTTAAGCATGAATTAGTTTTCAGCATGCTTCCAGATTTATTCAGTATTTCAGTAGTTCATTTAAAATAAATATGGAATTATGCATGTTAGTTACGTATGGGTTATGTTGGAACAGTATGCCCCCTAAGACGCATTTTAGAGCGCAACAGAGAGGAGGAAGCCTCGCCGAGAAGGACCAGGGAGGAGCGTAGACCAGAGGGAGACCTACCACCTCTCCACCGCCCCCACCGGACATGAGTGCCCAGATGTTAGCTGGGATGGCACAGTTCTTCGCACAGTTTGCGGGGGGCAAGCCGCAAGCCGTAGCCGCAGCCGCAGCCAGGCCGACAGGGCCCGAGGCTGTGTATGAGCGATTCATGAAGATGCGCCCGAAGGAATTCTCTAAGGGCATCTGACCCCATGGTTGCCGAGGGATGGATCAAATCCCTCGAGGTTATCTTCGATTTTATGGAGCTGGGGGACGCAGACCGAGTCCGATGTGCCACCTACTTGTTCACTGGAGACGCCCGCTTATGGTGGGAAGGAGCTTCTGTAGCCCTTACATTGGCTACACTTTCTTGGACCCGCTTTACGGAGGTTTTCTACTCCAAGTATTTTGCTGAGGAGGTTCGCACCAGGCTGACCACCTGAGTTCATGAGTCTGAGACAGGGGATATGTCGGTTACGGAGTTTATCCGTAAGTTCGAGAGGGGCTGTCACTTTGTGCCCCTGATAGCGAATGATGCCAGAGCCAAGCTGATGCACTTCCTGGTGGGCTTACGGCCGATCTTGCGCCGGGATGTTAGGGTATCTTACCCTGCTACTTATGAGGTGCCGTCTCCAAGGCCTTAGCCGCAGAGTAGGATCTGCGGGATATCGAGCGGGATCGCCAGGGAAGCGCCAGTCCAGGCACCGCACCGCCCTCCTCCTCATCAGCATCAGCAGCAGAATAAGAGGTACTTTCATGGACGCCCAGGAACCGATGCCAGCAGCAGCAGCAGCAGCAGCGGGGACGCCCAGCCCGGAGGACTCAGGAGCACCAGTTTGTCCCAGGTGCTCACGTCGCCATCCTGGAGCAATGTATGGCTGGCTCAGGAAAGTGTTTTAAGTGTGGCAGTCCAGACCACATGTTGCTGCAGTGTCCCTCAGAGGAATCTGCCTACCCAAGGCGAGTTTTTGCTCTCCATGCCGCGGAAACCAACCCGGAGACTATGTTGTTGACAGGTACCTTTAAACTTTAAGTTATTCTTCGAATTTCAGCATTTGGGAATCGGGAATTTAGATTTTTTGAACTTAGAACTGTTATAGGATTGCATGTCCTACTCAGATTTATTTCGGGAAATTAAGCTAGAGGAACCTTGACCTTTGCATGTCTATAAGTTTAGATCTTGTAGTGGGATTCAACTTAGAGCTCCGCTCTTTCAGGGAGAATTTTTATATCTGGTTTCGCTACCAAGGCCTTGATAGATTCAGGAGCCACTCACTCTTTATTTCGGAGGTCTTTGCAAACTTTCTCAAGATCCAGACCATTGGCTAGATACAGCCTTTTCAGTAGTGTTGCCGTCAGGCGAGGAGATGGCAGCCACCAATGTATCCGAGATATAGACCTTGAGTTGCACGGTAATCTTGTTTATGCGGATCTGATTGTGCTACCGATGCCGGAATTTGACATCATCCTAGGGATGGACTGGCTATTGAGGAACAGAGTGTTGATAGACTTCTAGCGGAGATCCGTTCTTGTCCGACCGCCTGGAATGGAGCAGTTCTTATTTGAGCCGGACAGGTACTTTCCTTTACCGCGCATTATTCCTTATGTTCAGGCTAGGAAACTCATGCATAGAGGGTGTCGGGCATTTCTAGCGACCTTTTATCTGTCCCCGAGGAACCCAGCCAGTCAGCCTCAGATGTTCCGATAGTTAGAGATTTCTTAGACGTTTTTCCCGAAGACGTCTCTGGTATGCCACCAGAGAGAGAGGTGGAGTTTCCATTGAGCTTGTGCCAGATACGGCTCCAATATCCAAAGCGCCATACCGTCTAGCACCGACAGAGATGGCAGAGCTTAAGAAGCAGATTCAGGAACTTCTCGACAAGGAGTTCATTCGCCCGAGCTTTTCTCCATGGGGCGCGCCAGTCTTATTCGTGAAAAAGAAGGATGGCACGATGAGGCTTTGCATTGACTACAGGGAGTTGAACAGGGTTACAGTGAAGAATAATACCCCACTGCCGAGGATTGAGGATCTGTTTGACCAGTTGCAGGGAGCTTCGATTTTCTCCAAGATAGATCTGCGTTCCGGTTATCACCAGTTGAGGGTAAGAGATGCTGATGTTTCGAAGACAGCTTTCAGGACTCGTTATGGTCACTACGAGTTCCTTGTGATGCCGTTCGGTCTGACGAATGCGCCAGCGATCTTCATGGATCTCATGAATCGCGTATTTCAGCCGTACCTCGACCAGTTTGTGATAGTGTTCATAGATGACATTCTCGTCTACTCCAAGAGTCGGGAGGAGCACAGCAGGCATCTGACCACAGTGTTGCAGACATTGCAGAAACATAAACTATTCGCAAAGTTCAGTAAGTGCGAATTCTGGTTAGAGAAGGTGGCGTTCTTGGGCCACATTGTTTCTAGCAGTGGCATTGAGGTAGACCCGGCGAAAGTTGCAGCAGTAAGAGATTGGGTTGTGCCTCAGAATGCATCAGAGATCCGCAGTTTTCTTGGGCTAGCAGGATATTACAGGAAGTTCATTGAGGGATTCTCATCCATTGCCGTTCCACTCACAGCACTGACCAAGAAAAATGTGAAGTTTGTGTGGAGCGAGGAGTGTCAGAAGAGCTTCGATACTTTGAAGCAAGCTCTTATTTCAGCACCTGTTTTGGCTGTACCGTCAGGATCTGGTGAGTTTGTCCTTTATACCGATGCTTCGAAGCTTGGTTTAGGTGCAGTTTTGATGCAGCATGGGAGATGATAGCGTATGCTTCTCGACAGCTGAAAATCCACGAGAAGAATTACCCTACCCATGATCTGGAGTTAGCGGGCCGTAGTTTTTGCTTTGAAGATTTGGAGGCACTATCTGTATGGAGAGAAGTGTCAGATCTTTACCGACCACAAAAGCCTCAAGTATTTCTTTACGCAGAAGGAGATGAACATGCGTCAGAGGCGTTGGTTGGAGCTTGTGAAAGACTACGATTGTGACATTAGCTACCACCCGGGTAAAGCTAATGTAGTTGCGGATGCTTTGAGCATGAAAGTCGCAGTGATGGCTCATTTGACGATGCAGAAACCTCTTCAGATTGAGATGCAGAGGTTTGATCTTGAGACTTATCCTCGAGGTAGAGTTCCTCGTTTATCTACCTTAACTATCCAGTCCTCTCTTATTGACCGTATTCGCAGCGGTCAGGCAGCAGATGAGCAGTTGGCACAGTGGAAAGAAGAGAGATGAAGCCAAGGGCAGTGTTTGTATACAGTCAGCGACGGTATGTGAGATACCGAGATAGGATATGGGTTCCCAGCAGTGATTCTATCCGAGCAGACATCTTATCAGAGACCCATAGGTCCCCGTACTCCATTCACCCTGGGAGTACGAAGATGTACAAAGATCTGCAGCTATTGTATTGGTGGCCAGGGATGAAGAAGGACATCAGGCATTTTGTATCCGAGTGCCTGACTTGCCAGTTAGTGAAGGCAGAGCATCAGAGACCAGCAGGTTTGCTCAAGCCTCTTCCTATTCCCGAGTGGAAGTGGGAGAACATTACCATGGACTTTGTGACCGGATTGCCGAGGTCAGCCAGAGGATCGAATGCTATCTGGGTGATTGTAGATCGTCTTACCAAATCAGCGCACTTCTTGCCTATTAAGACGACTTTCACCATGGTTCAGTATGCAGAGCTGTATATCCGAGAGATAGTCCGACTCCATGGTATTCCAGTTTCTATCGTATCCGATAGAGATCCCAGATTCACTTCCTCGTTTTGGAAGAGTTTTGCATTCGACTATGGGTACGAAGTTGCTGTTTAGCACAGCTTTCCATCCGCAGACAGATGGACAGTCGGAGCGAGTTATTCAGATCTTAGAGGATCTTCTCCGTGCTTGCGTCATTGATTTCTCTGGGAGTTGGGAGTCGAACTTACCATTGGTAGAGTTCACCTATAACAACAGTTTTCCAGTCGTCTATAGGTATGGCTCCGTATGAAGCGCTGTATGGCCGCAAGTGTAGATCTCCTGTTCATTGGGATGAAGTAGGAGAGAGAGCAGAGTTGGGTCCAGAGATTGTTCAGCAGGCAGCAGATGTAGTAGTCAAGATCCGTGATAGGATGAGGACTGCTCAGAGCCGACAGAAGAGTTATGCCGATCAGCGGAGGAGGCAGAGTTAGAGTTTGCAAGTGGGCGATCATGTCTTCGTGAAAGTGGCACCTATGAAGGGTGTCATGAGATTTGGCAAGAAAGGGAAGCTCAGTCCGAGATTCATTGGACCGTTTGAGATCCTTGACAGAGTTGGGACGCTTGCTTATCGTGTGGCTCTTCCGCCGAATCTGGCCGGAGTACACAATGTCTTTCACGTCTCCATGCTGAGGAATTATATGGCAAATCCTTCGCATGTGCTGAATTGCGAGCCGTTGCAGCTTACTCCGAACTTATCTTATGAGGAGAGACCCGTGCAGATCCTAGAAAGACAGAGAGAAGAACTTCGGAACAAGTTGGTTAAGCGAGTCAAAGTCAAATGGCTCAACCATTCAGAGGAGGAAGCTACGTGGGAGTCTGAGCCGGAGATGAGAAGTCGATACCCTGAGTTATTCGGTGAGTTCTAATTTCGAGGACGAAATTTATTTAAGGGGGGGGGAGGATTGTAGAACCCGTAAATCAGTAGACGTATAAGCCATGCATAATTCTAGATTTTTAAATTTAATTGACTTCATTGCATGATTATTTTAAATGCATTTGTTTGAAGTTACTTATTTCATTATTTCAGTTCAGTAGATTGATTTTTAGCATTTCAGTATTTTCAGTGAGGCCGGACCGGAGTTGGAGTTTTGAGATAGAATTTAAGATTCGAGAAATATTTCCAGAAGTTAATTTAGCTAGCAACCAAGTTCATTAAGTTAGAAAGGGAGGTTTGAGGATTTAATTTAATTATTTGAGGTGATTAAGAAATGAACTCATTTAAGTTATTAAATTAAGGGGTTAGCTCACTAAATTATTTAAAGGATTAGTAAGGCTTTCAAGGATTATTAGTTGACTAGATAATCAACATTCCCCTTTATTTTATTATGCATTTTTCGGCCACCCTTAGTGCTAGAAGATTCGTTTTCCAACTCATCAACTTTGACCAATTCTTTGCATGTAATTAGTAGGATAATTCTAGGATTTTGGGAGCACAATTTAATTAATTAATGGACATATCCTAGACTAGAAAATAAGCAAAATTTCGGCCACTACCTCCTCGAAGCATCCACCAACTCATTTGATATCAATTCAAAATTAAAATTCAAAGGGGAGTGGACTTGGTCTTGATTCTTCCTTATATTGTGCACCCTTCTCCTCACCCCTCATAACCATTTTTCCCCCCTCTCCTTTTCGAAAATTCAGAGTGAATCCACACTCATTTTTAGTAGAAAAATCTTGAGGTACCTAGCCAAAAAGAAGAGAGAAAAATCGAGAGCAAGGTAAGGTAGAAAAGAGAAGCGCTCCACCTCCTCCGGGCCGCGTCGTCGTTGTTTCGTTCGTTTTCTTTCAAAACGAAACCAGGCATGTCTAGATTTCTTTCAAACCTCAATCAAGTCATATTATCATTTATTTTTCAGTACATGATCATGTTTATTCAAGTAAAAATCGAGATCCAAGTCAAAACATTTTGAAACCACACATGCAGAATTTTCGAATTACTTGGCAAGCTTCACGGTTTCCTTTGTTTTGTGAGTTTCAGGTATTGGATCGACTCCAGGCTCTCAAGGCAGCTTATATACATGTATAGGATGCATTAGGACCATGTTGGTCCATTCAAACCAGCCCCATGCTTGCTGGAAATTCAGAATGACAGCAAGTTCCCATAGGTGCAGAAATGTTGTTCGAAAATTCAGTTTGTTGTCATGGAGGAAGGATCTGATCTTGGCTGCCCCAAGGGCCTATAGCCATGGTTGGATCACTTACCTAGCATGTCTAAGACGTGACTAAGTTTCCCTTTTGGTGGCTTGGTCCATGGTTCATCGGTTTTTAATAAAAACATCACAACAGCCCCTATACCCCTTCGGCTACTTCGGTTGGACAGCTTTTGGTTCGTTTCTTTTGGTTGCTTGGTATGGATCTTGGTTGGCCTATGGCCCTTAGCCACGGTTCATATCATGCTCCTAGATGTCTAGATCGTGCCATGGTCAATCAAATGGCCATTGGAACGACACGAGACATCGATCATAGCATAAACACTACACACGCATTCAAGATGCTCTCGGTTGGACCCTTCGGTTGAGTTATGGTGTGATGCGGATTGTGGCTGGCCTAGGGCCCTTAGCCATGGTTCAAATCATTCCTTGGGATGTTGGTAAGAGTCTCTGGTCGGTGGTTCACGCCCCTAATGGCCGATAGTCTCGAAACCAACGCGAGTCTTGTAGTTGCGCAGCTGCTGGAAATTTCAGCAAGTTGCTGTGTCGTTTAGAAGGCTTGTTTGAGTTCTTGGTTGGCTTTTAGCCCATGGCCTTGGACTGGACAGTGCCTCATTGAGTTAGAAAGGTCATGTTTTCAACCGTTTGTCATTTGGATCATTTTTGAGGTCGTACGAGAATTTACGGTGCAATGTGCCCAAATTGACTCTCGAAAGAGCGTTTCGTGTTTTGGCCCTCCATTTCACCTAGATTTCGACCCTATCATTTTAGGAGCATTATTTTATGATTTTTCAGCGTATTTTAATCATGACTATACGTCGGTTCAAGTTGGCTCGGAGTCATGATTAAATGCGAAGTCATTAGGCGTCATAGTCACATCTTTTGAACGTAAATTGCATAGTTGGTCAAGTTTAAGCTATTGCATATTTTCATGGCACAGTTAGGTTGCAGCGAGCCTGGGAACGATCCAATCCAATCCAGTTGGTAAAATTACGGGACATTTTCATTACGCCAGTTAATTATTTTACGTGCATTAAATAGAAAATGATTATTTATGAGATTTAAGCGATATGGCTTGTGGTTCATTCACTATGTGGGAGTGTTATTTATACGGTCGCCAGTGACCGATCAGTTCAGTATGGTACCACCCGGTCGCCAGTGACCGGCCAGCTCAGTTCAGTTTTCAGCCTCCCCGGTAGCCAGTTACCGATCAGTTCAGCTTAGTGCAGTGGCCACAGGCGTAAAACATAATCTCAACAGAAAATTTTACCAGATATTTCAGTACAGGCTCCAAGGAGCAAATATTTTTACAGTGATTCCAGTTCAATTATGCACGTATTATAATTGCTCAGTACAGATTATTTTCAGTATGCCTCAGGATAGGATATGTTAACTCATGCATATTTTTAATTCAGATTTTTACTCGTTACCTGTGATATATGTATGCTGAGTCTTTAGGCTCACTAGACTTGATTGTTGTAGGTACTGATGAGGTCAGGGCCGAGGGCGGGGACCAGTGAGCCAGCTTGGGTCGGCAGTAGTGGCACCCGAGGACCTCAGTGCAGCAGTTTTATATTATTCCGCAAACAATTTTTTATCAGTTGTTGGATATTTTTAAATTGTGATTTTTGGCAAACTTTATTTTCTTCCGCTGCTATTATTTTAAACATTGAACTTGATTCCCAGTGATTTTATGAATGAGGCATTTAAGTTCTTTTAAAAAGAAAAATTTTTAATTTTCCGCCAAATTTCAAGAAAGGAGTTTTAGGCCCTTTACAGATATATCTCTGTGGTACCTGATATTGAACCTGACATAGTCAGAGATTTAACAAAAAATTGGAATTGATTCGGAAGAGGATAAAGACAGATCAGTATAGACTGGATAAATATGCCGATATCAGTCGACAGTTGTTGGTATTACAAACAAGAGTTTAAATATTGAATGGATTTTGCACTAAACAAACTTGGTAACAGATGATGGTGTTGATCTATTTGAGTGGTTGATTAGTATATACTGATATGGTATAGCCAGTATTTTGATATCGATTATATCATAATTACCTCAAGGGTCGTATTATGAACATTATACTTCTTGAATTAATACTCCAGATTGGAATCAGAATCAATAGAAGAAGAATAATTCAGAATGAAGACTATTCCACTGCTGAAAATTCAGTAGAATTATTAAGGAATTAAAAAACTACTTGGGAAACAGAATCTGATATGAGACAGGAATTCCCAGAATTATGGCTCTGATGTGAGTATTTAATTCAGCTTCTATTATTTCTTCCTGTTTATTGCATTGGATCTTATTGCTTAGGAGATGATTGTCTGTTATTTAGAGGACGAAATCATTTCTAGGGGTGAGAAATGTAATGCCCGAGATTGAGTGTGATGCTTATGAATTGGTATATATTATGAATAAGGCGATAGAAGAACAGAGGAAGAAGCGACGTTGCAATTTGAGTGTTTTGGCAAAGAGAGACCGCACCGCGCCAAGAAATCTACCGCACCCGCGGTGACTGGCTAGTAGGGTACGTTTTTGGTGAAAGAAGACAGCGCACCCGCACCGGTACCAGACAGAGCACCCCCGCGGTGTTGCTACAGTAAGGTGAGCGCACCCGCGGTTCTTGCTTCTGGAAAAATTGATGTATATCAGTACACCGAGCGCACCGCGGTCCAAGGTATAGCGCACCCACGGTGCGACGTGCAGTATGAAAATTTAGCCACATGTTTTACATGCAATTGAATTATATATATAGATCTTGATTCCTAACGATTTCAGCAGAAGAAATCGTGGATTTTCCCTCAGCAAATTCCTTAAAGCTTCCCATACCTTTAAATCGTGATTTTGAAATATCCGTGTATCAGAATTTGAATCGAACGCAGTATCGTGCTCCTCTCGCTACGAGCTACAATGTACGTAAGTTTTACTACGTTTGATATGATTAAAAATATGAGGTTGATGGAATCGAATAGGATTCATATATGGTGTTCTAGACATAGTGGACATCGTAGAATCATAACCGGATTGAAGAACAGATATGGTATGGAATTATTATGAATTTCGGAAGATATTGAGTAGGAATCGATATCAGATTTGTATTGTTACTGATTATAAAATGAGAGTTGATATTATTGTGTGTGCTAGATATACTGATCAGTATGTATTTGAAGTCAGATCGAAATACAGACTGTTTATACAATTGTTATAATTTATCAGATTTGATAGGATGAAATGATGCCGATTTAGTATCAGATTATGTTAATCGATTGATTATGAGTTATGGAGATTGATAAACACTGATCTGTACCGGTACTTGGAAATTGGACCATTGTGCCGTCAAAATTTGATAAGACTGAGAGATCTTAAATTGAATTGAATATTGATACAGTAGATTCGATATTAATCAGAACAGAGTTTGAATTAAGCTATTCATTGATACAGTGTATTCGATATTGTTATTGCCAGGTTTTGGACAGGTAGTGAGTTTGAGACTTCGACAGAACTAGATCGACAGAACGAAAAGAAAGGTATAAGTCAGTGTTAACCGGGAGATCGACTTGATTCAGATTAGACTTGAGTTTCCCTAAACCACATACGTGTATGTTATTGTTTTCTATTTTTGTATGCTTTGTCTAAGTATGTTGATTTTATTGATGTATATAGAAGCAGTGAATACAGATAGTTATTGAGTGTGAGTCACTGACATAGGGGCTAGATTTTGACAGAGCGATCAATGGCCCATTGCACCTTGTCAGAATAGGATTGGCAGACATGCCAAGTCTTTGGCAGATCTGCCAAGACACTGGACGTTTGGTGTATCGACGTGCTTAAGAGACAGAGCAGGTTATTGCTGTAATTCGATACAGATCAGACCAAAGTCCAGAAATAGGAATGTACCGCCACCACGAACGGGAGGGTAGGTGGGAGACTTGTTACGTTCTTATTCAGACCGGGATCCCTAGATGAGAGATGAGTCGAGTCTGAGAGATTGAGTCAGAGTCTTAGAATCACAGAGTGTGATTCAGAGTCTATATTGATTCATATTTCTTATGTGATACATTTCAGAGTATGAATTACTGTTTGATATCAATTTATGATTTCAGGTTATGATACATGTCTTGATATCTATTTCATTCTTTATATAGCTGTTATATGAAATGCATGTATACATGATTTATACTGGATTAAATTCTCACCGGAGTTATCCGGCTGTTGTTTGTTTGTATGTGTGCATGACAACAGGTGGGACAGGATCAGGGTCGAGAAGATGATAAGAGATCGAGATTAGAGTGGTGATTTTGGACTTTGATGTAGATATGTTTCATTACTTGATTGTAGTAGTTGAACCTTAATTTGGAACTAGAATGCATGTTGTACAAAACTTGTAGTTTTATACTGTTTGTATATTAGATTAATCCCATTACGTTCCGCAGTTTAAAGAAAAAAATTTTATGGCCCTAATTACTTGATTAGTAAATTGATCCTAATAACGAGTAAGAAGATAATTAGCGTCCGGGTCCCCACAGTACACGTTGGATTCCAAAGCGTTTTCAAGACACGCGTAAATCGTTAAACTTTGAAATACGCAACTTACTGTAAAATAATCAAACCCACATGTTTTTCATGGATAAACAATTAAATCATGCATATTATGATTTTTATAATGTTAAAAGAGTTTAGGAAATGTGCCTTTACGTTTATATGCTCGAATATACGATCTTCGACGAGGGTGCGACGTTGGACGACCGGACGACGAAGAACACAAGCCCTTTCTTTTCTCCGAAGTTTTCAAAATTGTGGTGTGTGCTTTGAGGTGTACACGGCTGCTGATGGAGAGTTTTTTTTGAGGTTTAGAAGAACTAAATTACTTATTTATAATTAATTAACTTGTTAATGGGCTTTGGTTTTGGGCTTGCATGCTTAAGGGTAATTGGGCCTACTTAAATTAATTAAATTGGGCACAATAACACTTAATTAATTACATAACAAAAGTTTATAAATTAGTTTCCATAAAATAATATTTTGATCTTTTAAAACTCTTGTTTGCCCAAAACCGGCTTCCCGGGAAAAATCGAGCTCGATTTGCAAAATAATTCGAATTCCATCATTTAAAAAAAAAAAATTAAATCATTTTAATCTAATAAGTAGCATTTCCATTATTTAATTAAAAATACATATTCTTGTCTTGGTCGTCCCCGGTCTTTTTCCTTGCTATTATCGAATATTCGTGTAAAATTCTTAATTTCTGTACATGCAATCATACATTTAATCATATAATATACTGATGCTAGCATTTAAAATCAAAAATAAAACAATTAAGCAATTAAAATAATTTTGCATGCATGCGGTTTACGTGGACTGATTTTTCGGACGTTACAGAAAAGTACACTTAAAAACACCTTATATAAATAATAAAAATTAATCATATAATAAAATAATTTTTCTGAAAATTCTCCCGTCTCCGATCCTTGTTCAAGCATGAAATGCGCCTAGAAACCCTAATACATGAACTTATAAAATTTCATGAATTAAATCTTGTATGCATGAATTATGCATAAAATAATTAAACACATAAAATAAATAAGTATCCTATATTGCATTCTTTCAAGTTACGTGAATAAATTCCTGGACCTTAAAACTCTCCCCTACTTAAACAAAATTTCGTCCTCGAAATTTAGAATGTACCGAACTCCGGGTAGCGACTCCTCATATCGGTCTCGGTCTCCCAAGTAGCCTCTCCTCTGAATGATCAACCACTTGACCTTGACCATCTGGATCACTTTTGTAGAACCCGTAAATCAGTAGACGTATAAGCCATGCATAATTCTAGATTTTTAAATTTAATTGACTTCATTGCATAATTATTTTAAATGCATTTATTGAAGTTAATTATTATTATTTCAGTTCAGCAGTTTGATTTTTAGCATTTCAGTATTTTCAGTGAGGCCGGACCGGAGCTGGAGTTTTGAGATAGAATTTAAGATTCGAGAAATATTTCCAGAAGTTAATTTAGCTAGTAACTAAGTTCATTTAAGTTAGAAAGGAAGGTTTGAAGATTTAATTTAATTATTTGAGGTGATTAAGAAATGAACTCATTTAAGTTATTAAATTAAGGGGTTAGCTCACTAAATTATTTAAAGGATTAGTAAGGCTTTCAAGGATTATTAGTTGACTAGATAATCAACATTTCCCTTTATTTTATCATGCATTTTTCGGCCACCCTTAGTGCTAGAAGATTCATTTTCCAACTCACCAACTTTGACCAATTCTTTGCATGTAATTAGTAGGATAATTCTAGGATTTTTGGGAGCACAATTTAATTAAATAAATGGACATATCCTAGTCTAGAATCAAGCTAAATTTCGGCCACCACCTCCTAGAAGCATCCACCAACTCATTTTGATATCAATTCAAAATTCAAATTCAAAAGGGAGTGGACTTGGTCTTGATATGATCCTTATATTGTGCACCCTTCTCCTCACCTTCATAACCACTCAATCCCTCTCCCTCTCCACCGAAATACCTCACCATTCAGATCCATTTTCAGTGTAGAAAAATCTTGAGTCTTAGCTAGAGGGAAGGCAAGAAAAATCGAGAACTAGAAAGAGCAAGAGTAGCGCTCCACCTCCTCCGTGCCGCGTCGTCGTTGTTTCGTTCGTTTTCTTTCAAAACGAAACAAGGCATGTCTAGATTTCTTTCAAACCTCAATCAAGTCATATTATCATTTATTTTTCAGTACATGATCACGTTTTAGCAAGCAAAAATCGAGAGCCATGTCAAAATATTTTGGAACACACATGCAGAATTTCGGCCCTTTCATGACAAGCTTCACGTTTTTCTGAGTTTTGTGGTTTCAGGTGATTGGTTCGATTCCAGGCTCCCAAGGCGGCTTGTATACATGTAGTAGGATGCATTAGGACCATGTTGGTCCATTCAAACCAGCCCCATCCTTGCTGGAAATTCAGAATGACAGCAAGTCCCTTAGGTGCAGAAAAATGTGGTTTCGGAAATTCAGTTTCTTGTCAAGGGTTGGATCTGATCTTGGCTGCCCCAAGGGCCTATAGCCATGGTTGGATCACTTCCCTAGCATGTCTAAGACGTGACTAAGTTGCCCTTTTGGTGGCTTGGTCCATGGTTCATCGGTTTTTTTAATCAAAACGTCACAACAGCCCCCTCCCCTCTCGGCCCTTCGGTTTTTGACAGCACATGTACTTCGAGTTGGTTGGCTTGGTGTGGATCTTGGTTGGCCTATGGGCCCTTAGCCACGGTTCATATCATGCTCCTATATGTCTAGATCGTGCCATGGTCAATCAAATGGCCACTGGAACGACGCAAGACATCGATCATAGCATAAACACTACACACGCACGCATGAGGGCCCTCGGTGAGAACTTTCGGGTGGTTGCTGGAATGAGGCGAATTGTGGCTGGCCTAGGGCCCTTAGCCATGGTTCAAATCACTCCTTGGGGACGTTGTGGAGAGGCTTTGGTCGGTGGTTCAAGCCCCAATGGCCAAAAGTCTCGCAAACGACGCGATGCAAGCAAGGTCGCAGCTGCTGGAAATTACAGCAAGTTGCTGTGTCGTTTAGAAGGCTTGTTGAGTTCTTGGTTGGCTTTTAGCCCATGGCCTTGGACTGGACAGTGCCTCATTGAGTTGGGAAGGTCATGTTTTTGACCGTTTGTCATTCGGATCATTTTTGAGGTCGTACGAGAATTTACGGTGCAATGTGCCAAATTGACCTCTCGAAAGAGCGTTTCGTGTTTTGGCCTCCATTCCACCTAGATTTCGACCCTATCATTTTAGGAACATTATTTTATGATTTTTCAGCGTATTTTAATCATGACTATACGTCAGTTCAGTGTCGGTTCAGGTTGGCTCGGAGTCATGATTAAATGCGAAGTCATTAGGCGTCATAGTCGCATCTTTTGAACGTAAATTGCATAGTTGGTCATGTTTAAGCTATTGCATATTTTTCATGGCACAGTTAGGTTGCAGCGAGCCTGGGAACGATCCAATCCAATCCAGTTGGTAAAATTACGGACATTTTCATTAAGCCAGTTAATTATTTTACGTGCATTAAATAGAAAATGATTATTTTTGAGATTTATGCGATATGGCTTGTGGTTCATTCACTATGTGGGAGTGTTATTTTTATACGGTCGCCAGTGACCGATCAGTTCAGTATGGTACCACCCGGATCGCCAGTGGACCGGCCAGCTCAGTTCAGTTTCAGCCTCCCCGGTAGCCAGTTACCGATCAGTTCAGCTTAGTGCAGTGGCCACAGGCGTTAAACATAATCTCAACAGAAAATTTTATCAGATATTTCAGTACAGGCTCCAAGGAGCAAATATTTTTACAGTGACTTCCAGTTCAGTTATGCACGTATTATAATTGCTCAGTACAGATTATTTTCAGTATGCCTCAGGACAGGATATTTTATCTCATGCATATTTTAAATTCAGATTTTTACTCGTTACCTGCGATTATGCATGCTGAGTCTTTAGGCTCACTAGACTTGATTGTTGTAGGTACTGATGAGGCCAGGGCCGAGGGCGGGGACCAGTGAGCCAGCTTGGGTCGGCAGTAGTGGCACCCGAGGACCTCAGAGCAGCAGTTGTTATTTTCTTCGCAAACAATTTTTATCAGTTGTTGGATATTTTTAAATCGTTGTTGTTGGCAAAACTTTGATTTTCTTCCGCTGCAATATTTTGAAATATTGAACTTGATTCACTAGTGATTTTATGAATGAGGCCATTTAAGTTTTTTTAAAAAGAAAATTTTTAATTTTCCGCAAATTTTCAAGCAAGTAGTTCGAGGGCCTTCACAGTTGGTATCAGAGCGGTGGTTCTGTATAGGGTTTCACTACTACTGACCGCGAGAAGCTCACGAAGCCACGCCTTTGGTCTGTAAGTTTTTTTCAGTTCAGCATTTTGTTCAGCATTCAGTTATAGCATGAATTATTTTGTCAGCATGCTTCCAGATTTTCAGTATTTCAGAGTTCATTTAAAATAAAGTATGGAATTATGCATGTTAGTTACGTATGGGTTATGTTGGAACAGTATGCCCCCTAGACGCATTTTAGAGCGCAACAGAGAGGTGGAGCCTCGCCGAGAGGACAGAGAGGAGCATAGACCGGAGGGAGACCTACCACCCCCTCCACCGCCCCCACCGGACATGAGTGCCCAGATGTTAGCTGGGATGGCACAGTTCTTCGCACAGTTTGCGGGGGGCAATGCCGCAGCCGTAGCCGCAGCCGCAGCCAGGCCGACAGGGCCCGAGGCTGTTTATGAGCGATTCATGAAGATGCGCCCGAAGGAATTCTCTGGGACATCTGACCCCATGGTTGCCGAGGGATGGATCAAATCCCTCGAGGTTATCTTCGATTTTATGGAGCTGGGGGACGCAGACCGAGTCCGATGTGCCACCTACCTGTTCACTGGAGACGCCCGCTTATGGTGGGAAGGAGCTTCGGTAGCCCTGACCTTGGCTACACTTTCTTGGACCCGCTTTACGGAGGTTTTCTACTCCAAGTATTTTGCTGAGGAGGTTCGCACCAGGCTGACCACCGAGTTCATGAGCCTGAGACAGGGGGATATGTCGGTTACGGAGTTTATCCGTAAGTTCGAGAGGGGCTGTCACTTTGTGCCCCTGATAGCGAATGATGCCAAAGCCAAGCTGATGCACTTCCTGGTGGGTTTACGGCCGATCTTGCGCCGGGATGTTAGGGTATCTGACCCTGCTACTTATGAGATTGCCGTCTCCAAGGCCTTAGCCGCAGAGCAGGATCTGCGGGATATCGAGAGGGATCGCCAGGGCAAGCGCCCGGTCCAGGCACCGCACCACCCTCCTCCTCATCAGCATCAGCAGCAGAATAAGAGGCCTTTTCATGGACCGCCCAGGAACCGAGGCCAGCAGCAGCAGCAGCGGGGACGCCCAGCCCCGAGGACTCAGGAGCACCCAGTCTGTCCCAGGTGCTCACGTCGCCATCCTGGAGCATGTATGGCTGGCTCAGGAAAGTGTTTTAAGTGTGGCAGTCCAGACCACATGTTGCTGCAGTGCCCTCAGAGGAATCTGCCTACCCAAGGCAGAGTTTTTGCTCTCCATGCCGCGGAAACCAACCCGGAGACTATGTTGTTGACAGGTACCTTTAAACTTTAAGTTATTCTTCGAATTTAAGCATTTTGGGAATCGGGATTTAGATTTTGAACTTAGAACTGTTATAGGATTGCATGCTCTACTCAGATTTATTTCGGGGAAATTAAGCTAGAGGAACCTAGACCTTTGCATGTCTATAAGTTTAGATCTTGTAGTGGGATTCAACTTAGAGCTCCGCTCTTTCAGGGAGAATTTTTATATCTGGTTCCGCTACCAAGGCCTTGATAGATTCAGGGGCCACTCACTCATTTATTTCGGAGATCTTTGCAAACTTTCTCAAGATCCAGACCATTGGGATAGATACAGCCTTTTCAGTAGTGTTGCCGTCAGGTGAGGAGATGGCAGCCACCAATGTTATCCGAGATATAGACCTTGAGCTGCACGGTAATCTTGTTTATGCGGATCTGATTGTGCTACCGATGCCGGAATTTGACATCATCCTAGGGATGGACTGACTATTGAGGAACAGAGTGTTGATAGACTTCCAGCGGAGATCCGTTCTTGTCCGACCGCCTGGAATGGAGCAGTTCTTATTTGAGCCGGACATGTACTTTCCTTTACCGCGCATTATTCCTTATGTTTAGGCTAGGAAGCTCATGCATAGAGGGTGTCGGGCATTTCTAGCAACCTTTTTATCTGTCCCTGAGGAACCCAGCCAGTCAGCCTCAGATGTTCCGATAGTTAGAGATTTCTTAGACGTTTTTCCCGAAGACGTCTCTGGTATGCCACCAGAGAGAGAGGTGGAGTTTTCCATTGAGCTTATGCCAGGTACGGCTCCGATATCCAAAGCACCGTACCGACTAGCACCGACAGAGATGGCAGAGCTTAAGAAGCAGATTCAGGAACTTCTCGACAAGGAGTTCATTCGCCCGAGCTTTTCTCCATGGGGCGCGCCAGTCTTATTCGTGAAAAAGAAGGATGGCACGATGAGGCTTTGCATTGACTACCGGGAGTTGAACAGGGTTACAGTGAAGAATAAATACCCACTGCCGAGGATTGAGGATCTGTTTGACCAGTTGCAGGGAGCTTCGACTTTCTCCAAGATAGATCTGCGTTCCGGTTATCACCAGTTGAGGGTGAGAGATGCTGATGTCTCGAAGACAGCTTTCAGGACTCGTTATGGCCACTACGAGTTCCTAGTGATGCCGTTCGGTCTGACGAATGCGCCAGCGATCTTCATGGATCTAATGAATCGCGTATTTCAGCCGTACCTCGACCAGTTTGTGATAGTGTTCATAGATGACATTCTAGTCTACTCCAAGAGTCGGGAGGAGCACAGCAGGCATCTGACCACAGTGTTGCAGACATTGCAGAAACATAAACTATTCGCAAAGTTCAGTAAGTGCGAATTCTGGTTAGAGAAGGTGGCGTTCTTGGGCCACATCGTTCTAGCAGTGGCATTGAGGTAGACCCGGCAAAGTTGCAGCAGTCAGAGATTGGGTTGTGCCTCAGAATGCATCCGAGATCCGCAGTTTCCTTGGGCTAGCAGGATATTACAGAAAATTCATCCAAGGATTTTCCTCTATTGCCGTTCCACTCACAGCACTGACAAAGAAAAATGTGAAGTTTGTGTGGAGCGAGGAGTGTCAGAAGAGCTTCGATACTTTGAAGCAAGCTCTTATCTCAGCACCCGTTTTGGCTGTACCGTCAGGATCTGGTGAGTTTGTCCTTTATACCGATGCTTCGAAGCTTGGTTTAGGTGCAGTTTTGATGCAGCATGGGAGAGTGATAGCGTATGCTTCTCGACAGCTGAAAATCCACGAGAAGAACTACCCCACCCATGATCTGGAGTTAGCGGCCGTAGTTTTTGCTTTGAAGATTTGGAGGCACTATCTGTATGGGGAGAAGTGTCAGATCTTTACCGACCATAAGAGCCTCAAGTATTTCTTTACGCAGAAGGAGCTGAACATGCGTCAGAGGCGTTGGTTGGAGCTTGTGAAAGACTACGATTGTGACATTAGCTACCACCCGGGTAAAGCTAATGTAGTTGCGGATGCTTTGAGCAGGAAAGTCGCAGTGATGGCTCATTTGACGATTCAGAAACCTCTTCAGATCGAGATGCAGAGGTTTGATCTTGAGACTTACCCTCGAGGTACAGTTCCTCGTTTATCTACCTTGACTATCCAGTCCTCTCTTATTGACCGTATTCGCAGCGGTCAGGCAGCAGATGAGCAGTTGGCACAGTGGAAGAAGAGAGATGAAGCTAAGGGCAGTGTTTTGTATTCAGTCAGCGACGGTATTGTGAG
The DNA here is from genome assembly GCF_025594145.1 of Primulina tabacum. Classification (NCBI taxonomy): domain Eukaryota; kingdom Viridiplantae; phylum Streptophyta; class Magnoliopsida; order Lamiales; family Gesneriaceae; genus Primulina; species Primulina tabacum. Next base: position 10,215,246 of record NC_134553.1, read on the forward strand.
ATACCGAGATAGGATATGGGTTCCTAGCAGTGATTCTATCCGAGCAGACATCTTATCAGAGGCCCATACGTCCCCGTACTCTATTCACCCTGGGAGTACGAAGATGTACAAAGATCTGCAGCTATTGTATTGGTGGCCAGGAATGAAGAAGGACATCAGGCGTTTTGTATCCGAGTGCCTGACTTGCCAGTTAGTGAAGGCCGAGCATCAGAGACCAGCAGGTTTGCTCAAGCCTCTTCCTATTCCCGAGTGGAAGTGGGAGAACATTACCATGGACTTTGTGACCGGATTGCCGAGGTCAGCCAGAGGATCGAATGCTATCTGGGTGATTGTAGATCGTCTTACCAAATCAGCGCACTTCTTGCCTATTAAGACGACTTTCACCATGGTTCAGTATGCAGAGCTGTATATCCGAGAGATAGTCCGACTCCACGGTATTCTAGTTTCTATCGTATCCGACAGAGATCCCAGATTCACTTCCTCGTTTTGGAAGAGTTTGCATTCGACTTTGGGTACGAAGTTGCTGTTTAGCACAGCTTTCCATCCGCAGACAGATGGACAGTCGGAGCGAGTTATTCAGATCTTAGAGGATCTTCTCCGTGCTTGCGTCATTGATTTCTCTGGGAGTTGGGAGTCGAACTTACCATTGGTAGAGTTCACCTATAACAACAGTTTCCAGTCGTCCATAGGTATGGCTCCGTATGAAGCGCTGTATGGTCGCAAGTGTAGATCTCCTGTTCATTGGGATGAAGTCTGAGAGAGAGCAGAGTTGGGTCCAGAGATTGTTCAGCAGGCAGCAGATGTAGTAGTCAGGATCCGTGATAGAATGAGGACTGCTCAGAGCCGACAGAAGAGTTATGCCGATCAGCGGAGGAGAGAGTTAGAGTTTGCAGTGGGCGATCATGTCTTCGTGAAAGTGGCACCTATGAAGGGTGTCATGAGATTTGGCAAGAAAGGGAAGCTCAGTCCGAGATTCATTGGACCGTTTGAGATCCTCGACAGAGTTGGGACGCTAGCGTATCGTGTGGCTCTTCCGCCGAATCTGGCCGGAGTACACAATGTCTTTCACGTCTCCATGCTGAGGAAGTATATGGCAAATCCTTCGCATGTGCTGAATTTAGAGCCGTTGCAGCTTACTCCGAACTTATCTTATGAGGAGAGACCCGTGCAGATCCTAGACAGACAGGAGAAGAAACTTGGAACAAGTTGGTTAAGCGAGTCAAAGTCAAATGGCTCAACCATTCAGAGGAGGAAGCTACGTGGGAGTCTGAGCCGGAGATGAGAAGTCGATACCCCGAGTTATTCGGTGAGTTCTAATTTCGAGGACGAAATTTATTTAAGGGGGGGAGGATTGTAGAACCCGTAAATCAGTAGACGTATAAGCCATGCATAATTCTAGATTTTTAAATTTAATTGACTTCATTGCATAATTATTTTAAATGCATTTATTTGAAGTTAATTATTTATTATTTCAGTTCAGCAGTTTGATTTTTAGCATTTCAGTATTTTCAGTGAGGCCGGACCGGAGCTGGAGTTTTGAGATAGAATTTAAGATTCGAGAAATATTTCCAGAAGTTAATTTAGCTAGTAACTAAGTTCATTTAAGTTAGAAAGGAAGGTTTGAAGATTTAATTTAATTATTTGAGGTGATTAAGAAATGAACTCATTTAAGTTATTAAATTAAGGGGTTAGCTCACTAAATTATTTAAAGGATTAGTAAGGCTTTCAAGGATTATTAGTTGACTAGATAATCAACATTTCCCTTTATTTTATCATGCATTTTTCGGCCACCCTTAGTGCTAGAAGATTCATTTTCCAACTCACCAACTTTGACCAATTCTTTGCATGTAATTAGTAGGATAATTCTAGGATTTTTGGGAGCACAATTTAATTAAATAAATGGACATATCCTAGTCTAGAATCAAGCTAAATTTCGGCCACCACCTCCTAGAAGCATCCACCATTTCATTTGATATCAATTCAAAATTCAAATTCAAAAGGGGAGTGGACTTGGTCTTGATATGATCCTTATATTGTGCACCCTTCTCCTCACCTTCATAACCACTCAATCCCTCTCCCTCTCCACCGAAATACCTCACCATTCAGATCCATTTTCAGTGTAGAAAAATCTTGAGTCTTAGCTAGAGGGAAGGCAAGAAAAATCGAGAACTAGAAAGAGCAAGAGTAGCGCTCCACCTCCTCCGTGCCGCGTCGTCGTTGTTTCGTTCGTTTTCTTTCAAAATGAAACCAGGCATGTCTAGATTTCTTTCAAACCTCAATCAAGTCATATTATCATTTATTTTTCAGTACATGATCACGTTTTAGCAAGCAAAAATCGAGAGCCATGTCAAAATATTTTGGAACACACATGCAGAATTTCGGCCCTTTCATGACAAGCTTCACGTTTTTCTGAGTTTTGTGGTTTCAGGTGATTGGTTCGATTCCAGGCTCCCAAGGCGGCTTGTATACATGTAGTAGGATGCATTAGGACCATGTTGGTCCATTCAAACCAGCCCCATGCTTGCTGGAAATTCAGAATGACAGCAAGTCCCTTAGGTGCAGAAAAATGTGGTTCGGAAATTCAGTTTCTTGTCAAGGGGTTGGATCTGATCTTGGCTGCCCCAAGGGCCTATAGCCATGGTTGGATCACTTCCCTAGCATGTCTAAGACGTGACTAAGTTGCCCTTTTGGTGGCTTGGTCCATGGTTCATCGGTTTTTAATCAAAACGTCACAACAGCCCCCTCCCCTCTCGGCCCTTCGGTTTTGACAGCACATGTACTTCGAGTTGGTTGGCTTGGTGTGGATCTTGGTTGGCCTATGGCCCTTAGCCACGGTTCATATCATGCTCCTATATGTCTAGATCGTGCCATGGTCAATCAAATGGCCACTGGAACGACGCAAGACATCGATCATAGCATAAACACTACACACGCACGCATGAGGGCCCTCGGTGAGAACTTTCGGGTGGTTGCTGGAATGAGGCGAATTGTGGCTGGCCTAGGGCCCTTAGCCATGGTTCAAATCACTCCTTGGGACGTTGTGGAGAGGCTTTGGTCGGTGGTTCAAGCCCCAATGGCCAAAAGTCTCGCAAACGACGCGATGCAAGCAAGGTCGCAGCTGCTGGAAATTACAGCAAGTTGCTGTGTCGTTTAGAAGGCTTGTTTGAGTTCTTGGTTGGCTTTTAGCCCATGGCCTTGGACTGGACAGTGCCTCATTGAGTTGGGAAGGTCATGTTTTTGACCGTTTGTCATTCGGATCATTTTTGAGGTCGTACGAGAATTTACGGTGCAATGTGCCAAATTGACTCTCGAAAGAGCGTTTCGTGTTTTGGCCTCCATTCCACCTAGATTTCGACCATATCATTTTAGGAACATTATTTTATGATTTTTCAGCGTATTTTAATCATGACTATACGTCAGTTCAGTGTCGGTTCAGGTTGGCTCGGAGTCATGATTAAATGCGAAGTCATTAGGCGTCATAGTCGCATCTTTTGAACGTAAATTGCATAGTTGGTCATGTTTAAGCTATTGCATATTTTTCATGGCACAGTTAGGTTGCAGCGAGCCTGGGAACGATCCAATCCAATCCAGTTGGTAAAATTACGGGACATTTTCATTAAGCCAGTTAATTATTTTACGTGCATTAAATAGAAAATGATTATTTTTGAGATTTATGCGATATGGCTTGTGGTTCATTCACTATGTGGGAGTGTTATTTTTATACGGTCGCCAGTGACCGATCAGTTCAGTATGGTACCACCCGGTCGCCAGTGACCGGCCAGCTCAGTTCAGTTTCAGCCTCCCCGGTAGCTAGTTACCGATCAGTTCAGCTTAGTGCAGTGGCCACAGGCGTAAAACATAATCTCAACAGAAAATTTTATCAGATATTTCAGTACAGGCTCCAAGGAGCAAATATTTTTACAGTGACTTCCAGTTCAGTTATGCACGTATTATAATTGCTCAGTACAGATTATTTTCAGTATGCCTCAGGACAGGATATTTTATCTCATGCATATTTTAAATTCAGATTTTTACTCGTTACCTGCGATTTATGCATGCTGAGTCTTTAGGCTCACTAGACTTGATTGTTGTAGGTACTGATGAGGCCAGGGCCGAGGGCGGGGACCAGTGAGCCAGCTTGGGTCGGCAGTAGTGGCACCCGAGGACCTCAGAGCAGCAGTTGTTATTTTCTTCGCAAACAATTTTTATCAGTTGTTGGATATTTTTAAATCGTTGTTGTTGGCAAAACTTTGATTTTCTTCCGCTGCAATATTTTGAAATATTGAACTTGATTCACTAGTGATTTTATGAATGAGGCCATTTAAGTTCTTTTAAAAAGAAAATTTTTAATTTTCCGCAAATTTTCAAGCAAGTAGTTCGAGGGCCTTCACAGTTGGTATCAGAGCGGTGGTTCTGTATAGGGTTTCACTACTACTGACCGCGAGAAGCTCACGAAGCCACGCCTTTGGTCTGTAAGTTTTTTTTCAGTTCAGCATTTTGTTCAGCATTTCAGTTATAGCATGAATTATTTTGTCAGCATGCTTCCAGATTTTCAGTATTTCAGAGTTCATTTAAAATAAAGTATGGAATTATGCATGTTAGTTACGTATGGGTTATGTTGGAACAGTATGCCCCCTAGACGCATTTTAGAGCGCAACAGAGAGGTGGAGCCTCGCCGAGAGGACAGAGAGGAGCATAGACCGGAGGGAGACCTACCACCCCCTCCACCGCCCCCACCGGACATGAGTGCCCAGATGTTAGCTGGGATGGCACAGTTCTTCGCACAGTTTGCGGGGGGCAATGCTGCAGCCGTAGCCGCAGCCGCAGCCAGGCCGACAGGGCCCGAGGCTGTTTATGAGCGATTCATGAAGATGCGCCCGAAGGAATTCTCTGGGACATCTGACCCCATGGTTGCCGAGGGATGGATCAAATCCCTCGAGGTTATCTTCGATTTTATGGAGCTGGGGGACGCAGACCGAGTCCGATGTGCCACCTACCTGTTCACTGGAGACGCCCGCTTATGGTGGGAAGGAGCTTCGGTAGCCCTGACCTTGGCTACACTTTCTTGGACCCGCTTTACGGAGGTTTTCTACTCCAAGTATTTTGCTGAGGAGGTTCGCACCAGGCTGACCACCGAGTTCATGAGCCTGAGACAGGGGGATATGTCGGTTACGGAGTTTATCCGTAAGTTCGAGAGGGGCTGTCACTTTGTGCCCCTGATAGCGAATGATGCCAAAGCCAAGCTGATGCACTTCCTGGTGGGTTTACGGCCGATCTTGCGCCGGGATGTTAGGGTATCTGACCCTGCTACTTATGAGATTGCCGTCTCCAAGGCCTTAGCCGCAGAGCAGGATCTGCGGGATATCGAGAGGGATCGCCAGGGCAAGCGCCCGGTCCAGGCACCGCACCACCCTCCTCCTCATCAGCATCAGCAGCAGAATAAGAGGCCTTTTCATGGACCGCCCAGGAACCGAGGCCAGCAGCAGCAGCAGCAGCAGCGGGGACGCCCATCCCCGAGGACTCAGGAGCACCCAGTCTGTCCCAGGTGCTCACGTCGCCATCCTGGAGCATGTATGGCTGGCTCAGGAAAGTGTTTTAAGTGTGGCAGTCCAGACCACATGTTGCTGCAGTGCCCTCAGAGGAATCTGCCTACCCAAGGCAGAGTTTTTGCTCTCCATGCCGCGGAAACCAACCCGGAGACTATGTTGTTGACAGGTACCTTTAAACTTTAAGTTATTCTTCGAATTTCAGCATTTTGGGAATCGGGATTTAGATTTTGAACTTAGAACTGTTATAGGATTGCATGCTCTACTCAGATTTATTTCGGGGAAATTAAGCTAGAGGAACCTAGACCTTTGCATGTCTATAAGTTTAGATCTTGTAGTGGGATTCAACTTAGAGCTCCGCTCTTTCAGGGAGAATTTTTATATCTGGTTCCGCTACCAAGGCCTTGATAGATTCAGGGGCCACTCACTCATTTATTTCGGAGATCTTTGCAAACTTTCTCAAGATCCAGACCATTGGGCTAGATACAGCCTTTTCAGTAGTGTTGCCGTCAGGCGAGGAGATGGCAGCCACCAATGTTATCCGAGATATAGACCTTGAGCTGCACGGTAATCTTGTTTATGCGGATCTGATTGTGCTACCGATGCCGGAATTTGACATCATCCTAGGGATGGACTGGCTATTGAGGAACAGAGTGTTGATAGACTTCCAGCGGAGATCCGTTCTTGTCCGACCGCCTGGAATGGAGCAGTTCTTATTTGAGCCGGACAGGTACTTTCCTTTACCGCGCATTATTCCTTATGTTTAGGCTAGGAAGCTCATGCATAGAGGGTGTCGGGCATTTCTAGCAACCTTTTTATCTGTCCCCGAGGAACCCAGCCAGTCAGCCTCAGATGTTCCGATAGTTAGAGATTTCTTAGACGTTTTTCCCGAAGACGTCTCTGGTATGCCACCAGAGAGAGAGGTGGAGTTTTCCATTGAGCTTATGCCAGGTACGGCTCTGATATCCAAAGCGCCGTACCGACTAGCACGGACAGAGATTGCAGAGCTTAAGAAGCAGATTCAGGAACTTCTCGACAAGGAGTTCATTCGCCCGAGCTTTTCTCCATGGGGCGCGCCAGTCTTATTCGTGAAAAAGAAGGATGGCACGATGAGGCTTTGCATTGACTACCGGGAGTTGAACAGGGTTACAGTGAAGAATAAATACCCACTGCCGAGGATTGAGGATCTGTTTGACCAGTTGCAGGGAGCTTCGACTTTCTCCAAGATAGATCTGCGTTCCGGTTATCACCAGTTGAGGGTGAGAGATGCTGATGTCTCGAAGACAGCTTTCAGGACTCGTTATGGCCACTACGAGTTCCTAGTGATGCCGTTCGGTCTGACGAATGCGCCAGCGATCTTCATGGATCTAATGAATCGCGTATTTCAGCCGTACCTCGACCAGTTTGTGATAGTGTTCATAGATGACATTCTAGTCTACTCCAAGAGTCGGGAGGAGCACAGCAGGCATCTGACCACAGTGTTGCAGACATTGCAGAAACATAAACTATTCGCAAAGTTCAGTAAGTGCGAATTCTGGTTAGAGAAGGTGGCGTTCTTGGGCCACATCGTTTCTAGCAGTGGCATTGAGGTAGACCCGGCGAAAGTTGCAGCAGTCAGAGATTGGGTTGTGCCTCAGAATGCATCCGAGATCCGCAGTTTCCTTGGGCTAGCAGGATATTACAGAAAATTCATCCAAGGATTTTCCTCTATTGCCGTTCCACTCACAGCACTGACAAAGAAAAATGTGAAGTTTGTGTGGAGCGAGGAGTGTCAGAAGAGCTTCGATACTTTGAAGCAAGCTCTTATCTCAGCACCCGTTTTGGCTGTACCGTCAGGATCTGGTGAGTTTGTCCTTTATACCGATGCTTCGAAGCTTGGTTTAGGTGCAGTTTTGATGCAGCATGGGAGAGTGATAGCGTATGCTTCTCGACAGCTGAAAATCCACGAGAAGAACTACCCCACCCATGATCTGGAGTTAGCGGCCGTAGTTTTTGCTTTGAAGATTTGGAGGCACTATCTGTATGGGGAGAAGTGTCAGATCTTTACCGACCATAAGAGCCTCAAGTATTTCTTTACGCAGAAGGAGCTGAACATGCGTCAGAGGCGTTGGTTGGAGCTTGTGAAAGACTACGATTGTGACATTAGCTACCACCCGGGTAAAGCTAATGTAGTTGCGGATGCTTTGAGCAGGAAAGTCGCAGTGATGGCTCATTTGACGATTCAGAAACCTCTTCAGATCGAGATGCAGAGGTTTGATCTTGAGACTTACCCTCGAGGTAGAGTTCCTCGTTTATCTACCTTGACTATCCAGTCCTCTCTTATTGACCGTATTCGCAGCGGTCAGGCAGCAGATGAGCAGTTGGCACAGTGGAAGAAGAGAGATGAAGCTAAGGGCAGTGTTTTGTATTCAGTCAGCGACGGTATTGTGTGATACCGAGATAGGATATGGGTTCCTAGCAGTGATTCTATCCGAGCAGACATCTTATCAGAGGCCCATACGTCCCCGTACTCTATTCACCCTGGGAGTACGAAGATGTACAAAGATCTGCAGCTATTGTATTGGTGGCCAGGGATGAAGAAGGACATCAGGCGTTTTGTATCCGAGTGCCTGACTTGCCAGTTAGTGAAGGCCGAGCATCAGAGACCAGCAGGTTTGCTCAAGCCTCTTCCTATTCCCGAGTGGAAGTGGGAGAACATTACCATGGACTTTGTGACCGGATTGCCGAGGTCAGCCAGAGGATCGAATGCTATCTGGGTGATTGTAGATCGTCTTACCAAATCAGCGCACTTCTTGCCTATTAAGACGACTTTCACCATGGTTCAGTATGCAGAGCTGTATATCCGAGAGATAGTCCGACTCCACGGTATTCTAGTTTCTATCGTATCCGACAGAGATCCCAGATTCACTTCCTCGTTTTGGAAGAGTTTGCATTCGACTTTGGGTACGAAGTTGCTGTTTAGCACAGCTTTCCATCCGCAGACAAATGGACAGTCGGAGCGAGTTATTCAGATCTTAGAGGATCTTCTCCGTGCTTGCGTCATTGATTTCTCTGGGAGTTGGGAGTCGAACTTACCATTGGTAAAGTTCACCTATAACAACAGTTTCCAGTCGTCCATAGGTATGGCTCCGTATGAAGCGCTGTATGGTCGCAAGTGTAGATCTCCTGTTCATTGGGATGAAGTAGGAGAGAGAGCAGAGTTGGGTCCAGAGATTGTTCAGCAGGCAGCAGATGTAGTAGTCAGGATCCGTGATAGAATGAGGACTGCTCAGAGCCGACAGAAGAGTTATGCCGATCAGCGGAGGAGAGAGTTAGAGTTTGCAGTGGGCGATCATGTCTTCGTGAAAGTGGCACCTATGAAGGGTGTCATGAGATTTGGCAAGAAAGGGAAGCTCAGTCCGAGATTCATTGGACCATTTGAGATCCTCGACAGAGTTGGGACGCTAGCGTATCGTGTGGCTCTTCCGCCGAATCTGGCCGGAGTACACAATGTCTTTCACGTCTCCATGCTGAGGAAGTATATGGCAAATCCTTCGCATGTGCTGAATTTAGAGCCGTTGCAGCTTACACCGAACTTATCTTATGAGGAGAGACCCGTGCAGATCCTAGACAGACAGGAGAAGAAACTTCGGAACAAGTTGGTTAAGCGAGTCAAAGTCAAATGGCTCAACCATTCAGAGGAGGAAGCTACGTGGGAGTCTGAGCCGGAGATGAGAAGTCGATACCCCGAGTTATTCGGTGAGTTCTAATTTCGAGGACGAAATTTATTTAAGGGGGGGAGGATTGTAGAACCCGTAAATCAGTAGACGTATAAGCCATGCATAATTCTAGATTTTTAAATTTAATTGACTTCATTGCATAATTATTTTAAATGCATTTATTTGAAGTTAATTATTTATTATTTCAGTTCAGCAGTTTGATTTTTAGCATTTCAGTATTTTCAGTGAGGCCGGACCGGAGCTGGAGTTTTGAGATAGAATTTAAGATTCGAGAAATATTTCCAGAAGTTAATTTAGCTAGTAACTAAGTTCATTTAAGTTAGAAAGGAAGGTTTGAAGATTTAATTTAATTATTTGAGGTGATTAAGAAATGAACTCATTTAAGTTATTAAATTAAGGGGTTAGCTCACTAAATTATTTAAAGGATTAGTAAGGCTTTCAAGGATTATTAGTTGACTAGATAATCAACATTTCCCTTTATTTTATCATGCATTTTTCGACCACCCTTAGTGCTAGAAGATTCATTTTCCAACTCACCAACTTTGACCAATTCTTTGCATGTAATTAGTAGGATAATTCTAGGATTTTTGGGAGCACAATTTAATTAAATAAATGGACATATCCTAGTCTAGAATCAAGCTAAATTTCGGCCACCACCTCCTAGAAGCATCCACCAACTCATTTGATATCAATTCAAAATTCAAATTCAAAAGGGGAGTGGACTTGGTCTTGATATGATCCTTATATTGTGCACCCTTCTCCTCACCTTCATAACCACTCAATCCCTCTCCCTCTCCACCGAAATACCTCACCATTCAGATCCATTTTCAGTGTAGAAAAATCTTGAGTCTTAGCTAGAGGGAAGGCAAGAAAAATCGAGAACTAGAAAGAGCAAGAGTAGCGCTCCACCTCCTCCGTGCCGCGTCGTCGTTGTTTCGTTCGTTTTCTTTCAAAACGAAACCAGGCATGTCTAGATTTCTTTCAAACCTCAATCAAGTCATATTATCATTTATTTTTCAGTACATGATCACGTTTTAGCAAGCAAAAATCGAGAGCCATGTCAAAATATTTTGGAACACACATGCAGAATTTCGGCCCTTTCATGACAAGCTTCACGTTTTTCTGAGTTTTGTGGTTTCAGGTGATTGGTTCGATTCCAGGCTCCCAAGGCGGCTTGTATACATGTATTAGGATGCATTAGGACCATGTTGGTCCATTCAAACCAGCCCCATGCTTGCTGGAAATTCAGAATGACAGCAAGTCCCTTAGGTGCAGAAAAATGTGGTTCGGAAATTCAGTTTCTTGTCAAGGGGTTGGATCTGATCTTGGCTGCCCCAAGGGCCTATAGCCATGGTTGGATCACTTCCCTAGCATGTCTAAGACGTGACTAAGTTGCCCATTTGGTGGCTTGGTCCATGGTTCATCGGTTTTTAATCAAAACGTCACAACAGCCCCCTCCCCTCTCGGCCCTTCGGTTTTGACAGCACATGTACTTCGAGTTGGTTGGCTTGGTGTGGATCTTGGTTGGCCTATGGCCCTTAGCCACGGTTCATATCATGCTCCTAGATGTCTAGATCGTGCCATGGTCAATCAAATGGCCACTGGAACGACGCAAGACATCGATCATAGCATAAACACTACACACGCACGCATGAGGGCCCTCGGTGAGAACTTTCGGGTGGTTGCTGGAATGAGGCGAATTGTGGCTGGCCTAGGGCCCTTAGCCATGGTTCAAATCACTCCTTGGGACGTTGTGGAGAGGCTTTGGTCGGTGGTTCAAGCCCCAATGGCCAAAAGTCTCGCAAACGACGCGATGCAAGCAAGGTCGCAGCTGCTGGAAATTACAGCAAGTTGCTGTGTCGTTTAGAAGGCTTGTTTGAGTTCTTGGTTGGCTTTTAGCCCATGGCCTTGGACTGGACAGTGCCTCATTGAGTTGGGAAGGTCATGTTTTTGACCGTTTGTCATTCGGATCATTTTTGAGGTCGTACGAGAATTTACGGTGCAATGTGCCAAATTGACTCTCGAAAGAGCGTTTCGTGTTTTGGCCTCCATTCCACCTAGATTTCGACCCTATCATTTTAGGAACATTATTTTATGATTTTTCAGCGTATTTTAATCATGACTATACGTCAGTTCAGTGTCGGTTCAGGTTGGCTCGGAGTCATGATTAAATGCGAAGTCATTAGGCGTCATAGTCGCATCTTTTGAACGTAAATTGCATAGTTGGTCATGTTTAAGCTATTGCATATTTTTCATGGCACAGTTAGGTTGCAGCGAGCCTGGGAACGATCCAATCCAATCCAGTTGGTAAAATTACGGGACATTTTCATTAAGCCAGTTAATTATTTTACGTGCATTAAATAGAAAATGATTATTTTTGAGATTTATGCGATATGGCTTGTGGTTCATTCACTATGTGGGAGTGTTATTTTTATACGGTCGCCAGTGACCGATCAGTTCAGTATGGTACCACCCGGTCGCCAGTGACCGGCCAGCTCAGTTCAGTTTCAGCCTCCCCGGTAGCCAGTTACCGATCAGTTCAGCTTAGTGCAGTGGCCACAGGCGTAAAACATAATCTCAACAGAAAATTTTATCAGATATTTCAGTACAGGCTCCAAGGAGCAAATATTTTTACAGTGACTTCCAGTTCAGTTATGCACGTATTATAATTGCTCAGTACAGATTATTTTCAGTATGCCTCAGGACAGGATATTTTATCTCATGCATATTTTAAATTCAGATTTTTACTCGTTACCTGCGATTTATGCATGCTGAGTCTTTAGGCTCACTAGACTTGATTGTTGTAGGTACTGATGAGGCCAGGGCCGAGGGCGGGGACCAGTGAGCCAGCTTGGGTCGGCAGTAGTGGCACCCGAGGACCTCAGAGCAGCAGTTGTTATTTTCTTCGCAAACAATTTTTATCAGTTGTTGGATATTTTTAAATCGTTGTTGTTGGCAAAACTTTGATTTTCTTCCGCTGCAATATTTTGAAATATTGAACTTGATTCACTAGTGATTTTATGAATGAGGCCATTTAAGTTCTTTTAAAAAGAAAATTTTTAATTTTCCGCAAATTTTCAAGCAAGTAGTTCGAGGGCCTTCACAGTTGGTATCAGAGCGGTGGTTCTGTATAGGGTTTCACTAATACTGACCGCGAGAAGCTCACGAAGCCACGCCTTTGGTCTGTAAGTTTTTTTTCAGTTCAGCATTTTGTTCAGCATTTCAGTTATAGCATGAATTATTTTGTCAGCATGCTTCCAGATTTTCAGTATTTCAGAGTTCATTTAAAATAAAGTATGGAATTATGCATGTTAGTTACGTATGGGTTATGTTGGAACAGTATGCCCCCTAGACGCATTTTAGAGCGCAACAGAGAGGTGGAGCCTCGCCGAGAGGACAGAGAGGAGCATAGACCGGAGGGAGACCTACCACCCCCTCCACCGCCCCCACCGGACATGAGTGCCCAGATGTTAGCTGGGATGGCACAGTTCTTCGCACAGTTTGCGGGGGGCAATGCCGCAGCCGTAGCCGCAGCCGCAGCCAGGCCGACAGGGCCCGAGGCTGTTTATGAGCGATTCATGAAGATGCGCCCGAAGGAATTCTCTGGGACATCTGACCCCATGGTTGCCGAGGGATGGATCAAATCCCTCGAGGTTATCTTCGATTTTATGGAGCTGGGGGACGCAGACCGAGTCCGATGTGCCACCTACCTGTTCACTGGAGACGCCCGCTTATGGTGGGAAGGAGCTTCGGTAGCCCTGACCTTGGCTACACTTTCTTGGACCCGCTTTACGGAGGTTTTCTACTCCAAGTATTTTGCTGAGGAGGTTCGCACCAGGCTGACCACCGAGTTCATGAGCCTGAGACAGGGGGATATGTCGGTTACGGAGTTTAAGATTCTTAGCAAATCTTCTAGACACAAATGAGTGCGTAGCACCACAATCAAACAAAGTTTATGCAGGTATTTCATTGAGTAAGATAGTACCTACCACCACTTCGTTGGTGCTATCAGCTTCCTCCTAGGTTATTACATACACCCGAGCATTAGTCTTGTTTTCATTTGGTTTGCTGGGTCCCGTCCCTTTGTCCTTGTTGTCTGGACAATCTTTAATCTGATGACCCACCCTACCACTTATGAAACAAGCGTCGGTTTTCATATAAAATTCTCCAATGTGCTTCTGTCGACAGGTATCACACCACTTTCCTTCAGTATTGCCGGCACTATTAAAAGTTCCTCTTGAGGGGCCGCTTGAATAGTTTGGCCTTTTGAATTTGGGGCCATTCTGAGCAGATTGACTAACCAACGGTCTTTTGTTCTTGTTTTCTTCATCGCGGCGTTTAATATCCATTTCTGCGCTCATTGACGCGCCAATCAAATTCGCAAAATTGTTTGGTCTGAACACTGCCAAAGCCTATTGAATCCGGCTGTTCAGTACTTTCTTAAAACGATGCCTTCTCAATGTTTCATCAGACATGGTTGGTGGAACATAGGTTCCCAGGTCATTGAACCTTGAAGTATATTCCATCACTGTCATGTCCGGGGTCTGTTTGAAGTTTTCAAACTCGCTTAACTTTTGCAGACGAAATTATGCTGGGTAATACTGTTTCAAAAAATCTCTTCTGAATGTCTGCCATGTGATTTGTTCTGCCTCATGCAACGATGGTGACACAGTTTCCCACCACTTTCGTGCTCGATCCTCCATAAACGCTGTCACAACCTCTACTTTAAGCCCTTCAGGCACTTCCAGTAGACGCAGCTGAGATTCAACATTCTTAAGCCAGTTATGAATGACTTTTGGATCTGGGTTTCGATCAAAATTTGGGACTCGATTCTTTCTGAAGGATTCGTAATTATACTTGATTCCTAGTGGTTGTGGTTCTGGTGGCGGCCGGATGGCATTGGCAATGGGATTCACCATTCATTGCAAAGTGGTGGCTACTATGGTAGCTATTGCCATCTTGTCCTCTCGGCTGAGGTTCACCCTCAATGGTGGCTGTGAATTTTCGTTCTCGTTTTCATTAATTCCGCTGGGATTATGGTTGTTCCTTGGTGGTCTTCCTGCCATTTCTTATAAGCATAAAGGTTTTCTAAGTTGTTTGTATAACTTTGATAACGTAAAGGACAACAAAATATATCTTTCATTAATAATTCAAAAATCACCAAGTTGTTACATAAGGAATAGTTAATTCAACTCTATACAATAGCATCTTATTTTAGTAGTTTATCCTATTCATCTACGACTTCTCCGTCGCCCATGTCTCCAATAGCTTCTTCTTCTTCAAGATTCTCCTCGGGGTCTATTTCCATCTCGCCTTCGAGATCTTCTAAATTGATCATATCCTCCTGTAATTGATCAATGTGTTGTTTTAATAGAGCGTTTTGATTCGTCAGAGTTTCTACTTCCGCTTGCCGCTCTTGAATTGTGGACTGGTTTACGTTCTCATTGATTTCCTGTTCCTCGGTTGTTCTTCAAGACGGCGTTGGGTTTTGAGAAGGCTATAATCCCGGATTTGGAGCATAAGAATCCTATCTTGCGCTTTGTTCAACTCTCTTTTTGTGATATTGTGTTGATGTTCAGATTCTAGGTGATAAGCAGCATACCGTCTAACGTCTTCCCATAATTTCTTCACTTCTTCGCGTTCCTTGTAAAGGTCGTTATCCATGCATAGATTGTTTCCATCTAGTTGGTAATTTTCTCTCTCGAGCTTGTCATTTTTATCTTTCAATGTTTTAATTGCTGCTTCCTTTTCCTGGAGTTGTTTTTGGAGTTCGGTTATAATGCTCTGAGGATCCATTTTTGTTTCCTATATAGAAAAAACATTTTTATTGATAAAATACTCATCAATGTTTAAATATGCGATAAGATAAAAAATTTTATTTAAAAATAGGTTGTTACACTTGATACTTTTCCGATCATAATTTCATTACAAATCTAGTCTAATATATCGTATCTCCGTTGTCGCTATCGCTATCATCGCCAACCACCTCCATCGGTGCCTCCTCCTCTTCTTCCATATTTTCCATTACCAGATGAAAGTAGTTGTTCTAATCCTGAAGCCTATCCATGGTGCTGTGGAACTTGGAAATGTATCGTTCTTATTTACCACTAAAGGTGCTCCCAGATGGTGGAAAAGCACCGCTCTGAATGGACAGCTGAGGACAAGAAGAAGGAAAATCTTGACAATGTAGCAAAAGATATTCTTTATGAAACCTTGGACAAAAATATGTTTGCCAAAATCAATACATGCACCATAGCAAAGGAAATCTGGGAAAAACTCACACAACTGTGTGAAGGAAACGATCAGACTAAAGAAAATAAGTTGACGGTTGCTATCCAGAAGTTCGATAATGAAAAAATGAAGCAAGGAGAAACTCTTGCAGAATTTGACGAACGGTTCAGAAGTATTATCGTCGAAATCATTTTATTGGGAAAAGATTACTCCAATCATGAAATTGCTCTAAAGGTTATGCAAGCACTTCCTAAAGAATGAGACGTAAAAACCATAGCAATGTGAGAGTCAAAGGATCTAAACAAACTTGAACTCCATCATCTCTTTGCGGACCTTAAAGCATATGAGTTCGAGCTTGGAGTACGAACTAAAGAAGAACCATCCGCCTCCCAAAAAATAAAAGCTTTGGTAGCTACCACAGTGATTCTTCCGGTTGAAGAGTCCACAAGTAAGAAATCGGCTGAGCTACTAAGCAATGAAGCCATGTCACTTTTCATTAAAAAGTTTGGTAAATTCATTCATAAGAATCAATCACAGATAAATAAATCTTATTTCAAGAAGGACCATAATGATGATGGTCAAGCCTGTTTTAACTTTTAGATCTCGGTTTTCTTGTGCCCAAACGCAGCGAAAGTTTTAAAATTTTTAATTTTTTTTGACAATGAAAATATATTTGTTTTGGGCATTCATATGGTTTATATAATCAAACATTCATAGGGCGTTAGAATTTATACCTTTGATAAATTAATTTACTTGGCTCCAACAATTCCGGAGTTAGCGGATATAGCTCTTGATTAATTCCTTACGAACGTTCTTCAGAAACTCCTTTCTTTATCCTTCTAATCAGGTCCACGACTAGAGGATTTGTTCCTCTTCTAATTTGCACCAGAAAAATTAGAAGAGATTTTACGTTGGAGATAAATTTGAGAGACGGCTCAAATTTTTCCCCAAAGAGAAGTGGCCGAAATATTGAGTGTTATGGGAGAAGGGAATTTCGAAAATTCCAAGGTGATGGAGGCTAGGGTTTTTCAAAAATTGTGAATGAATTGTTTTTAACCCTAAGCCTAACACACATATATATAAGCTTAGGGCCCATTAATTAAATTAAATACATAATAGGCTTAATCAATTAATTATTCTAGTCCAACTAGTTTAATTAATTAATTAATCTTTTAAAGTCCAATTAAGAACCTTAATAATATGTGTGTTGGTCTTGTACTCCTACAAGCCCATTATACATATACCCATTACATTTAATTTAAATAACTTATAAATTCAACATTTGAATTTAATATTTAAATTATAAATTCAACTCCTTGAATTTATCACCTCCAAAATTTAATATTTAATAAACTCAACTCTTAAGATTAATAAAATAAATCCTCAAATTTTATAAATTCAACTCCTTGAATTTATTCTCTCCAAATTTCATAAATTCAAATTCTTGAATTTACTATCTCATAAATTCAAATCCTTGAATTTATTTTCTCAAAATTTAATTATCATAAATTCAACTCCTTGAATTTACTATATCATAAGATAAATTCAACTCCTTGAATTTACTATATCATAATATAAATTCAACTCCTTGAATTTATTCTCTCAACGGGAACAAATGATCCAGTTCTTGTGTGATCTTCAATGGTTCAGGGATACAGCTAGCCGTGGGTTCACAACTCCTTGTGATTCAGGAAATAATCCTTAATTCGGGCTTACTCTAATTTGCGACATTTTATGCATCAACAATTGATCATGAGAATGTCAGAAATCATATTTCTTATTAAACCCATCGAAACATGGTAAGAGCGTCTAGTAGCATCGCCCCATGATTCCCTAGGTATCACTGATAGTGCCCGCAAAAACTAGTTCATTATGATTGACGTACAGTACGGTCCCTTCATCTCATATATCCCGATCGAATCTGCAACTATTGGTTCATCGAGGGTTGCATAATAATTCAATAACTATGCGATACATATAAATAGTGGCATCACATGTACCATAGGAAAATTCCTTCTCCAATATACATCTCATACTCTGGCAAGATATTCCATGCACTATTATTTCATCAGATCACATAGGATATCCACACCATAGATGAGCGGTGAATCCCCGACTACAATGCATTGGCTACTATGTGTGACGCAATTATACCCAACCTCGCCACCTGATGACTCTCCTGGAGCCGATAAATGAGTCAAAGCACAGCCCTAGAATATAGAGTCTTAGTGTTGTCCCAGGTCATAAGGACTAATGGTGTACAATCACAACCACAGACTTATTCTCTCGATGAATAATAACCAATTGGAAAGTCCGAGAGAGGGTTGTTCGGTATAATCATCATATGACTATCCATCTGCATGTTTGGACATCTCTATGCTCTAACCAAGAAACGCAGTACACAAAATCACAGGTGCTAGTTTCGAGTTCAAGCGACCTTTATCCATGTTTTAGGCGGCTGAATCGACTAGGAACGAATTTAGATCATACAATGTTTACAAAAGAGTTTCAACATCTAATTACGATTCATTTGTATTAAAGTATAATCAAGGGCTTTATCTATGCTGATTGCAGGGTATACAGATAAAATAAACAAGACTATAAAAAGTTAAATTATATTAAAATAAAGATTATTTATTTCACTTGAGTCAATAAATTCCCTAGCCAACCGTTGGCTTGCAGGGCATCTACTCTAACATTAACTGTGGAAAGAAGGGACATTTTATTGCAGAATGCAATAGGCCAAGAAAGAAGGAAAAGAAACCAGTTGATAGAAGACGGTCTAAAGACGACCAAAAGTTCACCAAAATAAAGAATCAACGAGTCCTGATCGCAGAAGAAGATAAAGGTAAATGGGCTGACTCAGAGTCAGAAAGATCCACTTCTGAAGAATCAGCCAGTGAAAGCGAATATGAGACAGTAAAGTGTCTCATGGCGAATTAAGAACCAGAATCCAAAGAAAAAATGGTATTTAACTTTGACTCTATTGAATTCACAAGAGAATACCTGGTCACGGCATTACATGATATGGTAAATGAATTCAAAGGACTATCGCAACAATTAAATGAAGCCAAAGCAGAAAAACAAGTTGACTCTCTCTAGCTGTTCTCAACAAAAGGAGGTTGAAGGTTTAAAAGTAAAGTTAATTATGCTATCGGCTGAGAATGATGACCTGTGTAGACTGTTCCATGCCACTTAAAAAGAAAACAAACGGTTGATAAACATAGTCAACACATGGAACAAGTCATCTGCCTCTCTTAACAAGATGTATGAGATGCTGAAACCGATCGGGGACAGAACCAGACTTGGTTATAGCATCAATGAATGCGGCACCTCAGGAGCACCAACTCAACCGTTATTAGAGAAAGACATTTTAAAACCAATTAAATTTGTCAGATGTAGTACGGTATATGAATATGATAAGCCTGAAGCTCAAGGCATTCAGAATGTAAATCTTGAAAACAACAGAAGGCGATGTGGTTTAGGATACGTCAAAATTGAGAGTGCTAAATCCAAACGATCTTGGCTTAGACGCAGGCCAAAAACAACCATTCACAATGGTTCAGTTTGTGCCCCCAGAAAATCAGGCTCAACCGGATGTCACTCAAAAACGAGACCTAACCATTACTACAACAACCGAACTATTCAAAAGAGGTACAGATTGAGTGCCAATGACAGATGGTCAAAAAAACATACTAAAAAAGAAAATACATTGCATACACCACCTGATTATGCACATAACCACACTCATCTTAGGACACACCATGAAAAATCCTTCAGGATAATTCAAGTATGGATTCCTAAGGGTCTAATAAGCTCAGGACCCAAATAGGAAAGCGTACCAATTTCTTATTTAAATAATTTCAGGCATCGAAGAAAAAGGACTTAGAAGAATCCATCTGGTTTCTGGATAGTGGTTGTTCCAGACACATTACTGGAAGCAAAAGTTTTTTTTATCAGAAGTAGTTAACAACAGAGGTCATACGATCACCTTCGGTGATAATTCTAAAGGTAGAGCTATGGGTAAATGTAAGATTATACATGACAAAATTATCATTAAAGATGTACTTCTTGTGGAAAATATGTGTTATAACCTGATAAACATAAGCCAACTATGTGACAACGGTTACACCGTTGAGTTCCACAAACTCATATGCACTGTTAAATCTGCCGCAAGTAACACTGTGCTAACTGGTCATGGAGAACAAAATACATATAAAGTAAAATGGAATGATGATTGTCTTAATGCACCTACTTGCTTCATTGCCTTAAATGGTAATAAAAATTGGCTTTGGCTCAAACAACTTAATCATCTTAATTTCAAATCCATTGCTACTATTAGCAAGCTTAAAATAGTAGCTGGCTTGCCTAACATTGACTTTGCAAAAGATAGAATATGCAAAGCTTGTCAACTAGGTAAACAAGTCCGCTTAACCTTCAAAAAAAAGGAAAAAACTCATCAACAAGATGCCTAGAACTTCTTCACATGGATTTGTTTGGACTGATACCGGTTATGAGCTTAGGGGGAAAGAAATACACTCTTGTGGTAATTGATGATTTCTCCAGATTTACGTGGGTAACTTTCTTAAGCTCTAAAGATCAAACCGCGGCTCAACTAATCAAGCTTCTCAAAAGACTTCAAAATGACAAAAACTTAATCAATAGACAGAATCAGGAGTGACCGAGGAACTGAATTTCT
Organism: Primulina tabacum; assembly: GCF_025594145.1. Taxonomy (NCBI): domain Eukaryota; kingdom Viridiplantae; phylum Streptophyta; class Magnoliopsida; order Lamiales; family Gesneriaceae; genus Primulina; species Primulina tabacum. Next base: position 10,235,441 of record NC_134553.1, read on the forward strand.
GAACCAATTCCTGTCATCTTCTCTTGAAGATCATGGCATAAAACATGAACTGTTAGCTGCAAGATCACCTCAAAAGAATGGAGTAGCTGAAAGAAGGAACCGCACATGAGAAAACTGAATCAATAGACAGAATCAGGAGTGACCGAGGAACTGAATTTCTGAACCCATTCCTGTCATCTTCTCTTGAAGATCATGGAATAAAACGTGAACTGTCAGCTGCAAGATCACCTCAAAAGAATGGAGTAGCTGAAAGAAGGAACCGCACATTAAAGGAATCAGCTAGGACAATACTAGCAGAATCCGGTATCTCACAACTGTTTTGGGCGGGGGCCATCAATACAGCCAATTATACTCAAAAACAGTGTATGATCAATAAAAATCATGAAAAGACTCCATATGAAATCTGGACCGGCAAGAAACCAGAAATTGGATATTTCCGCATGTTTGGCTGTAAGTGTTTCATTCATAATAATGGCAAGACACAACTAACCGCATTCGATGTAAAAGCATAATGGTGTCTTCCTGGGATACTCAGCAGTGAGCAAATCATATCGAGTTTGTAATAAAAGAACTCTCACTGTTGAAGAATCCATATATATTGTAATTGATGAATCATCCATTTTTCATGACAATAATATTAGCAGCATTCATGATTTGATTAATAAGCTTGATGCTACTGACCTTGAAGCTAGTAGTGATGATGATATAGATTTGAGAAAAACAGGTGAACACATTTTGGAGCAAGATCCAACCGCTCAAGAACAAACTCAACAGACAAATGATCCAAAAATTATTCTAATTGAGGAAGAGACCCTAGTACAAGAAGATGAAATCACTCAACCAACCGAGCCAAACCCATATGGACCATATCTCTTGTGGAAAAAGGACCAAGCACTTGAGCTGGTTATCGGTAACCCTATTGCCCCTCTTAGAACTAGAAATCAAATATAAATGAGTTTATGCATACAGCCTTTGTTTATCAGATAGAACCTATGTAATGCCCGAGAATTTGATTACCGTAATCGGAAATGATTTGGGTATATTTACCGTAATCTGATATTAATATGAGATGATTTCTTGATTAATTGAAGTGATTATAGACGGAACGGAGTGGACCGGAAAAGACGAGAACAGACGCGAAACACATGTGCGAGGGTGTGCCTTCGCGCACATGCGCGGCGTGTAAGCGCGAACATGCGCGGAATGTCCAGAACCTTGGGCGCATATGCGCCGAGATGGGCGCGCATATGCGCGAGTATTGAAACGCCGAGACAGTAGGTCTCGCGCATATGCGCGACTTGGGTGCGCGCATATGCGCGAGCAGTCCAGAAGCCAACGTTTTGGAACAGAAGCTTTGGCGCATATGCGCCGGATTGAGGCGCGCATATGCGCCAGTAGTTGCGAAGCCTATGCGAGTAACTCCAGAGAGTCTCGCGCATATGCGCGAGGCGATGTTCAGGATATATGCGGAGACAGTAGGTCTCCCGCATATGCGCGAGTAGTCCTGGAGCCGAACAGTGCTTCCGGCGCATATGCGCGGATTTTGGGCACGCATATACGCGAGTCATGCAGAACCAGAACAAGCCATTTGGCCTCACCATGCGACGTGTATATATATATATATGTACAAACATTTGCAGATAATAAAAAAAGAGGAAATCGAAGGAATCTTTAAGAAAATTCTCCGTGGCATTTTAATTGCGATTTTGCAAAATTCGTCCGTTAGATTTCTAATCCGACTTCAGTACTGTGTTCCTATCAACGAAGGCTACAACTGGACGTATGTTTCGTTACGTTTTGACATGTTCTGAAATTATGATGTTGTTGGAATTGAATACACGTCATATATGATGTTCTTGACATGTTATACATCATAGAATCGAAGTCAGATTAAGAAACGGACTGATTATGGAATTGTTATGATTTTTTGAATTGATTAACTGAGATTCGATATCAGATTGGTGTTGTTATTGAAATTATGAATTGCACCGATATTGATTATGAGTTCTGGTATTATATCTGTGGTGTTGGAATTGACGGGGTTATCGAGACTGTAATGTTATGCCGTCGAAACATCAGTTGATTGATATTGATCAGATTCGATATTGATTGAGATGGTATTGTGATATCATATGTCGATGGGTATTGATCAGATTATGTTTTGATTTGAGTATTAATCAGAACAGGTTTTGAACTGAGTTATATACTGATATTGTATCTATTCGATTGTTATTATCAAATTTGGGTATGGACAGAGTTGACTTCAATACTTCATCTTCGTCGGACCGAGAAGATAAATGTATAAATTAATGTTGAGTTGGGATTGCACAACTCGAGTGAGGTTTGGCTCGAGTTTCCCTAAATCACATACTTTACCTTATTGTATTGATTTGATTGATGTACTTGTTCTCTAGATTTATAGATAGCAGGTATTAGACGAGTAATCTTGTGACAGAAGTGCCTGATAGTGGTGGGATCGCCACTGGCACATTGCACGATGTCACAAGATAGTGTATTGGCGATTGTGCCAAAGTCTGTCACCGGATGTTTGGCTATCGATGTGGATAGAATTATAACTTCTTCTATTACTGATGATCGATATTATATCGATGTGGATAAAATCGGAGCTTCTTGATCGGTACCGTATCAATGTGGATAGAATCATAACTTCTTCTATTACTGGTGATCGATATTATATCGATGTGGATAGAATCGGAGTTCTTTCTATTACTGGTGATCGATACTATACCGATGTGGATAGAATACGAGCTTCTTCTATTACTGGTGATCGATACCATATCGATGTGGATAGAATTGGTATTTCTTCTATTACTGGTGATCGATACCCTATCGATGTGGATAGAACTGGAGTCTTTTCTATTACTGTTGGTCGATATGGGAATGCTAACCTCTGAAAACCGGGATCCCTAGACTAGGATTGAGTCTAGTCTTAAATGTGAAGTCATGAGTCTAATTGACAGTTACATTGATTCATGTTGATTATGTTCCTGAATATGGTACATATTGATTTATGTTCCTGATGATGGTACATGTTTAGAATAGGATTTATTCTTGATATGGATTTATATTCTGATTTGAATACATGTTAGACATATCTGTTATATGCTTTTATATTGTTTTTATGATTGCATGTATACATGATTTATACTGAGAATGTAATTCTCACCGGAGTTATCCGGCTGTTGTCTTGTTTGTATGTGTGCATGACAACAGATGGGATAGGATCAGGGTCAAGAAGAGAACGAGGCTGTACTAGATAGCGTGGAGATCCGGGCTTCGAAGCAACTTAGGATTCAGCACTGATATATAGTTGAACCTAGTTGAATCCTGTAGATAATACAATATTTGTATAATTATGTTTAATATGTAATTTGAATTGAATTACATTACGTTTCCGCTTTTTATTTTAAAAAAAAATTTAGACCCTGTTTATTATAATTGGTTGAATTACTCCTAAAGACGATTAATGAATGAATTAGCGTCCGGGTCCCCACAACCTAAGCAAATCGATTATGCACTGCATGAGACAAACTGGATAGAGTTTATGCAGGAAGAACTCAACCAATTTGAGAGAAACAAAGTCTGGCATCTAGTTCCTCGTCCGAAAAGTGTACATGTTATTTGCACAAGATGGGTATTTAGAAACAAAATGGATGAAAATGGTTCGATAATAAGAAACAAGGCTAGATTAGTGTCTCAAGGCTATAGGCAGGAGGAAGGAATGGACTTTGACGAATCATTTGCTCTTGTAGCTAGGCTAGAAGCAATTAGAATATTTTTGGCCTTTGTAGCATTCAAAGATTTTAAGGTATATCAAATGGATGTTAAATCTGCATTCTTAAATGGTTTGCTAAACGAGGAAGTATATGTAGAGCAACCACCTAGATTTATTAATCATATTCATCTTGATTATGTTTATAAATTAGATAAAGAATTATATGGACTAAAACAAGCTCTAAGAGCATGGTACAATACGTGAACTAAATTCTTTCTTGGGTATGGTTTCTCAATTGGAACGGTTGACAAAACTTTGTTTAAATTCTCAAAAGATGGTAACTCGCTCTTTGTACAAATATATGTGGATGACATAATATTCGGATCAACTAATCCTAAATTATGTGCCATATTCTCTAAGATAATGCAGGAATAGTTTGAAATGAGCATGATGAGGGAACTAAACTTCTTTATGGGGCTGCAAGTCAAGCAGTCAAAGAATGGTAGCTTCATTAATAAAGCCAAATATACAAAACATATGCTGAAAACGTTTGGAATGAAAAATTGCTCTCAATCGACAACACCAATGAGCTCATCAATCAAACTGGACAAATATGAAGGGGAAATGTCACGTCCCGTGTCCGAAGTGTTGGTGACATCCGGCATTGTTTCAAAATTTCTTGAAAACAATTAAGCTAAGTATAGAAATTCCAAATAACCAGTCTTTTTCATAACTAAAATATTGTCTTTACATTGACAATAGAGTAAAAATACATCAGAGTTGCGGAAGCGGAACTAAACAAAAGGTAAATAAAATCTTGATTCTTGCTCATCGACTACCATACCCAGAAAGCTTCTTGTTCCTCCTTATTCAGTTGCTCTTCATTTTTATCTGAAATTTGTAAATGGTGAGTTTTTTGGGAAACACTCAACAAGTGCGGGGTCGATCGATTTCCAATGATACATATAGAACTTAATCTTTAAAGCATTTCTTTAACAAACTGTCAAATCTTACCACTTTCAACTTATCAACAGAAACGAATCGAATATGAGACAGAGGTTATCAGACGATTCAGAGCAGTTCAGAAACAGATCAGAACAATTCGGAACAAACACAACACTGTTACTCATCTCATTTCAATGGTCAAATTGTCCCCAACATGTTAGTTCTCTAAAGAGTGAGGCCAAAACACAGTTTTATACCCACCAATGGGGGCCGGACAGAACATGGTTTTATACCCACCAATGGGGGCCATTTCAATTCGAGTTGTAAGATTGCATCACAGAATTCAGATTTTTATCGAACAGAACTTATCAAAATTTCAGATGGATACAGCGGGATCAAAGAATTTCGAAGAACAGAAAGAACATATCATCGATCGAAATTTTAAAATATAACAACACTGATTTTAAAAAATATGGACATATATACAAGCATGTCATATTATTTACATACAAAGTTTTAAAATACATGAAGGTACGTAACAAAAACACATTTACCGAATTTGAAGGTACGATTCGAAATATGCAGATTCTTGAACGAAGTTTTCTTTCGAAAATTCGACAGCGGTTCGACGTATCTTCTGAGCACTTGGACTGCACGACGCCTTCTTCCTTTTTCCTTTCTAGCCTTGGCCGAAATTTGGATGCCTTTTGTGGAGAGGAATAGTCGAAATTTTGTATGCTTAATGGAGCTTTTTGGTGTGCATTTTATGTAGCATGGAATGAGATATTTATAGGTGCCAAAAAGGCTTCTTACCTCCGCCCAAATGGACGTCCACTTGCTCCCCAAGAATTGAAATGAATGTTGTCAAGGCCAACTCAAGCACCAAAGGTCACATAGATTATCTAAGGATCATTTCTTGCACCATAAATATGTCTTAGCCTCTCCTCCCTTAGTCCCTTCATTGGCTTTCTCAATGGTCATTTCTTGTATAATAAGTTTGTCCAAACCTTTAGCTCTTCCCTTAGCTCTCTCATTGGTTATCTCAATGGTCATTTCTTGCATAATGTGTTTGTCCATACCTTTAGCTCTCTTTTTAGGACAAGCATGGTTGAGCTTCCTTGAGCTGAAAGATCGGGTCCTTGAGCTGGGGTTTTACTCTTCCAGTGATGACTCTTCGATAGATGTGGTTACTTGCAGCTTGGCTTCCTTTGGAGCTACTTTCTTGAGTTAGGTTAGCTGAAAATTTAAGTTCATATTCGATTTTTATAGTTAGAATGAAAGTTTTGAACTTAGTTTAAGCTTAATTTCGAGTTTGTATTTCTTATGTGATTCGTTTCGGAAATTCCGGGTTCTCACATTCCTCTCTTTTTATTGAAAGTTTCGTCATCAAAACTTGGATCAGCTCTTTCTTTTGAATAGATGAGGGTATTGTTAGCGCATCCTCTCTTCCAGTTCCCAGGTTGCTTCCCTTTCAGTATGATTTGACCACTGTATTTTGACATATGGGATTGTCCGGTGTCTCAACACTTGAACTTTTGTGTCCACTTTCGAATGGGGACCTCTTCATATTTGAGTTCTTCATCCTGATGTCCTTCAATCATCCGCGGTGCAACTTTGAGTACATGACTCGGGTCCGGGACATATTTCCTCAGTTGTGAGATGTGGAATACGTTATGTCACTACAACAATAAATGGCTATTGTGACACTTTTTTGTAGACACTTTTAATTAAATGTTGTTACAAATACTTAATAATGACACTTGTAAAAAATTAATAATGTGTAAAATAAAAAAACATATTAGATTAGTTATCCTTAAATTTTTAATTGAAGTCATTTTTTATATGAAGGGAAACAATTATTTTTCTCACATCGTAAAAAATCATTAAAAACTAAAAATTGTCACTATAAATAAATGTGAGAATATTTGGGTTGGATAAATATTGTACGAGTCAAAATAATTGTTTCCCTCCATATAAAAAATGACATCAATTAAAAATATCAGGATAACTAATATAATATGTTTTTTTATTCTCACATTTATTTTATCTATTTTTCCCTCCTCCTATATTTATCCAACCCAAATATTTCCACATTTGTTATTGTCACTATAAATAACATACACGACACTTTTAGTTTTCATGAAAAATGATTTTAACTGACATATAAATTTCTCATTATTACTATAATAACAAGGCATGTATAAATGTATTTAAAACATGAGTTTTCCTGACATTTAAAATTGTCATTATATGAATAATTAGTAACATATATGAAGTTGTCATTAACATTTTATAATGACATTAAAAAATGTCAGGAAGTTTAAGACGACATTGGAATAGAGGGCATTTGTTGGAGGTGTCACTAAAAATTAAATGTCACTAAATATTGAATATGATGACATTTATGAATGTCACCATAAGCATTTATTCTTGTAATGTGTATTCGGGACATATTAGGTGGCAAAGCCAGTCGGTAGGCTAAAGTTCCCACTTTCTCCAGTATCTCGAACGGTCCCACATAACTTGGATTTAACTTTCTGGATTTACTAAACCGAACCAGTCCTTTCATAGAAGAGACCTTGACATATGCTTTTTCACCGACCTCCAATTCCAACGCTCTTCTCTTCAAATCTGCCCAGCTTTTTTGTCTATTTTGTGCTGTCTTGAGTCTTTTTTTGATTACGGCGAATTTGTCAATGGTTATTTGAACAAGCTCTGGTCCTGTAATAGCCTTTTCTCCGACTCCATCCTTGTATATAGGTGATCTACACTTTCGGCCATACAATGCCTCATACGGAGCCATTTTAATGCTGCTGTCGTAACTGTTATTATAAGAAAACTCTATCAATGGTAATTTCTCACTCCAATTTCAATGAAAATCTAGCGCGCATGTTCTCAACATGTCCTCGAGGGTTTGAATTGTCCTCTTGGTTCGGACATCAGTTTGTGGATGATAGGCCGTGCTGAGAGTGACTTTGGTTCCCATAGCCTTTTGAAAACTTTTCAGAAATCTTGATATAAATTTTGGATCTCTGTCAGACACTATACTCGCCGGGACTCCATGTAGTCTCACTATGTTGTCCATATACAAGGTGGCAAGTTTATCCAAGTTGTAATTCATCCGCACCGGCAAGAAATGTGCAGACTTGGTCAATCTGTCAATGATTACCCAGATCCCATCGCGACCTTGCTTTGATCTTGGTAGTACTACTACAAAGTCCATGGAGATGTTATCCAACTTCCATTTTGGTATTTCCAACGGTTGTAAAGGTCCTCCAGGCCGTTGATGTTTTGCCTTGACTTGTTGACAAGTTAAGAATTTTGAAACAAAGACAGCCACATCACTCTTCATCCCATTCCAGCAGTAATTATGTTTCAGGTCTCTGTACATTTTGTTGCTTCCTGGATGTACTGAAAATCTCGATTTATGTGCCTCGGCCATTACTTATTCAAGAATCCCATCGATGTCTGGCACATACAACCTTCCTTTCATCAAAAGAATACCATTTTCATCAATCTGAAATTCTGGCGCTTTCCTTCTTGAATTTGTTCTTTAATTTTGAGGGTAAAGGAATCTTGGATTTGCTTCAATTTGATTGTTTCTCGAAGGCCTGATTGTGCTGATAGTGAAGATAAGCTCACTTTCCCAAAGTTCCTTCGGCTCAATGTATCTGCTACCTTATTTGCCTTACCCGGATGGTAATTGATTGACAATTCGTAATCCTTTAGAAGTTCCATCCACCTTCTTTGCCTCATGTTTAATTCATTTTGGGTGAATATGTATTTGAGGCTCTGGTGATCGGTGAATACTTCGCATTTTACTCCATAAAGGTTAGTGTCTCCAGATTTTGAGCGCAAATACGATTGCAGCTAACTCAAGGTCATGAGTTGGGTAATTCTGCTCATACGGTTTTAATTGTCATGAGGCATAAGCAATTACTTGACCTTCTTGCATAAGAACACACCCTAACCCTCCCTTTGAAGCGTCATTGTAAATAGTGAAGTTCTTGCCATCCTCGGGAAGAATTAGTACTGGTATAAATGCGAGTTTGTTCTTTAGGGTTTCAAAACTTCTCTCACATGATTCATTCTAAATAAATTTTGAATTCTTCTGAGTGAGTTTGGTGAGAGGAATGGCTATCAAAAAAAATCCTTTCACAATTTTCTATAGTAGCCAGCTAATCCGAGAAAACCTCTTACTTTGGTCACTGTTTTTGGTTGTGGCCAGTCCTTAATTGCATCTACTTTCTTAGGGTCTATGGACACCCCTAATTGTCCTAAACGCGGTTTTAGGGATATCCTCTGCTTTGACCTTCAACTGACGATAACCAGATCTCAGATCGAGTTTTGAGAAAACCTTGGCTTCTTTTAGCTGATCGAAAAGATCATCTATTCTCGGGAGTGGGTACTTATTCTTTATGGTGATCTTGTGTAACTCCCGGTAAACAATACATAGCCTCATGCTTCCGTCCTTTTTCTTTACGAATAGCACTGGGGCTCCCCACGGGGATGCACTAGGGCAGATCTGCTTCTTGTCCAGTAATTCTTGAAGTTGCTCATTTAACTCTTTTAATTCAGCTGGAGCCATTCGGTATGGTGCCTTTTAAATTGGTGCAGCACCAGGGACCAAATTGATTTCAAATTCCACTTTCCTATCGGGTATCTCAGCCAGTACCTCGGGAAAAACATCTGGAAATTCTTGAACAAATGGAATATCTTCCAACTTTGGGTCTTCTTCTTCTTTGACCTCGTTGATCACTACCAGATAAATTTCTTCACCTCCTTTTATGGCCTTCCATGCTTGTGAGGCAGATAGAAGAGATTTTCGTTCTTTGGATTTTCCGTGATATATGATCTCTTCTTTAGTCGGAGTCTAGAGTTTAAAATTTTTCTCTTGGCAGTATATTATGGCATGGTTTTTAGCTAACCAATCCATTCCAAGAACGATATCAAACTAAATCATGTTGAGTTGAATCAATTCTGCTTCAAAAATTTGTTTGCTGATATAAATTTAACAGTTTCGATACACCTTGTGGGTTTCAATTGTTTTGCTCGCAAGGTGTTGCCACTCTTAACGCTTCACTAAGAATTTATGCTCAAGTTTAAGATTCTTAGCAAATCTTCTAGACACAAATGAGTGCGTAGCACCACAATCAAACAAAGTTTATGCAGGTATTTCATTGAGTAAGATAGTACCTACCACCACTTCGTTGGTGCTATCAGCTTCCTCCTAGGTTATTACATACACCCGAGCATTAGTCTTGTTTTCATTTGGTTTGCTGGGTCCCGTCCCTTTGTCCTTGTTGTCTGGACAATCTTTAATCTGATGACCCACCCTACCACTTATGAAACAAGCGTCAGTTTTCATATAAAATTCTCCAATGTGCTTCTGTCGACAAGTATCACACCACTTTCCTTCAGTATTGCCGGCACTATTAAAAGTTCCTCTTGAGGGGCCGCTTGAATAGTTTGGCCTTTTGAATTTGGGGCCATTCTGAGCAGATTGACTAACCAACGGTCTTTTGTTCTTGTTTTCTTCATCGCGGCGTTTAATATCCATTTCCTGCGCTCATTGACGCGCCAATCAAATTCGCAAAATTGTTTGGTCTGAACACTGCCAAAGCCTATTGAATCCGGCTGTTCAGTACTTTCTTAAAACGATGCCTTCTCAATGTTTCATCAGACATGGTTGGTGGAACATAGGTTCCCAGGTCATTGAACCTTGAAGTATATTCCATCACTGTCATGTCCGGGGTCTGTTTGAAGTTTTCAAACTCGCTTAACTTTTGCAGACGAAATTATGCTGGGTAATACTGTTTCAAAAAATCTCTTCTGAATGTCTGCCATGTGATTTGTTCTGCCTCATGCAACGATGGTGACACAGTTTCCCACCACTTTCGTGCTCGATCCTCCATAAACGCTGTCACAACCTCTACTTTAAGCCCTTCAGGCACTTCCAGTAGACGCAGCTGAGATTCAACATTCTTAAGCCAGTTATGAATGACTTTTGGATCTGGGTTTCCGATCAAAATTTGGGACTCGATTCTTTCTGAAGGATTCGTAATTATACTTGATTCCTAGTGGTTGTGGTTCTGGTGGCGGCCGGATGGCATTGGCAATGGGATTCACCATTCATTGCAAAGTGGTGGCTACTATGGTAGCTATTGCCATCTTGTCCTCTCGGCTGAGGTTCACCCTCAGTGGTGGCTGTGAATTTTCGTTCTCGTTTTCATTAATTCCGCTGGGATTATGGTTGTTCCTTGGTGGTCTTCCTGCCATTTCCTATAAGCATAAAGGTTTTCTAAGTTGTTTGTATAACTTTGATAACGTAAAGGACAACAAAATATATCTTTCATTAATAATTCAAAAATCACCAAGTTGTTACATAAGGAATAGTTAATTCAACTCTATACAATAGCATCTTATTTTAGTAGTTTATCCTATTCATCTACGACTTCTCCGTCGCCCATGTCTCCAATAGCTTCTTCTTCTTCAAGATTCTCCTCGGGGTCTATTTCCATCTCGCCTTCGAGATCTTCTAAATTGATCATATCCTCCTGTAATTGATCAATGTGTTGTTTTAATAGAGCGTTTTGATTCGTCAGAGTTTCTACTTCCGCTTGCCGCTCTTGAATTGTGGACTGGTTTACGTTCTCATTGATTTCCTGTTCCTCGGTTGTTCTTCAAGACGGCGTTGGGTTTTGAGAAGGCTATAATCCCGGATTTGGAGCATAAGAATCCTATCTTGCGCTTTGTTCAACTCTCTTTTTGTGATATTGTGTTGATGTTCAGATTCTAGGTGATAAGCAGCATACCGTCTAACGTCTTCCCATAATTTCTTCACTTCTTCGCGTTCCTTGTAAAGGTCGTTATCCATGCATAGATTGTTTCCATCTAGTTGGTAATTTTCTCTCTCTGAGCTTGTCATTTTTATCTTTCAATGTTTTAATTGCTGCTTCCTTTTCCTGGAGTTGTTTTTGGAGTTCGGTTATAATGCTCTGAGGATCCATTTTTGTTTCCTATATAGAAAAAACATTTTTATTGATAAAATACTCATCAATGTTTAAATATGCGATAAGATAAAAAATTTTATTTAAAAATAGGTTGTTACACTTGATACTTTTCCGATCATAATTTCATTACAAATCTAGTCTAATATATCGTATCTCCGTTGTCGCTATCGCTATCATCGCCAACCACCTCCATCGGTGCCTCCTCCTCTTCTTCCATATTTTCCATTACCAGATGAAAGTAGTTGTTCTAATCCTGAAGCCTATCCATGGTGCTGTGGAACTTGGAAATGTATCGTTCTTATTTGGTGTTGAACTCTTCCTGACGCTGACAGGCCTGAGTAGCACGTCCTCTCTCTGTCTATACTCTCTCTAGCAAGTCCCTGTTCAGTGAAGCCAGACGCGCAATAAGCTGAATCAGTAAGTATCTAAAGAAGTTGGCCCTCAGCCAAGTCCAGATGGTGAGTGAGTCATTGTACGTCCGTCTCAAGCATGTCCCTAATCTTGCTAAGCTCCTTCTTCTCTAGCTTATCCCTGGCAAGCTGCGCCTTCAAAGTCGCAATGTCCCTATCTTGAATGTCTATTGTGAGCTAGCGCATACAAAGGGCAGCCTAAGCACGAGTACGTGGAGCAGCCATTTCCTAGGATAAAAATCGGGGTAAAATATTAGATCAATATAAAGGATAAAAAGGCACAAAATGGAAACAAAGTTGTCGTGGAATTTTTGATACTAAGAATTTTCAGAACGATTGAAGGAAATAGAATTCGAATTTCTCGAAGAATTTTGGTAAGGATGAGAGTTTGTTTCAGAATACACTAGGCTTTTGTATTATCAAAATCCAAGCGGGATTATGAACCTGGCGGCTCTGATACCACTTAAATGTCACGCCCGTGTCCGAAGCGTCTGTGACATCCGGTATTGTTTTACAATTACTTGAAAACAATTAAGCCTCATTCGAAAAGCCAAATAACCAGTCTTTTTCATAACTAAAACATTTCCTTTACATTGACAATAGAGTAAAAATACATCAGAGTTGCGGAAGCAGCACTAAAAAAAAGGAAAATAAAATCTTGATTCTTGAATCTTGCTCATCGACTACCATCCCTAGAAACCTTCTTGTTCCGCCTCATTTAGTTGCTCTTCATTTTTATATGAAATTTGTATGGGATGAGTGTTTTGGGAAACACTCAGCAAGTGGAGGGTTGATCGATTTCCAATGATACATATAGAACTTAATCTTTAAAGCATTTCTTTAACAAACTTTCAAATCTTATCACTTTCAACTTATCATAACAGAAACGAATCAAATATGAGACAGAGGTTATCTGACGATTCAGAGCAGTACAGAAACATATTAGAACAATTCAGAACAAACACAACACTATTACTCATCTCATTTCAATGGTCAAATTGTCCCCAATATGTTAGTCCTCTAAGGGGTGAGACCAGAACACATTTTTATACCCACTGATAGGGACCAGACAGAACATGGTTTTATACCCACCAATGGAGGCCAGACAGAATTATAATTCTCGTCCCATTTCAATTCGAGTTGTAACAGTGCATCACAGAATTCATATTTTTATCGAACATAACTTATCAAAATTTCAGTCGGATACAGCGGGATCAAAGAATTTCGAAGAACAGAAAGAACATATCATCGATCGAGATTTGAAAATATAACAACACTGATTTTCGAAAATATGGACATTCGTACAAGCATGTCATATTATTTATATACAAAGTATTAAAATACATGAAGGTACGTAACAAAATCCCACTTACCGAATTTGAAGGTACGGTTCAAAATATGAAGATTCTTGAACGAAGTTTTCTTTCGAAAATTCGACAGCACTTCGACGTATATTCTGAGCACTTTGACTGCACGACGCCTTCTCCCTTTTTCCTTGCTATCCTTGGCCGAAATTTGGATGCCTTTTGTGGAGAGGAATAGCCTAAATTTTGTATGCTTTATGGATCTTTTTGGTGTGCATTTTAGGTAGCATGAAATGGGCTATTTATAGGTGCCAAAAAGGCTTCTCACCTCCCCCCAAATGGACGTCCACTTGCTCCCCAAGAATTGAAATGAATGTAGTCAAGGCCAACTCAAGCACCAAAGGTCACATAGATTATCTACGGGTCATTTCTTGCACCGTAAATATTTCCTAGCCTCTTAGCTCCTCCTTTAGTTCCTTCATTGGTTTTCTCATTGGTCATTTCTTGCATAATAAGTTTGTCCAAACCTTTAGCTCTTCCCTTAGCTCTCTCATTGGTTATCTCATTGGTCATTTCTTGCACAATGACTTTGTCCAAACCTTTAGCTCTCTTTTTAGGACAAGCATGGTTGAGCTTCCTTGAGCTGAAAGATCAGGTCCTTGAGCTGGGCTTTTACTCTTCCAGTGACGACTCTTCCATAGATGCAGTTACTTGCAACTTGGCTTCCCGTTGAGCTAATCCCCAAGCTTTGGAGCTACTTTCTTGAGTTAGGTTAGCTGAAAATTTAAGTTCATTTTCGAGTTTTATAGTTAGAACGAAAGTTTTGAGCTTAGTTTAAGCTTAATTTCGAGTTTGTATTTCTTACATGATTCGTTTCAGGAATTTCCGGTTCTCACAGGGAATCTCAGTGAATGCAAAGATGTACAGAGGATTAATTGGTTCAATGTTATATTTAACCGCTAGCCGACCAGATATTATGTTTGCTGTCTATTTATGCGAACGATTTCAAGCAAATCCCATGCAATCTCATTTTACTGCCATTAAACGTATTCTTAAATATTTTAAAGGCACTATTAATGTGGGACTTTGGTACCCAGAAGATTCCAGTCTTCATCTTGTAGGATATTCAGACGCAGATTATGCCGATTGCAAGATTGACATAAAAATTACAAGCGGTAAATGTTAGTTTTTGGGTGATAGACTGATATCGTGGTTTAGTAAGAAACAAACATCCGTCGCTACATCAAGCTTGTAAACGTTAGTTTTTGGGTGATAGACTGATATCGTGGTTTAGTAAGAAACAAACATCCGTCGCTACATCAACCGCTAAAGTGGAATACCTTGCGGCTGGAAGTTGTTGTGCTCAAATGCTATGGATACAACAACAATTGAAAGACTATGGCATTAGAGCTACTGAATCTCCTATCTTCCGCGACAACACCAGTACAATAGCAATCACATATAATCATGTTATGCACTCTCGTACAAAACACATTGACATCAGACACCATTTCATCCGAGAACATGTCATGAAGAAAGAGATTCTGCTTGAATATGTTCATACGGATCAACAAGCAGCTGATATATTCACGAAACCGTTACCAGAGGCTAAGTTTTCATATTTCCGAAATACGTTTGGTTTAATTGATTTATCTTGACATGATTTATTTTTGTTGTTTGCATTGCATGAAAAAAAAGATAGACAAAAGTAAAACATAAAATTAATTTCATTAATGAAGACGAGAGTGTACAACAGCTATTTCTTTTTTAAACTCCATCCTCCAGAAGGCCAACCAGGTGGTCAGCCCTCCGATGGAGGTGCACATAAAGTCTTCTGAGACGGCAATCCATCTTAGAGTCCTCTGCTCTTTTAAGAGCATGAGGAGGTAGACACCTTCCTCAGAGAAGATGTCTGAAGCATCAGCAACGTGGAGGCGCAGCTGATACTTCTTCAGGGTTGCCACCCCTTTAGGGGTAGCAACAAGTCCTCCTCCTAGGGAGGACTGGAGCTCCTGGACCTTTGTCTAGGTGGACAACTTCCTCTCCAAGATGCTGTCCTCCATAGCAGCTTTCTGGGCCTCAACTATTGACTCCATAAACTTCTAAGCAAGATCTGACTTTCTTGAACTGCTTCCCTTAACAATCTTGCTTTACCTGTGTTATGTTTCAAGTGATTGTGTAGCTAACCCTTCTACTTGTATTTATAGATAAGAACCATATGAAGAGTCGCCATCATTATGTCTAACACAAGGATATGTAGAGTTCTCTGTCAAACAACCGCCAATTCATCTCCCAAGAAAAAATTTTTATGCACATGTTTAGGGGGAACATTGGTTTAGTCGATAATTATTGGGCTTTTCAACCGCTTCCTCTCTAATCATATCATCCAACCGGTTCAGTTTTTTTTGGGGCACGATATTTCCACGTCATTTCTTAAAAATGACTCAGACTTTTCGGTGATGGTTATCTTCTTGAAATTTGAAATTAATCATTTTACCTTCGTCTAAAAATTTTCAAAATTTAAAAAAAATCCCTCCCCTGATATTCCTCCACGTGGACTATTTTGTTACTCTCTGAACCTAAAATCCATACTCAGATTTTGCATCGTCCTCATCCTTACCTTGCTACTAGCATACGAAATTTTCTCTGAGAAATTGTGTCTGAGCTCTGTTTACAGGTGTTTTACTTCGATTTCTCTTCTTCAAAGCACAATTATGGCCGCCTCAATTGCTTATGATACAGTTCTTATCAATTTCGCATCAGTACTTGCCATGATAAACAAGCCGATTCAAGTCATGTCTCGTATGCTTGAATCCTCTAAGCTTCGTCCTTTTCTGGGTTGCAGTGAAAAATACTCCGAGACTCTATTGAAGGAGTTCTTCGATTCTACATACATGAAGAACGGAGAAATAGTAGGTGTTGTTCAAGAAAAAAAAATCTTCAACTCACCCAGAAGATGTTTGCTGATTTTTTCAAACTACCGGCTGCTGGAATTACTGATTTCTCCACACCTTCCATAGGGCAATATTGAGCTTTGGAGAAGCAATTTTTCCATCGCCGAGTCTCCGATTTCTTCTCCAACATGTCAGAAACGCGATCTGAAGTCGAATTTAGACTGATGGCTGATATTGTGGCAAAAGGAGTTCTTGTCAAGGCTGGTGCATATGACAAAATAACTTTGGAAAAATTTCTTGTCATGGCCACCATTTCATCAAATCTGCAGATAAACTGGTCTGATGTTCTGTTCAAAACACTAGTGGCTATGATAAAGAAAGAAAACAAATCTCAAGGCTTGAGGTTCAAATCTGCCATATGATTATTGATGCAGGGGTTCAAGCTGCAGATATGGCTGAAGTTGGAAAGACCAAGTTGTTCAATTGGCCAACAGTTGAAAAATTTATCAAAAAAATCGACCAACTGATGAAGAGATAGTCTCCATCAAAACAGAGACTGGGGTAGAATTTGTGAAACAAAAGAAAAAAAAGAAAATTGTTTCAACTCCCAAAGAAACCAAGAGGAAGCTGGTCCTAAAATCCAGCTCCGATGATGATTCTAAGGGACGACATTCCTATTTCCAAAGCCTTCAAGAAGAAATGGTCTGACAAGCCCAAACCAACAAAGATCAAGATGATTAAGCATATTTCTGCACCATTGGTTCCTCCTCCAATGCCTGTAATTCCCACCACAAAGCTCAAAGGTATTCAGATTGCTGAATCGAACATTGAATCTTCCCTCTCTGGAGTTCCGATCCTCCATCCAACAGAAAATTGAAAGAATATTCTAATTGAAGAACCACCAAATACCAATTCAATTCATACTGCCATTGTTCAGAAAAAAATGGAGATGTTTGATCAATGGGTTCAATTTCGAACGAACACAACGTTTGACTCGTTAATTCAAACAGATAAGATCAAAGCTGCTGCCAAACTTGAACGGTCCATATTAGAATGGACAGAAACATCTGACAACAGCTCTAGGCCGTCGAGATTTTATTGAAATCCAGATGAAAGAAAGTGTTCTACGAGCACTGATCCAATCAAGACGAAACAACTTCGTTCCTACTTGCCCCACTGAAATAGATGGCTCGGCTGTCATCTTCCAGCTTGAAATGGATGCCCTCTCGCTATAGATGATTGTTGCTCAAATGAGGCAGGATCTTAAACTTCCAATAGATGAAGCTCAGAGTAAGCATGACTCCAAACTAAAATTTCACGAAGAACTGAGCTCTGAAACGTTCATAGACCAACCCACAGATCAGACTCACCCATCTTCATGTTCTGATGAGCTCACTAAATCTACCTTGTCAGAGGTCCCGATTGAAACTTCTTTGATAAAGAATGAGGAAAACACCCTGACACCCTATGAAATGCATATGTCAGGGAATATTCCCATTGCTGAACAAACTTGCTACCAAGATGCTCCGGACCTCCTGCTTGTTTCACACACAATCTCTAACAATAATGCATCTGTTCAACCACCTCCGATTGGCCCCTCGGAAACTCAAACTATTTCTGTTGACGAGGCAGCCAAATTTTTATCTGAATTTCATGAAGCTGCAACATTTAAATAAAAATCCATTTCCCTAAAATCTCATTTCACTGATGATCCTCATCAAGCCGCTATCCAAGAATCGCAGATGTCCACTCCCAAAGATCTACAAAAAGTCGAGGTGACTATTACATCCATGCCTCCACAATCTCATCTATTTAATGCTCCATCAAAAGAACCGGATGCGCAAGCAGCCACAGGCACTGAACCTTCTGATTCAACTGATGATATTGACAAAATCATTGAAAGCATAACAGCTGAACTCCATGCACCTGAGCCATCAAAAACTTCTGGTAAAGCATTTTCCTCTTAACTGGACTCTTTTAAAACCAGGTTACTCTTTGATCAAGTAGAACCTGGAGAACAAGAATACATGGAAGAAAACTGACGACAAGAGATTTTGACCTGACTTATCACTATGGATCAGTCCATTCTTTCTCTTAACCGCAAGTATTTTGACCTAAAGTAGGCTTTTCAATCAATGAAATCTGATATATGCAAGGATTTTTCTGCCATGAAAACTAGTGTTTCACTCCGGCAGGACAAGCATAATTATGCACATATCAACATGTGCCTTGGGATCTCGATAGAAATAACTCGTCTTCAAAAAAATGTTGGACGACGCATCGATGCCCAAGGTGCACAGCTTGCAGAAATTATGGATTTCCTTGTTCATGGTGATGTCAAAAAGGGGGAAAGAGAGTGAAAAAAGTTATTACAACAAGCAGAATTATCAATGATGAAAGAATTGGCCAAAGCAGAGCAAATCTCAGGTCAAAAGTAACATTAAATTGTTGTATCAATTCAAGTTGTTTCTTTTGCTTTAAAGATTGTATTTTCATTCACTTAATTAAATACAATGATCTTTCTTAACATATGCTTTTTCTTTAGTATACTGTTATTACATGTAAAATATTGCATAGCTTTGCAGCTGGGTTTTGTCATCACCAAAAAAGAAATTATTATTACCCAAGAATTTTGGTAAGTGACAAAATCAAAACAGCACTTCACTGTTTCAAGAAACAGCTGCACATTGTCTGTGTAATAGGTATCAGTTCAACGGCCTAGTTCAAACAACCAATCTACTTCTCAACCGGCTAAAGAATATAGAATCTAACCGCAACCGGTTTGCAGTAAATGAGCGATCAACCGTTTATTTAAAAGATGATCCTGTTGATTCGAAGACATCTTTAAGAGAGCTACTTATTGCTCACTTAATACAAGGCATTCTCTGACCGGCTCAACATATTTAATGGTTTGCACCGATTCAAAGTTAACTAGCTTATGCAATCCGTCCCGAGAATGATCTGCATTTATAACCACCCCAGAAAAGGAAAGATCATTTACACCTTACAAGAATCTGTGGGTAAAAACAGATGCTACAAACGGTAACTTTGAAGCAACTCATCAAGCAACGGGATTCAAGGCTTCACTAGCAAAAAGAACATTCAATACAAGAATTTTGGAATACAACAACGCACATATGACAATGGTTTTTCACTTAAACCGTTTTCGTATACTTTTTAACAACGGTTTGAGTGAAAACCGTTGTCTTAAGTGTGTTCTTTTAAAAACCTTTGTCTTTTAGCATTTTTTTGGCGTTCCACGACAACGGTTTTCTAAAAACTGTAGTTGTTGAGCGTTTTTTTAGGGTCAAAGACAACAATTTTATTAATCGTTGTCTATTAGCGTGTTTTTTTGGAAAATCGACAACGGTTTTAGAAAAATGTTGTCGATTAGCGTGTTTTTTGGACAAACAACAACGCTTCTTTTAAATTGTTGCTATATTTAGCGACGGTTTTAACAAAACCGTCGCTAATTTATAAATAGCCACGGTTTTAAGCTAAAACCGTGGCTAAATTTAGCAAATATAACGACAGTTTTAAGAAAAACCGTCGCAAATTATAATTTTGCGATGGTTTTATTCAAACCGTCGCTAACTTAAGCGACGGTTTTGTCAACCATCGCTAAATATTGCGACGGATTAACAAACAACCGTCGCTAATAGCGACAAATTATGAAATTAGTGACGATTTTACCAAAAACTGTTGCAAATTTTCTATAAATATCCGTATTTTCGGTCCATTTTTCTCCACACCACTTCACAATACTTAAAATTTTTCTCTTTTGGATGATTTTAGCTTTCAATTTAGGGTAAATTTTTCGATTCAATTTTTGGTAAATTTTTAAATGTTAGTTAAGATCATGAATATTGTTAGTATAGTCAGATTGAATGTTTTTTTTTATATTTTTTAAATTATTAGAAGTAATTTTATTTTTTTACTGAAAAAAGTAGCGACAGACATCATGACAAACCGTCGCTAAAAGTAGCAATGGACTCTATGGAAAACCATCGCTAATTTTAGCCCTTCGCTAATTAGCAGCGGTCGCGAATTCAACAATCTGTCGCAATTGATAGCTATGCAACATTTAATGCGGTTGCAGCTGATAGTGACACAGCTTACCTCTGATGCATGTTAACGTTACTCATACCAACCGTTGAGAAGAACGTCTACATTAACAAAGAAGGTAGTATGCAGCAGATCATATCAACAACGCAAACAACTATTCAACTCATTGAAGTGAAATTTTTAAAGCTTGCATAATCCACAGATCTAGAGCGCTATCAAAGTCTATATACTTCATCGCTCATTCAGCACGCTCAAAACAAAAAGATACTCGATCATTCAAGGATCATTTTCGTGCTACCTACATCAAATTGTTTATTTACATCAGTAACCTTTTGGTTATTTGATTAAGTCATGGTGTCTGGTGAACTAAGTGTCTTAAAATCAAGAAGTGTAAAGTGATCACTAAGAGTTCAAAACAGAAGGTGTGATAAGACCTGATTGGAGTTGGCCGTTGCAAAGAGTTTTGTAAAGCCAAAGTCTTTTAGTGGAATCCTTTTAAAGAGGAAGAAGGGGTGACGTGACATAGGAGCAATCAATCTCTGAACATCCATAAAAAACTTTGTGTTTTTTATTTCTCGCAAGCAATTACTTTTCTAGCTATATTTTGTTGATAAACTTGCCAACGATTTTAAGCTATCACAGGAAATTATGAACCGTTTTCCGCACTTAACAGTGGTTCACATTTCTAACAGTTTGAGAAAAAATTTCAACCGCCTCAAAACGGTTGAAAACTTATTTTAAAAGACAAAAAATTGAAAGTGTTCATTCACCTCCCTCCCCCCCTCTAAACTTGTAATGCACTGTACTTTTAAATTATTTTAAAATTTGCGAAAAAAAAAATTTCTTAAATAAGTCACTAAATTCAATTTAAACTTGAATAGATAATTTAACAATTTAAATAAATGCATGGATTTTACGTATACTAAATTTAGGCTTTACAAAACTCTTTCCCGATCCCAACAGACTCATTCGTAACAATCACTTATTTTTAGAAAAAAAAATTGAAGAACAAAACAATCACTATGAAAATGAAGATGAAACTCTATCTCAACATTATCATGATAGACGAAGAACACTTAGAGAACACATGAATCCTGTATGAACTAAGACACCTTCATATCTAGCCCCCCCTCCTCCCCTCCCCAATCTCGTTTCAATTTTATAACCTGGTATATCCAACTTTTACTCAACTTTAATGGGGTCGGTTCTGAAAATCCTTACCTGCACATAAGAGAGTATGAAGAAGTATACAACACATATAATGACATAAGTTGCATGAACACCATTAGGTTTAAGCTTTCTCCTTTTTCTTTAAAATATAAAGCTATATCTTGGATTGGGATCTATTTGAACTTGGGATGATTTGCAACAGTAACTTTGAAAAAATATGCATCTCATAGAACAAATTATTTCAAAAGACAAATCCTTCGCTTTGACTCCAAAACAAGGGGAATTTTTTTTTATCAATGTTGGAATATATATAAAGAATTATTAATCTGTTTTCATACCATTGTTTTGAAACTTAGAGAGGTTTCTGAATTTTATGAAGGTTTGACACTTAAAGATAGTAAATGGTTAAATTTATGTGTAAGAGAATATTTGAAGATAAAAATCCAAACGGGGCAATTGAGTATCTCGATTCATTAGTTGAAATTGCTCAAAATTGAGACACTATAGGAACAATCGAACAATCAAACAAGGATGAATACGGTATCCCATATTTGGTAGAGGTATGTACACCCTCAAGAATGAACATGATCTCCAAGCTAGATTTATCTCTTTGGCAAGAGAAATTGAGGCACTTGAGATGAAATATAATGGTCAACTAAAATACGTTCAAGAAATTGTGTGTCTCATCTGTAATACAAGTGATTATTTTACAAAAGATTGTCTCTTTTGCCCACTTTTAAATAATGTTTCCATGAATAAGCCTAATGTTTTTAATACTTTCAGAAAGCTATATTTGTAAAACATGTAAAATTATTTTAAAATAAAAGAATGTTTATTGTTTGTATCTTAGTAATTTTTGCAAAAATATCATACATTACATGCTTGAAAGGTTTAGATTAGAAATTGTAATAATCTATCTAAGGATGTTTAAATTTTTATTTGAAAAAAAAAAGTCAATTTTAATATTTTGATCACTATAAAAATATGATTTATGAAATCTTTTTGAATGATTAACCATTGTGATAAAATCAGTTATTAAAATATATGGCCCAAGATATACCTGATAAGAGTGCTTAAAATTTTTAAACTCACACATATTTTGTGAATGAGTGGAGAGGATTGAGAAAACAGCTTGCGAGCCTTTATTGATCATCAGAGAGGCTATCTACTGTTTAGATCTTGTGTTCTTATTTTGAAAAAAAAAATTTATATTTCCTGAAAAAAAAAAAGAATAAAAAAGAAAGATGTTGAAGATTTATGTAATTTCTAAGTTTTATGCTGCGACCCATTTATCTCTCATAAAAATACAAATAAAAAAAGGAAAAAAAAAGAAAGAAAGAGAGAAATACATTGTACAAATTAAATAAATATGTGGTCAAGAAGCATAAACTTAGTCTGATTCCATGATGTAAAAAAAATCAGGAAAAAAATATATAATAAGAACAACTGGATTTTAAATCTATGGATTTCCTATCTTTTGATTAGTTTGGCTCGTTCGTCTGTCTGCATTATGTAAACCATTTTCCTGAGCATTTATCTGTATTCCAACTCCATGATAGAAATCATTCCCATAAATTGAAACACTTATTAACCTGTGAGGATATGGAGTTGAGACTCTTAGTAGGAATTTTTGAAGACCATGTACATTTAACTATCTGAAAATAAGCTTTGAATTGATCAGTTCATATTATTTCATAAATTATAATTATAATGATCTTGATATTACGTTGACAAGTTTTCAAATTTAATTTAAACACTTAGATAGTTCTGATTACATTTCTATTTAAATTAATCAATATGTTTGTGTTGCTATTAACGCTTAAATTGCTATGGACTAGCAATAAGCTGGTTGGGGAGTGTGATAAAGATAAAAAAATTGTATATTAATTAAATGTCTTATAATATAAATATATAGTTTTTGTTTTATTAAAGGTTTAAATATTATATGTTTTATAATAAATTGTATAAAATATAAGTTGTTGTGTAATTATATGTTTTTACTATTTTTTACAGGTTCGATAAAACAAGAATAAACTTGGCGTTGCAAATGAGATTAAGATGATTCTTGGACCTGTAGAAAGTTGATGTTAATATCTACAATATTGGTGGCAAGCATGAGATAAAATTCTTCTCACAAGTGGGATCAAATTAAGCAACAATTAAAGTTACCAAAGAATTGGCAGTTTTATCATGCTCTAGTATTTTGACCATATCTCTCATATTATTTGGTCAAATGGTTAAAAAAATACCACAATTCAAACAACTCAGATATCTACATGTTTTATTTTATGTGGAGAAGAAAATTCAGATGGAAAGATTTTCAAAAGTGATGTGTATTAAAATATTAATTTCTTGGAATACCAATGAAGACTTATGTGTAAAAACTAATATTTTATTTGTGGTTGTCTCCCCAAATTTGGCTATAAATAGGGGTGCATTGTAATGTATTGAGATATCCCTCATTTTATGAACAAACCTTTGAGTTCATAATATTTCTCTCTTTGTTTTTCCTTTATTTCTTCATTTAAATATAATTAGCATGTTAAATTCATATTCAAAGTTTTACACTTTGAATAATGAGTAGTTAACTTCCCAAAGTTGAGATGAAAAGGTGAAACTCTTGGCATGATAATAAGGCTATTAAAAAGTAAGAATCTATGTTTTATATTATTTAATCATTATTTATTGTTTATGTTAAATTTATTTCTTTAAGTATTATTATACCCTACTTATAAATGGGAGTTTTGATTTATTGTTGCTATATGTTACACTAAATTCTTGGAACCATTTAAATGTTAGTTTGGTGTTACCAATCATTTAAAGTGGATGCCTTGATTTATTATATATGAATATATCATAATATTAATTTCTTGGTACCATTTAAATGTTTGTTTTGTTTTACCAACCATTTAAAGTGGATGCCTTGATTTATTATATAATTATATCATAACATTAATTTCTTGGAACCATTTAAATGTTAGTTTGATATTACCAACCATTTAAAGTGGATGCCTTGATTTATTATATATTAATATCATAATATTAATTTTTTGATACCATTTAAATGTTTGTTTGGTTTTACCAACCATTTAAAGTGGGAACCTTGATTTAGTGTTTACAAATATATATATAGCACAATAAATACTTGACAACATTTACAAGTTTTGGTATATATTATATATTTATAAGATAATAATATATAACATAATTAAAATATGATTATTTAATATATATTGGAACCATTTTATTAAGTGGATTTCAATAATGTTCATTAATGTTAACTTTATTAAAATACCAAGAGTGAATCCTTTAATCTCAACTACTTAAATTAAAATTTGAACAATTAAAAATTACCAATTAAAGATTCAAACCATTAAAAGAAAAAAAAAACAAAAACAAAACAAAAAGACATTGTAGTGGACTTGTAATTACCTTAGCTTCCCTGTGGATACGATATTCGGATTCACCGAATTATACTACTTGTTGACAACCTGCTCTTGGGAGTGCAACAATCAAAGTCGCAACACTACCAGTAAGAAATATCACCCAAGTAAATCTGGAAAAGTCATCAACAACAATAAGTGTATATTTCATTTCCCTAAACTCATGATAGGGATTGGATCAAACAAGTCCATATGCAATAATTCCAAACACCTTGAAGTTGATTTACTACCTTTGTTCTTGAAACTAGATCTCACCTGCTTGCCAAGTTGATATGCAGAACAAACATGATTTTTAACAAAGTTAATATCTGGCAAACCGTCAATTATATTCAGCTTCTTGAGATTTTTGATTGACTTGAAGTTCAGGTGATTCAATCTATTGTGCCATAGCCAATGTTTATCACTAAGAGAGGCAACTAAACACTTAGGAACATTAACGTGATCTATATTCCATGAAAATTTGTATGTGTTGCCTTCTCTTTTTCTAGTTAACACAGTAGATTCATCAGCACTTTTAACTGTACAAGTGTGCTTCTGAAAAGCCACAAAATAATCATTATCAGACAGTTGACTAATGCTAATCAAGTTGTAGCAAAGATTTTCAACTAATAGAACATCATTGACAGTGATGTTACCATGAATAATCTTACCCTTACCCACGGTTTTACCTTTTGAGTTATCTCCAAATGTTATCTTTGGTCCAGTACAACTCATTACTTCTGATAGTAGATTTTCTGTCCAGTCATGTGTCTGGAACATCCACTGTCCAGATACCATGTGGAGCTGCTGATTTTGGCTTTCCTCTCCTGTTCCTACAAACACAAATTTTAGTATCTGGTACCCAATCAATTTGGGTCCAACCCTTATCAGTCCTTTAGGAACCCACATTTGTACAATTCTCGGTTACCTTCTACTTCGGGTATCCAAAGCGGTGTGTGCAACAGAAGGTCTGCATCTCATAATGTTGTTCTTCCCTTCTGTTTTTGTTGTATGGCTTGTATCTCTTCTGAACAGGTCTAGAATTATAGTGCTGGTATTTTTAACCTTCATAGGGGGTTGTCCTCCTGAGTTGAATCCTCTGCTAGATCCAGAACTCTGGTGAACTCTTCCCTTAGGTTCAACATAACCCAGACCATAATGCTTCCTTCTGCTCGTCTGATTTACAGTCCTTTCAACTCGAACAGTTGGTACTTCGGGTTCACATACCACACCGGGTTTGACAAAGTGAATGAATTTCCCTTTGCCTTTATCCAGCTCTGGCTTAGTACTTGTTTAAGAAGTGCTTTCATTATTGCTGAATTCGAGACCACTCCTGTCACCGGATTGCTTCTGCAACTCTTGCATCTTGTCTGAAGAAACAGAAAACTTGTTCCATGTATTTACCAGAATAGATAACTTCTGATTCTCAGACTTCGTCGTCTGGTAATCTGCATTAACCATGTCATTCTCAGTTCTTAACTTACTCATCTCAACTTTTAAATCATTGCAGCTGTTCTCTTGCAAGCAAGTGAACTTACTGACTTGATTCTTTAAGTTTTGATTTTCAGTCTTAACTTCCTCGCATGACTGAGAAAGTCTCGAGTACTCTTCCACCATGTCATGCAGTGCTTTAATCAAATCAGTTCGTGTAAATTCATCAGAGTCAAAGTCAAGCACCTCTCCAGATGTCGAGGTTGGTTCAATATCTGCCATGAGACATTTGATCTCTTCTGCATCACTTTCGCTGGAATGACTTTCTAAATCAGAAGACTTAGAGCTAGAGTCCGCCCATTTAGATTTACTTTCCTCAGCAATCATTGCTTTGCGGTCTCTTCTGAATTTCTTGTCATTCCTCTTGTATTCCTTTTTCTTCTGGTCATCCTTCTTGGGCTTTGGACAATCAGCAATAAAGTGACCGATTTTTCCACAGTTAAAGCATGCCATGTCACCAGGTGGTGAATCCTTCTTGAAGTTCTTGTTAGGGCTTTGGTAGGCTCGGTGATTCTTTTTCATGAATCTGGAGAATTTCTTCACAAAGAGAAACATAGCATCATTGCTGATCTTTTCAGCAGTCTTTTCATAAGTGCTCTCAATGATGATAGCAGGTACTGCTTGTGGAACAACCACAGCAGCAGCAACAGTAGAAGTAGTAGCAGCAGTAGCAGCAAGAGCCTTGTTGGTAGATTTGTTGAGGGCTCTTCTCCGCTTCTTACTTCCAGTTCGAACTCATAGGCTTTTAAAGCGAACAAGTCATGTAGCTCCAACTTGTTTAGATCTTTAGAGACTCTCATAGCCATTTTTTTAATGTCCCATTCCCTAGGTAAAGCTCTCATCACTTTGAGTGTTACTTCTCTATTGCCATACTCTTTCCCAAGAGCTGCTAGTTCATTAACCAGACTGCTGAACCGTTCATCAAACTCATTCAGAGTTTCTCCAGCTTTCCTTTTGAGATTCTTGAATTTCTAAATTGCTACAGACAGTTTATTCTCACAGATTTGGATGACCTTTTCCCAAATCTCTTTAGCAGTAGAACACATTTTGATTTTGCTGAAAGTATTTTTGTCGAGGGTTTTGTAAAGAATGTCCTTCGCAACATTATCAAGATTGGCTTTCTTCTTATCTTCGCCAGTCCATTCACTTCTGTGTTTTTTAACCATTTTAGGCGCTCCCTCAGTAACAGCAACAGCAGTGTTAGATTTTAAGATCTTCAAAGGACCATCTGTGATGACATACCACATGTCATCGTCTTGGGCTGCAAGATGAGCTTGCATCCGGATCTTCCAATCATCGAAGTCTTCTTTTGAGAACATAGGAACCTTGCTGAAATGTGCCATATCTGTTGTAATTATAGAACAAGAAAAATCTGCTCTGATACCACTTGTTGGAGATCGATATAGAGTTTAGAGGAGGAGTGAATAAACTCTTTTCCTTTGACGGTCGTTTTTGCAAAAGGGTTCTAGAATCCTGTTAGAGAGTATAGCAAATCTTGTTCAAGTGTATAACCAGCAGGCCACAATATAGTGCGAAAACGATCTGATTGTTTAAGGGTGTATAATGATAAAACAGTAAGCAGTAGACAATGGTTGTTTATGGAAGTTCGAAGATGAAATCTTCTACGTCTCCCCTTCTTCTGTTTCCAGAAGGTATCACTAAAAGACTTTGGTTTTTACAGCACAACACTTGTACACACCCACTTCAGCAGGACTTATCTTTCGCCTACTGAAACTCTTAGTTTCTCAACACGATAAAACGAATATAACAAAGTTTTGGAAAAGACTCTTTTCCATATTACAAACTCTTTTCAAAGATATAATAACTCGATACTGACTAAAGAGAGAGTAAGAAACAGTCAGCACAATATGATCTCAAAAGATCAGATAACTTAAGTGAAGCGTGTGCTGCTTTTTTGTATATTGAGATTTATAGATGATAAGAAAATGTGAGTGCTCAAATCAACGTTCGTATGTTAGAGAATAAGATCGTAGTTTTTGGTAACTTGTAAACGTCGTTGATCTTACGTTTATATAGAATTCTTGAATCCAACGTCTATAAAAACGGCTGCTTTGACTTCTGATATAATCACCTTTATTGCCTAAAAGAGTTCCTGCAAAAATGCTTCAAAACAATCAGTCTTGTTTTATACCAAAATAGGTAAGGCATATTAATTGACTTTGTTCAGCATTAATGAAGCATTTAATACTCGTACTTGGTAGAGTAACGGTAACATTTATTATAAGATTGGTTGGTTCTGATTCAGTAAAGTCAAGTTCTGCTTCTGTTTCTCTAAGCGGATAAGTACTGGAAGAGTACTGCTTTTGTAAAAGCGATAGGAGAACTACTGGTTTTATACTAACTACTTCTTTAAACTATCTTCAGGTTTTTATTCACGCGATCTACTGGTTTTGACTATAATCACCACAATTAAATTAATTCTATCATATGCGTTTATTAAGGAATATGAAATATATTTTATCGTAATTTCTTCTAAACTTGCAAGTGACCAAGAAGGTAAATTGGTCGATGTGCTTAAAAGATATAAAAATGCAATTGGATGGAACAAAAAGATATCAAGGACATTAATCCACTAATTTACACTCATAGAAATTATTTAGAAGAAATTCTAAGACATCCCAACGACGACAAATGTGGCTAAATCTACACATGAATGATGTCGTGAAAATTGAAGTTCTCAAACTACTTGATGTTGAAATTTTCTACCCTATTTCTGCTAGTAGGTGGAAAATCCAACACAAATAGTTCCAAAAAAATATCGAATCACAATGATAAAATACGATAAAGGTTAAATTTTAACAAGTTGAATCCCATATAGTTGACTTGTGTATATTGATTATAGAAAATTGAATGATACCACTAGAAAAGATCATTTTCTTTCTCCACTTTTATCAAATTTTTGAAATAGTAGCATGTTATCTCTATTACTATTTTCATTATGGATATTCAGGCTATTTCAAATTTTCATTGCACTTGAAATCAAGAAAAAACTACATTCAGATTTAATGTTGAACATTTGCATTTAGAATGGTGTCATTTGGTCTATGCATAATTCAAACAACATTAAAATAATAATAAATAATAGATAATAGGATAAAATTTCAAGACTAGTTAAAGTTCAGAATGGTCAAATTATCTAGAATGGGAATAAATAATAAATAATAATATTTTTGTTATGAAAAAGTAAAAATTTATGATAAAAAATAAAAATCTCAAACTCTCAAAATTGTCAAACTACACACTTTATAATATTTTTCTCTCAACTCAATTGTCTCAAATATTTACAAATGGAGACCTATTTATTGGATTTGTTTGGAAAACAATCCAAAAACAATTTCATCATTACATACATCATCACACACTAATTTTCAATACTCAACACCTAATTTTACCTAATTTTCAACATTCAACATTATAATTTTCAACACAAATATTTTTCACATTTTCAACACTCCCCCTTGTGATGATGATCATAATGATTGTCTTCATTACGTGTTTTTATACTGCCTCGTTAAAAATCTTACAAGGAAAAACTCATTTGGATAAAAATCATAGTAAGGGAAAAAGAGTGCAGTCACGTAAATTCCCCCTCATGTTAACATGAACAATTTTTCACAAATTTTGTAGATTGCACGTCCCAATATTATATATGTGCTTTCTGAATATTGTCGTAGGAAGTGCCTTGGTGAAGAGATCTGATGAGTTTTTACGTGATTGAATGTGACGAACATCAATATATTTATTCTTTTTCAAGCTCCTTGGTGAATGCGAAGAACTTATGAGGAATATGTTTAGTTCTGTCGCTTTTTATGTATACTTCTTTCATTTGAGCAACACATGCAGCATTATCTTCATATAGTATCACCGGCTTCTCGTCGAATGATAATCCCCATGAGATTTGGATATGTTGGGTCATTGATTTTAACCACACACATTCACGGCTTGCTTCATGTAGTGCAATAATCTAGGCATGATTTGATGAAGTTGTTATGAGCGTTGTTTCTTTGAACGCCAAGAAATTGCAGTGCTTTCATGAGTAAATACATATCCAGTTTGGAAATTTTCCTTGTGTGGATCAGATAAGTATCCAGCATCGGCATAACCAATTATATTTGGATTAACATCTTTTGAATATAAAAGTCCCAAGTCTGTTGTTCCTCGTAGATAACGGAATATATGTTTAATTCCGTTTCAGTGTCTCTTTGTTGGATATGTGCTAAATCTTGCCAATAAATTTACGGCAAAAGATGTATAAGGCCTTGTACAATTTGTAAGTTACATAAGGGCACCGATAGCACTTATATATGGTACTTCTGGACCAATAATATCTTCATCATCTTCACATGGACGGAATGGATCTTTTTCTATGTTTAATGATCTAACAACTATTATAGTACTTAAAGGATTTGATTTATCCATATTAAAGCGTTTAAGGATCTTTTCTGTATAATTTGTCTATTGAACAAATATTCCATATTATTTTTGTTAAATTTGTAAACTTAGGACAATACTTGGTTTTTTCAAGATCCTTCATTTCAAATTCTTCCTTCAAGTATGACACAACTTCTTGAATTTCATTATTCGTTCCAATGATGTTTAAATCATCAACATATACAGCAATAATTACGCATCCGGATGTTGTTTTCTTAATGAAAACACTAGGGCATATCGAATTATTTACATATCCCTTTTTCATCAAGTGATCACTTAGCCGATTATACCACATTCGGCCGGATTGCTTTAACCCATATAATGATCTTTGTAATTTCACAGAATAACAATCTCTGGGTTTTGAACTTTGTGCTTCAGGCATCTTAAATCCTTCAGGGATTTTCATATATATATTAATATCAAGTGATCCATATAAGTAAGTTGTAACAACATCCATAAGACGCATTTCTAAATTTTCAGATACTGCCAAGCTAATCAAATATCGAAATGTAATTGCATCAGTCACGGGAGATATGTTTCTTCATAATCAATTCCAGGCCTTTGAGAAAAACCTTGTGCTACAAGTCGAGCTTTATATCTTACTATTTCATTTATCTCATTTCGCTTTCGAATAAAAACCCATTTGTATCCGACAGGTTTTACACCTTCAGGTGTAAGGACTATAGGTCCAAAAACATTACGTTTATTTAGCGAATCTAATTCAACCTGGATGGCATCTTTCCATTTTATCCAATCCTGCCGATTTTTACATTCACCAAAAGATTTTTGTTCATGATCTTCATTATCATTTATGATTTCGATTGCCACATTATAAGAAAATATATCATCAATTTCTTCTATATCTTTTCGGTTCCATATTTTTCCAATATTAATATAATTGATAGAGATTTCACGATTCTCGCCAGTTTGTGGTTCTGACAGAACATTTTCATCATTATGTGTTTCTTCAGGAACATCATTCTCTATTTTGTGATCATCGTGTTTCTCTAAAAATTTTCTTTTTCGAGGATATTTATCCTTGGAACCGACTGGCCTCCCATGCTTCAGGCAGTTTAATGACATCATGATTATTTTCAAGCGCAGGGGCATTTGCAGCATGTATATATGATTTAGTTACCCTTTTTGTGTCTGCAAATGCATCTGGTATTTGATTTGCTATTCTTTGCAAGTGCACAATTTGTTGTACATCTTTTTCACATTGTTTTTTTCTTGGATCCAGATGTAACAATGATGATTCATACCATGTAAATTCCTTTTCGGTATGTTTCTGCTCTCCCCCTAACATGGAAGATTTCCTCATTAAAATGACAATCAGCAAAACGTGCTGTGAACACGTCGCCTGTCTGAGGTTCAAGATATCGAATGATTGATGAACTATCATAACCGATATAAATTTCAATATTTATTTGAGGTCCCATTTTCTTTCATTGCGGTGGTGCAATAGGCACATACACTGTACATCCAAAAATTCTCAGATGAGAAATGTCTGGTTCTTTACCAAATGCAAGCTGCAATGGGGAGTATTTATGATATGCACTTGGTCTAATGCGAATTAATGCATCAGCATGTAAAATTGCATGTCCGCATATAGAAATAGGCAGACGTTTAATCAATTATTCAGCCAATCCATTCTTTGTATATATATGAGCAACAGGATGCTCAACAATTATTCCCATAGACATACAATAATCATTGAAAGTCTGGGAAGTAAATTCACCAGCATTATCAAGTCTAATTTTTTTGATTGTATAATCGGAAAATTGATTCCTCAATTTTATTATTTGAACAAGTAATCTTGCAAATGCAACATTTCGAGTTGACAATAAACAAACATGTGACCATCTGCTGGAGGCATCAATCAATACCATAAAGTATATACATGGTCCACCTGGTGGATGAATTGGTCCACAAATATCACCCTGAATACGTTCAAGAAACATTGGTGATTCAGTTTGGATTTTGGCTGGTGATGGTCTTATAATAAATTTTCCAAGAGAACATGTTTTACATTGAAATTTATTATTCTGAAAGATCTTCCGGTCTTTCAATGAATGACCATGTGTATTTTTTATAATTGTTCGCATCATTTTTGAACCAGGATGTCATAATCGATCATGCCAATTGGTTAATATTGAAAAATTATCAACTACCATGTTTGATTCAATGGGACTTATAAGTGTATAATGCAATCCAGTGGGGAGCATTGGTAGTTTTTCAATCACATATTTCTTTCCTGATTTATATGTGGCAAGACACATATATTTCTCATTCCCTTCATTCATTGTTTGAGTATCATACCCATGAGAATATATATTATTAAAACTTAACAAATTTCTTTTCGAATGCGGTGAATACAAAGCATCATTGATCAAAAATTTCGTACCATTAGGTAACAAAAATTGTGCTTTACCGCATCCTTTAAACAAGTCTACAGGGCCTGATATTGTATTCACCATTGTTTTTTGTTGGTTTTAGTTCCAATAAATATCTTTTATCTCGAAAAATAATGTGCGTTGTACCACTATCAGGTATGCAAATTTCCATGGGATTAGTTCCTTGTTTAGCTTTGTTTATGGCATTTTTCATATTTGAACTTAAAAAATATGCAATGAAAAAAAATTACTGACAATACATATGTAAATATAACACATATCATAATTGTACAATAAAACACTATCATATGCATACATGAAAAATAAATTATTGTACATTTATATTCCACCAATATATTGTTCATTTTCAGAGAAATTGTTGGTAACTAGATTCTGGAGTTTGACAAAACATGAATCAATCGATTAACAAATTATGAATCAACTGATACGCGCAAGCAAATTCGGCAACTAAACTTATCAACTGAAATCAGCTGATAAAATGATAAAGAGTAAACTGATCAGTTGGAACTAATAAGTTAAAACATTCAGCGGAATGCCTCAAAGTCTCTCAACTGAAGATGTCTCGGGAAAGAACAAAAAAGACATAACAGATTACAAGAGCACCGCACAACAACCAAGACTACTTAAAACAACGCATTCCGGACAAAGCAATTAAGACGCCGAATTACAATGAATGAAGCAAACAATATCGAAGGAATAATCAAGTGGAAACCAACGGATACAAAGATTCAAATTTATCTCAAGATTACCGTTGGAAAAGAAGAGTATAAATATGGCAGAAGAAAAAGAAGAAAATAGATACATCATTCAAAACTTGCCATTACTCTGTCAAAATCTCAGCTCACTCTTATTTGATTTATTCGTAGCAATCAAGGCTACAAGTTGAGAAAACTAGCACTCTGTAATATTTGTTAATTCAATAATGCTAAGATCAGTTACGCACAGAGATCATTTTGTAATACTAAGAGTTTCAGTTTAGGCAGTGGGTAAGTCCTAACTGAATGGGTCTGTACAAGTGTTGTATTGGATCAAAGTCTTTTAGTGGAAATCCTATCCTTGTGATAGAAGGGGTGACGTAGGAGTAATTAGATTCTCGGAACATCCAGAAACAATCCTTGTGTATTTTATTTCAGTTCTGTATTCTATCTGTCAGTCAGTTACCTTCCGCAACTACCTCAGTTTAACTGATTGATATTGACTAAGATTCCGAGAATCAGTTTTTCACCAAACTGAACTCAAAAATTCGAAAAGACCAATATTAATTAAGAGTGTTTATTCAACCCCCCCTTCTAAACACTCTTGACACGTCAATCGATCCTATCAAGTGGTATCAGAGCGGTTGAATCTTGTTCTTGAATACTTCTGATCTATAAATTTGTTAGCATGACTTCATTCAATAAAATTCCTATGTTCTCAAGAGAAGATTTCGATGACTGGAAAATCAGAATGCAGGCTCACTTAGCTGCACAAGATGATGACATGTGGTATGTCATAACAGACGGACCCATGAAGATTCTAAAAGCAAATACAGCAATTGCCATAACTGAAGGGGCACCACAGAGAATTCAAAAGCCCAGAGAAGAGTGGACAACTGAGGACAAAAGAAAAGCCAATCTTGACAATGTGGCCAAAGATACTCTATACAAAACACTGGACAAAGCAACATTCAACAAAATAAAGATGTGCAAAACAGCAAAAGAAATTTGGGAAAAGTTGATTTCAGTTATATGAAAGAAATGACCAAACAAAAGAAAATAAACTCTCTGTTGTTGTTCAGAAATTTGACAATATCAAAATGAAGGTTGGAGAATCAATGAATGAGTATGATGAAAGGGTGAGCAGTATTGTAAATGAATTAAATGCACTCGGAAAGGTGTATACTAACAAAGAGGTTGCACTAAAAGTGATGAGAGGTCTTCCAAAGGAATGGGATGTCAAAACTATGGCTATGAGAGAATCTAAAGACTTGAACCAGATCGAACTTCATGAACTATTTGCTGATTTAAAGGCTTATGAATTTGAATTGCAGAGCAGAGAAGGAGAACCATTTACTCCTGCAGCTACAACTGCTCTAGCAGCTGTAAGAACTTAATCAACCAGTTCAGTCGAGAAATCTGCCGATCAGTTAAGCAATGATGCTATGTCATTATTCATCAAAAAGTTTGGGAGATTCATGAGAAAGAACCAAGGAAACCTTCAGAAGCAATACCAGAGAAACAATTCCAAAGAAAAAATAAATGCTTGCTACAATTGTGGCAAAACAGGTCATTATATTGCTGGCTGTCCTAAACCTAAAAAGGACAGTCAAGGATCAACTGACAGAAGAAAGAAATCATATGAGCATAAGAGAAGATCCAAAGATGATAAGAAAACCTACAAAAAGAAACATGAGGTTCTATTAGCTGAAGAGAACAAATCCAAATGGGCAGAAACTGATAGTGACGAATCAGAACCAGAAAGCTCGTATAGCTCAAGTGATGAAGAGGAAGTCAAATGTCTAATGGCTAATGATAGTGAAGCAGAATCTACAAGTCAACAGGTATTTGATTTTAGTTCAACTGATTTTACACGAGAAGAACTCATTTTAACATTGCATGAAATGGTAAATGAGTACCAGAAACTTGCATCATCATTTGAGGAAATAAAGTCAAAGCAAAGTGATCTCATGGACAATAAAACCAAAACTGATGAATCAATTGAAGGGTTGAGTTTGAAAAGGGAAATTGCTGAGTTAAAAGCAGAGAGAAAGAAAGATCAGTCACTGATCCAGAAATTGATCCTTGAAAATTCAAAACAGACTGAACTCATTCAATCTTGGAATAAGTCGTCTACCGCACTGAATGAGATGCAGAATTCACAAAAATCAGTTTCTGATAAAACTGGTTTAGGGTTCAATAATCAAGGAGAAACGTTTTCAAATGATACTCAACCAAAGCTGACAATGAACAAAGGAAAGTACATTCACTTTGTCAAATCAGCAGTGGTACAAAAACAAATTGAGCCCAGTAAACTGATTGAACAACCTACTGAGAAGTTGAACAAGGCTAGAAGATATGGGATTGGCTATAGCCAAAAGCTTTCAACTGATTCACAAAGCGGGTCATCAAAAAGATTTCACAAAAACTATTCGAATAGCTATGTCAATTACTATAACTGCAAGCCAGTTCAGAAGAGATACAGATTGAACAATCAGTTTAATAAGACTAAAACACATACTGTATCAACTGTACACTACTCACCAAGCACACAAAAGCCGAGAAAAACCATTTGGAATACAGCTACTGGAAAGTCAGTTAGACTAATCCAAGTATGGGTTCCAAAGGGACTAATAAGTTCTGGACCCAAATAGATATGGGTACCAAATCATATTATGTGTGTGATTGCAGGTAACAGGTACAGATAAAAATTCAATATGGTATTTGAACAGCGGTTGCTCACGACATATGACAGGAGATGCAAGTATGCTATCTCAACTGACCAAATATAGTGGTCCAAACATCAGTTTCGGAGATAATTCCAAAGGTAAAACCGTGGGTAAGGGTAAGCTTATCCATGGTAACTTTACTATTAAAGATGTTTTATTAGTAGAGAATCTGAAGTATAACTTGATTAGCATCAGTCAGTTATGCGACAATGGATTCTCGGTACAATTTGATAAAAACTCATGCTCAGTTAAAACATCAACTGATGAAATCATACTAACTGGCAAACGATGTGGAAACACATATAAAGTTAGTTGGAATGAACAGCCTCATGCACCAGTCTGCTTTATTGCTTCAAAATCATCTCAAAACTGGTTGTGGCATAAAAGGTTAAATCATTTAAACTTTAAATCCATTGCCTATCTGAGTAAACATGAACTTGTAACTGGTTTGCCCAAAATAAATTTTTCAAAAGAAAAACTTTGCTCAGCATGTCAGTATGGAAAACAAGTACGATCTTCTTTCAAAAACAAGGGCTGTAAGTCTTCATCCCGATGCTTAGAACTATTGCACATGGATCTCTTCGGTCCAATACCAGTCATGAGCTTAGGGGGAATGAAATACACCTTGGTGGTCGTAGATGATTTTTCACGATTTACTTGGGTTATCTTTCTCAAATCCAAAGACCATACGGCTGCACAACTGATTAAATCTTTAAAAGACTTTTAAATGAAAAATTAGTTGGGATTGATCGAATCATATCTGATCGAGGAACTGAATTCATCAATCAAACACTTTCAAGCTTTCTAGAAAATGCTGGAATCAAGCATGAGCTCTCAGCAGCAAGAACTCCTCAGCAAAACGGTGTAGCTGAGAGAAGAAATCGAACCCTTAAAAAGCTGCTAGAACAATGCTTGCTGATTCTGGTATTTCTCAAAGATTTTGGGCAGAGGCAGTAAACACTGCATGTTATATTCAGAACAGATCAATGATTAATAAGAATCATATGAAAACACCATATGAGATCTGGCATGGAAGAAAAAGTATAATCACTTATTTCAAAATATTCGGCTGTAGATGTTTTATTCATGATAATGGTAAAAATTACTTAAAAGCATTCGATGCCAAATCTGCAGAAGGAATTTTCCTTGGATATTCATCAGTTAGTATAGCTTATAGAGTCTTTAATAAGAAAACTTTAAATGTTGAAGAATCTGTGCATGTTGATTTTGATGAAACTGCACTAACTGATAAGCCAACTGATCAAGTTGAGCTAGCTGATCGATTTTCAGATATCAGTTTGGAAGATGATGACAAAGATGAAAATCATAATAATCAAAACATCCTTCAAACACGAGAACCAGAGATATTGGATCAATTAAATGAGCAGGAAGTCAATGCTGACAATCAGTTATTAAAAGAAAATGATAATATTCAAATATCAGCTGACGAGGCATCAACTGAAGCTGAAAACTGCATTCAGTTACCAACTGAAGAAGTTGCAGATGCAACAAATGCTGAGTACAGATGGAGAAAATCACATCCACCAGAATTGGTAATAGGAAATCCATCTGATCCAGTAAGAACTCGCAATCAAATGTTGAATTTATTTATTTATTCAGCCTTTGTCTCACAAATGGAACCAAAGAAAACTGATGAAGCTCTTGCTGATCCTAACTGAGTAAATGCTATGCAAGAAGAGCTGAATCAGTTCACTCAC
Source organism: Primulina tabacum (assembly GCF_025594145.1). NCBI lineage: Eukaryota > Viridiplantae > Streptophyta > Magnoliopsida > Lamiales > Gesneriaceae > Primulina > Primulina tabacum. The sequence continues at coordinate 10,273,899 of NC_134553.1, forward strand.
AATAATTTCTGGAACTTAGTTCCAAGACCAACTTCAAAAACCATTATAGGTACAAAATGGGTGTACAGGAATAAACTAAACGAGGACGGTTCAGTTATATGCAACAAAGCAAGACTAGTAGCACAAGGATATAGGCAAGAAGAAGGAATTGACTACGATGAGACGTATGCTCCAGTTGCAAGATTGGAAGCAATCAGAATATTTCTTGCTTATGCATCTCACAAAAACTTCAAAGTTTACCAGATGGATGTGAAGAGTGCATTCCTAAACGGTCAGTTACAAGAAGAAGTGTATGTTGAACAACCTCCAGGTTTTGTAAATCTCAAACTTCCTGATCATGTATATTATTTGAACAAAGCATTATATGGTCTTAAACAAGCTCCCAGGGCTTGGTACGAAACTCTTTCAAAATTTCTAACTGATCATGACTTTACAGTCGGATCAGTTGATAAGACCTTGTTCAAATTTATTAAAAATAATCATATTCTATTAGTTCAAATTTATGTTGATGATATAATATTTGGGTCAACTAACCCCAAATTGTGCGAAAAGTTTGCTAAGTTAATGCAGGAAAAGTTTGAAATGAGCATGATGGGTGAACTGACATTTTTTCTTGGACTGCAAGTGAAGCAACTGGAAACTGGTATATTCATTAGTCAAACAAAATATACAAAGGAGTTGCTAAAGAAATTTGGTATGGAATCATGCTCAGCTGCAACTACTCCCATGAGCACATCAGTTAAACTAGATACTGACGAAGGGGGAATATCAGTAGAGGCGACATTATATAGAGGATTAATAGGTTCATTGTTGTACCTAACAGCCAGTCGACCTGATATTGTTTTTGTTGTCTGTATATGTGCCAGATTTCAAGCAAATCCTAAGCAATCACATTTCTCAGCTGCTAAAAGAATTCTGAGATATCTTAAGGACATGCAAAATGTTGGGCTATGGTATTCCAAAGACTCCACCTTCAATTTAGTTGGATATTCAGACGCAGATTATGCAGGATGTAAGCTTGATCGCAAAAGTACAAGTGGATCTTGTCAGTTTTTAGGAGACAGACTGATCTCTTGGTTCAGCAAGAAGCAGACATCCATAGCTACCTCAACAACAGAAGCAGAATATCTTGCTGCTGGTAGCTGTTGTGCACAACTGATCTGGATTCAGCAACAACTGAAGGATTATGGAGTAACGTCAACTGAATCGCCCATATTTTGTGATAATACCAGCACAATTGCCATCACTTATAATCCAGTTCTTCACTCAAAGACCAAGCATATAGATGTCAGGCATCACTTCATTAGGGATCATGCGTTAAAGAAGGATATTCGACTAGAATATATTTCAACTGAACAGCAAGCAGCTGACATCTTCACAAAACCATTACCCGAGGCTAAGTTTTCTCACTTTCGAAATATTCTTGGTTTAATTGATTTATCTTAGAAATTATTAGTAATATTGCTTCACTAATAGAATTATATGCAGAAAATAAGAACACAACAAATTGAAAATAACACTTCATTAAGAATACCAACGTTCCCATTTTACAGAAGATATCATGGAATCAACTGAATCTAGCCACGCCCTAACCCAATCATTTAACTCATAAATTCGAACTCTAGCAAAAGCCCTAGATTTCGAAATCTTATCAACAACATGCCACTCCTTCCATAGCATCGCCTCCAAAAGACATTTGTCTTCAACCAAATCCCTAACATGCCTCACTTCAAAACGTTCAAGGTATTTCAGTGCTCTTGCCTCCTGAGCACGAGTAGGAATAGCACCACTGTCACTCACCCTCTTCAACTCATGAATCTTTTCCCATGTTAACATCATCTTCTGAAAAACATATATCTCCATCTTTCTCTTGATATCTTATTAACGAGGGGCTGACTGCTCAGTAACATGAACATGGGTGCTGCTGCATGCATCAGAATCAGACATATTGAAATATTTTTGAACTGATATTGTATCACATTTTTATCACTATTATCTTATTTATAGGAAAATGATGTTGGAGAAGCTGAAGAGTCTCAAGTCAATCAATGCGTCTTTCACATTTACCAAGGACTTTAAGTTATCAGTTGTTCATTGTCAACTAACACCAGTTTGAATTCTATTAATAGTTGTTTAAATAGTCCCAGTTCATGATCAACTTATGACAGTTAGTCTTTCATCAGTTCATTTGTTTACATATCACAGCTGATGAAATATATCATTTGCAGAAAAACAGAGTTAAAACCTGATAAATATTTCATTACTTATAAATGTTGGTCTGAATTACATCATCATACTTCTCCTCCACAACAATTATCCAAAATTTCAGCCAAACAGATAGAGAAGAAGGAGCAGTCATGAGAAAGCTGTGAGAATGAGCTATGCGCCTCAGGATCTTCAATTCCTTGCGAAGCATCAGCTGATACATGTGACCATCCTTGAAGATGTCCACCCACACAGCAATATTCAAGTGCTTTCGCACTTGATTCAGTTCTGCCACCAATTCAGGAGTGGTGGCCTCCCCAGAGTTGTATAAGAGCTCAAGCTCCTGCAATCGCTCCCAGTAATGCAGACTTTCATAGAAGACTTTATCTTCTATCTCAGCCTTCCTGGCCTCCACAGAAAAGGGAGAAAGACTTGAGTCACTCGTATCAGTCATTTTTTTTCTTGAATATTTTGGAAGATATGTCTAAAACTAATTGAGCCATTTCTATTTATAGCAGAATATCAAGAAAGCTGAAGAGTCGTCAACGTTTCAGCAAAATCAATAACCTCTCTTACTCTTAAAATTATTTTGTAGCACTACTTTAATATGCACCAATTTAGGGGGAATGTCAGTTTTTAAGAAGTTAACTGAGAAGACAATCGTTTGTGAATTCTCAACTGACTTGAATCAGTTTCCCAACTGATCGTTCAGCTTGAAAATTTTACAAATCTTCTCACCTAAGTTAACCAATTAAAAACTTATTATATTCCAAAACAAATAAGGTGACTAAATTTTTATGACGTGGCATATTTTAAAACCGCTCATTATTATATACACACGATTACAGCACACGTGCACACATTTTTATTCAAAATTTTTCCGGGCTGACACGTGTCCAGAATTTGAACAGTCACGAACAAAAGTATTTTGCCCGCTTCACTTCAGTTCTATTCCTCACAATTACAATCAGTTTCTAAGAGTATACAAATTTCAGAACTTATTCTCTTCAATTTAGCAGATCACTACACTTTCGAAATGGCAAACCAGATCCCAGCCCATATCTTGAATGCGATGGTCATCGATTTTAATTCGGTTCTATCAACCCAAGAAGCAGACGTTAAGAATGTATTTCTAAAGCTTGAGTCGGCAGGTCTCAGGATGTTCTTGGGACAATCTTCTCAGAAGATATACCTCAAGGAGGTAAATGAATTCTATCGGAAGGGATTTATCACTGCTGATGACACTATCTCTGTGACTATCAATGATCAGTTGCTACTCCTTTCTGAAGAAGCTTTCGGAGAAATCTTCTCTTTGCCAACTGATGGTTATGTCAGCTTTTCTGAAGTAAAAACTCATGACATTGAAGAAATGCAGTCTCGACTATCTGCTGATGGACGGAAAATCAAGGTTTCCGATCCAAAGAAGGAACTGAAACCAGAAATTCAGTTGTTAGCTGATATCGTGGCAAAGGGAATATTAGCAAAAGCCGGTTCTTATGCTGCTCTTAATCTCGAAAAATTCAAGGTAATGACCATAATCATGGGTAAAAAGAAAGCAAATTGGAGATATATTCTTTTTAACATCTTGAAGAATATGCTCAAGTCATCCAAACAGTCATGTGGCTTCGCCATCCAAATCAGTTATCTGTTAAAACTGAAGGGTTTGGTAGCTGAAAATGCTGAAACATCATCAAAATTCAAGGTATTTACTGCCAAAAACACCTTGCCATCAAAAACCAAAATAGAGGTTGAGCCATCACCAATCAAGAAAGCCAAAACAGCGAAAAGGAAACTGATTCTCAGTGAATCAGATTCAGAGAAAACTCCTTCCCCTAAGCTTGTCAAGAGACCAAGGACTCAAAGAACCAAACCAATAACCACAGTGGAAGTCATTCCACCTGAGAAAATTATTCAATCAGCTGCTCAACAGCCCATTCAGGCTATCCCTTTGCAAGTAGTCTCACCTGATGATTCAGTTACCAAAGCAAAGACACCAGCTAAGGTAAGAGCTCCCTTGACTCTTGTAAATCGCCCTACCATCCTGCATAGAGCCAGATCTAAAGGTGTAATATTAAGGGAACCAGTGCATTCCACACATTCTGGAATGGATCTTCCTCACATTCTCTCAACTGACAAAGGAAAAGGCAAGCTGGTTGAAGAACCCCGGCCATCCAATGTCATTCAAACACACATTGACCTTGTTTGGGAACAGGTGAATGAATTTGCCACATCACAATTAAAATCGTTTGATTGTTGGAAAAGTTTCAGAACAAAAATCTTTGCCAAAGAACTGAAGCATAGATCTCAACTGAAAAAGTTCATCAAGCTAGAAGCAATTGTGATGAAAGTAGTCAAAGCTGCTACAATTCCACAGGCATTAGAAAGGCAGAAATATTTCTTTAATCTGATTCGCGTCAAAAAGCTAACAAGAATGGTAGCAAAGCTGAAGTCTAACTACAATCCCACAAGTCCAACTGCATACAATGATAGAGCTGTGTTCACTCAGCTGGACACAGATCTTAGTAGTCTGCAGAGAGAAATCAGATTTTGGGAAGAAGATCAGGAACTAGTTCTTCATGACAAACCCCCAAACTCAAATATTGAAAAAGATTTATCCTCCTCTCCACAAAAAGAACCATCTCCACAACAAGCAACTGAAAAGCCAGTTCAAGGAATACCTCAATCCTCTCAGACAGAACATCAGCTATATTCTGAAGCAGAACTATCCTTGGCAAACATTGATGAAATCATTCAAGCTGTTACCTTGGAAGCTCAACTAGAGGAAATACAGTATGACTCAATTACCCATTCAGCTGAACAACCAGAGCAAGACATTAAGATATCATCTGAAGCACCAGCTGAATCACTTATTGCTGAAAAATTTATATCTGCTCAAACTGAAGATCAAACTGAAGTGTCAAACCAAACTTCAGAGAAAGAAACAACTGAATCGGAAAAAGCTCAAACTGAAGCACCAGTTCAGCCAGAAAATTCTGATGAACAAGATATTCAAACTGATGAACAAGCAAAACCCTCAGAACAAGAAACTGCTGAACATGTAGAAGGTCAGTTGCTCACTGAATCAAAGGAGCAAGAACAAATTTCAGTTAATTCTCCATTGGAGGCCCCTATGTATGAACCATCCATCTCCATCATTCAGCCAGACAGTCCATTTCTTGATCAAAACCAACGTTCATCAACTCAAATTCAAGAAAACATTCCAGCTCAGCCTATGGCTGGAACAATGGAAACTAATCAAGCATTAGTTCTTTTTGGACAAACATCTAAGCATTCAGAAACGCCCATTCAGCGACCTCCAATTCAATCCACAGAAATGGATGTTGTTCTTGAAGAAATCCAGAACATACAGTACAATATGCAGCAGATGCTCGCTGAAATCAAGAAAATTCAATTCGAACAACTGTATCATACTGTCAAATTAGATTCTTCAACTGAATTTGACTCGGCGAAACTAAACGCTCTTCAAGCCAACATGGACTCTCTTAGCCGAACTGTGCATGAAATAAAGAAGGGGCTAGTTAACTCACTCTTTACAACTCAGGATGTAATCAGTCAGAGAATTGAGCGACTGGAAACCTCTGTTTCAAATAAAATAGAATTGCTACAGACCTTCCTCACAACTGTTGCCTCAAGTATCTCATCAGATGTAAAACTTCTTTCCATTGACGTTCGAAAGTTATCAGACAAAATGGAGTTGTTTGACAAAAAGGGGGAAGAACAGCAGCTGAAGAAGAATTAATCAGATTATTAGAATCAACTGATAAAATATTCTCAGATTTTATGTTATCTACAAGGAATCCAGTTATTATATTCTCAGATTTTATGTTATCTACAAGGAATCCAGTAATTTTATGATTCAGTTGCGTAATCTATTATCTACAAAGAGCTCAGTTATTCGATCTTAAATCACTTGGTTTTGTCAAACACTATAAAGGGGGAAATTGTTGGTAACTAGATTCTGGAGTTTGACAAACTATGAATCAATCGATTAACAAAATATGAATCAACTGATACGCGCAAGCAAATTCGGCAACTGAACTTATCAACTGAAATCAGCTGATAAAATGATACAGAGTAAACTGATCAGTTAAAACATTCAGCTGAATGCCTCAAAGTCTCTCAACTGAAGATGTCTCGGGAAAGAACAAAGAAGACATAACAGATTACAAGAGCACCGCACAACAACCAAGACTACTTAAAACAACGCATTCCGGACAAAGCAATTAAGACGCCGAATTACAATGAATGAAGCAAACAATATCGAAGGAATAATCAAGTGCAAACCAACGGATACAAAGATTCAAATATATCTCAAGATTACCGTTGGAAAAGAAGAGTATAAATATGGCAGAAGAAAAAGAAGAAAATAGATACATCATTCAAAACTTGCCATTACTCTGTCAAAATCTCAGCTCACTCTTATTTGATTTATTCGTAGAAATCAAGGCTACAAGTTGAGCAAACTAGCACTCTATAATATTTGTTAATTCAATAGTGCTAAGATCAGTTACGCACAGAGATCATTTTGTAATACTAAGAGTTTCAGTTTAGGCAGTGGGTAAGTCCTAACTGAAGTGGGTATGTACAAGTGTTGTATTCGGATCAAAGTCTTTTAGTGGAAATCTTATCCTTGTGATAGAAGGGGTGACGTAGGAGTAATTAAATTCTCCGAACATCCAGAAACAATCCTTGTGTATTTTATTTCAGTTCTGTATTCTATCTGTCAGTCAGTTACCTTCCGCAACTACCTCAGTTTAACTGATTGATATTGACCAACAAGATTCCGAGAATCAGTTTGTCACCAAACTGAACTCAAAAATTCGAAAAGACCAATATTAATTAAGAGTGTTTATTCAACCCCCCCTTCTAAACACTCTTGACACGTCAATCGATCCTATCAAAAGTCATTGAGAAAATCTGCAGCATCAATATTTTTCGTTTCTATCCCACCAACATATTGATCATTTTCAGAGAAATCATTCATAAAATCAACAGTATCAAAATGAGTTGAATCACTCAAACGGTCACTACGTTCAGTGAAGTTGGTCTCTTTTTCTTTCCCCTTTATCGATTCTTTATAGAGCTTGCAAAGGTACTCGGGGGCTTGACAAATACGAGACCAATGTCCTGGAGTGTCGCATCTGAAACAAGAACTTTCAAATCTTTTCGAGTGATTTTCATTAACACTCATATTCTCATGATGCCTTTTTAGTGGGTGATTCGTGACGCCCTTTTGAGATGAGTTATAAAAATAACTATCTCGATTGTTTTCAAAACCACGGCCTCGACCACGACCACGGCCAATTCCACGTCCACGTCCACGACCACGACCTCGAGCTCGACCTCGATCAAAACCTTGTCTTTGAATTTGATTTTGGTTTTCAGGTTTAAATTCATTTTTACTTAAAGCATTTACTTCAGAAAATGCTGTTGATCCAGTAGGTCGGGACTGATAAGTTTTCATTAGCAGCTCGTTGTTTTTTCCGCCACAAGAAGACAGGCGATGAGTTTAGAATATCTCGCAAATCCACGCACTCTATATTGTTGTTGTAGAGTTATATTTGATGCGTGAGACGTGGAAAATGTTTTTTCAAACATTTCCGATTCTATAACCTCTTGTCCACAAAATTTTACCTGCGAGATTATTCGATACATAGCTGAATTGTAATCACTTACTTTCTTAAAATCTTGGAATCTTAACATATTCCATTCATCACGGGCGGTCGGAAGTATAACTTTCCTTATATATTCAAATCTTTCTTTTAATCCTTTCCACAGAGCCATGAGATCTTTTTCGATGAGATATTTACATTTTATACCTTCATCAAGATGTCGACGCAAAAATATTATAGATTTTGTTTTTTCTTGTGATGAAGATATACCATTTTCTTTAATGGTCTCGCTTAGACCCAATGACTCAAGATACATTTCTACATCAAGGGTCCATGGCATATAATTTTTCCCGTAATATCAAGAGCAATGAATTCGATCTTTGTCAAGTTTGTCATGGTGGTACTAAAAAAATTTACGATGCATTTTATTAGTTAATGAATATGACACTACAAAGTAATGGATAAACAACAAGTACAAGCATTCGTAAAAATAAAGAAAACATACGAGGAGGATATTCTCCAATAAATACAATACTCGTGAGTATGATAACCAAAATAAATAAAAATATCCTTGAGAAAACCATCTTTTTTTTCTTCGAAAATTTGATGAAGAATAGTTTTTAGAGAAGAAGTGAAAGTTTGAGTGATTGAATGTGTTTGTGAGATCATATTTATAGGGCAAAAACTAGCCGTTTTGTTACCGTTTATGACCGTTGGTGTACCAAAAAAATAAATATATGTATTTGTATAATTTTATGGTAATAATATGATGTATATAATATTAGTCATGTTTAAATAATTATGTATATCATATCACATTATTATAATGTGGTGTCATAAGTTATTTTGTTTAAAAAATCTTATAGGCTTTTATACTTGTCGTATCCCTTACCAGGAGTGTGGGATGTCGTCTTAACATCCTTCCAGGATTTATAACATGTTTTTGAAAAATTTATTTTTATTATTTATGAATAACATTAGATTATATATTAAATAGATACGCAATAAATAAATAAACAGTAAAATAAATATTATTATTTTTGTTACCTTTTTCTTCTGTTTTGGAGCTTGGAAAAATATGGAGGACTTTTAGAGTTTCGTGCTGATAACTTGTTATGAAAAAGTAAAAATTTATGGTGAAAAGTGAAAATCTCAAAATCTCAAAATTATCAAACTACACACTTTATAATATTTTTCTTTCAACTCAATTGTCTCAAATCTTTATAATTTATAGGATTTTTTTGGAAAATAATCCAAAAAAAATTTCATCATTACATATATCATCACACACTAATTTTCAACATTCAACACCTAATTTTACCTAATTTTTAACATTCAACATTATAATTTTGAACACAAATATTTTTCACATTTTCAACCATTTTAATGTATATATTATATCAAGACTATTAAAGTTGAGAATGGTCAAATTATCAAATATATTTTATAATTCATAAATTAATTAAAAAAAAACCCTATTTTGTCGACTTCCTAGCTAGTTGCAAGTGCTCTAATTATTAACATGGACCATCAACATCGATAGCTAGGTTGCAACGTCCCTTCTCCATATGGACAGTTTATATGGGATGTTTTTTTAAACCAAAAAATAAAAACAAATTTAAATTAGTGAGGAAGACTAACTTATTTTTTCTTTTTAAAAATTTATCTATATGAAATTTCATATGTAATTTTCAATTTTTAAATTTAGCAATCTTATTCAAGTAGTCATCTGTTGGGACCCGAACCTAGTCCATTTTCTTAATCATTATTAGGATCATTTAATTAATCTGGGTCTAAATTTTTTTTTTAAATACAAATGCGGATACCTAAAGTAATCAATCTGCTATAAATATCAACATAAAGTACAAATCATGTACAACATATGTTTATCACAACTAGAGTTCAGCCACTACATCAAGTACTGAAAAACAATCTACTCTAAGTCCGGATCTCCACGCTAATCTTTAATCTCTCATTCTCTTCGTGACCCTGATCCTGTCCCACCTGTTGTCGTGCACACATACAAACAAGACAACAGCAGGATAACTCCGGTGAGAAATACATCACAGTATAAACCATGTAAACATGCAATCATATAAAATCATATATAAAAGCATGAAACACATATCCACATCATGTATCAAATCAGAAGACATGTATCGATATAAAGCTGTAAATAAAACTCTGGACTCGTCATCTCAGACTCGACTCATCTCTAATCTAGGGATCCCGGTTCCTGGACATTGGTACGATATACCGAATTTCAGCGATAAGAATGAATCAACTTCTAAGCGACATCGATATAAACCAAACATCCTATATCTTGGCGAATCAGCCGAAGACTTGGCACATCAGCTGAAGACTTGGACACATCAGCCCACAACTCAATACATGCTCTGCTATAAATCAATAGACTAAGCATACTAATCTCAAGATTTGTAAATATCAATGCAATAATCATTCAGTATGTGATTTTGGGAAACTCAAGTTGAATCTAACTCGAGTTGTGCAATCCCAGATCAACATTGATTTATACCTTTCTTTCTGTCAATCTGACTCTATCGAAGTCTCGGATTCAATGCCTGTCGATACTCAATCTGGCAATAACAATATCGAGGGTATCGTATCAATATATAACTCAGATCAATACTGTATATAATCAGAACTGAATCAAATTCTGTTTCAACAGCATAACTGTAAAATCTCAATATACCCAGCAATACAAATCAATAGATATCGATTCCCACAACTCATAATCGATAACGATACAAATCTGATATCAAATCTCAATCAAATCAACTCAGAAAATCATAACAATTCTATACGGTATCCGTTCTTCAATCCGGTTTCGATTATAAGATGTCTAACATATCAGAAACACCATATATGAATCATATCCGATACTGGCAGTATCATAATTTCAAATGATAACAAAAGTAACAAAACTTACGCCCAGTTGAAGCTATCGTCGATAGCAACCCGGTACTGAAGTCGGATTCAAAATCTAACGGACGGATCGAAATATAAAGGCGTAAGGATTTTCTGAAAGATTTCTCGATTCCTCTTTCTTTCGTTTCTGTATTTCTGAATGAAAGAACTTATATATATATCCTAAGTTGCATGATAGAGAAACGTGTCTGTTTTTCAAACATTGCTGTCGGCGCTCGGGCGGTCACAGACTACCGCTCGGGCGCCGCACCTTCTGCCCTGAAACCTATATTTGATGAACACTGGCGCTCGGGCGGTCAACAACTACCTCTCGCGCGCCAACAGTTCTGTCCAAAAATTGCATAATTCATATGCTTTGCCCAATCTGATCTCGGAATGATCCGTCTATAATCATATCAATTCAAAATCAATCATCTCAGATTAATATAATCAAAACCTCGGGTATTACATCATCTATACTCTTTGTTAGGTATGAAGCACTTACATCACAGATAATAAAAAATAAAACATTTCACGTACTTCACAAATACTTTATTTCTTCAAAATTTTCATAAACAAACTGCAAATACCATGACCCAAATACAATAAGAAATATTAAAAACAAAAAATTTCTTTATTTATAAAAATACAAGAACTATGCATTCAATCAAGGAAAAATCAAATAAAAACAAAAAGAAAAATCAAATAAATGTTCAAAAACATGACATATAATTTACATTCCACTTGCTAATCACACTTCATGTTATTGATGTGCAGTATAGTACTATATTCTGGACACTAAACTAATGGCAAAGTTATACATAGGTGCGGTCCTGTTATAGGGTGGTCCCAGGCTTGAAATTGTCACGCCCGAGTTTGGGACTCGACATTGGCAATATCTTCAAAAGTTTTGGTCAAACATTAGAAAATATTCAAGTCCCAAAGGTAAATAAATTCTTAAAAACAAGTCTATTTATTTTAAAATCCAAATCAACTCTTTACAACTTGTAATAGTTTGAAACATCGGAACACAAATTTTGTTACGAAAATAAGCTACATAAATAGTAATGAAAATCCTCAAGCTGTCATGATACACTATCGAGACATCTTCGTATATTTTTCCTAGCTCCAAAACTTTATTTATTTCTCAGAAAAGTGGTGAGTGTATGAGTAATATGGGGTCCTCCTTGCAAGTAGAGAGAAAAATAATATAATTTAGTTTTGAAATAAGTTACCAAAATATTTTTGTATTAAGATCAGGTTAGAGTTTACAAAAGAGTGGAATAAAATCTTTAATTTTTTTCTAAAACACTGATAAATAATGTAACCGGTCTTGATAGGTTAGCTATACAAGACCTATATTTCTCAACAGTTAAGAAAGGGTCGGACCACAAGTAGTACGGAAATTTTTCCAATGGTTCTTACGATATTGTTATAATCAAATATGGAAAGTCAAAAAAATAAGTGTAGTAAAAATATGACACAAAAATTTTTATAGATGTCTAGAGACTCAAGCTCATTCTTCGCCGCTTCTTCCATTTAGGATTTATTTTACTAGAAGACATTGATTTTACGATTCTTTGCAACAAACCGCTTCAATCTTTTGCCTTACCCACTGCTTAAGTTGAAATTCTTAATTAACTCTTTCAAACATTGATGCACATAGTCAAACAACCAATATAATACAAAAATTAAGATATAAATAAACCTTAGATTCAAATTGTCGAACAACTTTAAAAATGCTCTAGACAGAAACAGTTGAGTAGTTGGACATACCCCTTCATGATCTGATAGACGTTATTTGAAGCGAGGGTTGTTGAATAGTAGTGAATTGTGTGTGAAGAATGCTCATAAACTGTTTAGAGAATGCGAGATTGAAAAATTGCTTCGAATGCATGTTCTTGTGATTTTCATAACTTTAACTCTTCTTGGCATTATCTATTTATAGTGTTCTTTTCCATTTGCTCGTTAAACAGTAGTTTGTCTCAATGACCAAGAATTAATGCAAAAGCATTGTTGTCGCTATTTTTTCATGTATCATAGTACAGTGCAATAAATGGACAATTTGGTATTTATCAGAAGCAGAATGAAATAGTCACTAATAGCAAAAGGTAACTAGCTCTCCGTTGCATTTTTTGGCAAACATTCTGACTTCTAATTTCTTGTTTGCAATGCAGGATCAGGGAGTAAAATTTTCTAATAAAGTAGGTGAGATCCTTGTATGATGTGTGGTTTATATATGAAGATATCTTACTCAACCGTTTTTAAATGTAATTCGATATGATGAACGGTTGAGTAGTCATTATGTCACAGACTTGTATGCTTGAGCGGTTGAGTAAATCAAATTAATTACTAAAACTAAAATAGTTGAGTAGCTTTGCATCTTGAGACCGGTTGAACGACATCTTCTGAATCTTTAGTAGGGAATTCAAGTACTTGTAATATGTTGTAAAGACAACTTGATCTAGCAAAATAAGTTATTGTTTTTTATCACCAAAACTAAGAAATCTAATAATTTTTTCTTTCTTGGTGATGACAAAACTTAAGCTCTAGAAACTTCATATGTACTAAAAAAAATGAATTTCATTGAGATAATGAATTTCATTGTTACAATATATAGCAAGATAATAAATCTTGGAATACATACATGCATAAAAATTAACACCTATACTATCACCTAAACCAGGAGCTTCCACCACTTCTTCATCCACTACCTCTCTTAGATTGTTCCTTCTTCTTATTCTCTTTGTCAGGTCGGTCTTCTTCTAACTTCATCCTATCTCTATCTAGATGCCTCTTCTTGCCTTCATTGTTCTTCCCTCTTTTGGGCATCACCTTTCCAAAAATTATCCTTAAATTTCTAACAAAGGTAGCTTGAAGACTTTCAACGCCAGCTCCAAGTCTTTGTTCAGTTTGTGTTAACTACCCATACAATGTGACAATTGCATCGTTGGTGTGATTTTTTTGATGATTTGAACTCATCCATCCAAAATTTGATGTCGAAATTGAGTTCAGAGAAAATCCATATTACAGCTTGACGAAGATTAGAGACACCAACACCAAAGGGTATTAAACGAGCATCAAAGTTGCCTGTTGGAACATTTCATGTTCGCAATCTTAATTTTGATGTTAACAAAATTTGTTTGTTTGTTTTTAATAATCTACCTTTGTGCGCAGATTGCTGAAACTGAAATAATCAGTTACGAGCCAAAACTGAAGCTGTCAAAGATGCCAACTGAAAGCATCAACTGATCAACCAAACTACACCAGTTCAACTGATGTATCGTAAATGAGTTCAACTGATTGTTCAGTTGATAGGTGATTCAGCAGTAGAACCTCAAAAGTCCGGGCCAGCCGAAGGAGTATTCAACTGATGAAGAGCCCAACTGAGATTAGTTCAACTAAACAAGAGTGAAATCAGTTCAACTGACGAGTCAACTGATTTCACCAGCCCAAATTAAGACTAGTTCAACTGACCAGTTCAGAACATCAGTTAGGAGCAATCAGTTGTAGATCAAGAAAAGCTGAACTAAGTGGAGTACAGCTGTGCGCAAAGGTACAAAAAAAATTTTTTCCAGTCAAAGGAAAGTAATGGACGTTGAATCAGAGCTTAAAGACAAAAGTGTTCCAGTAAGAACAAGACAAATTTCGAGGAACAGATTCAAAATGCAACGGATACAATATTTGAGTCTCACTGTACGATCAAACTTCGCGCCTATAAATAGAGAGTGAAGATCAGTGAAAATATACAACACAAGAGAGAATAAAAAGGGCATGCTTCAAAGTCGTATCAGCTTAGAAGAGAGAAGCATTCAGCCCAGTTGAGGGAACACTTAAACGTGTTATCAGCTTTAGATTAGAAGCATTTTTCCCTCAATGTGTGAAAACACTTTCGGGTAGTTTTTAGATATCAGTTCTCACACACACACACACCCCACCACAACTCAAATACAGTCTTGCACAAAGACATTAAACTTGTGTATGTAGTTTTTCTCACATAGACATTAAAGAAGTGTTGACTGGAAGGTGCTTCTTTCAGTTTAGTCTAGGAGTTCATTTTAGGCAGTGGTGTAAGTTCTAGCTGAGTGGGTTTGTACAAAGTGTTGTATAGATCAAAGTCTTCTAGTGAATCCTACCCGAGGTGGTAGAAGGAGTGACGTAGGAGCACTTGAAGTCTCCGAACATCCATAAACATATCTTGTGTATTTAATGTTTTAACTATTGTTTTCAAACTAATTTAACTAGTTAGAGCATCCGTTGGTTTAGTTCTCACCATAACTGAATAAATGAATGCAAAAACTAATCTAGTCTTTTGGTTATTCAGTTACACAAGTTATACAAATATATCATTATTTCTTAACGAAGAATTATTTCGAGTGTTTTCCGCTTGGTTCTATATCAAACTCGATCTAATTCATCGGTGTATACATTCTTAGAACACGAACTATTGCAGCTCTTGGAGAATATTTTGTTTGAAGCACCACAAGGTGCTCTGCAAACGATCCTTCAATTGGTATCAGAGCTAGCTGTTCTAAAAAGGACATTTGAAAATTGATATTTTAAAATGTTATTTAAAATGGATTTCAAAATCCTCTTAAATATTTTATGCGCTTGTCATGAGAAGAGATAAGGTTTTTAGCAGATTTCGTGAATGTCTATATATAAAGTGGGTCAATGAAATCCACACTGAAAGATTTTCGCAACCATTTTCTTTGAAGAAAAATGCACGTTCAAAAAAAAAGACCAACCCACGTAAATCACATGCATGCAAATGATGTAAATTGATTAATTGTTTTATTTAATTGATTATAAATGCTTACTTGATGTATATTATATGATTGAAGGTCTAATTACATGATTAAATAATATGATTAAATAATTAGATTGCATGATTTCATGAGAATTGAAGATTTTATCCGAATATATGATAATAAGCTGGGGAAAGGAGACCGAGGAAGACCAATATAAAATAATTTTTTCAATAAATATTTTCAGGTCTTATTAATATGATTAATTTTTTCTATAAATAGTAGAGTCCAAAGCTATTTTACGAGACGAGCATGATTTTATTCGGGAAGCCAATTTTGGGCAAAAATTATTTTGGAAAAATAATTTTTTAAAAAATTTTATTTTTCAATTAAATAGTTGTTATTAGACCTAATTTACCTAAGATAATAGGCCTAATTGCTCCTAAATCCAACGGCCCAAAACCCAAACCCATTAACATGCAGATTTAAATCTATAAAATAGAAACATAAGGTCTTCCTAAGCCTCACATCAGCCAAAAATTCACACACACCATATTTTCGATATTTTGAGGAGGGTTCAACAAGGAGTCCTTGTCATCCGTTCGTCCTTCTTCGCACCCCACGCCAACGATCGTATATTCGAGCATTTTAAAACGCAAAGGCACGCTTATTAACTTCTTTGTCTCAACATACAAATCATATTATAATTGTTTTAATTATTTTTACATGAAAAATATTGAAGCATGAACTGTTTAACGATAGAACAAATATTTTCAAAGTTTTGATGATTTTACGCTTGTTTGGCTGGTGCAGTTTGGTCCATGGTGGCTCGATGAAAGAGAGCCTGCGGCTAGGTGTTGTTGCGCAGAGACTTCTTGCATGGGCTGGGGCTAGTGTGTTGGTCCAGGGGTGGTCCAAGAGGGCTATGATTAGGTTTGGTCAAGGGTGGCTCGGTGGTGGCTCGTGGTTTGGGTGAGGCCGATATCCTAGAGAGCTTAAGGTTCGAACAGTGGCTTGGTGAATTGTGGTTCACGAGGGTAGTATAGGTATGAAAAGTCTATGTTTAAAGTTTGGGAAGAAAATATTGAGTTTTGAATTAATTCGGGATTTAAACGCTTCACAGTTCAATAATTAAGGAAATAAATCAAAAATCCAGATTTTACATTAACTAAAAAATTAGAAGTCAAATTTAAGATCAAATAATTTTTTGAGATAGTCCCGAGTCAATAAAAATGAGAAAAAGTCAAAAACGATGATTTTTGAGTCCAAGGGCAAAACAGTCAATTTACACCTGGGTAGTATAAAGAAGTTTATCAGTTTCCCGAAGAATCATAACGCATGATAAATAATATTTAAAATGGTTACGATGAAAATATGGGATTTTATGATTTATGATAAAGCTGTGCAATTTGTACAATTAAACTGCTATTTTACAAATTTAGAAAGTAAGCGATATTTAATGAAAAAAAGAAAAATATTTTGAAGGAATGTGAATTGACTATGAGAAAAAAGATATGATATATGATTATTGAGAAAATTGTGAGGGAGAAGGCCTAGAGGGAGCCCGTTTACGAGAGAAAACCCCAGAGGGAGCTCAACGATCGTATTTCTATTACGTTGGTGCCTAGTTCTTGTCCCCATACGCAATGGAAAGCTAAGACTGATCAGTCAACCAGAAGATACAGCTAGTCACTTTCAAGGATCAAACTTCACCCAAAATGATAAATGATTGAAAGATTTATGAATTGACGATTTACGATTAAAATATGCCTACAAATTTATGCTAGCTTATTTTGAATAAAAGTATATTTTTAAAGCATGTGATTTTATATGTATTATTTGTTACTCATGTTTAGAACGTGCTGAGTCATTAGATTCACTAGGATTGAATGATGCAGGTGAGGATGAGATTGAGGGAGGCGTTGACGCTTGAGTAGATCGAGTTCGGCAGTACACTCCCGAGGAACATTATTTTCCGCATTAGCTTGATAGTCAAAGTTTTAAATATTTTTTTAATGATTTAATTAGATATTTTTATACTTTATTTTAAAGTCAGTGTTGATCATGTTAAATGGTTGACGTAGGATTTTGTTAATTGACGAGTTAGGGATTTTATGCATTTTAAATTTTTAGATGTTAAATTATTTTTGGATGTCGGGATGCTAAGTCATTTTAAAATGAATTTCAAATTTTATGTTAAAAAAATTAGTAGAATTTTAAGGTTTAAAAGTAGTGGACGTTTCAAAAAATGTTCTACATGTGCCTCTGAATGACACTACTTCATTGCCGAGTATGCAATGCAGAAAAATTTGATTAGGACAATACTTGCACAAATACGGCTCATCCAAAAAAAAATTTTAACTCATTCAAAAATTGTCTTTTATCTTGAGAATTCTATTGCAGTGACATTTTTCTTGTCACAAGATAATTGAATAAGTTAGTAAACCACGGTGTAGTAGCAACAAAAAATAATTGACCCAATACTGCACCGATTGCAAAATCACTTGAATCACACATGATTTAAATGGTAAAGATGTAATGCCCAGTTACTCCTACAAATGATTAATGTGTTTATGTCGTTTGTTATGCGCTTATCAATTCATTATGACATACATGAATGATGTCGCTAATGCTTCTTGTATTATATATATGGACCTATTGACATCGATTGATCTATTTATATTGAGATTGAATATGATTTATATATTGTCCATGGTGTGTTGAGAATGACTAAATGTCTAAATAGTGACAGTAAGATGTGTAGATAAAGTAGTGTAATGGAAGTTGGTAAGGAAATGCAGGAAATGAGATGAAAAATATGGTAGTTCTTACGGGTTATGATTTGGATATTGATATATATCTGTGTGAGGCCAAAACCATTAGAAATCTAAGATATAAGGCTACAACATTCATGTTCTAGGTTTTGTCGAAATCATTGTGGAAGACAAGCCAAAAGCGCCTCGAAGTGTGTCGTGTGTATCGTTATTCTTGCACCGACACATTTTGGTAGAATGAGCATTACTTTTTTACTCAGATATTCATATGACATGAGGCCAATTGAAGATGAAAGCCAAGACATAGAGCTACAACTTTCATGTTGGCCACTTTTTCAAATTATGAAAGAAAGATGTCTGTTATCAGCAAACACTGGTAAGGCTACGTGCATAAGCGCGCCCGAGTGGTCAAATTCTACCGCCCAAGCGCCACTGTACCGGAATTTTGATGTTTCAATAGAATGTTCAGATCCCTAGCGGTAATATGTTACCGCTCGAGCGCCTCTGGATAAATATGTGAGATAGAAACATGATTTTGTGATTTAAATGGATAAGGATCGAGGGTTTCAGTCATTTTCACCATTTCACTTTCAAAAATCAAGGAGAAAACAAGGATTTTCCAAGTTATTCTCTCAAGTAATCCTCCATCTTTTCTTCTTCCTCAAATTGAAGCTATAATTGAATTCTCCATCACAAAAGCATCCTAGGGTTGTAAGTATTCACCTATGAAATGTTGGTTTTCATATGTTGAGGACCATGTAGAGTAACTTTCAACTATATGCTTAAGTATGAAGGTAGTGATTGAATTATTGATGTATTTTACCGCATAGGACCAAAGAATGTTATTCTACGACGTTCATACGCTTGGAAATTAATTTGGCATGTTTTTGAAGTAATACATGAGTAATATTATGAGTTTCAAATGTTTTCTATTGATTATTGTTATATGTACTTTGTAAATATATTTATTGATGAAAACATAGCACAATATATCATTGTTATGTATCAGATATGAATGATCATGAGTGTTCAAGAGAGGTGTTATGTCATATCATGAAAATGGTAAGAAACGAATGAAACATGTTGTTATTTGATATACGCGCTCGTTGACTTCATGGGTGGTTTTAAGCCCACCAACCTATTGGCAAATATAAGTTCATGAATCGTGGGGTTGTTACAGGGCACTCTGACGGTCAGCACAGTGGTAGCTATATAATAAAGCAAGCACAGTAGTAATGATCAACAAATGGGGCTCAATTACAAAAAAGAACCTATTTACATGTTATACATGTATATATGATATGAAATGATTTAAGAATGCATTGTTGATCACGATTTGATATGAATGTTCCTTGAAATGTCTGCTTATTCTTTTTTTTAAATGCTAAAAAATTTATTTATTTTTTCTCTTACATATATATAAATACATTGAAAATACCTTGTACCATTTTAAAAATAATCAATCAACTAACATTCAAAAATCAAAGGAAAATATTTTAAATTGTAAAATCGTCAAATATTTTACCAAACCTAAAAGCATTATTCGAAAAGTGTAGCCCATACTAAACCTCTCAAAATTTCTCAAAAAGCATAAATAAAAGTCTTAAAATCTTTAACATAATCGTAAACTTCAATCATAAGTGCGGAAAATAGAAGCGCTGGTCCTCGGGTTATGTGCACCTTCAGACCAACAAAGTCAACCATCAAGACCTCCATAAACATTATTATCATAATCGCCTACATTAATCACACCTAGTAAGTCTAAAGACTCAACACATCATATTCTTGATAACAAATAATACGTATAAAATCACAAGAAACAGTGAAAAATACTTGTACTTAAAATATCATTTTCATGAAGATACATCAACTTTAAACATGAACATTTTCGTAAATATTTTCATGATGCATAAACTTTAAATAAAGCATTTTAATGATGATGCATCATATTTAAACGTAAACATTGTCATAAAAATTTTCATGTAATCTTTAACATATTCATATACATATTATCATCAACATATACATATTTCTTTTTCATTTCGTTGAATTCAGATCGTTAATTGTGACTTTCGTGTTCATCTACGTCTACGTGTTGGGCGATAGATCCATCTACATGTAACCACAGTACTGGGCGGCGTGGACACCAGCAACACCTCTCACCAGTCAACTGGGCCTTGGCCTTACATATTAACATATCATCGTATACATATACATATTTGTATCCACGGAGATACGATCGTCGGACTCCCACTGGGACCATAACCCCCACGATATCTCCAATATATCATCGTATTAGTCACAATTACTTCACTTCCTTCAACGTTTCACATTCCCATCACTTAATAAAATTTTAACAAGCATATAACATTTTTCTTTTAAACCAAGCATGCAACATGTCTTTTAAATGTTCATAATTAAACCATGAAATCCATAAAAATTTAAAAGAAACCTTTTAACATATAATAATCCATAAATATTTTAAATAAACATTTTAACATATAAAAACTCATAAATATCCATAATCATTTAAAATAATCATTTTAGCATATAAAACAGCATTCAGGACACTGCCATGACGTTTACAAATTTTCGGGTGTAAAATTACCGTTTTACCTCTAGACGTAAAATTTCACGTTTTTGACGTTTTCTTAATTTCATTGACTCTAACATGTCCCAAAAAATTATTTAAGCTTACATGAATTTTCTCATATTTTTATTTAGTTTAAATCGAGAATTTTTAAATTATTCTTTAAATAAAACATATTACTGCAATATAAATCTTGAATTAACCCAAACCTTAATATAAATTTTAAAAATTAAAAACTTAGACTTTTAATAATTATTTGAGCTTAAATATAATTTTTCATAATTTTATGAAGCTTAAATCTAGACTTTTCAATTAATTATTTAATTAACGTTCCGTGAGGCGATTTAATCCCGAAATCCAAAACTCGTTATTTTGATCCCAAACATTAAACATAACATTGTAAATATTTATTCTACCCTTCCAAGTCATGATCCACACCCGTGGACCCATAGATTCAATTTTAGTTTTATTATTTTTGTTTTTGACACCTTGTCGAACACATCGAGCCATCTCCTAATTTACTCGAGCCACCTCAAGCCAAACCTAAGACAACCCACATAGGGACCCTACTGACCAATCTCAGCCCAAAAACCAGCCCTGGCTCGCTCAAACACCTCCTGGAACTCGACCCCAAGTGCATGCGTGTGTGCGTTTGTAGTGTCCTTGTTGTATTGGAACTCCTAGCTGCCTAGGACTCTACCAGCCCTTAACCACCGAGCCCCACCTGACCCTAGCCATTCATGGACACTCCCAGACTCGACCAAGACCAGCCCAATCCCTAGAACCTAGCAGCGAAGCACCTGAATCATAAAACTGCATGCGCGCTTTGTTGCTGTCTCACAGTCACCACTTCTGCTCGAGCTAGCAGTGAACAACACCACTCTAGCCCCTGGCCCGACCCCTAGCCAGACCCCTGTCTATCAACCTAGGACCCTGATGGACCACCTAGCCTAGCCCAAAACCGAGCCACAGCCCCTGGAACTCTCAGCCACCCCCCTTGGACCTGCGCGAAGAAGACTCCCCTCAGCTAGGACTCTCCCAGCCCACCTAGCGCGATCCCTAGACCTCCTAGGACTCTACCTAGGACCTAACTGTGACCCTTGGGACCCAACCTCTAGACCTGGTCAAGCTTTCTTGCCCCATGCACCACAACCAAACATTGCACCTTAGAAAAACCCAACCAACCTTACGGCCCTCTTCCCCTGTTCCAGCTTTGTGTTCTTCCTTTTGTGTAGCATATTGGTGTGTTCTAGGACTCCCTAAATTCGTGTCAAACCCTCCCTTAACACTTCCTAATCATGGTAGCCTCTTAGGTACATGAATTTCATGATTTTTGGATCAAATTACATGTTTTAAAAACCACCTAAGATGCTTGTACGCAAATAAAAAGGTGCAACTTTTTTTCATGCAATTTCATAAACAAATTCATAGTATGATGTGATGATGAGTAAAGGAAGAATAAAGCGTGCCTTTGCATTTTAAACACACGAATTCTCGTGGACGATTGCGAAGAACGGGGACGACAACCATTGGCTAGAAGTTACTTGAAGCCTTCGAACTTTTTCCTCTAAAATTTTGATGTTTGTGTGTGTCGTGTATGAGGAGTTTTGGTGTGCCAAAACTCTGAAAGTGGCCGTGTGTTATCATGATGTTGGGGAGGGTTTAACATATTTTATAGTTAATTAATCCTTAATTAAGCTTAGGCCCATTAAGCAGACAAATTAGACCCATTAGTGCTTAATTAAAATTTAATTCAAATACTAAAATAGTTTTGTTTAAATAAGTTTGAAAATTTATTAGCCGGGTTGCCAAAACATTTGCATTTTTGTTGAAAAACCAATACCGATAAAATTTACGTCCCGGCGTATAAAATCACCTCAAAAATCCTTAAAAATACAGTTTCATGCATAATGACAATAAAATCATATTTAACATATACTCATGCATGACACAAAATCAATTAAGCAATTAAAATCAATTAATTAGCCATTTTTCAGAATTCTAAGATTTGCATGCAGTTGGATTATGTCGTCTTGATTTTGGACTTTACAATTCCTCCCCCCTTAAATAAAATTTCGTCTTGAAATTCGTTTATCCTTAATAACCCAAAGTTTAGATTCTAGTATCCCAAAAATCCACGCTTCCGTTGCGCTATTCTGATCAAACTTAAGTTCTAGAATGTCCTTACGTCTTCTTGATCCCAATTAGATTCTATTGACCAATTTAACATTTCATTCAATTGAAAGCAATATAAAAATGTTAAATGATTAGGTTACCCGTAATAAGCATAGTGTCTGCCTCCTTTTCAGCTTCATTGGTATTCATAGCATAGGCTCTTCCAACAGTAGGTGCATTCTTCTTCGAGGAATCAGCAGCCTTATGCCCTTCCTCCTTGCATATGAAGCATCGAAAAGATCCCCACATGCACTTGCCAAAATGAAAGTGATTGCACTCCTGGCATGGTTTCCTCTCAACAAGTTTCGGTGCTCCAGGTTGTTGTGACTTTGGTGGTCCTGGCTGCTGGACTTGACATTGGGGCTGTTGAGAACCTTGAGGTCTAGGAGGACCCATATATGACTTCTTGTTTGGCTGATTATTATTCTGATGGTACTGCCTCTTGCACTGTATCTCAAACTCAATGTCCTTCAAAGATTGCTCAGACTGGAATGCAGAAGTAGTAGCAGTAGCATAATCCAAAGGACGTATCATCATAACATTATTTCGAATGGTAGGTCGTAGCCCATCAATGAAGTCTCTAAGCTTCTCCGCCGGATCCCTCGCAATAAGGGGTACAAAGTGACAACCCCTATCAAATTTCTTCACAAATTCAGCAACAGTAGCATCTCCCTGACAGAGAGTCATAAATTCTCTCTTCAATCGTCCTCTAATATCGGCAGTAAAATATTTCTCATAGAATATCTCATTGAATTGAGCCCAAGTAAGTGTAGCAAGATAACACCATGTTCGGCTCCTTCCTATCATAAAGAAGCGTCATCTCTAAGCAGATAAGTGGTACACCTTACACGGTCAGCATCCCCCATATTCAAATAATGAAAGTCTACCTCGAGTGAATGAATCCAACTCTCAGCAGCAAAGTGATCAGTGGTGCTAGAAAATTCCTTCGGTCCTAGCCTCCGAAACTGATCATATATGTCATGTTGTGGCCTAGGTCCTTGCTTTAACTGCTTCTGCTGTAAGTGTTGCTCGAAGAAACGAGCCATCCCCTCTAACGCTCGAGTAGCAGCATCCCCTAGAGGAGGTGGTGGGGGTGCATTTCCTTGTTGGTTCACACTGTTCTCAGCTCAGTTCTCATTAACAGGGGCACGTCTAGGAGGAATTTTATCTGAACGTTTTCCAAATTCTAACGTAACCAACATGCATTTAAATCTAGATTTTCTAGTCATGTGACATATCATAATCCTTTTAGCAATTTAATCATACAAAGCATATATACTCAAAAAGCTAGTAAACATGTATCGTAAACATATTATTCATGTAATCAAGCAAGTAACATCATGTTAATCATATAAAGCATGTAAAACTTACAGATTGAGGCTTGATGACTGAGCTTCCCGATACTGATGGTGGCACAACCCTTTACAGAATCATTGCTCTGATACCAACTGAAACGTCTGCTTTTTCATTTTCTTAAAAAGTGTTAAAAAAGTTTTTTTTTCTCTTACATATATATAAATATTTTGAAAATACCTTGTACCATTTCAAAAATAATCAATCAACTAACATTCAAAAATCAAAGGAAAATATTTTAAATCTTAAAATCGTCAAATGTTTTACCAAACCTAAAAGCATTATTCGAAAAAAATAGCCCATACTAAACCTCTCAAAATTTCTCAAAAAGCATAAATAAAAGTCTTAAAATCTTTAACATAATCGTAAACTTAAATCATAAGTGAGGAAAATAGAAGCGCTGGTCCTCGGGTTATGTGCACATTCAGTCCAGCAAAGTCAACCATCATGACCTCCATAAACATTATTATCATATTCGCCTGCATCAATCACATCTAATGAGTCTAAAGACTCAACACATCATATTCTTGATAACAAATAATACGTATAAAACCATAAGAAACAGTGAAAAATATTTGTACTTAAAATATCGTTTTCATGAAGATGCATAAACTTTAAACATGAAGATTTTCGTAAACATTTTCATGATGCATAAACTTTAAATAAAAGCATTTTCATGATGATGCATAATCTTTAAACATAAACACTTTCGTAAATATTTTCATAAACATTTTTATGTCATCTTCAACATATTCATATACATATTATTATCAATATATACATATTTTTTTTCATTTCGTTGAATTCAGATCGTTAATTGTGACTTTCGTGTTCATCTACGTTTACGTGTTGAGCGATAGATCCATCTACATGTAACCACAGTACTGGGCGGCTGGAACACCAGCAACACTCTCACCAGTCAAATGGGCCTTGGCCTTATGTGTTGACATATCATCATATACATATATACATATTTTTATCCACGGAGACACAATCGTCGGACTCCCGGTGCGACCACAACCCTCACGATATCTCCAATATATCATCGTATTAGTCACAATTACTTCACTTCCTTCAACGTTTCATATTCCATCACTTTATAAAATTTAAACATGCATATAACATTTTTCTTTTAAACCAAGCATGCAGCATGACTTTTAAATGTCCATAATTAAACCATGAAAATCCATAAACATTTTAAAAGAAACATTTTAACATATAAAAATCCATAAATCTTTTAAATAAACATTTTAACATATAAAAATTCATAAACATCTATAATCATTGAAAATAATCATTTTAGCATATAAATCAGCACTCAGGACACTGCCATGACGTTTACTAATTTCCGTGTGTAAAATTACCAATTTACCCCTAGACGTAAATTTTCACGTTTTTGACATTTTCTTAATTTTATTGACTCTAACATGTCCCAAATAATTATTTAAACTTACATGAATTTTCTCATATTTTTATTTAGCATAAATCAAGAACTTTTCAATTATTCTTTAAATAAAACATATTACTTCGTTATAAATCCCGACCAGGTAGATCCTTTTGCCCCATGCACCACAACCAAGAGACCTCTTGCCCCATGCACCACAACCGAATTTTGCACCTTAAAAAAACCCAACAAAACTCACGGCAGCATATTGTGGTGTTCTAGGACTCCCTATATTCGTGTCAAACCCTCCCTTAATACTTCCTAATCATGGCAGCCCCTTAGGTACATGAATTTCATGATTTATGGATCAAATTACATGTTTTAAAAACCACCTAAGATGCTTGTACGAAAATAATAAGGTGCAACTTGTTTTCTTGCAATTTCATAAACAAATTCATAATATGGTGTGATGATGAGTAAAGGAAGAATATGGCGTATCACTGCGTTTTAAACGCACGAATTCTCGTTGATGATTGCGAAGAACGGGAACGACAACCTTGGCTAGAAGTTCCTTGAAGCCTTCGAACTTTTTCTTCTAAAATTTTGATGTGTGTGTGTGTCGTGTATGAGGAGTTTTGGTGTGCCAAAAATCTGAAAGTTGCAGTGTGTTATCATGATAATGGGGAGGGTTTAACATATTTTATAGTTAATTAATCCTTAATTAAGCTTAGGCCCATTAAGTATACAAATTAGGCCCATTAGTGATTAATTAGAATTTAATTCAAATATTAAAATAATTTTGTTTAAATAAGATTGTAAATTTATTAGCCGGGTTGCCAAAACATTTGCATTTTTGTTGAAAAACCAATACCGATAAAATTTACGTCACGACGTATAAAATCACCTCAAAACTCTTTATTTTAAAAAATATGAAAAAGCATCAACCATATTTTAAATAATTAAAAACCATTATTTTATAAAAACATTTTATGATTTTCAGCCCTCGTTCTCCGTTCCTCGATCGCAACTCGAAAAATTCTTAAAAATATAGTTTCATGCATAATGACAATAAAATCCTATTTAACATGTAATCATGCATGACACAAAATCAATTATGCAATTAAAATCAATTAATTAGGCATTTTTCAGAATTCCTAGATTTGCATGCAGTTGGATTACGTCGTCTTAATTTTGGACCTTACATTCCTTCTACCCATATTGATACGTATAAGTGCCAACTTATTGAGTTTTATAAACTCAAGTAGCTCATGTATTACAGGATCAGGTAACGAATGTGAATAGGATGCCGGTTCACGAATGAATTTTTGTGATGTGTCTAACCTCGACAAGAACCTGGACATGCTATTGTCATCGCTTCTGCATATATGTATTATAGTTGATTTTAAGCTAGGGTTTGAAATAAGTTTTACGTTGTCTATATCTATATGTGTAACGGTGAAGGTGTGTGATCGTATATAGAAAGGATTGAGAAACACCGTGGACAAAACATATGTCTTGTGATCATGTTGATGTATATGTCTTTATGTTTATATAAGTAAGTTGTGGAATATATGTTATATGAATTTAACTATTGCTTGGATTATTGGATCGTCCGAAATATAGAGACATCATATCAAAATTTTATAAACCATCACACTAGTGTCTATATGTTGGATTGTTCCATGATATAGGTATATCTACCAAACTCTATTTTAATCATGAGTGTAATTATCATTAGTCACGTCAAGCATAGAAGAAGGGTGTCACAGTTTATATGGTATCAGAGCCCACGATTCTTCGACAGGGAAGACATTGCACTTCATTTATACATGGGGAACTCGGCAAGTAAGTATCTTTATACCCCATAGTTTGTGTTAAGTAAATTGCTTTTATGTGACCTACTTGTAGGCTAAGTGAAAATGCCACCCAAACGTAAAGTGCGTGAGGGAGAGTGGTCTAAGGGCAAGGCACCGATAACTGAAGGTGAAGGTAGTTTGCCTCGACCAATAGGTGACCTTGCTCAACTACTCCAAAAACAAGAAAAATTCCATGGTGATCAGATACAAAAGCTACTGGAGATGCAGCATATTACTCATGAGCGAGCACAAGCACAAGCCATATTACCTAGAACTGTGCATGTTCAGACGTCTGTATATGATCGAAATAGACGCTTGGATCCTCCGGAATTTACGAGAAGCGCTGATATTAGGGTAGCAGATGAATGGATTGAGTCCTTGGAATCTATCTTCTCCTACCTACACTTGGAAGATGCCGACAAGGTAACTTGTGCTATCTTTATGTTGACAAAACATGTGAGAATATGGTGGGAAAGTGTAAAAGTGGCATTACTTACGAGACCATTGACACGGGATAAATTTAAGTCCACGTTTTACAAAAAATATTTTAGCAAAGATATGCGAGCAAAGAAGGCCAGTGATTTCCTGAATTTGAAGCAAGGGACAATGTTGATGATTGAGTATATACAACAATTTGAAGCAGGAGTTCAATATGTACCATATGTTGCTCAAGATGACACGGTTAAGGACGAACATTTCATGCGAGGACTTCGCTCTGAAATGGATGTCAAAAACTGCCAACTATGGGGAGATAGTGGATAAAGCACTTATGGCAGAGCAGGATGAACAGGTAATCGAAAAAAACAGGTAGCTGCGAAGGCAACAATATTTTCAAAAGAGCCAAAGAGCAGGACAAGGCAAAAAGGTAGATAGTAAAGGTATTCGAGAAAGTGTCACGTGCCAAAGGTCCCACTCCGAGAAATTATCAGAACAGACCACCTTGTCCTAAGTGTGATAAACCTCATGCCGGTGAATGTATGCAAGGCACAAATGTTTGTTATCATGGCAGAAGGCCAGGGCATATTGCCAAAGTCTGTCCAGGAGGTTCCAATAAAGTACAAGGACGCCTTTTCTCAATGACCAAAGAAGAAGTGGATATGAATACATCCATGATCACTAGTTTGTTCTTGATTTCTGGTATCATTGCTATTGTTTTACTAGATTCAGGAACCACACATTCTTTTAATTCGGAATTGTTTGTAAGGAAATTGGGCATTACACCAAGCATAACAGAGGTGCAATTCGCCATACCTATACCTTCCGGGCAAGAATTACTGACAGTTCAGATTGTTCGAGCATGTCCAATATATGTCCAAGGCCATAATATATATGCCGATTTGATAGTTCTGAAAATGATAGATTTTGATGTAATACTGGGAAAGGATTGGCTCTCTAAATATCTAGCTACTATCGACTGTCTCATGAAAATTTTCAAGTTTGCACCCATAGGAACTGAACCATTCACTGTAGCAAGTGCATGTATATCCTTACCACTTCCGATAATCTCTGTTATGAAAGCATTGAAATTACTACATAAAGGGTGTCAAGGATATTTATCATATGTTTTAATTAACGATCCCCCTATTGTTGAATTAAAAGTTACAGATTTTGTTTGTGAATTACCAGAAGTATTCCCCAAAGATATAACAGGACTACCTCCAGATAGGGAAATAGAATTTGTGATTGATGTCATGGCATGAACTTATCCAATCTCGAAAGCTCCTTATTGATTGGCTCCAACAGAGATGAAAGAATTCAAAGAACATGAGTTACTTGATAAAGTGTTTATTCGACCGAGCTTCTCACCGTGGAGCGCACCAGTTTTGTTTGTAAAGGAAAAGGACGAAACCCTTCGTTTATGTATTGATTACAGGGAGTTGAACAAAGTGACAATAAAAAATAAATATCCACTTCCCAGAATTGACGATCGATTTGTTCAATTACAAGGGGCTGCTATCTTTTCGAAGATTTATTTACGATCAGGCTATCACCAATTAACCGTCTTTTGAATCAGATATGGGCATTATGAATTCTTTCTAATGCCATTCGGACTAACAAATGCACCAACTGCTTTTATGGATTTGATGAACAGAATTTTCAAACCATTTCTAGACAAGTTCGTGATTGTTTTTACAGATGATATCCTCATCTACTCATGAACTGTAGAAGAATATCGAGGACATCTGAAAGTGGTGCTTCAAAAATTGAAAGATAAACACGTGCATGCGAAATGGAAGAAATGCGAATTTTGGCTGGAACAAGTAGCATTTTTGGTTCATATCATTTTTAAAGAAGGCGTTCTAGTTTATCCAAGTAATATTGATGTAACGTCCCTGAAAAATTTGAAGGTCTACGTGAACCACATGCATGCACGTTACTAAATTTCTTTGGTATTCTATTAATTTGTTTTAAAACATTAAATGCATGTTTATTTCATAAATTATGTGTTTAATTATTTTTTATGCATTTATGCATAATTCATGCATGATAGAATTTATTTCACGAAATTTTTAAAGGTTTATGCATTAATGATTTTTAAGTTTCATTTCGCGCTCAAACGATGATCGGAGACCGGAGAATTTTCAGGAAAATTATTTTAATTACATGATTCATTTTTATTAATTAATATAAGGTATTTTTAAATGCATTTTTCAAAAATGATATTTATTGGGTTTTTTACCTGCAGGATTTTTATTTTTAACGGTACGCAAATTTTACCAAATCGGAGGACTTTTTGAGGGTTCAGCTAATATTTTCAAAGAAACTTTCAAACATGAAATATTTTTCGGGAGTGTGTTTGAATTTAATGGGCCTAATTTTAAGCTTGTTGTGCTTAATTTAATTAACCAATAAGGGCCCATTAGTTAAAATTTTAAATATTTAAAAATGACATATGATTACTCCTAAACCTAAATTACTTGAGCGCCCTAAACAGCCGACACCCCCACTCCCTCCGTTTTCCTCTCGGCTTTGTAGCAGCTCCCCAAGAGAAAGCCTCGGCTAGCACTTGTTCTTGCAACAAGAAATTCCCGGCGCCTCCTACCTCTCATTCTTGTTCTTCAAACAATATCAATCACGCTTGTATCTTTATTCTCGCATCATACACGTTAATATTATACTGAATTTCATGTATTTGATCAAGCATGTACCGATCTATTGTGTGTATGCGATTTATTCGAAGTTTGAAAAAAAAAGTGATTCTTGACATGGGTTTCCCGTTTTTTAATAGTTTAAAGGGGGCTGCTGGGTTAGGGATATTATATGCATGATTTTCAGAGTGTTTAAGGGTCCTTTAGATGCAAGATTCAGGTCTGTAACATCAGCAGCAAGAGGGCAGAATGATTTTTGTTTTCATGGGAATAGGGTTCGGTTTTGGTCCTTGAGGGTGCAGGTTAGGCATGGGGCTGCGTCCAGAGGGTGTCAAAGGAGTGAGTCATGGCCCTAGGAGGGGCTAGGCACATCTGGTGTAGTGCTGGGGGTGGCCGACCGAATATGGGTGCAAGAAAACCCAAGCGCAAAGTTTAAAGGGAAAGATCAAGGGGTCTGCATGGTCTGGTGCATGGGCTGGTTAGACAGGGCTAGACTGGTTCAGGAGGGTTTGGTCAAGGCCCTAGGTTGGTTGGTTCTAGTCTGGTTGGAGCTGGTGTAGGCAAGGATCGAATTTAAGGCTTGGGTGCATATCTTAGAGTTTTGGGATAAGGATGTACAGAAATTTCAGGAGGTTACAGCAGGTAATTCGACGATTTAAAGGATCATCTAGGCTCTGGTTTGGGTAGGATATGATTTAGTTATATGTTGTTAAGTTATGGTTTAAGTTTGGGAAAATTCGGTTAAATTTCGAGTTGATTCGGGACAAAATCGGGACCCCGGTCCATGTTTTAAAACGAATCGGTTAGGTTATGAAATGAGGCTCGAGTTTACATCTAAGAATGCTTTAAAATATGTTTTGAGACATATTAAGGAGTTTGGTAAGCTTCGGGTCAATTTTAGAGGTCCAGGGGTAAAACGGTAATTTTTGGGTTTCCAAGTGCAAAAAGATCATTTTGCACCCGGGGTGAGATTTTGGTCCTGGAAGTGCCCTGAGCACAATCTTATCATTTTTTAAATGTTTATGCATCATGTTTACGATCTTTACGCAATTATGATAAATACGGTGCATGCTTGGTTTAAATGAAAATTATGTATATACATGTTTTTATTTAAGTGATGAATATGATGACACGTTTTGAAAGATGTGATTTAGTTGTGACTAACACGATGACACGATGACATGAAGACATGTAAGGCTCGGACTCAATGGGCGGGTAATGCCGTCGTTGATGATCCTCGTCGTCGGATACCGCGGTTACACGTAGATGGATCCATCGACTGACATGATTACATGATGATAAGAAAGTCACAGCTAATGAACGAAATTCAAATTAAGATTTTAACACGTATATGCTGATACGATGATACATGATATTACCATGTTTTGACAGGTCATAGTTACGCATACGATATGATAACATGATGAGACATGTTTTGACACGTTACGATTTTACATGACACGCTTATGTTCATGTTTTTAAGCTCATGAAATGTATGTTGATTATGCTATTTTTCACTGATTTGTGCTACGTATATGTACTTGTTATTACTGGTACAGGTGTGTTGAGTTTTTAGACTCACTAGACGTGTGTGATGCAGGTGAGCATTTTGATCAGGGGACTGGAGGTGCTGAAGACTGAGTTGGCAGGCGGGATGTGCGGTGACACAACCCGAGGACCTTTATTTTTCCGCATATTGATTCACGTGTTTTGAGAGGAGTTGCACATTTTTATATGTTGATGATATTACGATTTTTACAAGTTTACGTTTACGTTGATTTTGGATGACGTTAGTTATTTTTAAATTGCGTTATTCTTGTTGGCAAATAAATACGATTATTTTAAATGTTATTTTGTAATTGTGAGCTATAAAAAAATATTTCCGCACTTTTAGACGGTAGACGTTTCAATTGAAGTTGTTAATAACTAGTAACGACCAACTATTGTTGCCAAAGTACGAATTTATCTTGGATTAGTTGGTAATTACCATCGTTTTATAGCAGGATTCTCGAAAATATCATTGCCCTTAACTGCTTTGACAAGAAATGATGTGAAATTTGTATGGAGTGAATCATGTGATCGAAGCTTTCAGGAATTGAAAACTAAGTTAACATCAGCACCGATTCTTGCGATTTCAGAAGGACCAGGAGGATTTGTAGTGTATAGTGATGCGTCAAAACATGGCTTAGGAGCAGTCTTAATGCAACATGGGAAAGTGATTTCTTATGCATCAAGACAATTTAAAAAATATAAAAAAATTATCCCACACATGATTTGGAACTGGCTGCAGTTGTATTTGCATTAAAAATATGGCGCCATTACTTGTATGGTGAGCGATGTGAAATTTACACTGATCATGAGAGTTTGAAATATTTTTTCACGCAAAAGGAACTGAATATGAGACAACAACGATGATTGGAATTAGTGAAAGATTATTATTGTGTTACCAATTATCATCCAGATAAATTCAATGTTGTTGCCAATGCGTTAAGTCGAAAGTTCAGTCCTATTGCCACGTTGATAGTACAAGAACAAATCTTACGAGATTTACAAAATTTGCAGATTGAAGTTATTTCAAAGGGAGCTTTAATTCAGCTATCATCTCTCATTGTTCGACAAACAATTGCAGACATAATCAACGTCGAGAAAAGTGTAGATAGTGAGTTACAACAATTGAAACAAAAAAATGTTGAAAAATGGAAATTGAACTTTGAATTGAACATGGAAGGAATATGATGTATCGAGGTAGACAATGTGTGCCAAAACAGGGAACTATTCCTGAATGGAAATAGGAACACATTACGATGAATTTCATTCTTGGATTGCCAAGAACACAAAGAGGATTTAATGCCATATGGGTTATTGTTGATCGACTCAAGAAATCAGGTCACTTTCTTCCAGTTAAAACCACATACACTATATGTCAATATGCTGAAGAATACATCAAGAAGATAGTTAGGCTCCATGGTATCCCAGTGTCCATTGTATTCGACAGAGGTCCCAAGTTCACATATGTATTTTGGAAATGTTTACATCATGCTATGGGAACTCGATTGTCATTTAGCACGGTTTTCCATCATCAAACTGATGGACAATCAGAACGAGTGAATCAGATATTGGAAGATATGTTGAGGGCCTATACTATTGACTTTCCAGGTAGTCGGGACAGTAAACTACCGTTGGCTGAGTTTACATATAACAATAGTTATCAGTCAACTATTGGAATGACATTGTATACTGCATTATATGGTAGAAAATGTTGATCTCCAGTACATTGGGATGAAGTAGGAGAGAGAAAGTTATTAGGCTCTGAATTGGTACAACAGACAACATAATTGGTAACCAAGATTAGAGAAATAATGCACATTGCTTAGAGTTGACAGAAAAGTTATGCTAATATGCGACATTGTCAATTGGAATTTCATGTCGGTGATCATGTATTTTTAAAAATATCACCATTGAAGGATATTTTGTGTTTTGTTAAGAAGGGAAAATTAAGTCCAAGATATATTTGTCCATTTTAAATCTTAGAAAAAATTGGAGAAAGAGCGTACCGAGTTGCATTACCACCGAATCTTTCAAGTGTCCATAATGTCTTTCACAGTTCAATGCTACGAAAGTATTTGACCAACCCGTCTCGTGTTCTTCATTATTAACCATTAGAACTCGCATCGAATCTCTCTTATGAAGAATTGCCTGTCCAAATACTCGATAGGAAATTAAAATTATTGCGAGGGAAGGAAATACAATTGGTAAAAATATTATGACGCAATCATGAAGTTGAAGAAGCAACTTGGGAACGAGAAGACCAAATCCAACAGAAATATGCTGAATTATATGGTACGTCAAATTTCGAGGACGAAATTCATTGAAGGGAGAATTGTAACGCCCGGTTACTCCTACAAATGATTAACGTGTTTATGTCGTTTGTTGCGCTTATCAATTCATTATGGCTTACATGAATGATGCTGCTAGTGCTTCTTGTATTATACATATAGACCTATTGTCATCGATTGATCTATTTATATTGAGATTGAATATGATTTTTATATTGTCAATGGTGTATTGAGAATGAATATATGTCTAAATAGTGATAGTAAGATGTGTATATAAAGTAGTGTAATGGAAGTTGGTATGGAAATGCAGGAAATGAGATGAAAAATATGGTAGTTCTTACGTGTTTTAGCATAATGGTTTGGATATTGATCCCTATTGTCTGAGGTTACAACCATTCGAAAGCTAAGATAAGAGGCTACAACTTTATGATTTGGGTTTTGTCCAAATCATTGTGTAAAACAAGCCAAAAGCGCTCCGAAGTGTGCCGTTGTGGATCGTTATTCCTGCATTGACACATTTTGGTAGAATGAGCATAACTCTTTTCTCCAATATTCTACTGACATGAAGCCAATTGGATACGAAACCCAAAACATAGAGCTACAAATCTCATGTTGACAACTTTTCCAAATATGAAAGGATGATATCTGTTTGTTGCAAACACTGACGAGGCTACGTGCAGAAGCACGCCCGAGCGGTCAAATTCTACCGCCTGAGCGCCCCTGTACCAAAATTTTGGTGTTTCAACAGAATGGTCTTACCGGTCAGGCGCCTCTGGATAATTATGTGAGCTAGAAAGATGATTTTGTGATTTAAATCGATAAGGATCGAGGGTTTCACTCATTTGCACCATTTCACTATCAAAAATCAAGGAGAAAACAAGGATTTGCCAAGTTCTTTCCTCGATTAATCCTCCATCTTTTCTTCTTTCTCAAATTAAAGCTTGAATTGAACTCTCCATCACAAGAGCATCCTTGGGTTTTAAGTATTCATCTATGAAATGTTGGTTTTAATATGTAGAGGACCATATAGAGTAACTTTCAATTATATGCTTAAGTATGAAGGTAGTGATTGAATTATTGATGTATTTTACAACATAGGGCCAAAGAACGTTATTCTACGGTGCATACACATGAAAAGTAAGCTGACATGTTCTTGAAGTAATACATGAGTAATACTATGAGTTTTAAATGTTTTTTTATTGATTATTGTTATATATACTTTGTTAATATGTTTATTGATGAAAATATAGAACCATATATCATTGTTATGTATTAGATATGAAAAATCTTGAATGTTTAAGAGAGGTGCTATGTCATGGCATGAAAATGGTTCGAAACGAATGAAACAGGTTATTATATTATATACGAGCTCGTTGACATCATGGGTGGTTTTAAGCCCACCAACCTATTGGCCAATATATGTTCATGGATCGTGGGGTTATTATAGGGCACTCTGACAGTCAGCACAGTAGTAGCTATATAATAAAGCAACAACAGTAGTAAAGGTCAACAAATAGGGCTCAAATACAAAAAAGATCTATTTACATGTTATGCATGTATATATGATATGAAATGATTTAACTTTGTTGATCACGATTAGATATGTATGTTCCTTCTATGCATATTGGTACGTATAAGTGTCACTAATGGATGCTTGTAAAGTGTCTAACCTCGACAAGAACCTGGACATGCTATTGTCATCGATTCCGTATATATGTGTTATAGTTGATTTTAAGCTAGTGTTTGAAATAAGTTTTACATTGTTTATATCTATATGTATAACAGTGAAGGTATGTGTTTGTATATCGAAAGGATTGAGAAACACTGTGGACGAAACATCTGTCTTGTGATCATGTTGATGTATATGTGTTTATGTTTATATAAGTAAGTTGTGGAATATATGTTATATGAAGTTAACTATTGCTTGGATTTATTGGATCTTGCGAAACATAGAGACATCATGACAAAATTTTATAAACCGTCACACTAGTGTCCATGGGTTGGATTGTTCCATGATATAGTTATATCTTCCAAACTCTATTTTAATCATGAGTGTAATTATCATTAGTCATGTCAAGCATAAAAGAAGGGTGTTACAAAAGACCACTCAAGAGGTTGCATGGTAGGAGATGATGTTAAATATATAATTATTTTATCAAAAGAATTTAAACATTCTTGACTCCACGCAAATGCAGTGCCTTTTGTTAAGAGGTTAGAAATTTGTTTAATTATAAAGCTAAAGCTTTTATAAACTTCCTATAAAATCCACCATATCCTAAAAATGAGCGCATTTTTATAATCATCTTTGGTGGAGGTAGATTGGCGATGACATCAATTTTTTATTCCTGAAGTAACCATATAATGAAATTTTTACCAATTTAAAATAAGGCATTTTCCAGACATATTTTATAAATTTTTCCAAATTTTCAAGAAAATTATCAAATGCATTCCAAAAAACAGTCAAATCATCTATTAATTTTTTTGAAAAATTTCAAACATGTCGCTAAAAATACTTAGCACAGTTTGAAATATTTTTGAGGACAATGCATAAACCAAATGACATCCTTATAAATGCAAATATATCAAAAGGACATGTGAATGTAGTTTTTTATTGATCTTAAAGTGTGATGAAATTTTTATAGTAATATATCTTAACATGATTGAATGTTAACCGTGTAATTTTAGCTTGATTTCATGAATTAAGGATTTTTGACCGAATATTCGATACTAGGTTGGGACAAGGAGACCAGGGACGATCGAGATGAAAAATATTTTTTCATGATTATTTTAAAGGCTTGAAAATGTGTTTAAATAGGACGAAAAATTTCTAAAAAATGCGGGAATTCAAATTATTTTATGAGTCGAGTCTTATTTTATTCGAGAAGCCGATTTTTGTCAAACGAGGGATTTTTAAGGGCCCGTGAGTTATTTTTTTTAAACATCTTCTCATAAATTTTTTAATACATGATTAAATGAGCCTTATTCACCTAGGATAAATGGACCTAATTATTCCTAAACTTAAAAACCTAAAAGCCCTGGCTTTTAAAGCCCTAAATATTGAAATCTATAAAGCTTAAACCTAGGGTTCTTGAAATCTAGCAGCAGCCGAACATCACACACACTTAAATTCAAAATATTCAAAGCTAGATTTTAGAAGCCTAGACGTTCCCCGATCGCTCTTCGTCGCTACCTCGCCCTGATGATTGAATTTCGAGCATTTTAAACACTAAGACACGTTCTAAATCTTTCATTTCACGCCACTAAAATCATAATATGTGTGTTTTATGTCTTGAAGCATGAAAATTATGTTGAAAAAATTATTTAAAATTTGGATGTCTATTTTTCAAAGTTTTGATATTTTCACGATTGTTGAGTCTGGCTTTGATTTATATGGGATGTGCTGCCATTGTGGGACGTTTAAGGGTTGGAAAAAAATGGGCATTTAAGTGTGAGACAATGGCTGGACATAATCTAGAGGAGCTAAGCATGGGAGGGTTTGAAACATGGGGTTTACTGAGGGTTTCTTGGGAAACATGGCACGATTGGACCACAGCCGCACTAGGGCTCAACCAGGCACGGTCCAAGCCATGTCATTGTCGTTTCCGGAATGTAGGAGGCAGCTAGAAAGAGGGCTCGAAGGGCAGGAGGTAGCCGCGAACCTAGGAGGGAATTTAGGGTTCGGGTTGGAGGGGCTCGGCCTAAGGCTATAATAGCTGGGCTCGGGTTGATTCAGGATGGTCAGGATGGTCCTAAGAGTTGCTGGGGGTTTGGTCTTGGTTGGGACTTGGGCTGGACGCACGTGGCTAGCGCATTGGTAAGGGCTGCGATTGGTTTTGGAAAGGGGAGGGCTCAGCAATGGCCAGGGCAGCAGCAAGGTCTATCCCTGGGTTCATGGGGGTTGTTTCATGGCTCACAGGAGTAGTCTAGGGTCGAGAAAGCCATGTCTCGAGTTTGGGAAAAATTTAAGTTTTGAGTCAATTCGGCCTATAAAAGGAATTTTGGTTTAGCGATTAAGTTAAATAAATCTAAGTACACGAGTTAACATTTAAGAAAATTATCCGAGGTTAAAAATAAAGTTATATGATGGTTCGGGATAGGCACGAGTCAAGAAACGTAGTAAAAAGTCAAAAACGGGAAGTTCAGGGTCTAGAAGTAAAATGGTCATTTTACGTCCCAGGTAGTTCAAACGTTCTGACAGTGTCCCGAGGGGTCATAATATATGTTAAATGATTTTTAAAATAATTATGGTGAATTTAGGATATTTTTATGATAAATTCTATAGTTGAGCGATTTTCCTAAAAATGCTTATTTTACGATTTTTGGAGGATATGTGGTTTTATAAATAAAAGAAATGAAAATATATTTTGAAGGATGTGAATTGACTGTAACACAGAGGATTTGTGGGGATCCGTATTAAGAAGAGGCAGTGAACTTACTTTTTGGCCACGATCTAGTGACGAGAGTTGCTGACCCCGCTCCGCCCCAGGTATTGGTGTATAGATTGATCAATTGAACAGAGGATAAATGATCAAGGATAAAGGATAGCCATTTTCAAGGATCAAACTTCACTAAAATGATTTATGATGAGGGAAATGCTCTATGGTATTATGTACTTAAATGATTTACGAAAATGTTTATATGTTTACGAGTTTTTATACTATTTTATTTTATTAAAAATATTCTTTTAAAGATGCATGGGCATTTATATGCATTACTCGTTACGTATGGTTTGGACGTGCTGAGTCGTTAGACTCACTAGGTTTGAATGGTCGCAGATGACGATGATGTTAAGGGAGGCTCGGACGCTTGAATGGATCAGGCATGGCTGTACACTCCCGAAGACCTTACGTTTTCCGCATTAGCATGACAATTAAAGTTTTGATTAAGATTTTGAGGATTTTTTTAAAGAGAAATTTATGTTTCGTTTTTAAAAGTTTAGATTCTAGAGTTGGAATGATTGACGATTTATGGAGTTTTATAGCAAATTTCGATTTTTTTCTAAGTATGGATTTATGTCTTGGTATGGCCGGTACATTATAAAAAAATTCTAGTATTATTTATTTAAGTAAGAGGTAAGAGACGTTTCAATTATATACACCAAAACTTATAAATTTTTTCAAGTATTTATTGAGCTATATATTTGTAAACATCAAATCAAGATAATCATTTTGAGTGGTTGTAAATACCAAACTAATATTAAATGGTACAAAGAATTCAATATTATGATAATATTCATACATAATAAATCAAGTTAACCACTTCAAATTGTTGATAGCTCTTCACCTCTGCTTGGATGGAGCACAACAGTATCATATGCTCTATCGATGGACCAAACTACATCATCTTCCAACAGTTCTTTTTAGATGCACTGGAGTTCCGTACCACTGGCCTGGAAAAATTTTCAGAACTTACAAGTGGTAACACTGATATTTGCAATATTGGGTTCTCTCTTGCAGATAGCCCTATCTCAGTTGTGGCAGAGTAGCATGATCTGAAGGTGGGATTTTGCTTTTCTGGCCAACATCTTGGCCCAAACCCTACTGGCCAATGCAGGGACCTATGATAAAATCATCCAAGAGATGTTCCAGCATATGGCGGTGATTTCTTTAAAGATCAGTGTCAAATAATCTGACATTTTGTTTGTAACTATCTATGAGATTACCAAGGGAAAGAGTCTATCGGAATGGTTTGAACTAGATAAGCTGTAGAGGCCAGAATCAGTACACGTAAATCCATGCATTTATTTAATTGTTAAATTATTTATTCAATTTTAAAATGATTTATAGCGATGCATGATCTATTTAAATCGCATTATTTTAAATATTTATGTTTATGCGATGCACGTTAAATGTTTTCTTGAGTTTCATGTTTCAGGCGATTATTCGATGCGGGATCGAGGAAAAGAGACCGGCGATGATTTTTGGAAATTTTAATGTGGTATTTTATTTTAAGTTAGGATTGGGGTATTTTAAACGATTTATTTAATTTTTAGCATTTTAAAAGCCTAATTAATTTATTAGGTGATTTTAAGATTTTAAAAATTTTAAAGTTTAGTCATTGTGCACTTTATTTTGTTAATTAGTGGATTTTGTATGAGTAGAGGGGATTAACTTTTAACTAACATTTTTATTTATCATTAAGCAACCTAATTACCCCTAATTAATCACACACACACACTCTCATACACAATTACACGTTTTTACACACACCACATATACAATTTGCACACACACATATTCCCTCCCATTCCATTTTATCTTTTTGAAGAGAAAACTTAGGGTTATTAAGCAAAAGCAGCCGCCCCCTTCCCTCTGTAATTTCCAGCAAGTCTCCGTCAATTTTCTTCAAGAAAATCGTGTCATGTTCGTCCCGGATCGTCTCTCGCTTCCTTCCCGCCTTGGTATCGTCGTTTCGGTATTTCAAATCATCAAAAGGCATGTATATTCTTTTGTTTCTGCATCGATCTTATCATAGTAAATATTTTGATGTTTATTGTATGAAAACCATGTGAATGTTATGCAAAAGTTTGAGCAAAAATGGTTGGATCGATTTTGAAACGTTTTTGGATCTCAAAACTCAAAGTTTGCTGTCATTTTAAATACTGCGACTTTTCGGTCGACTTTTGGAAAAGCTTTCAACGTATAAAACGTAGAACTTTTTGATACCTTCGATTTGACAGCAAATTCGAAATATTTGAATAAGAAATGAGTGAGTTGTGATTGTTTTCGTGGGACTGCTCAAACTGCGATTTTCTGAAAATATGTTCTTGATGTGTTTTTGAAGTTTTATTGTTGCAGGCTTCGTTGGGGATCGACGGGTGATCACTGCTGCGTTTAGGTATATCGAGAATGATGTTGGAATGATAGTTGGTGTTTTGTTTCGTGTCATTAGGCACATGGTCGAATTAGAAGTCGTAGGAAGAATTTTAGCGCCCAGTGTCGTGTTTACGAGTTATGTTGCGTTGCTTATGATGCGTCATTTTGGGAGACGTTTGGGACGTTTGTGGAGTCGAGTCAGTGCCATATTCTCCTAGGATGAGCCTCCAGGCGTTGTTCACTGTCCTGTGTAATCAAATTTGGAGAGTATAAGCTTCTAAGTCGCGGAGTCCAGAAGACTCGGCGCCCGAGCGGTAATATTTTACCGCCCGAGCGCCACTCTTTATGTCGAGGAAAAATTTTCAGAAGACCTGGCGCTCGAGCGGTAATATGATACCGCCCGAGCGTGGCCCCATCTGTAAGGATGTTTGGTTTCTTTCTTTTTTAATTTCAATATGTGAGTTCATGTCTTTTGTTGTTGGGAAATGTTCACACATCATTTTACAGATAGTTCGGGGTTCGATGTCATGGGTTAGTACGATGATTTAACAAGGTCAAGTCCCGAGTGATCTAGAATGTCATAAGCTATTTATGTACTTCGTTGGTTAGCGCGATTACCTACCTCCAAGTTATGAGTATTATGTGCATGTAATTAAGTTAGTATGTGCAGCAGTGGCCCCAAGCGAGATCTAACGAATCTCTCAACGCCAAGTAAGTAAGTATGTTCGACGTGCAAGAAAATATTTTAAAATTTTAGAGGTATGCTAAATGTCTTGTGACCAAATTATGTATGGGATTGGAAAGCGGTAAAGCATGACCAAGGATCAATCCACCCCGGTAAAGCATGACCGGGTTTAGATCAGGATTGGAAAGCGGTAAAGCATGACCAGGGACCAATCCACCTGTTAAAGCATGAACGGGGATCTCATGTATGTGGCAGTGGATCTTCCCTGTCAGCCCAGTACAGTGGTTTAGTCTGATCTGACGTATTTATGTATGGGATCACTTGCTTTGAAACATATCTCTACGCAAAATGATGAAGTTCATGTATGTTCAAGTATGTATGTTGCAAGCATGTTTCAAAAATGTTCCAGGTTATGGCACGTTTATGTTATGTATGCAAGTTCAAGCTTTTACACGCATGTTCAAGTTTTAAGTACGTACGCTCTATGTTAAAGATTGCATGTGGTTTTATTATGTAGTACTTGTTATATCCAGTTTATATATGTTGAGTATTTAGACTCACTAGACTTGATCGATGCAGGTGAGGATGACTTTTAGGAGACGAGGGGTGGGGACCAATGAGCCGTCTTGGATTACGCAGGAGGCTAAAACCGAGGACCGCCCATTGTTTTTTTTTTTAGATTTTATGCATGACGATTTTAATACTCTGATTTCATGTTTTGGATTACGAGGTTTAAACAAGCGTTTTTAGCAAACTCTATTCACGATATTTTTATTGCAACTAGTTTTGGATGAACAGTTTATTTTAAATCGAAATTTGAGAGTATATTTCTTATGTAAGAAAAGTTTTATTTTGACCGC
This sequence comes from Primulina tabacum, assembly GCF_025594145.1. Taxonomy (NCBI): domain Eukaryota; kingdom Viridiplantae; phylum Streptophyta; class Magnoliopsida; order Lamiales; family Gesneriaceae; genus Primulina; species Primulina tabacum. The sequence continues at coordinate 10,316,830 of NC_134553.1, forward strand.
AAATTTCAAGTAGTTAAAAAATACTGGTACGTTACATAATCTATCTTCTTGGGCTGTTGAAGGTGACCTTTGGCATTACTGAGCCGCTACAGCCGAAGATATGGCTTAATGTTGTGATCGTCGCTTAGTTTCTGAAAAGGAATTATTCTACTTATATGTTGAGTTATTGCAGATGAAGACAAGTATTGAGCAAGAGGCTCAAAAGAAAAAGAAGGCACTGGCTAGGGAACCGATGAAGAAAATATTGTGTACACCGAGACCAAGAAGAAGATGGAGAACGTACCTCTTAAGCAAGTTTCCCAAAGCAGAAGACTTTGACTGCTGCATCTAAATGATTAAATGATGATGACCCAAAGTGGTCGGAGAGCAATAAGTAGGCCAAGAAGAAAAAGAAGTTTAAGTTGATGTAGAACAGAAGAGATGGACTCATTCTTTATGAAGAGGAGGTCTTCAAAATCGATGGCAAGACACGTCTTTTGAATCCTAGTGCACTTAGCCTCCCAAAACTCGATCCTAGTCCAGAACCAACACTCCTTAGACCAAGACCAAGCCGTGAACTCCCTCTTGGACCAACCAAACCCACGCCTACAGCCCCATGCACGCGGACGTGCGAGCTTCTCACAAACATCACAAAGCCGAGCTCCAAACGCATTTATCACCTACGACCTGTCCCTAGCCCGCAGCCAGCTATGATCAAGCCATAATAGGCCATATCGCAACCCACCAGATCGTGGTCCAAAGCCTGGAACTGCCCTTGCGCCATTGCACACTCAAATCTTTCGATCTAGCAACACCCAAACCAACCATCGAGGTAACTAGTGCTCGGCCTTCACCAAAAACTCGACTACCTAGAGACTCCAACCTCTTGAAACCATGATTTCCATAATATACGGCCCTTAAACATGCAGCCATGGCATCCCCTTACATCAAAGACAAGAAAAATCGTGAGTAGCAATCAAGAACATGCATATTTCATGCTAAACAATGCATAACCGATGCAACAAAAGGATTTAAATGTTTTCATGCAAACACACACGTAACAGCGTATATTAGCGTGATTGATGAGAAAAAGAAGGATTTATAGTGTTCCTTTGCGTTTAAACGCACAAAAACATGAAGGCCTATGCGTAGGACGAGCATCAGAGGGACGGGGAAGGAACATTCTTGAAAAATCTCGAAGAATTTTCGAATGCTGCTGAAGAAAGCTTTTGACATGGCTACTATAGAAGGGAGAGGGGGTGGTCGAGTGTGAGGAGTGTAGGTTTAGGGTTTGATTTTTTTTTTTTAAGTCAAAATGTGATACACTAATGGGCCCTTTATAATAATTAAAGGAGTTAAAAATGGTTTTATGCCCATTAAAAAATAAAATAAACCCGTCAAGCCCAAAAACACTACCGAAAAAATATTCGTTTAGGTACGTTTTTGAAAATATTGCATGCACCATCAGAAAGTCCTCTGAATCATTAAAATTTGCGTACCCATTAAAAATATGACCCATCGAGCAAAAATACCCAACCAAGGCCCATTTTCAAAATTCATACTTAAATACACCATATATTAAATAATTAAAAATAAATATTTAACGAAAACATTTTCCTGATAATCGCCGGTCTCCATTCCTCGTTTGAGCACGAAATACAACTTAAAAACCCTAATGCATGAAATCTTAATAAACTATGAAATGACATATATAATCATGCCTTTAATGATTTATAATAATTAAACACCGATTTAGTAAAAATCCTAGATTGCATGCAGTCAGGTTACGTAGTTCGAATTTCCTAGACCTTACAATTTTCTCCCCCCCTTCCACCCCCACCCCCACCCCTTAAACAGAATTTCGTCCTCGAAATTTAAGCGTACAGAAAAACTCCAGGTAGCGACTGCTCATCTCGGTCTCCATCTCCCATGTAGCCTCCTTCTCGTAATGATTCAACCATTTGACTTTGACCATGTTGATCACCTTGTTCCGGAGCCTCCTCTCCTGCCTATCCAATATCTGAATGGGTCTTTCCTCGAAAGATAGGTTAGGCGTCAATTGCAGTGGCTCATAATTCATTATATGCGAAGGGTTCGACATGTACTTCCGTAGCATCGAGACGTGGAACACGTTATGAACTCCTGCCAGATTCGGCGGTAATGAAACTCTGTATGCGAGCTTCTCAACTCTTTCTAGGATCTTTAACGGTCCTATGAATCTAGGGCTGAGCTTGCCCTTCTTTCCAAATCTCATCACACCCTTCATAGGTGCGACTTTAAGAAATAGGTTATCCCCTACAGCGAATTCAAGATCCACGTCGCAGATCTGCATAACTCTTTTGTCGGCTCTATGCTATCCTCATTCCTGTCCCGAATCTTAACCACTAACTTTACAGTCTGTCTGAAAATATCTGGCCCCAATTCTGCCCTCTCTCCTATCTAATCCCATTAGACTAGGTGACCTACACTTTCTCCCATATAGTGCCTTGTATGGAGCCATACCGATAGATGCCTTGTGGCTGTTGTTATACGTGAACTCCACGATACTTAACTTTGGCTCCCAGCTACCCTGGAAGTCGATCACGCAAGCTCTAATTAGGTCCTCCAATATATGGATCACCCTCTCTGACTCATCGTCGGTCTGAGGATGGAAGAAAGTACTGAATAGTAGCTTAGTGCCCAATTCCTGATGTAGACTCTTCCAGAATGCAGAAATAAACTTCGGATCCCTGTCTGACACTATGGACACTGGAATCCTGTCTAATCTGACTATCTCTTTGATGTACAGCTCTGCATTCTGAGTCATGGTAAAAGTCTTCCTGGTCGGTAGAAAGTGTGCTAATTTAGTGAGACAATCAACTATCACCTAAATGATATTATATCCTCCCGTCGTCCTCGGAAACCCCGTCACAAAGTTCATGGTAATGTTCTTTCATTTCAACTCGGGAATAAGGAGTGGTCTCAGCTTTCCTGGAAGTCTCTGATGCTCTGCCTTGACCTGCTGACACGTCAAACACTAGGAGAAGAAACGCAGAATATCTCATTTCATGCCTAGCCAGCAATAAAGAGTCTGTAGATCCTTATACATCTTCGTACTCCCTGGATGGATGGATTACGGGGTGCTGTGGGCCTAATTCGTGATATCTGATCTCAGGGAATCACTGCTAGGAACCAACAGTCGGTCACGATATCTGACTATGACGTCCTCAACTGTATACAATCTCAGGCCCATAGAGTCATCCCTCTTTCTCCACTTCTGTAATTGCTCATCAGAAGCCTGTCCATCAGTGTCGACTGCACTGTTAGTGTAGAAAGACTATGGGCATCGCTCCTGGCATAAACTGCAAGCTCAAATCTCTTCCTACAACGGTCCCTGTTCCGACAACTGAGCGATCAATACATTCTTCCTGCTCATGGCATCTGCGACCACATTAGCCTTACTCGGATGGTAGCTAAGGTAACAGTCGTAATCCTTTGCTAGTTCCAGCCATCTCCGCTGTCCATATACAGCTCTTTCTGAGTGAAGAAGTATTTCAGGCTCTTGTGATCAGTGAAAAACTTGCACTTATCCCCATACAGATAGTGCCTCCATATCTTCAGGGCAAAAAAAACTGCTGCTAGCTCGAGGTTGTGAGTCGGATAATTTTTCTCATGGACCTTCAACTCTCTAGACGCGTAAGCGATAACCCTATCATGCTGTATCAAAACTGTGCCCAAACCGAGCTTCGAAGAATCTGTGTAAAGCCCAAACTCTCCTTGCCCTGATGGCATAGCTAGAACCGACACTGAATTCAATGCCTGCTTCAGTCTGTCAAAAATCTCCTGACACTCAGGTCCCCAAACAAACTTCATGTTCTTCTTCATCAGGGTGGTTAATGGCATATGCGAGGAAGAAGCCACATATAGGGATTGCAATTTTCCCCGTGGGTTCAGGGCCCAAGGGGGAAAACCCAAAATGGGACGGGTTCGAGAGAAAGTTAATGGGTTTTGTTTCGAGGTTCGGAGATTTTAAAAATCCCCTAATTATATTGGGGCGGGTTTGGGAATATTCCCAATACCAAACCCTCCCCGATAATATATATATATCAAATATAAAGTAAAAATATATAAAAATATAAAATAAAGTAATATATATATTTATATTACTTTATTTTTTTATATAATATATATAAAAATTAAAATAAAGTAATATATATATATATATATATATATTTTGATACTAACGAGTTTGATCATTTATATTTATTGGAACTATAGATTTTTTTTTGGGAATATTGAACTATAGATTATTAATGTTATGCAAGTTTTATGTATGTCATTGAATTTTCGTATCAATACTTTTTAAGTCAAATTAAGAAGTTTTTGTGTCAATTCAATAAATATTTAAAGTTTTATAAAAAAAATTAAAGCGGGTCCGGGGAGGGGATCCCCGTGGGGATGGGGATGGGGATTCCCCAATTTGGTAGAATCGGGGATGAGGCCGAGGATGGGGGCGGGGATATGGATGGCAAACCCGCCTCCACACCGGCCCATTGCCATCCCTAGCCACATACCATCAAATCATCGTATTGAAACTTAAAAAAATTTCTATCAGTAATTATCCCAAAATCCTAAAAAAAATCACTAATTAATTTAAGTGTCGCATAACAATTTTCGAATCTTATCCAAAATGTTTTCCGAAATTTTCAATTTGGCCCTTCAATTTTCGAAAATTGCATCTTAGTCCTCATGAAATTTCGAATTCAGTCAAATTAGACCTTAAAATTCCCGAAATTTATTATCTTGGCCCCAAAATTCTCGAAAATTACTTCCTTTATCCAAAATTTTCTAAAACGTGGTAACACCCCCCCATATTTTTATTTTTGCAATTAAGTCCCTGAGATTTCGGTTATTGCATTATTGGTCCTTACAGCTCTAAATTTCCAAAATTTAACCCTTTAATCCATCTATTAGATCATGCAACCTAAATTATTCTAGGTTCTCAAATTTCCCAAAATAATCTCCACAATCTGACATAATAATCCATGTAATCAAGGCGGTAAATAAAAATCTTTAAGCATAAAGCTTACCGATGATCAGTGCAGAGTCTGGCTCCGCTTCCGCCACCTTTGCGTTAATCACATCGGCCCTGCCAATAGTGGGGCTCTTGTTCTGTGGGCAATCCGCTGCCTTGTGGCCTCTTCCTCTCATATTAAGCTGATAGGATCCGTTAAAGGTGAAAGAGTTTTTAGAAAGGGGGTTGAATAAACACTAACAATTCTCACAAACTTTTCTCTTTATATGAGTTAGTTTAGCGATAAACTGATACTCGAGAATCTTGTCAGTCGTTATCAATCAGTTAACAATAAAAGTTTGGAAATAAACTGAGTAATAGATAGAATAAAAACTGAAATAAGAAGACACAAGATTTATGGATGTTCGGAGATTTCAAACACTCCTACGTCACCCCTTCTATCATAATGTTATGATATACAATAAAAGACTTTGATCTAAACAAACAGTTGTACAAACCCACTTCAGTTTTGGACTTAACAATGCCAAACTGAAACTCTTAGTTACAAAACAATTTACAGTACTCAACTGGACTGAAATAACTTAGCACAACTGATCTCTTCAAGATCAAGTACTATAACAATAACGGTTTGTGATTGTAAGCTCTAAGTATAGCCTTGAATGTTATGAATGTATACAATAAGAGTGAGCAAAGATTTCAGCAGAGTAACAGTATATCAATTGGGTTGATTCAGATACAGAGTTGAGATTCAGAGTGTTGTATATGTTTCTCAGCTGCTCTTCTCTAACATTTATAGGCTTTGCCTCAAACAATAATATTGAATATGATTTGAAACTTTCTATCTGTTGTTTGCCATGTCAACATTCTTCTGACAGTCATACTGTGACGTAACATACTTTTAAACTATTTAAATTTCCGGAAAAATAAAATTTTTCTTAGATAAGAAATAAACCTTAAAATTTTGATTAAAATAAACTGTTCATCCAAAACATTTGCAATCAAAAGGCCACAAATAAAGTTTGCTAAAGATACTTGTTCAAACAAGGTGAAGAAATCTCGTAAAAGTTAGAGTATCAAAATCGTCATGCATAAAATCTCAAAAATATTGGCGGTCCTCGGGTTTAGACTCCAACGCAGTTCGAGCTGGCTCACTAGTCCTCACCCCTCGTCTCCTCATACTCATCCTCACCTGCATCGATCAATTCTAGTGAGTCTAAAGACTCAACACGTATAAATTAGAGATAACAATTAATATGTAATAAAAAAACATGCATCTTTAAAGTAGAGCGTACATACTTGAAACTTGAAAGTAATAACATAAACATAGACGTGCCATCATCATAAAACTTTTCAAAAACATGCTTGCATCATACATACTTGAACATGCAAAAACTTCATTATTTTGCGTAGAGATATGTTTCGAAGCAAGTGATCTATGCATAAATGTGCTAGATCAGACTAAACCACAGTACTGAGCTGGCAGGAAAAATCCACTACCACATGCATGAGATCCCCAGTCATGCTTTACCGGGTGGAGTAGTCCCTGGTCATGCTTTACCGCTTTCCAATCCTGATCTAAACCAGGTCATGCTTTACCGGGGTGGAGAGGTCACCTGTCACGTTCACCGACTTCCAAACCCGTTCATAATTGGTCACAAGACATTTAGCATATCTCCAAAAAGTAAAATATTTTCCTCATTTTGCACGTAGAACATACTTACATGGCGTTGAGTGATTCGTTGGATCTCGTTTAGGGCCACTGCTGCACATACTAACATGATTATCAAGCACTCAACTTCCATAACTTAGACGTAAAAGTCATGCTCACCACCCGAAAGGACAATTTACTTATGATCTTCTAAATCGCTCGGGACTTGACCTCGTTTAAACATCGTAATAAAACATGACATCGAACCCCAAAAAAATCTCTATATGGAGTGTGATCATTTATGAAGAAATGGAAGACACAAAAAACTCAACCTACAGAATTAACAAAGGCACGAACCCTGTGCAAGGGTCCGGCTCTAGGTCCGTGTAGACTCTGAAATTTCACACTTCAAAAGAAACAAGGGCACGGACCCCGTGTCGGGGTCCAGCTCCGGGTCCGTGTACCTACAAAAATGGTAAACCAACGGAAATCACTACACTTGTGGCTTAATCCTCCTAACTCAATCATACGGACCGTGAAACAACACATCGAGACTCATCCTAGGGCGTTACGGCACTGACTCAACTCCACAAAAACATCCCAAACGTCCCCACTAAAACGACGCACCACACGCCACACAATAAAACCCATATACTCAAATTTTGGACACCAAATGCTTCTTACGACTTCTAATGCAACGAAGGACTATCAACATGAAACGAAGCATCAAAACTCATCCCAACATCATATTCCATATACCTAAACGCAGAAGCGATCACCCGACAGTTCCCAATGAAGCCTGCAACAATTAAACTTCAAGAACACGTCAAGAACACATTTGCATAAAAACGCAGTTTGAGCAATACCACGAAAACAATCATAACCTAATTGTTTCTTGTTCAATAATTTGGTATTTACTGTCAAATCGAAGGTATCGAAAAGTACTAGTTTTATATGTTGAAATTTTTTCCAAAACATCGACCGAATTTACACAGGAATCGAAATGAGAGCAGACACGTTTTTATATCTAAAATTTTCGATCCAAAATTCAACCCAAACTGTTTTTGCTCAAACGTTTCACAACATACATGGATTTTTACACATAATGAACATAAGAACATGTACTATAACGAGAACGATGCATAAACAAAAGAATATACATGCCTTTTGATCTTTAAAATTTCCGAAACGACGATACCTAAGCGGGAAAGATGCGAGAGTTGATCTGGACGAATTGTGTCTCGATTTCTTGCAACAAAAACAAAGTTAGTTGCTGGAAAAATGCAGAGGAAGGGGCGGCTGCTGATGGCTCTCTAGAACATTATAACAAAAGCCCACTTACAAGAAATATATATAGCAAAAGCCAATCTACTCCCGATTTAAATATGTGGCTCAAATTTGATCGCAACTCGGACGAACTTTAGCCAAACGTGGACAACACTTCGTCGATTCTTTGAGCAGAGTTTGAAGTTGTTTTAGCAGCACTTCGACGTGTTTTTTGTGGCTTGAAATGACTGCACGAAGCCTTCGTTTCTTCCTTTCCTTGGCCGAATTCGTGGAGTGAAACGAGAGGGGATTTGATTGTGATGTTTGCCTCAATATATGGGGTATTTATAGGTAGAAAAATGACTCTTCTCCTTGGGTTGAGGGTTTAAGTTTGTGAGCTAAGGGTTTTCTCTTCCGAGTGACATCCCTTCAATTCTTATGTTTTGCATTGCCTCGGTTTCTTTTTGAGCTACCTTTTGAGCTTTTTGAGGTGATTTGCTTCGAAAATCTAGATCCTCACACTCCGTTCCAAAGAAAAACAGACGAAGCAGAACATTCTAACACATTGTACCTCTGTCAGAAAAAAGATTGTCTACATGGACTAAAAGACGACTCAACAGATACCATTAATTAATGCATATAGTGTGACCGTTAAGATCGAAGACTATAGATAGCTGAGAAGTTCGTTCTTGAAGAAGTTAGTGAAACAAGTGAAAAACAACAGTCAGTAACGAACTACAAAGATCAATTAGTTTTTCAGCCAGTTACGATTTACTTTCAAGTTTCTATTTAGTTTGCAAATCGCAACCATTAGCTCACAACTCATTGATATATTTGTACCATTCAGGCTACTCATTCGAGCTATTTAGTTATCTTCGAATGAAGTGTCTTAGAATTCAAAATTATAGCATCAAAAAAACAGGTAAACATTTGTTACAAGATTCGGTTCAAACATGATTTTTGGATAAGTTTTTCCAAAAGTGTAAAGTTTGGGGATTTTCATAAGGATAAAAAATATAGATCATAAAGATTATAGAATAGTTGACGAATTTGAGTTTTGAATTTCTTGTGTGAAGTTTTAGGCGAATCAAAAGTTACTATAAATGAAAAAAATGTGATTTCGAAGTTCTAAACTCACGATGATATTGATTCGTTGAATCGTTTTAGATCAGATTAAACAATGTAAAAAACTCGCGATGACATTGATTTGTTTGATAGTTTTGGACCAGATTGAACTTGAAATCATCAAATTTCGTCTATCGAAATCTCGGTCGAATTATGAACATGGCGACTCTAATACCACCGATATTTTTTAACAATTTGCTTTAAAAACAATAATCGTTATAGCAAATCAAATAACCAAAAACAATATATTTACATAAAAGAACATTGTCTTTATATATGCATAATCCAAATAACGCGGAAGTTGTCCTTGTACTGAAAATAAACAGAATGCAGAAGCAAATTACGACTAAAATAGAAAACTCCAAACAAGAGAATATATCTTTATATTTATGGATTTCTTCATCATCCCCAAAATATATTGTGCTCGTCCTAATCCATATGTTTTTCATTCTTATCTGGGAGCGAATGTAATGTGTGAGCATTTTATAAAATACTCAGCAAGCAGGGACTGATCAAATGATTTCAGAAATATGGTATTGCAAAACATATCAGAGGTCAAAAGACATATTTCAAGACTGAGCTCGTATCATACCATAATGGAAACACATATTGCACTGGAATTCATCTCATATTTATTGTGATCATCATCGGTTATCCGGATCTAAGGCTTTCTTTAGGGTCTTTTCCCACACATTAGCTCCCTCTGGGGCCTTTTCTCTTATGGGATTTCACAACACATCATTACTCATATAATAAAAAATCGAACATATCATTTCAGAACATTGCGAGTAGAAGTGAGGGACACGAAGCATAACCAAACAAATACTAATTATTGCAACTGCCATAAACTATCCTGAATTTTGGCTTTCTCTGGGGACATCTCCAGTTGATAAGTGCAATTTTTGCACTTAAATTATGCTATGAATTAATAGGAATTATGCTAGTTATTGAGAAAACTTATTTGTTTTGGTAGTTGTTTGTGTCGGTTGCAGGGACAAAATTAACACATGCACTTAGATCGAAAGACGACTTGGAATGGAATGAAAATGTAGCCTGAAGAAATGAACAAGGGAGTGAGGCATAACATCATGCTCATTCGTGCAATATTAAAGAGTTGCAATGCTACCGAGAACATCACAAACATGCTAGACTAGAACATCATGTGTAGCCCTACATTTTTGAAGCATTGCAGTGCATCCGAGAACCTGAACACAAACTTTGGACATAATTTGTTGCGCAACAACGTGATTGCGGCACTAGAGCGCTGCCGAGCAGCACAAAAGCATACGAGAGCAGAACTTGAAGGAACTGTTGCACATCATTCATGCATACACACGCGTATGAGAAAAAAATTGTGTAGCCAGCTAGAGAAAGAACCAGAACAGCGCATCCAGGAAGCTCCATGGCGCGCCGCGACATGTAGAACATGAATAATGCAAGCTTTGTGCAAATATAAAAAATGTAGCCCTAGCCTTGGGTGCTCATGGAGAGCTGCACACCCACATAGAAATTTTGAGAGAAAAAACATGAAAACGAAGAAAAAAAATGAGGAACAAAGAACGCATCTTCCAGGGATGGAGTCGTTCATTCGGATTCAGTCTTTCTTTTTCTCTTCTTCTTAGTTCTTTATTTGATTAGTTTGATGTTGAAAAACATTTCTAGTTTTGCTATTATTTTGTCATAAAATAATTTAATTGTCCAGTGGATGATGTAGCTTGATGGAAACTATATTTTTGAATCATAGAATTATATATTTGAACCGCTTCATAATTTTTTTGTGTTATCTTGGATTTCTTGCGTTCAATTACTTGATCATTAATTGAGTTATATTTATTTGAAATATATCACTCAAGATAGGAGACTCTGAATATGATCATATGAAAATACATCATTAGTGTTTGTAGAGTTCTAAAGGCGTATAACTCCTTTGAAGCCATTGAAAGAAATTATTGTGATATTTATTATTTGATATTTGATTCTTAACAAGTATATTGGAATCATTATTAGGTGATTAATTTCTACCTATTTTTTGGGAAAAGGAGTAGAAAGAGTTAAGAATTCTTGGTAGTGAACGGGTTGAATTTATGAATATAGATGTCAATAATAATTAAATATAGTGAAAACCAAGTGAAATCATACCTCTAGATTATTTCTCTTATTGATTATCATTGTTATGTGCTCTCAAATTTAGTTTAATTGTTTGTTAATAATCAAAATTCTCATTGAATCTTCTAAATAAAGTTTGAATACTTTAATTATGGTATTTAATTAGTTGTAATTTTAATTTAGATTTATTGTTTATTGACTTTTTTTCCCTCTATTTTGTAGATTATGCGAAGAAAGAAAAGCCTCGATTCACTGCTTTTTATCCTAAAATTGAAAATATTATTAGAGCATTAAGAATAAACAAAGAGAGGAATTAAAATCCAATATGTATGATGGATCCATCGTAAATGATGAACGATGAATGATGATATGAACCTGTTTTGACATGTAATGATTTCATATGGCACGTCTGCATTTAGGCTTTTTAAGTGCATGAAAGGTATGTTGATTACAGTATATTTTCACTGATGTGTGCTAGTTATATGTACTTGTTATTTCTGATACAGGTGTGTTGAGTCTTTAGACTCACTAGGCGTGTGTGAAGCAGATGAGCATGTTTTTGAGGGGACTAGAGGTGCAGAACTCTGAGTCGGAGGACTAGATGTGCGTGCACGACCCGAGGACTACATTTCTTCCGCACATGATGTTTTTATGTGTTTTGAGAGAGCATGAGCATTTTTATACACTGGATTTTTAAGATTTTTACTCGTTTATGTTAACGCATATTTTGTTGGACGGACTTGGCCATTTTAAACTGCTCTACTTTTACTAGTCTAATATTTAAGATTTTTTAAAAAGATATGTTTTTCAGTAGATTTGCATGCATGAAAAATATTTAAAATTGAGATTTTCGAAATGTGAGCTTTTTAAAAAAAATATTTCCACATTTTAAATAAGTAGATGTTTCAGTTGGTATTAGAGCAAGGGTCCTGTATAGAGTTGTGCCACCGCCAGCTTCTGCTGCTCAGTCTTCAAGCATCAAGTCTGTAGGCTTTTATGTTTTAAAATTTTTTACTGCTATCACCTGCATGTCTTCATGATATACGATTTACGAGGAATTTTCAGTGCATGTTTAACTGCTTTTATGATTTAAAGACTTATTATTTTGAAAAACTAGATTAATTGCATGATGGGTTACGTTTAAAAATTGGACTGTATTCAGATATCATGTCTCTCAGACGTGCCCCCAGTGCAGATAGATAGGACGATATTCCTGGAGGCGGCAGAAGCCCTCCACCACCACCACCTCCTATGGATGCAGCTACCCGAGTTCTAGAGGGCATGGCTAGGCTCTTGGAGCAGGTTCAGCAGGCTCCCAGGCCTCGGGTGGATGTCTTTGAGCAGTTCAGGCGACTTAACCCGAAGGAATTCGGGGGTACTACTGATCCATTCTTGGCAGTGGAATGGATTAGATCACCGGAGCTGCATTTCGAGTACCTTCAGATGAGAGATGGCGACCGGGCCAGGTGCGCCATTTATATGTTGAGAGATGATACATCCCTTTGGTGGGAGGGAGCCGCTCATGCAGTGGATTTGGCTACCCTCTCCTGGGACGGGTTCAAGGAGTTGTTCTATGGGAAGTACTTTCCAGCAGATGTCAGGGGCCGCCTAACGAGGGAGATTATGAGTCTCCGCCAGGGGGACTCATCTGTGGTGGATTTTATCCGCAAGTTCGACAGGGGCTGCCATTTTGTGCCCATGATAGCTAGAGATGTCGCTCAGAAGCTGAATCATTTCTTGGACGGACTGAGACCCACCCTTCGACGGGACTTCATGCTGATGAGGCCGGAAATTTATGATGAGGCCACCGCCTGCACTTTTCAGGCGGAGCAGGCTCTGTGAGACATAGATTTTGAGATGCAGAGGAAGCTGTGTAACGTCCCGAAAATTTGAAGGTCAACGGAAACCACATGCATGCAAGTTATTATATTTATTTTGTATTTGATTAAATTGTTTTAAAGCATTAAATGCATGTTTATTTCATTAATTTATGTTTTAATTCATTATTTATTAAAGTTTCATGCATCAGGATTTTTTTAGTTGCATTTCGCACTCGAACGAGGAACGGAGACCGACGATATTCAGGAAAATATTTTTATTGAGTAATTATTCTTTATTAATTAATATGAGGTGTTTTACGTATGATTTTTGAAAATTGGCTTTGGTTGGGTATTTTTACCCGTCGGGTTATATTTTAGCCGTTACACAAATTTTAACGATTCGGAGGACTTTTTGAGGACTCGGGCAATATTTTCAATAACGTACCTAAACGAAAAAAATTTCGGGAGCATTTTTGGGCTTGTTGGATTTATTTTAATGCTTAATGAGCTCACAACGCTTTAAAACCATCTAATTTTAAATGGAGGCCCATTAGTGCATAATAATTCACTTAATTACAAACTAAACTAAAACCTAAACCTAATTAAACTAAAGTGGCCGCCCCTCCCCTGTGCAGCAACAACTTTTCACGTGAAAACCAGCAGCAACATCGCTGCAAATTTCAGCCATAGCTTGGTTCTTTCAAGAAATTGTTCCCCTCTTCCCCGATGTTCATCCTACGCATGCATCTTCAAGTTTTCTAGCGTAAAAACATCAAAAACGCTTGTATTTTCATTTTTCTCCTCATTCACTCCATAGTATTGCTGAAATATATGTAAATGCATGTCCATCGAATAGAGCTGATATGATAGATTTGATACGAAAGTCACAACTAACGATCTGAATTCAATAAAAAAGAAATGTACACGTATATGATGATATGTTGAGACATGTTTTGTCAGGCTATGATTTTATACGACACGTTTACATTCATGCTTTTAAGTTCATGAAATGTATGTTGATTACGGTATTTTTCACTGCTGTGTGCTACGTATATGTATTTTCTATTGACTGTGTAGGTGTGTTGAGTCTTTAGACTCACTAGGCGTGTTTGATGCAGGTGAGCACTTAGCTGATGAGACTGGAGGTCCCGAACTCTGAGTAGGCCGGGCTGGGTGGGTGCGCACAACCCGAGGACCACACTTTTCCGCACATCACGATTTCATGAGCTTTGAGTAGACATAATTGATTTTATAAGTTTTTATGTTACAATGTTGATTTTCAGGATTTTACTTGTTTTGTTTTATTCATGCATGAATGAGGGCCGACTTGGCAATTTTTACATTACAATATTTTCTTTATCGATTGTATACGATAAATTTTTAAATGATATATTTCTCAGCAGGGTTGCATGCATGCAAAATTATTTAAAGGTTTGTTTTTTGATAATGTGAGCCTTTTTTAAAAAAATGAAAAATATTTTCTGCATTTTTAAATGAGCAGACGTTTCAATCAGTATCAGAGAAAGGGTCTTGTACAAGGATGTGCCACCGCCAGCTTCTGCAGCTCAGTCTTCAATCCACAAGTCTGTAAGATTATATGTTTTAAATGTTTTGAACATTTTAATGTTATCACCTGTATGTTTACATGATATATGTATTGCAGTACATGTTTAGTTGTTTCTATGTTTTGAAGATTAAATGTTTTAAAAACTAGAATGGATTGCATGTTGGTTACGTTTGGAATTGGACATGTCTAAGAATTCGAATATTGGGGGTTTAGAGAGGTTGAAAATGATTTGGCTGTATTAATTTTTGGGTTAGTAGTACTGATATTATACTTACGGGTCATAAGCTAAAAATTATGAATGCTTTTGGGGCATGTAGGTTTCTAATAAAATATTGATGGTTCGTGGTTACTAGTTGGCTTCATTTTCGAGGATTATATATAAGAAAAATGATTCGAAGACTACAACAATATCTAGAAGTATAAAAATGTATAACTTGATATTTTAAGCATTGATGGAAATTTAAGATTTGATTACGGGAATTGAATTTGGGATTAGTAAGCTTAAAATTATTGAATCTTATATTATGAGAAACCTATAAAATGGAATTAGGAATGTCAAGAATTTAAGGGTAATTGTGGAATTTTCAAAATTAAGGACAAATTGGATAATTTTCGAGGAAATGAGGAATTTATTTTGCAATTATTAAGGAATTTGGAGACTATTTCAGCAATAAGTGATAATTCAATAGTTTAAGTGATAGAAATTTTCGATGATTTAAGCTTGAAGGGATAATTATAACCTTGAAATATCTGAGTTATAATGTTATAAGGAATGGTAATCAAGGACATTGTAGGATGAATCAATCTTGGGCTTAAAAATTTAAGCATTGGTGAAATAATGTTGTGGAAATTAAGAATTTAGTGATAACAATTTAAGGTAAAGTTGGCCAATTGGTTAAATTATAGGATTAAACATTAAGTTGACATATTTTTTGGATCTTAAGTTTATTGTATCATAAGTTTTAGTCATGATCTTAACAGTTAAGATGGTACCTTTGTTAGAGTTAAATTGTGCTAGAAAGTTTGATATGATTGATGGTTAGGTTATTAGATAACGCATGTAAGAAGTGAGTTAGATACCATGTCATAAGGAATTTTTGAAAATCATTAAGAAACTTGGGAATAAATGAATATGTGTGTTGGAATTAGGTTATCTAAGACTACTTGGGTTATGTAAGTTTGAATTTCAAGTTTATGAGATACGTGTTTATACGAAAAATTTTTGGTGGAATAAAAACAAAAAAGAATTAGTTATGTTCCACATAGTTTACCAATGAACAAGCATTAAGATTTTTAGTCGAGTAAATAATCTAAAATCTTGATATGGGAATTCTAGAATTCTACGGGTTATAAGTGAAGTCGATTTATTAGAGTTAGTTCAACATTAACATGGGATAACTTATTAAGCTTTATACGCTAATATTAATTAAGTATTAAGGATACGTAAGAACTCGAAATTTGTTTCAATGAGGAGAGTCCAAGGGTCTTAGGCCTCAACTTTATTGTAATTGAGAAGATAATAGTTTAAGCATGTAATTGAGACTAGAAGGGCTTTATTATATAAGTACAAGATCGATATTATGTATTTGGGTTTTATGGATTAACGCTACTCGAAATTTAAGATTTGCAACAATTTATGTTTGAGACGTACTTGTAAATATTTAAGTTACGTAAGTTTGGTGCCGTAAGATAAATATTCGATTTAAA
The DNA here is from genome assembly GCF_025594145.1 of Primulina tabacum. Classification (NCBI taxonomy): domain Eukaryota; kingdom Viridiplantae; phylum Streptophyta; class Magnoliopsida; order Lamiales; family Gesneriaceae; genus Primulina; species Primulina tabacum. The sequence goes on from NC_134553.1 coordinate 10,333,062, forward strand.
GATCCTAGGCTAATATTATTATGGGGTTGAGATAAGAACTAACTTTTAAGTGTATTACCGGGGATAGAAGTCGATCAGTAAATTTTAGTGCTATGTTTCTTAAGTCGAACTGCATAAATGATAATGTAATAGGTTGATGACATTATGGGTATTGTATAAGCAAAGTAAAGTGCGATAAGTTTGGACATCCAATCTAGTATGAGGAATTGCGAGAAAGGTCAAATTCAAGGTCATGGTAGAATAGAATTAAGTCGTCATAGGCCATTTTAAGTTGGGATTTCGCAAATGAGAATTTTGTTAGGCAATTTAGTTAGGAATGAGTAGACATAAGGACATCTTAACAATTATTTTATCAGAGTAGCGCAGCGGAAGCGTGGATTATTGGGATACTAGAATTAAGAGTCTAAACTTTTTGATTATCAAGGATAAGCGAATTTCAGGGACGAAATTCAATTTAAGGGGGATAGATTGTAACGTCCCGAAAATTTGAAGGTCCACGTAAACCACATGCATGCAAGTTATTAAATTTCTTTTGTATTTGATTAAATTGTTTTAAATCATTAAATGCATGTTTAATTCATTAATTTGTGTTTTAATTCATGATTTATTTAAAGTTTCATGCATTATGATTTTTAGTTGCATTTCGCGCTCGAACGAGGAACGGGGGCCGAGGATATTCAGGAAAATATTTTTATTGAGTAATTATTTTTTAATTAAATAATATGAGGTTTTTTAATTATGATTTTTCAAAATGGGCTTTGGTTGGATATTTTTACCCGTCGGGTTATATTTTAGCCGTTACACAAATTTTAACGATTTGGAAGACTTTTTGAGGACTCGGGCAATATTTTCAAAAACTTACATAAACGAAATATTTTTCGGGAGCATTTTTGGGTTTGTTGGGTTTTTTTTAATGCTTAATGGGCTCAAAACACTATAAAAACCATTTAATTTTAAATGAAGGCCCATTAGTGCATAATAATTCACTTAATTACAATCTAAACTAAAGCCTAAACCTAATTAAACTAAAGTGGCCGCCCCTCCCCTCTACAGCATCAACTTTTCACGTTAAAACCAGCAGCAACATTGCTGCAAATTTTGGCCATAGCTTGGTTCTTTCAAGAAAACATTCCCCGCTTCTCCGGTTTTCATCCTACGCGCGCATCTTCTAGTTTTCTACCGTAAAAAAACAAGGAACGCTTGTATTTTCATTTTTCTCCTCATTCACGCCATAGTATTGCTGAAATATATGTAAATGCATGTCCATCGAATAGATCTGATACAATAGAGCTGGTACGAAATTGACAATTAATGAACTGAATTCAATAAAAAGGAAATGTACACGTATATGATGATATGTTGAGACATCTTTTGTCAGGTTATGATTTTATACGACACGTTTACATTCTTGCTTTTAAGTTCATGAAATTTATGTTGATTACGGTATTTTTCACTGTCGTGTGATACGTATATGTATTTGCTATTGACGGTGCAGGTGTGTTGAGTCTCTAGACTCACTAGGCATGTTTGATGCAGGTGAGCACTTAGCTGATGAGACTGGAAGTGCCGAGCTCTAAGTAGGACAAGATGGGTGGGCGCGCACGACCCGAGGACAAAACTTTCCGCACATCACGATTTCATGAGCTTTGAGTAGACATGATTGATTTTATAGGTTTTTATGTTACGCTGTTGATTTTCAGTAATTTACTTGTTTTGTTTTATTCATGCATGAATGAGGGCCGAGTTGGCGATTTTTACATTATAGTATTTTCTTTGTCGATTGTTTACGATAAATTTTTAAATGGCATATTTCTCAACAGGGTTGCATGCATGCAAAATTATTTAAAGGTTTATTTTCGATAATGTGAGCCTTTAAAAAAAGAGTAAAATAATTTCCACATTTTAAAATGAGGAGACGTTTCAAGCGGCATCAGACTCTGTCCAGCTCCCAGCCTCAGAAGAAACAGTACTCAGGGCCATCGAGGCAGCAAGGGCAGCAGACGCCCCAGGGACAGTTTAGGAGGCCCCTACAGTAGAGACCTCCTGGCGCTAAGCCAGATGACTGACAGCCATGCCCGAAGTGCAACAAGTTCCACGTCGACAAGTGTTTGTGGGGGACCTTCAGGTGCTTCGTTTGCGGGGGCAAAAGGGTCACAAAGCAGCGGACTGCCCTAAGAACACGGGTCGCACTACTGGCCAAGCTTATGTGATGCATGCCGAGGAGGCCGATGTAGAGCTAGATTCGACACTGATTACTGGTAACCCTTTTGTTTAAGATTTTAATTTATCGCACAATTGCATGGATTTTATGCTTGTATAAAGAGTTAATTTTGGGATTGATAACTTAGAAAGAATTAGGACACATGCTCTACCTAGTTGGGACTAAGAATGTAACTGTTTAATTGGAGAGTATTAGGAACCAATTGTAATAACCGTTAATTTTTATAGGTTCACTTTGCATATTTTGAAAATTTGGAGGACCAAAGTGTAATTTTCAAAAATTTAAGGGGCTAGTGGCAATTTTCAATTTTTCTAAGGCTTGATTTAGAGATTTTGTAGAATAATTGGGTTTATTTCGTTAAATTTTGAGGATTTTGGGTTAATTGCCGATAAGAAATTTCTTAAACTTCAACACGATTAGATTTGATGGTATGTTTTGTTGCAGAGAGGATATATATTTCATGTGTAGTGTGGGGACCCGGGCTCTAACTCCATTCTATTTGGGATAATTGGATATTTGTTAGAACTTGTGGGTCAAAATTTTTCTTTTAACAATAAATCAAATGTATAAATAAAGCAAAATGTCTCTACTTTATTTCAACAACCATAAGTACAAACATGTCTTGTTTCAACACTTATATACAAACTAGGGTTCAATCCCAACCATAATCAAAATATAGTACATGTCTAGTAAAAGAAACCACTAGTAATCTGCTGCGCCCGAAGTCACCACGCTATCTCGATCTCTCATCTCTGTCGTGACCCTGATCCTTCTCCACCTGTTGTTATGCATACATACAGACATAACAACAGTCGGAAACTCCGGTGAGAACAAATCCCAGTATAAAACATGATATACATGCATATACAAAATATAAATCATGAAGCATACTGTCATGAGTAAAGTCAAAAGTAATAGGTTCCATAGTCTATGAAACCAAATCAATAGGCATGCAATTCAAATCAAATCATGTCTTGACTCGACTCGACTCTAGCTCTAGGGATCCCGGTGTGAATAAGACGTCACTGTCTGCCACCTACCCTCCCAATCGGGGTGACGGTACATCTTATTCCTAGACTTCGGTCATGTCTGTATCGAATGTCTACAATCGGAGAAAGTCTGCTCCTATGCGTCGATACACCGAACATCTAGAAGTTTGGCAAATATGCCAATGACTCTCCTATCTTAGATGCATGAATATAGATCTATAAATGCATAATCATATCAAAAGATTTGAATATAAATCTATAAACAAATCATAATCATATCAAAAGATAAACAACTAGTCTAGTATGTGATTTTTGTTGGGAAACTCAAATTGAATCTCATTTGAGTTATATATCCCCAAAGTCACATGAATTATACCTTCTTGTCGTCGAAATAAATCGAAGTCTCGCAGTAGGGATATCGAACCTGTCAATCCAAATCTAAAATGACAATGTTGAGATGCACAATATCAAATCACAACTCAAACTAATACTTGTACGGTTCAATATCAAATCTTGATACAATTCGACGGTATAACGGCATAGTTTCTCGATACCAGTCCATTCAAATCTCAACATATCTCAACAAATCCTAATCCTCAACTCATAATCAGCACAATCTATGTATCATATCTCAAAATCTGCATAAGCTCATACATATATATGCTGGAAATTCATAAAAATTGCATATGCCCTCATTTTCTCGATCCGTTTACGTTTCTACGATGTCCATGATCTCAAGAACATATGATTATAAGCATAACAGAATTTCCCCAACACGTAAACTTCAAAACATGCTGAAACATAACCAAACTTACATCCTTTGATAGCCCTTGAAGAGAGGAGCTCAAAACCGAAATCGGATTAAAGTTTGGATGTGTGAATCTTTCAAAATCACAAGCTTAAGAGCACAAGAAAAGTTGAAGTTTTCTCCCCTGAATCTCTCGGTTCTATCTGCTGAAGAAGGAAAGGAACAAGGACAACTCATTATATTGCATGGTTAAGGGCAAGTGTTTAATTCTTCAGCAAACACGTATGACCGCGGGTGCGGTAGCTCATATACCGCGGCTGCACTCAAGCTTCTGCAGGCCATCCAAAAATTCAGAAAAATCGACCGCAGGTGCGGTCACTTCGGCACCGCGGGTGCAGTGTTGCTACTGTAAAAACGGCCAACTCTCTGCCCATCAACCGCGGGTGCACTCTTTCTTGGACCGCGGGTGCGGTGACCCTACTGTAAAAATAGCCAACTTTCTGTCCATCAACCACGGGTGCGGTCTTGTTCATAGCGCGGGTGCGGTCTAGACTTCATGCAACCCTTCATAATCTCATTTAATGCCTCTCATTACCTGTCATGCATTCTCATATCTTCGAATATCACATCAATGAAGACTAATGAATCTCAAGCCTTACATTTCTCCCCCTCTAAGAAATGATTTCGTCCTCGAAATCGCAGGCCATCAATCATATCATAAATGAAAACAATATAATCAAAAGCTGAATAAATACTCACATCATGTAAACAACTCGGGATATTTCTGTCTCATATCTGCTTCTGTCTCCCAAGTCGCTTCTTCAGTGCCATGACGACTCCACTGGACTTTCACTAGCGGAATAGTCTTCGTTCTGAGCTGTTTTTCTTTCCGATCGAGAATCTGTATCGGTTGCTCAGTATAACTCAAAGTCTGATCAAGCTCAGCTTCGTCAGGCTGAATGACATGAGAAGCATCAGGCATATATCTATGCAGCATTGATACATGAAATACGTCATGTATTCCAGATAGAGAAGGAGGAAGAACTAGTCGATAGGCTCGATCGCCAATCTTTTCAATTATCTCATAAGGCCCGATGTATCTAGGAGACAATTTCCCGCGTTTTCCAAATCTGAAAACGCCTCTGAAAGGAGAAATCTTCAAAAACACTCTGTCTCCTTGTTCAAATACTAGCGGTCTACGTCTAATATTGGCATACTTGGCTTGCCTATCCTGTGCTGTCTTCATTCTCTTCTGAATTATCTTTACTTTCTCAGTCATTTCACGAATCATATCAGGCCCAAGTTCTGGTACCTCAAATATATCATCCCAGTAAAGAGGAGATCTGCACTTCTTGCCATATAATGCTTCAAACGGTGCCATCTCTATGCTCGTTTGATAGCTGTTGTTGTACGTGAATTCACACAACGGTAGTGAATCTTGCCAACTAGTGCCGAAATCTAGCACTACAGCTCTCAACATGTCCTCTAAAGTCTGGATAGTCCGCTCTGACTGTCCGTCGGTCTGAGGATGATAAGCAGTAATCAGGTGTAATGTCGTACCTAAGGCCTGCTGCAAACTGTGCCAAAAGTGTGAAGTGAATTGTGGATCACGATCTGATACGATAGACTTCGGCACACCATGCAATCGGACTACTTCTCTGATATAGGTCTCGGCCATCTGATCGTGTCTGTATGTCATTCTGTATGGAATAAAACAAGCCGATTTGGTCAATCTGTCAATAATGACCCAAATCGCGTCACAACCCCGGGATGATCGAGGTAACTTTGTCACGAAATCCATGGAAATGTGATCCCATTTCCACTCTGGAATAGACAAACTCTGAAGTAGACCTTCGGGCTTCTTTCTCTCAGCTTTCACTTGCTGGCAATTTAAACACTTAGATACAAATTTGGCAATGTCTGACTTCATCTGTTTCCACCATAACTGTGTCTTTAGATCATTGTACATCTTCCTGCCACCAGGATGAATACTGAACCGACTACAGTGCGCTTCTGACATAATTTGTTGTTTCAAGTCTGAAACATCTGGCACTACAAGACAGTTATTCACATACAGAACAAAATCATGTACCTGAAATTCAGACTGATGTCCTGATCTGACCATCAGAATCGACTTCTGCACATTCTGATCAGTTCTTTGTGCCTCTTTAATCCTCATAATCAAATTTGGCTCAACTTGAATCGAAGCAAGTCTCAGCGGTCTACTATCTGTGTCAAATGCTAAACCAGACAAACAGCAATCCTCAACTAAATTCGAAACACCTATCGTCGATAAGGATATGGCACATACCTTTCGACTCAAGGCATCTGCTGCGGCATTTGACTTCCCTGGATAGTACTTGATCTCGCAATCAAAATCTTTTAATAAATCGAGCCATCTACGGTGTCTCATATTCAATTCTGATTGAGAAAACAGATACTTCAGGCTCTTGTGACCAGAGTAGATCTCAAATTTCTCGCCATAAAGATAATGACGCCAAATCTTCAATGCAAATACGATCGCCGCCAATTCAAGATCATGAATGGGGTATCGAATCTCGTGTGGCTTCAGCTGTCTCGAGGCGTATGCAATCACATGACCTCGTTGCATAAGAATACATCCCAGCCCTCTGTGAGATGCATCACAATATACAACAAAATCGCCAGTACCTGAAGGAATCATCAAGACAGGTGCACTTGTCAGTCTCTTCTTCAACTCTAGAAAGCTAGACTCACAATCCGCAGACCACACAAATGGCGCATTCTTCTGTGTCAACTGGGTAATCGGCTTCGCAATACTGGAGAAATCTTTAATGAATCGTCGATAGTACCCTGCCAGACCCATGAAACTGCGTATCTCTGGCACAGAAGTCGGTCTTGGCCAACCGATCACAGCTTCAACTTTACTCGGATCTACAGAAATACCGTCTCCAGATATGATATGACCCAAGAAGACAACCTGTCTCAGCCAAAACTCACACTTCGACAGTTTAGCAAATAATCTTTCATTTCTCAACGTTTGCAACACAATTCTCAAATGATCGGCGTGCTCAGTCATACTCTTGGAATACACCAAAATATCATCGATAAAAACAATCACAAACTCATCTAAATACCTCTGAAAGACACGGTTCATCAACCCCATAAACACCGCTGGAGCATTCGTTAAACCAAAAGGCATGACAACAAACTCATAATGTCCATACCTGGTTCGGAATGCTGTCTTCGATATATCAACATCTCTAACTCTCAGCTGGTGATATCCAGATCTCAGATCGATCTTGGAATAAACAGAGGATCCCTGCAACTGATCAAATAAATCATCGATACGAGTCAATGGATATTTGTTCTTTACCGTCGCCTTGTTCAGTTGCCGGTAGTCGATACACAATCTCATTGAACCGTCTTTCTTTCGTACAAAAAGTACTGGAGCGCCCCAAGGAGATACACTGGGTCTGATATATCCCTTGGCTAGAAGATCTTCTAACTGTGCTTTCAATTCTTTCAATTCTATCGGCGCCATCTTATACGGAGCTCTCAAAATAGGAACGGTACCTGGAATGAGATCAATGCTAAAATCTACCTCTCGAACTTGAGATAATCCTGGAATCTCGTCAGGAAATACATCTGCAAACTCCCGTACTACTGGCAAATCTGCCAATGCCGGGCTCGATTTCTGTAGATCTACATAATAAATAAGGAACCCCTCTGCTCCTTTTTGCAACAATCCACTCATAGTCAAAGCAGACACTAAGGGAATCCGAGATCTGGAACCCTTACCGTAGAATTTCCACTCTTCTGTCATTTCAGGTCTGAATCTGACAATCTTGTGAAAACAGTCTACGGTGGCTCTGTACTTAGTTAACATGTCAATCTCGACAATACAATCAAAATCAGATAAGCCAAGTACAACACAGTCTAAATCGATCTCATGCCCTTCAAACTGTAGTATACAATGTCTAACTGAAGTCACAGATATCAGACCACTTCCCAACGGAGAAGAAATAGATACTACAGTAGACAATGACTCGACAGGCAATGAATGCAATAATACAAAACGCTCAGATATGAATGTATGGGATGCACCTGTGTCTATCAACACATATGCAGGATAACCGCAAAGAAAACAGTTACCTGCAATCACATCGTCTGGTGCATCTTGGGCTTGCTCCTCCATCAATGCAAACACCTGAGCCTGTTGTCTGGGAGGTTGGCTCACTGTCTGGCCACCTCTGGCTCTAGGTTGGGACTGTGTAGGCGTGTGGGCTGGAAGGAATGGACAGACGAAGCTTTCTTCTCAGGCTGAGCTCACTGATGTAGATGACCTTGCACTCTGAAATCTCTGTGCACCTCTCTGGGGACAGACTCTGGCGAAATGTCCATGTTGCTTACATATGTTACATCTACCCATCACTCCCAGACACTGCTCTGTGGCATGTCGGCCTCCACAAGTAGTGCAATACACGCCTGTCACATCTGTACTCTGGCCAGGACCTCTCTGTCGTGGCCCGCTGGAGCTCGACGAACTGCTCCCTGCTCTCTTGAACTGCTTACCCTTAGCTTTCAACAAATCCTTCTTGCCACTACTACTGCTTCCACTATCAAATCGAGGAGATGGTGGTGGAAACTGGGCGGTAGGCTACGGCGATCTCTGACTCTGAGCACTATAAGAAGCTCCTCGCTGCCTGATCAAGCCAGCCTCTGCTCCTTTTGCTCGGTTCAGTGCATCAGAAGAGGTGTTGGGTCGTCCCGCGTTCACCAAAGTAAAAATATCCGGGTTCAAACCATTGATGAACTGGTCCGCGACCGCTTCGTCATTTCCTGCCACGTGTGGTGCAAATCGGAGCAAAGAAGAAAACTTGGCAACATACTCTTCTATGTTCCACTGCCCCTGTCTCAAGTTGGCAAATTCGGCCCCTTTATCTTTTCGATACGACACTGGAAAGAAACGTTGATAAAATTCATCTTTAAATACTTTCCAAGTAATATCGATACCTCTATGCTCCAGGGCTCATTTCGTTGTAAGCCACCAACTTTTTGCCACTTCGTGTAATTGATGCCCAATCAGCTTCACTCTCCTTTCGTCTGTATAAGCCAGAGATTCAAACAACATCTCTATATCGTCTAACCAGCTCTCACAATCCACTGCATTTTCCGTGCCCTTTAAAGTCGGAGGATGGAATGATTGAAATCTCTTCAATAAGGTTTCCATAGGTGTAGCTGTAACATCCATCTGAGTACCTGACGTACTACCCTGTTCTGGCACTTGCCCTGCAGCTGGTTGTGGTATCCTTCTAAGCGGCATAATCTTATTATCAAACAGATTAGTACACAGTCTATACAATCTGTCTCAGTCCTCCTCTGATCATATGCCATTGATCCAGAATCGATTCTGATTTAGTCTCAAAAATTATGTGCTGTAAATCAACTCAGATACAATACAACATATAATAGGGAAAGCATTAAATCATGCTAGCACCTCAAAAGCAAGGAAGGATACTCGGATCTACCCCGCTCATTCTATTATATCTCAGTCTACAGAACCTACTGCTCTGATACCACCTGTTGTGGGGACCCGAGCTCTAACTCCATTCTTTTTGGGATAATTGGATCTTTGTTAGAACTTGTGGGTCAAAATTTTTCTTTTAACATAAATCAAATGTATAAATAAAGCAAAATGTCTCTACTTTATTTCAACAACCATAAGTACAAACATGTCTTGTTTCAACACTTATATACAAACTAGGGTTCAATCCCAACCATAATCAAAATATAGTACATGTCTAGTAAAAGAAACCGCTAGTAATCTGCTGCGCCCGAAGTCACCACGCTATCTCGATCTCTCATCTCTGTCGTGACCCTGATCCTTCCCCACCTGTTGTTATGCACACATACAGACATAACAACAGCCGGAAACTCCGGTGAGAACAAATCCCAGTATAAAACATGATATACATGCATATACAAAATATAAATCATGAAGCATACTGTCATGAGTAAAGTCAAAAGTAATAGGTTCCATAGTCTATGAAACCAAATCAATATAGGCATGCAATTCAAATCAAATCATGTCTTGACTCGACTCGACTCTAGCTCTAGGGATCCCGGTGTGAATAAGACGTCACTGTCTGCCACCTACCTCCCAATCGGGGTGACGGTACATCTTATTCCTAGACTTCGGTCATGTCTGTATCGAATGTCTACAATCGGAGAAAGTCTGCTCCTATGCGTCGATACACCGAACATCTAGAAGTTTGGCAAATATGCCAATGACTCTCCTATCTTAGATGCATGAATATAGATCTATAAATGCATAATCATATCAAAAGATTTGAATATAAATCTATAAACAAATCATAATCATATCAAAAGATAAACAACTAGTCTAGTATGTGATTTTTGTTGGGAAACTCAAATTTAATCTCATTTGAGTTATATATCCCCAAAGTCACATGAATTATACCTTCTTGTCGTCGAAATAAATCGAAGTCTCGCAGTATGGATATCGAACCTGTCAATCCAAATCTGAAATGACAATGTTGAGATGCACAATATCAAATCACAACTCAAACTAATACTAGTACGGTTCAATATCAAATCTTGATACAATTCGACGGTATAACGGCATAGTTTCTCGATACCGGTCCATTCAAATCTCAACATATCTCAACAAATCCTAATCCTCAACTCATAATCAGCACAATCTATGTATCATATCTCAAAATCTGCATAAGCTCATACATATATATGCTGGAAATTCATAATAATTGCATATGCCCTCATTTTCTCGATCCGTTTACGTTTCTACGATGTCCATGATCTCAAGAACATATGATTATAAGCATAACAGAATTTCCCCAACACGTAAACTTCAAAACATGCTGAAACATAACCAAACTTACATCCTTTGATAGCCCTTGAAGAGAGGAGCTCAAAACCGAAATCGGATTAAAGTTTGGATGTGTGAATCTTTCAAAATCACAAGCTTAAGAGCACAAGAAAAGTTGAAGCTTTCTCCCCTGAATCTCTCGGTTCTATCTGCTGAAGAAGGAAAGGAACAAGGACAACTCATTATATTGCATGGTTAAGGGCAAGTGTTTAATTCTTCATCAAACACGTATGACCGCGGGTGCGGTAGCTCATATACCGCGGCTGCGCTCAAGCTTCGGCAGGCCATCCAAAAATTCAGAAAAATCGACCGTAGGTGCGGTCACTTCGGCACCGCAGGTGCGGTGTTGCTACTGTAAAAATGGCCAACTCTCTGCCCATCAACCGCGGGTGCACTCTTTCTTGGACCGCGGGTGCGGTGACCCTTCTGTAAAAATAGCCAACTTTCTGTCCATCAACCGCGGGTGCGGTCTTGTTCATAGCGCGGGTGCGGTCTAGACTTCATGCAACCCTTCATAATCTCATTTAATGCCTCTCATTACCTGTCATGCATTCTCATATCTTCGAATATCACATCAATGAAGACTAATGAATCTCAAGCCTTACATGTAGCCATGCATGCACTGCTATATTCAGGGGCTACACATTCGTTTATATCTGAATCTTTTGTCAAGCGACTAGTAATCATATCAGTAGCGATGAATTCAGGGTTCAGGGTATCGATCCCATCTGGGGATCAGATGTTCACTTCCCAGATAGTGAAGAGATTGGAGCTTCGGCTACAGAAATATACGGTGCAGGCAGACTTGATAGTGCTACCGTTGTCGGAGTTCAACATCATTCTGGGTATGGATTGGCTTTCGTTGAACGGAGCTGTCATAGAATTTCGACAGAGGTCAGTCTGTCCGACCGCTCAGTGGTAGGCCATTTGTATTTGAGGCAGCCAGACACCAGCAGTTGTCGCACGTCGTTTCCTGCATGTGTGCGAGGAAACTTATAATGAGAGGCTGCCAGGCATTCTTAGCCAGCATTATATCAGTGACAGAGCCAGTCAGTCAGAGGCTCGAGGACGTGGATGTGGTCAGTGAGTTCTCCAGTGTTTTCACTGACGATGTTTCAGGCATTCCACCAGACAGAGAAGTGGACTTCTCTATTGAGCTAATCCCAGGTATAGTGCCGATCTCTAAGGCACTCTATCGTCTAGCACCTATAGAGATGAAAAAACTGAAGGATCAGATACAGGATTTGCTAGATAAGGGTTTCATTCCCCCTAGCCTTTCTCCATGGGGCACACCAGTTCTATTTTCAAGTAGAAGGATGGCAGCATGCGACTGTGCATTGACTACTGAGAGCTGAATAAGGTCACAGTCAAGAAAAAGTATCCATTGCCGAGGATCTAGGATTTGTTTGACCAGCTTTAGGGAGCATCAGTATTCTCGAAGATAGAGCTCCGATCCAATACCATCAGCTGATGGTGAAAGAGTCTGACGTGCATAAGACAGCCTTCTGGACACGTTATGGGCACTATGAGTTTATGATGATGCCCTTCGGTTTGACGAGCGCGCCATCGATCTTCATGGATCTCATGAATCGCGTGTTTCAGCCATACTTGGATCAGTTCGTCATAGTTTTCATTGACGACATTCTGATCTATTCTAGGAGCAGATAGGAGCATAGACAGCATCTGAGGACTGTACTGCAGACATTACAAAACAGACAACTGTATGCCAAGTTCAGTAAGTGTGAGTTCTGGCTTGACAGAGCGGCATTCTTGGGCCACATTGTATATCGGGATGGTATTGAGGTCGACCCCAGTAAGGTCGAGGCAGACAGAGATTGGCCAGAATCTAAAAGCTTAACAGAGATACTTAGCTTCTTGGGATTGGTTGGGTACTACATGAAATTCATTCAGGACTTCTCTTCTATTGCAGTGCCTATGAATGCCTTGACAAAGAAGAATGCCAAGTTTATCTGGGGATCTGAATGTTAGGAGAGCTTTGACAGATTGAAGCTAGAATTTACCACTACACCAATTTTAGCTATGCCATCAGGGCAGGGAGAGTTTGTGGTTTTTACAGATGCCTCGAAGCTCGGTTTGGGCACGGTTCTGATGCAGCATGACAGAGTTATAGCATATGCATGCCGACAGCTGAAGGTCCATGAGAAGAAGACTCATGACCTCGAGCTAGCAGTAGTGGTATTTTCCCTGAAGATTTGGAGACACTATCTGTATCGGGAGAAGTGCATGATTTTTACTGATCACAAGAGCCTGAAGCACTTTTTTAACTTTCTAAAGAGTTGAATATGAGACAGAGAAGATGGCTAGAGCTAGTGAAGGACTATGACTGTGATATTAGCTACCATCCGGGTAAGGTTAATGTGGTTGCAGATGCTCTGAGCAGGAAGCACGCAGTAATTTCCCATTTGTCGGTACAGAGACCACAGCAGGCGGAGATTCAGAGATTTGAGCTTGCAGTTTATGCCAAGGGCGATGCCCTGAATCTTGCTACTCTAACAGTATATCCGATATCGAGAGACAGAATTCGGGCAGGGTAGACTTCTGACGAGCAGTTGCAGGAGTGGAGGTAGAGGGACGAGGCTAAGTGCCAGAGACTGTATGCAGTTGTGGATGTGCCTATAGGTTCCTGACAGTGATTCCCTGAGAGCAAATATCTTGAGCGAGGCCCACAGCACCCCCGTATTCCATCCATCCAAGGAGTACGAAGATGTATAAAGACTTCAGACTCTTTATTGGTGGCCGGCCATGAAGCGAGATATTTTACATTTCGTTTCCGAGTGTTTGAATTGTCAGCAGGTCAAGGCAGAGCATCAGAGACCTACAAGGAAGCTGAGACCACTCCCTATTCCCGAGTGGAAATGGGAGAACATCATCATGGACTTTGTTGTAAACTGAAATTCGGAATTTCGACAAACTGAACGTTTAATATATTGAACTAACTAATCAAGAAGACTTGTGAAGCCCAATAACAATAAGCAAGGCCCAGCCCATTTCATTTAATAACAAATACCCAAACCCAATTGATAGAAGAATCAGATCGTTCATTTCCAGAAACTCTTTCCCAGCCTTGCTCGTCGCCTTCTTTCTGTTTCCTGCCGTCTTCGCGCAGCGCTGCCAGCAGCCAGAAAATTTAGTGCAGCGGTTAGCACTCTTCTTCCTCCTTTCTATTAGAGTATTTCCTAGCATGAATCAAAAGGTATCGAGTTCGATCGACCCTGTTTCCAGCAACTGTGCATGAGCTTCGATTCGGATTTAGGTAAGCTTTTGGCTTTGAATTTTGGTTGTTCTTGGTGTATTAGTTTATAAAAGTGAAGAATTGAGCTTTTCCCCTAATTTCCAGCTAGGTTTCCGGCATGAACAGTATTTCCGGCGACTTGTCCCGGCGAGCCACCTTGGCAAAATTACCGTTGTGCATTCTATTCTCGAGTATTGAGGTATTAAGCTTGGAATTTCAGAATTTGATTGGGTTTAATAAGCTGCCTGGAGTTCGATTTTTAACCGAGCCGATTTAATTTGTTTTAGTCGGTTAGAATGCATTATATTGAAGTGTATAGCGGATTTATATTGTAGGTTATATCGTTGGACGAGTTCATCTGATATTCCTTAAGATTTTTGTGGGATTGTAAGTTAGTTGAGGTACGTTCAAACCTATATCATTATGACGCTTATATTGCGTGTAAGAATATTCGGTGAATGTTGTTTGCTATTATGTGCATTGAATGTTTATTTTGTTGCATTCATGCATAAATTGTATTGGCATAACATATTGAGCCTTGACTCCTTTGACGGCTATTTATGTTGATTCTGTTGAGATAAATTGAGTCATCAGAGGGACGAGTGGATTAGGATTAGCCATGTTCCCAGATGACAGCTAGGGACGAGCGACTTAGCTACTCGCATTCCCGATGCTACGTGCATGGACGAGCGGCGATTTGATGCTGCATTCCTGGCACGGGTGGCCACTGTTACTGTTGATGATGCTATTTGTTTGGACTCCATTTGGTATCCGTTATTCCATTGTTATCATTCATGCATTGCATGTCATTGCATTTACTTGATATTATTACATGTCTTTTATTTACGTCGTGATTTTACTGGTTTGTCGTACTGGGGTCCGACCCCTGTTTTCTTTTGATGTTGTGGTTGTTTTTGATGACTTAGCAGGTCATTCCAGAGGTTTTGACGCGTCTGGTGGAGCGTCAGCGAGTGGTACCCAGTAGTCAGTCGGTTGGTGTCAGAGTTCCCAGATATTTATATATATTATGCTGGTTTGATACATTTTCCAGGGAGATGCCCTGTGTAGCTGTATGGTTATGTTTTAATGTTGTTTGGATTTTATTTGTGGTATGTTGTGTCTAGTCCTAGCCAGTGCGGCTGTAGGATGTTGGTGTGGTTGATTGTGAAACTGATGTTATTTTCGAGCGTATATTGTTATTGTTGTGTTTTGAAATTTTTGGGATGTCCTACTTATAGGGAGGTCATGCCGAAATTTCTGTAGGCCCTAATGAACATTTTAAACTCGTTTTCGCTGTTTACACCATTTAATCCTTGTTGTGTGGTAATTAAATATTAACTAAGTGTACGGGCCCTGACAGTTTGGTATCAGAGCGTAACTGGGATACGCTCGAATTAGAGTCTAGGACACTCGAGTTTAGACACAAATAAAATGATTGTGCATTTGTTTGATTATTTGCTCTTACTTGTTTATATGTTTTGAATTAATTGTATCAGCATGACTAGAGCGTATAGTTGATTAAGTTTTGACCTTTAGTTTAGAAATTTCCTGTTAGTTTAAGTTTATGCTTTTATACTCAACCGATTATTTTGTTTTCTGCCTGTGGATTAAATCCTTGTGTCTTGTAGATGGCACCTAGACATAAGGGTAGAAAAGGAAAGGAAGTTGTTCAGGATTTGAAGCTCCTAATGTAAGAGGACTTAATGAGACTGATTGGGGAAGACGAGGTCTTCGTCCTCGTGGTGAAGCACGAAATGTTAACGTTGAGCATGAAGTGGATCAGTTGACTAGAGGGATGGGTGAAATGGAACTAGTGATATCTCGATTTCAGAATATGCGTCCTCCTCGATTCTTTGGGAATGAAGATGGTGAGAAAGCTGTAGCATGGTTAAAAAGTATGAAGCGTTTGTTCAATATGTTGGAGTACACTCCTGATTTGCAACTTAAGTTGGCTATTTGTCAATTAAAAGACCGAGCTCAGTTATGGTGGGAAACTACTGAGGAATCTCTGAAAGAATCAGGTGAAAGAGTTACTTGGGATGTATTTTGCGCACAGTTTGCTCGAGAGTATTCACCGCCTTCGTACTATTCGGCCAAGGAAGCTGAATTCAATAGATTGACTCAAGGTAACATGACTGTAGTGGAGTATGCCTCTCAATTTTCAGCGCTTCTTGCCTATGTTCCTCATGTTGCTAGCAGTGATCGGAACAAGCTATCGCATTTTATGCAAGGATTGAATCGAAATATTTGCATTTTAGTAGTAGCTGGAGCGCCTGTTAATTATGCCGATGCTGTTGAGAAATCCAAGAATGTGGAGGCAAGTCTGCTTTTGGTAGAACAACAGTCAGTTCAACCGGGTTTTCCTCAGAGTTTCGGAGGTAATGTGCTGATGGCAGTTGGTGCACCACTATACCGTCCTTTACTGCTGTATCAGCCTTCGCAGTCTTATCAACAACCAAAGCAGCAAAACTTTAAGGCCAAAGGAAAACAGTTCAAGAAACAGGCTCGTAGTAGTTCTTCTAGTTCTGGCAGTCAGCGTGGAAGTTCATTTGGGTCCCCAGGTGGAGTATTTTGTGATCGTTGTGGTGGTAAGCATTTCAGCACTCAGTGTACGGGAGTTCATGGATCTTGTAATATCTGTGGGCAAGTTGGACATTATGCTAGAGTATGTCCGAATGCAGCAAATCAACAATTTCAGCAACCTTAGTTTGGTCAGGGTTTTAGAGGACAAGCAACTAGACCTTTTTTACCGACTCAGTCTTTTCAGCAGTCTAGCTATCCTCAGCCTAGAGGTTCGGTACAACAGCAATTTCCAGGGCCATAGCAGGCTCGAGTTCATGCTCTAACTCAGGATCAGGTTCAAGACGCACCGGGCGGAGTTATCGCAGGTATCTGTCTTATTTTTAATCATCCTGCACGTATACTGATAGACACAGAAGCATCTCATTCATTTGTATCTGTTGTATTTGTTGATGAGCATGAGATTGCTGCTACTCCGTTGATAGATACTGTGTCAGTCTCTACTCCTGACGGTGTATGCTTGATGTCTCATGAGATAATTCTGAATTGTGTGATTAGATTCGATGATAATATTATGATAACTAATCTCATCAAGCTAGATATGTCTGACTTTGACTGTATTCTGGGAATGGATGCTCTGTCTAATTATCGAGCTACCGTTGATTGTTTCCATTGAGTTGTCAGATTCAGACCGTATTATGGCAGTAAATGGAATTTTTATGGTAGTGATTCACAATCACGTATTCCACTAGTGTCAGCAATGGAAATGTTTAGAATCTTGTCGACAGGAAATGAAGGATTCATGATCTATGCAGTTGATGCGACAGGGAAAAAGATTTGAAGTTTCTGATATTCCTGTTGTCAAAGAATTCCCTGATGTATTTCCCGATGAAATTCCTGGATTTCCACCCCAGAGGGAAATCGATTTTAGCATTGAGTTGGTGTCCGGGACAAATCCTATTTCTAGAGCACCATACAGTTTGGCTCCAGCGGAATTGAAAGAACTCAAAGAGCAATTGCAGGACTTACTGGAAAAAGGCTATATTAGACCAAGTATGTCACCTTGGGGAGCTCCGGTATTGTTTGTAAAGAAGAAAGACGGAACGATGAGAATGTGCATTGATTACATGCAGTTGAACAAAGCTACTGTGAAGAATAAGTATCCTCTGCCGCGTATCGATGACTTGTTCGATCAGTTGCAGGGTACATCAGTGTATTCAAAGATCGATCTTCGTTCTGGCTACCATCATCTTCGAGTTTGAGAGGAAGATGTTTCGATGAAAGCATTTCGAACACGTTATGGGCATTATGAATTTCTAGTTATGCCTTTTGGATTGACTAATGCTCCTGCGGTTTTTATGGATTTGATGAATCGTGTTTTTCGAGAATTTATAGACAGATTTGTTATTGTCTTCATAGATGACATTCTGATTTATTCAAAAACAAAGAAGGAGCATCGAGAACATTTAAGGTTGGTCCTCCAGACACTCAGAGCAGCGCAATTGTATGCAAAATTTTCTAAATGTGAATTCTGGCTGGACAGAGTAGTATTTCTGGGTCATGTTTTATCAGCTCAAGGAGTATCAGTGGATCCTAGTAAAGTGGAAGCTGTTATCAATTGGCCAACATCGACGAATATTTCTGATATTCGCAGTTTCTTAGGTTTAGCAGGATATTATAGACGTTTTATTGAAGGATTTTCTATTATAGCCAGGCCTATGACTCAATTAACACAAAAAGATCGACGTTTTGTGTGGACTGATGAATGTGAGTCAAGTTTTCAGACTTTGAAGGAAAAGTTGACAACAGCTCCAGTGCTAGCTTTTCCATCAGGCTCAGGTGGATATGTTATTTGTTCAAATGCATCTCTAAATGGACTTGGTTGTGTTCTAATGCAAAATGGGCGAGTGATTGCATATGCTTCTCGTCAGTTGAATCCGCATGAGACCCGATATCCAGTTCATGACTTAGAGTTGGCTGCCATTGTGTTTGCATTGAAGTTATGGCGCCATTATCTGTACGGTGAGCAGTTTGTGATTTATTCGGATCACAAGAGTCTTAAATATCTTTTCTCACAGCCTGACTTGAACATGAGACAACGTCGATGGATGGAGTTACTTAAAGACTTTGATTGTGAGATTCAGTATCAACCAGGGCGAATGAATCTTGTTGCAGATGCTCTCAGCAGGAAAGTTCAGAATGCTATGCTGACATCTTTGACTATCTCTAAAGTTCACGAGCACTTGGGAACTTCAGGATGGACTTATCAGATCAGTGGAGACTACTTTATAGTGTCATCTATTCAAGTCGAGCCACAGATTTTGTCCAGAATCAAAGCAGCACAGAAGACCGATCCACATATTCATAGATTGAAAGAATTGTCTCGAACAGGTCAGACAGAAAAGTTTAGTGTTGCTTCAGATGGTAGTCTACGTTTAATGGTAGACTTGTGGTTCCTAATTTGATAGATCTGGAAGAAGCTATACTAAGGGAAGCACATTGTAGTCGACACAGTATTCACCCAGGAATTCAAAAGATGTATCATACCTTGAGAGCTCATTATTGGTGGGAATGTATGAAGAAATATATTTCTCATTTTGTGGCTAAATGTTTAACGTGTCAAAAAGTTAAAGCCGAGAGAATGAAACCTGGTGGAATGTTACATAGTCTTGAAGTGCCGCAGTGGAACTGGGAGCACATTGCTATGGATTTTGTGACACATTTACCTCGTTCTAATCGTGGTTGTGATGCGATTTGGGTGATTGTTGATAGATTGTCTAAATCTGCTCATTTTATTCCGTATGATCGTACTTGTACTTATTTGAAAATGGCGAAACTGTACATTGATCATCTAGTGAGATTGCATGGTGTGCCAGTAACCATAGTATCTAATCGTGATCCAAGATTTGCTTCGAAGTTTTGGGGAAGTTTTCAATCAGCTTTGGGTTCAAAGTTGGCTATGAGCACTGCCTATCACCCACAGACAGATGGTCAGTCAGAAAGAACCATTCAAACACTTGAATATGGGCTACAAACAGTAGTAATAGATTTCAAAGGTGGTTGGCAAGAATCATTGTCTTTGGTTGAATTCTCTTACAATAATAGTTTTCAGGCAACAATCGGTATGGCACCATTTGAAGCTTTGTATGGAAGAAAGTGCAGATCGCCGATATGTTGGGAAGATGTAGGGGAAAGACAGATGTCAAGACCAGAATTTATTCAAGAAATGAAAGATAAAGTTGAATTGATCAGGAAAAGAATGAAAGCAGCCCAAGATCGTCAAGCCAGTTATGCTAATAAAAGGCGTAGACTTTTAGAGTTCCAAGTGGGCGATTATGTTTTCGGCGATTATGTTTTCTTGAAAGTATCACCATTCCGGGGTACTATGAGATTTGGACATAAAGGGAAGTTAGCTCCGCGTTATATTGGTCCGTATATGATTGTTGAGAGGATTGGCACATTGGCGTATCGTTTGGATTTGCCGCAGAGTTTGTCTTTGATACATAATGTGTTTCATGTATCTATGTTGCGGAAGTATGAGCCAGATCCGTCTCATATCTTGAATGTTGAAGATGTGGAGTTGGACAATTCTCTTAGCTATCTTGAACATCCAGTGCAAATTTTGGACCGTAAGGAAAGACAGCTCAGGAGCAAGACGATTCCATTAGTTTTGGTACAGTGGAGTAGGCATGGAAGAGAAGAATCTACATGGGAATCAGAGGCAAAAATGCGACAAGAATGGCCTCATTTGTTTGAGAATGTAATGAATTTCGCGATGTATTCTGAATTTTCTATGTATTATCAGATGTAATGTAGTGGATATCAGTGTTGTGTTTGTTAGATTTCGAGGACGAAATCTTTTATTAGTGGGGAAGAATGTGAAGCCCAATAACAATAAGCAAGGCCCAGCACATTTCATTTAATAACAAATACCCAAACCCAATTGATAGAAGAATCAGATCGTTCATTTCCAGAAACTCTTTCCCAGCCTTGCTCGTCGCCTTCTTTCTGTTTTCTGCCACCTTCGCGCAGCGCTGCCAGCGGCCAAAAAATTTAGTGACGCGGTTAGCACTCTTCTTCCTCCTTTCTATTAGAGTATTTCCTACCATGAATCGGAGGGTATCGAGTTCGATCGACCCTGTTTCCAGCAACTGTGCATGAGCTTCGATTCGGATTTAGATAAGCTTTTGGCTTCGAATTTTGGTTGTTCTTGGTGTATTAGTTTATAAAAGTGAAGAATTGAGCTTTTCCCCTAATTTCCAGCTAGGTTTCCGGCGTGAACAATATTTCCGGCGACTTGTTCCGGCGAGCCACCTTTCCAAAATTACCGTTGTGCATTCTATTCTCGAGTATTGAGGTATTAAGCTTGGAATTTCAGAATTTGATTGGGTTTAATAAGCTGCCAGGAGTTCGATTTTTAACCGAGCCGATTTAATTTGTTTTATTCGGTTAGAATGCATTATATTGAAGTGTATAGCTGATTTATATTGTAGGTTATATAATTGGACGAGTTCATCCGATATTCCTTAAGATTTTTGTGGGATTGTAAGTTAGTTGAGGTACGTTCAAACCTATATCATTATGACGCTTATATTGGTGTGTAAGGATATTCGGTGAATGTTGTTTGCTATTATGTGCATTGAATGTTTATTTTGTTGCATTCATGCATAAATTGTATTGGCATAACATATTGAGCCTTGACTCCTTTGACGGCTATTTATGTTGATTCTGTTGAGATATATTGAGTCATTAGAGGGACGAGTGGATTAGGAATAGCCACGTTGCCAGATGACAGCTAGGGACGAGCGACTTAGCTACTCGCATTCCCGATGCTACGTGCATGGACGAGCGACGATTTGATGCTGCATTCCTGGCACGGGTGGCCACTGTTACTGTTGATGATGCTATTTGTTTGGACTCCATTTGGTATCCGTTATTCCATTGTTATCATTCATGCATTGCATGTCATTGCATTTACTTGATATTATTACATGTCTTTTATTTACGTCGTGATTTTACTGGTTTGTCGTACTGGGGTCCGACCCCTGTTTTCTTTTGATGTTGTGGTTGTTTTTGATTACTTAGTAGGTCATTCCAGAGGTTTTGACGCGTCTGGTGGAGCGTCAGCGAGTGGTACCCAGTAGTCAGTCGGCTGGTGTTAGAGTTCCCAGATATTTATATATATTATGCTGGTTTGATACATTTGCCAGGGAGATGCCCTGTGTAGCTGTATGGTTATGTTTAATGTTGTTTGGATTTTATTTGTGGTATGTTGTGTCTAGTCTTGTAGGATGTTGGTGTGGTTGATTGTGAAACTGATGTTATTTTCGAGCGTATATTGTTATTGTTGTGTTTTGAAATTTTTGGGATGTCCTACTTACAGGGAGGTCATGCCGAAATTTCTGTAGGCCCTAATGAACATTTAAACTCGTTTTCGCTGTTTACACCATTTAATCCTTGTTGTGTGGTAATTAAATATTAACTAAGTGGACGGGCCCTGACAAGACTAATAGAAACATATCTAAAATACGCAAACTATCGGTTGCCCTTAATTGAAAGTTAGTACGCAGGTTTTCAAAGGCAATTGGACTAGCAAACTGAACTACGCAGACAATTGACTGATCAGTTGGAACTGATCAGTTACTACAAACGGTTGTGAGCTTATCAACTACATCTTATCAGCTGATCTTTCAGCTGTACACGTCATCAGTTAAGGAAAATGACGTTCAACCGACAACTATACAAAAGCTAACTGCAACAAGTAGTGGGATTGCAAAAGCTGCAATGTACGAATGTCAGAAGAATGTTGACGTGGCAAACAACGGATAGAAAGTTTCAAATCGCATTCAATATTACAGTTGGAGGCAAAGCCTATAAATAGCAGAGAATAGCAGCTGAGAAACAACACAACTTTGAATCAACCCGATCGATATACTATCAACTGAGCTGTTACTCTGTTGAAATCTTTGCTCACAATTATTCTATACATTCATAGAATTCAAGGCTATATTTCTAGCTTACAAGCACAAACTGTTCTTGTGATTATACTTGATCTTCTAGAGATCAGTTGTGCTACGTTATTTCAGTCCAATTGAGTACTGTTAACTAGTTTGTAACTAAGAATTTCAGTTTGGCATTGTTAATTCCAAAACTGAAGTGGATCTGTACAACTCTTTGTATCGAACAAAGTCTTTTAGTGAATATCATATCTTTGTGATAGAAGGGGTGACGTAGGAGTGTTTGAAATCTCCGAACATCCATAAAATCTTGTGTCTTCTTATTTCAGTTTTATTCTATCTATCAGTCTGTTTATTTCCGCACTATTTTTGTTAACTGATTGATATCGACTTTCAAGATTCCCGAGTAACAGTTTATCACTAAACTGACTCATCAAAGAAGAAAAGGTTGTGAAAATTGTTAGTGTTTATTCAACCTCCCCCCTTCTAAACACTCTTTCACCTTTACCCGATCCTATCAAGTGGTATCAGAGCAGTTGAATCTTATTCCTGAATATTCCTTTATACAAACTGATTACCATGTATTCATTCAACAAATTTCAATGTTCTCAAGAGAAGATTTTGATGATTGGAAAATCAAAATGCAGGATCATCTAGCTGCACAAGACGATGACATGTGGTACGTTATTACAGATGGACCCCTGAAAATATTGAAGGCAAACACTGTTGTTGCCATAACTGATGGGGCACCACACCGCATTGAAAAACCCCGAGATGAATGGACAGCTGAAGACAAAAGAAAATCCAACTTGGACAACGTGGCTAAAGACATTTTGTACAAAACGCTGGACAAAGTCACTTTCAGCAAAATAAAAATGTGCAAAACTGCCAAGGAAATCTGGGATAAACTAATTCAGCTCTGCGAAGGAAATGAGCAAACCAAGGAGAATAAACTATCTATTGCTGTTCAAATATTTGACAATATCAAGATGATGATTGGTTAATCCATGCACGAATATGATGAAAGAATTAGTAACATAGTAAACGAACTGAATGCACTTGGAAAGGTGTATTCAAATAAATAAGTTGCACTAAAAGTAGTCAGAGGTCTTCCCAAGGAATGGGATGTTAAGACCATGGAAATGCGAGAATCAAAGGACCGGAAAAAGGTCTAAATTCATGATTTATTTGCTGATTTAAAAGCATACGAGTTTGTGTTGCAAACCAAAGAAGGGGAACCTTCTACACCAGCTGCTACAACTACCCTAACTGCTGTCAAACTGGAACCAACTGGTTCAGTTGAAAAATCTGCTGATTATTTAAGTAATGACGCTATGTCATTATTTGTCAAATAGTTTGGAAGATTTATGAGAAGAAATCAAGGAAACTTTCAAAGACAATATTAAAGAAATAACTCCAAGGAAAAACCTAATGTTTGCTACAACTGTGGCAAAGCTGGTCACTTTATTGCTGACAGTCATAAGCCAAAGAAGGACAGTCAAGGCTTAACTGAAAAGGGAAAGAAATCTTACGAGCACAAGAGAAGAACTAAGGATGATAGAAATCTTACAGAAAGAAACATGAAGTACTTCTAGCAGAGGAAAGCAAGTCCAAATGGGTAGAATCTGACTGTGATGATTCAGAACCTGAGAGCTTGAGCTGCTCCAATGATGATAATGAGGAGGTCAAGTGCCTGATGAGTGATGACACAGAAATGGAGTCAACCACTCGACAGGTATTCGACTTTAGTTCAACTGACTTCACACGAGATGAACTTATTTCTACACTTCATAACATGGTCAACGAGTATCACAAGCTTGCCATATCTTTTGAAAATGCCATAGCAAAGCAAACAGATCCCAAAGACGATAAAACTGAAACTGATGAATCAGTTGATCTGTTGAGTCTTAAACGGGAGATTGTTGAGATGAATGCTGAAAGAAGCAAGAATCAATCTATGATTCAGTAGTTAATGCTTGAGAATTCAAAGCAATTTGAGTTTATTAAGGCATTGACTAAATCATATGTTGCACTAGCTGAAATACAATATAAGCAAAAATCAGTTACTGATAAAACTGGCTTAGGGTTGAGCAACCAAGATGAAAATTCTACAAGTGATACTCAGCAAAAACTAAACATGGACAAAAGGAAATATATTCACTTTGTAAAATCAGTTGTGGTACAAGAACAACCTGAGCTAATTAAACCAGTTGAACAGCCTATTGAAATAAGAACAAGGTTAGAAGGTATGGCATTGGTTATAGCCCAAAAATTTCAACTGACCTACAAAGTCAATCATCAAAAAGGTTCAGCAATAAATACCTGAACTATTCAAATGGCTACTCCAATTACTATAACAGTAAGCCAATTCAGAAAAGATATCGGCTGAACAACCAGTTGAACAAGGCTAAAGCTCATATTTCTTTATCTGCACACCACACATCAAGCACACACAAGCCGAGAAAAACTATTTGGAACACAGCAACTGAAAGTCAGTTAACCTGGTCCAAGTCTAGGTTCCTAAATGACTAATCAGTTTAGGACCCAAATAGTTGTGGGTACCAATATTATATATTGTGTGAGATTGCAGGTGACAGGTACAAACAGAGAATCAACCTGGTATATGGACAGTGGATTCTTTTGTCATATGACAGAGGATGCAAATTTGCTATCCCAACTGATCAAATACACTGGTCCAAACATCAGTTTTGAAGACACCTTCAAAGGTAAAACTGTGGATAAGGGTAAGCTTATCCATGGTAATTTCACTATCGAAGATGTTTTACTAGTTGAGAATTTGAAATATAACTTGATTAGCATCAGTCAGTTATGTGACAATAAATTCTCAGTTCAGTTCGACAGACACACTTGCTCAGTTAGAGACTCAACTGATGAGGTCATCCTAACTGGCAATCGTTGTGGGAACACCTACAAAGTCAGTTGGACTGATCAACCTTATGCACCAGTTTGTTTTATAGCTTCCAAATCTTCTAAAAATTGGTTGTGGCATAAGAGGTTGAACCACCTAAACTTTAAATCTATTGCTTATCTGAGTAATCATGATCTTATAACTGGTTTGCGCAAAATAGAATTTTCAAAAGATAAAATTTGTTCAACATGTCAGTTTGGTAAGCAAGTAAGATCTTCATTTAAAAACAAGGGTTGTAAATTGTTGCGTGTTTTCTTGATTGCTCGCAAGCGCACGACATCAAGTTATAGTAAAATGTATTTTTGAGTACAAGTGTCGATCCCACAACGAATGTGTATATAAATGTATATTAGTACTTGTGATTAAAATAGTCTCGACTTTATTTAGAATCATCAATTAAAAGATTTGTTTGCAAGAATAACTAAATTGAAAATGGATTTAAATGTAACATCAATTTATAGCAATTAACAATGGAATAAAAGATCTAGAGGTCCGATTTCACGCAACTGTCCACCATGTGTAATTTCTTGTAGCTATGTTATAAAAATTCTTCTTATTCATTAGCCAAGAATTCTATAATTATCTACTCCCTCTCCCGAGTGTTAAATAGACTGTAATTATCTAAAAATGGATTGCAACGTTCCCATCAACAATCTACAAATAAATAACACTTCAAGCACTAGATTCTCTATGGACTTCGATAGCATTATAGGCCCTCCCGAACTCTATAAATACCATTGATGTATTTTTCTCATTTCTTGTTTATAATTTACTCTTTCGAGTGATAAATTGTAAACATATAAATCATTCAAATTATGGCCAATAAATTGAAAGCATTAAGATTAGAACAATACAAATAAACAATATGAAGAACTTAAATAGCTTAGTTCATAGATTCTAACACATGGTTTCTAGTTTTGTTCCATCTTTCATCTAGAAATAAAAATTAGTTCATAATAACACAACCAAAACAACAAAACATGATTTTAAAACAAGACATATCAACTGAAAAATAAAAGAAAGAAGAACTTAGAACAAAAGTTTGAAGTGCTGATTCCGTCCCCGGAGTTGTGCAAAAGGTTTCCCAAGAACTTGATGAACTTGAGTCTTCAATCTTCTAGTAGCAGCCTCCACTCTTCCCTAGGCTCCCCAATACCCTAAATTGTAAGTAAATGATGTCATTTTATAGTCCAGACAAGCCTCAATTTGCAGCACACCAAAATCTTGGACTTCCATGCGCAACACACAAAAATACAGATTTTCTGGATTCTGTCTTGCAAGTAGCGCGGGTGCGGTCAAGAAGTCATCGCGGGTGCGGTGTTGGTTCTGGTGCGCGCGCGCAGGTGCGGTATAGATTTTAGCGCATGTGCGGTGTAAATATGAGCGCGAATGCGATATAGCCTCTGTATTTTTTTTATCTTTTGCACTTTCCAGTTCAACACTTTAATACTCCAAACTCTCATTCTAAGCTTCCAAACTACAACAACAAAAACAACAAAAAATCACATAAAACATTCTCAAGAATCACAAAATTCCAAGTTAAAAACAAGTAATAAAAGTGCAATAAATTGCACTTATCATAAATTATCTTCCCGATGCTTAAAACTGCTACATATGGATCTTTTAGGTCCTATACCAGTCATGAGCTTAGGGGGAATGAATTACACCTTAGTAGTCATGAATGATTTTTCAAGATTTACTTGGGTATCTTTCTTAATCCAAAGACCAAATTTCTGCACAACTGATGAGCTTGTCAAAAGATAATTAAATGAAAAATCAGTTGGAATTGATCGAATAAAGTCTGATCGAGGGACTGAATTCATCAATCAAAATCTTTCACAATTTTTAGAAAATACTGGAATCAAGCATGAGCTATCAGCAGCAAGAACTCCTCAGTAAAATGGTGTAGCTGAGAGAAGAAATCAGACCCTTAAAGAAGCTGCTAGAACAATGATTGCTGATTCTAGTATTTCTCAGAGGTTTTGGGCAGAAGCGGTAAACACTGCATGTTACACTCAGAACAGATCAATGATTAATAAGAATCATTTGAAAACATCGTATGAGATCTGGCATGGACGCAAAAGCATGGTTTATTATTTCAAAATATTCGGCTGCACATGTTTTATTCTTGATAATGACAAAAATCATTTAAAAGCTTTTGATGCTAAATCTGCAGAGGGAATATTTCTTGGGTATTCATCAGTTAGTAAAACTTACAGAGTTTTTAACAAATGCACTTTGAATGTAGAAGAGTCTATTCATGTTGTATTTGATGAATCTGTGCTAACTGATAAGCCAATTGATCCAGTTGAGCTAGTTGATCGCTTTACAGATATTAGTTTGGAGGATGATAATGAAGGAGAGAATCACATTAAACGAAATATCCTTCAAACACCAGAATCAGAAGTGCTGGATCAATCAGTTGAACAAAAAATTGTTACTGATAATCAGTTGGTGGAGAAAATGATAATACTCAGTTACCAACTAATACAGCCGCAACTGAAACTGAAGAAAATATCAGTTGCTAACCGAAGCAGTTGCTGAGATGGATGGAACAAATGCTGAGTACAGATGGAAGAAATCACATCCACCAGAATTGGTAATAGATAATCCATCTGATCCGGTAAGAACTCGGAATCAAATGTTTAATTTATTTATTCATTCAGCTTTCATTTCCCAATTGAAACCTAAGAAAACTGACGAAGTTCTTGTTGTTCCTAACTGGATAAATGCCATGCAAGAAGAGTTAAATCAGTTTACCCATAACAATGTCCGGAACCTAGTTCAAAGAACAGTTTCTAAAATCATTATACGTACAAAGTGGGTATACAGAAACAAACTGAATGAAGATGGTTCAGTTGTGCGCAACAAAGCGAGGCTTGTAGCACAAGGATATAGGCAAGAAGAAGGAATAGATTACGATGAAACTTATGCACCAGTTGCGAGACTGGAAGCAATCAGAATGTTCCTTGCTTATGCCTCATTCAAGAACTTTAAAGTATACTAAATGAACATGAAGAGTGCATTTCTGAATGGTCAGTTGCAGGAAGAAGTATATGTTGAACAACCACCAGGTTTTGTTAATCACTCTCTTCCTGATCATGTTTATCATTTTAACAAAGCCTTAAATGGTCTTAAACAAGCTCCAAGAGCTTGGTATGAAACTCTTTCAAAATTCCTAACTGATCATGATTTTAATGTTGGATCAGTTGATAAGACTCCGTTCAAATTTTTAAAGAATGATCACATTTTACTTGTGCAAATATATGTTGATGATATTATTTTTGGGTCAACTAACCCCAAATTGTGTGAGAAATTTTTCAAGTTAATGTAGGAAAAATTCGAGATGAGTATGATGGGTGAACTGCCATTTTTCCTCGGTCTGCAAGTGAATCAACTAGAAACTGGTATTTTTATCAGTCAGACCAAATATACGAAGGAATTGCTTAAGAAATTTGGCATGGAAACATGATCAGCTGCAAGTACTCCCATGAGTTCATCAATCAAACTAGACAATGATCAAGGGGGAATATCCGTTGAGACGACACTTTACAGAGGTTTAATAGGTTTATTATTGTACCTAACTTCTAGTCGTCCTAATATTGTATTTTTTGTTTGTATGTGCGCTAGATTTCAGGCAGATCCTAAGCAATTGAATTTTTCACATGCCAGACGCATTTTAAAATATCTTAAAGGCACACAAAATGTGGGCTTAGTTCGATATTCAGATGCATATTATGCAGGATGTAAGCTTGATCGTAAAAGCACCAGTGGATCATGTCAGTTTCTAGGAACAGACTGATTTCATGGTTCAGCAAGAAGCAAACATCCATAACAACTTCCACAACTGAAGCAGAATATCTTACTGCTGGAAGCTGCTGTGCTCAACTGTTCTGGATTCAGAAACAACTGAAAGACTATGGATTCATTGCAAAAGAATCTCCGATGTTTTGTGATAATACAAGCATGATTGCAATTACATACAATACAGTTCTTCACTCTAGGACCAAGCATATCGATGTCAGGCATCACTTCATCAGAGATCATGCTCTGAAGAAAGCAATAAGGCTGGAATACATACCAACTGAACAACAAGCAGCTGACATCTTCACCAAACCATTACCAGAGACTAAGTTTTCTCATTTTCGCAATATTCTTGGTTTAATTGATATGTCTTATTTATATCAATGATATTGTTATGTCAGTTGTTGTTCATTTCTATTCAATTAGTCAACTATCAGTTATTAACTATTCGTTTAGTCATTATCAGTTAGTTAACTGTTTGTCAACTGATATCAGTTCATGCAGATAAGGAAAGAGCAGTGAATTGAAACAACAATTTTATTGATAAAATCTCACTCATATTACACAATTCAGTTCCCTTTCAGTGGCATCTTGCCAAAGGGACAACCAATTAGATAATTCATGACTGTTAACTCTTCTGAAGCTTTCGGAAGAAGCAATCTTTTCCAGCACATTCCACTCCTTCATAAACATCAGCTGAATAAGACCTTCATCAGTGGCAAGATCTGAAGTATGGATGACTTCAAGACACCTCTTATACTTTCTTGCAGTTGCCCTTTGCTTATCAGTAGCAACTAATCCATCACGTTGAATGGTCTGGAGCTCGTGTATCTTGGTCCAAGTGGACATGACCTTTAAAAAGACGAGTTCTTCGATGGCTTCCTTCAAACTCTCGAAACGGCGAAGTGTTAATGCAGAAAGAGGGACGTTGGAACTTCTTGAACTATCCATCGGTGTTTACTGTTATTATCTAATAACTTTGCTCTTATTTATAGATAGACTGATATTGAAGAAATAGAAGAAGACGAAGAGACACCAGTCAACTACAAGCCCTTGAATTATTCAGTACTGAGTTTCTTTTACCCTTTTTTTATTTATATTCATTTATTCAGGGGGAATATCGTATATAAAAGGTTAACTGAGAAGACAATAGTCAGTTGATCTTCAACTGAAATGACTCAATTTTCAACTGATCACTCAGTTGCTGACCTAACTGATCTTCTCCAATAATTTAACTAATTAATCGATAAATATTCTATAATAAGTAATGTGACTGATAATTACACATTTAATGGACTGTCTTTCAATTAATAGTATTTTAAAACGTGGCCCCACATAGTCCATTTAAATTCTACACACGTTTTCATCACACGTACACAAGATTTTATTCAAATTATCTTGAACTGACACGCGTCCAAAGATTTGAACAGTCACATACATATGTACTTGTCCCCGCCTCATTTCAGTTTTTCTTTACGCGCATTTCGGTTTACAGAGCAAATCAATACACAAAACTCTCTCTCGCAGATAACTCATCTTTCAGCAATGGAAAATCAAATTCCGGCATAAATTCTAAACTCAATGGCAATTGATTTTGATTCAGTCCTGTCTGTCCAGGACGAGAATATCAAGAATGTGTTTCTTAAACTAGAGGCTGCTGGACTGAAGACATTTCTGGGACTATCTTCCCAAGAAATTTATTCAAAAGGGATTCAGGATCTCTATGTAAATGGATTTATCTCAGCTGACGGCAGCATCACTACCACCGTCAACAATCAGTTGCTGATAATCAACAAAGACTCCTTCAGTAACATCTTTCAGCTGCCTGCTGATGGACTGGAAAATATCTCCGAGGTGAAATCTTCTTATGTTGAGGAGATGCGAACTTTCTTATCTGCTGATGGACGGAAAATTAAAGTTTCTGATCCCAAGAAAGAACTGAAGCCAGAAATCCAGTCACTAGCTGACATCGTGGCCAAAGGGCTACTTGCCAAAGCAGGAACTTTTGCTGCTCTCACTCTGGAAAAATTTCAATTCATGACTGCTATCATGGCTGGAAAAATACTACAATGAAAAGGTATCATCTTCAACCTTCTCAAAAACATGTTTCAGTTCACGAAACAATCAAAGGGATTTGCAGTGCCGCTCATCTATCTGCTGAAAAGCAATGGTTTAGTGGATGACTCCTCTGAGAGGTCATCCAAGTTCAAGATATTCAATGACAAGAGTGTTTAGCTGCCGAAGCTCAGGCTGGACATCTCTCCTAAAAAATTCATTAAGGTTAAAAAGGATATTGGGATGCAGGAGGCTCCCAAATCAATTAAGAAAGCCAAAAGACGATTCAGAAGAAGACAATCAAACCCAAACTGATTGTCAGTTAAACAGATTCGGAGAATACTCCCTCTCCTAAAATCGCGAAGAAGCCTATAACTTTGAAGACAAAACCAGCAATTGTTCTAAGCACCATCCCAACTGAAACGCTGATACAATTCGGAGCTAAACAGCTGATTAAGGCTACTCCTTTGCGAGCAATACCAGTTGAATCTTCAACTGAAGTTCAGTTACCTCCTCCTGCTGCTCAACTCCAGAAGTCTATCACCGAATCTGGTGATAAGAAGAAACTTGCTGGAGTTAAAGATCCACTAATCACTATCTCTGGCCCAATTTCTTTGCCTTTTGCCAGACCCAAAGGGGTAGTGATTAGACAAAAGATTGACGCACTGAATCAGGACTGAGGATTCCTCAAGTTCTGACTGACTCAAAGGGAAATGACGATATGACAGAAGATTCCAGACCTACAAACGCAATTCAAACTCATATTGACCTAATCTGGAAAAAGGTCAATGAGTTTTCTGAGAATAAGCTAAAGAATTATGATGAATGGATCAGTTTAGGACTGAAGTGTTTTCTAGGCAACTCCAGAAGAAATCAGTTTTGAAGAAATTTATTGCCTTGGAAACTATAGTCCTGAAAATGGTCAAAGCGGCCTCAATTGTTCAAGCGTTGCAGAGGAAGAAGTACTTCTTTGACCCAGTACGTGCAAAGAAGTTAGGACAAATGATTGTTCAACTACGGCAAAATTATGATCCCACCAGTCCAACTGCCTTTAATGACAAAGCAGTCCATGATCAACTGGACTCGAATCTAATATCACTGCAGGTGGAGATTAAGCATTAGGAACTGGATCAAGAACTGACTATTCCAGCAGATTCCCACAATATTTCATCAGACGAACAAGCTGAACAATCAGTTTAACCGCAAAAGCCATCCCAGGAACCAGTTGCTGAATCTTCTGAGCAAGTAACTGCTTCTTCTTCAAAGGATGCACAACCATAAATTTCTGCTCCTCAATCCTCAAGTGCAGAACTTCAACTATATACTGATGATGAATTATCATTGGCGAACATCGACAAAGTGATTGAAGTCTATTGCCACTGATATTCAGTTGATCACTACAAAAAAGTTGAAGAATAAATAGCAACTGAAGAACCATCCTCACATGATATTTCTCAACCAACTTGATAGGATCGATTGACGTGTCAAGAGTGTTTAGAAGGGGGGGGGGTTGAATAAACACTCTCAATTAATATTGGTCTTACCGAATTTTTGAGTTCAGTTTGGTGACAAACTGATTCTCGGAATCTTGTTGGTCAATATCAATCAGTTAAACTGAGGTAGTTGCGGAAGGTAACTGACTGACAGATAGAATACAGAACTGAAATAAAATACACAAGGATTGTTTCTGGATGTTCGGAGAATTTAATTACTCCTACGTCACCCCTTCTATCACAAGGATAAGATTTCCACTAAAAGACTTTGATCGAATACAACACTTGTACAGACCCACTTCAGTTAGGACTTACCCACTGCCTAAACTGAAACTCTTAGTATTACAAAATGATCTCTGTGCGTAACTGATCTTAGCACTATTGAATTAACAAATATTACAGAGTGCTAGTTTGCTCAACTTGTAGCCTTGATTTCTACGAATAAATCAAAGTAAGAGTGAGCTGAGATTTTGACAGAGTAATAGCAAGTTTTGAATGATGTATCGTACTTTCTTCTTTTTCTTCTGCCATATTTATACTCTTCTTTTCCAACGGTAATCTTGAGATATATTTGAATCTTTGTATCCGTTGGTTTCCACTTGATTATTCCTTCGATATTATTTGCTTCATTCATTGTAATTCGGCGTCTTAATTGCTTTGTCCGGAATGCGTTGTTTTAAGTAGTCTTGATTGTTGTGCGGTGCTCTTGTAATCTGTTATGTCTTCTTTGTTCTTTCCCGAGACATCTTCAGTTGAGAGACTTTGAGGCATTCGGCTGAATGTTTTAACTGATCAGTTCCAACTAATCAGTTTACTCTGTATCATTGTATCAGCTGATTTCAGTTGATAAGTACAGTTGCCGAATTTGCTTGCGCGTATCAGTTGATTCATATTTTGTTAATCGATTGATTCATGTTTTGTCAAACTCCAGAATCTAGTTTCCAACAATTTCCCCCTTTATGGTGTTTGACAAAACCAAGTGATTTAAGATCGAATAACTGAGCTCTTTGTAGATAATAGATTACGCAACTGAATCATAAAATAACTGGATTCCTTGTAGATAACTTAAAATCTGAGAATATTATATCAGTTGATTCTAATAATCTGATTAATTCTTCTTCAGCTGCTGTTCTTCCTCCTTTTTGTCAAACAACTCCATTTTGTCTGATAACTTTCGAACGTCAATGGAAAGAATTTTTACATCTGATGATATACTTGTGGCAACAGTTGTGAGGGAGGTCTGTAGCAATTCTATTTTATTTGAAACAGAGGTTTCCAGTCGCTCAACTCTCTGACTGATTACATCCTGAGTTGTAAAGATTGAGTTAACTAGCCCCTTCTTTATTTCATGCACAGTTCTGCTAAGAGAGTCCATGTTGGCTTGAAGAGCGTTAGTTTCGCCGAGTCAAATTCAGTCGAAGAATCTAATTTGACAGTATGAGACAGTTGTTCGAATTGAATTTTCTTGATTTCAGCGAGCATCTGCTGCATATTGTACTGTATGTTCTGGATTTCTTCAAGAACAACATCCATTTCTGTGGATTGAATTGGAGGTCGCTGGCTGGGCGTTTCTGAATGCTTCGATGTTTGTCCAAAAAGAACTAATGCTTGATTAGTTTCCATTGTTCCAGCCATAGGCTGAGCTGGAATGTTTTCTTGAATTTGAGATGATGAACGTTGGTTTTGATCAAGAAATGGACTGTCTGGCTGAATGATGGAGATGGATGGTTCATACATAGGGGCCTCATGTGGAGAATTAACTGAAATTTGTTCTTGCTCCTTTGATTCAGTGAGCAACTGACCTTCTACATGTTCAGCAGTTTCTTGTTCTGAGGGTTTTGCTTGTTCATCAGTTTGAATATCTTGTTCAGCAGAAGTTTCTGGCTGAACTGGTGCTTCAGCTTGAGCTTTTTCCGATTCAGTTATTTCTTTTTCTGAAGTTTGGTTTGGCACTTCAGTTTGATCTTCAGTTTGAGCAGATATAAATTTTTCAGCAATAAGTGACTCAGCTGGTGCTTCAGATGATATCTTAATGTCTTGCTCTGGTTGTTCAGCTGAAATATATTCTAGTCGAATATCCTTCTTTAACGCATGATCCCTAATGAAGTGATGCCTGACATCTATATGCTTGGTCCTTGAGTGAAGAACTAGATTATAAGTGATGGCAATTGTGCTGGTATTATCACAAAATATGGGCGATTCAGTTGACGTTACTCCATAATCCTTCAGTTGTTGCTGAATCCAGATCAGTTGTGCACAACAGCTACCAACAGCAAGATATTCTGCTTCTGTTGTTGAGGTAGCTATGGATGTCTGCTTCTTGCTGAACCAAGAGATCAGTCTGCCTCCTAAGAACTGACAAGATCCACTTGTACTTTTGCGATCAAGCTTACATCCTACATAATCTGCGTCTGAATATCCAACTAAATTGAAGGTGGAGTCTTTGGAATACCATAGCCCAACATTTTGCGTGTCCTTAAGATATCTCAGAATTCTTTTAGCAGCATAGAAATGTGATTGCTTAGGATTTGCTTGAAATCTGGCACACATACAAACAGCAAAAATAATATCAGGTCGACTGGCTGTTAGGTACAACAATGAACCTATTAATCCTCTATATAATTTCGCCTCTACTGATATTCCCCCTTCGTCAGTATCTAGTTTAACTGATGAGCTCATGGGAGTAGTTGCAGCTGAGCATGATTCCATACCAAATTTCTTTAGCAACTCCTTTGTATATTTTGTTTGACTAATGAATATACCAGTTTCCAGTTTCTTCACTTGCAGTCCAAGAAAAAATGTCAGTTCACTCATCATGCTCATTTCAAACTTTTCCTGCATTAACTTAGCAAACTTTTCGCACAATTTGGGGTTAGTTGACCCAAATACTATATCATCAACATAAATTTGAACTAATAGAATATGATTATTTTTAGTAAATTTGAACAAGGTCTTATCAACTGATCCTACTGTAAAGTCATGATCAGTTAAGAATTTTGAAAGAGTTTCGTACCAAGCCCTGGGAGCTTGTTTAAGACCATATAATGCTTTGATCAAATAGTATACATGATCAGGAAGTTTGTGATTTACAAAACCTGGAGGTTGTTCAACATATACTTCTTCTTGTAACTGACCATTTAGGAATGCACTCTTCACATCCATCTGGTAAACTTTGAAGTTTTTGTGAGATGCATAAGCAAGAAATATTCTGATTGCTTCCAATCTTGCAACTGGAGCATACGTCTCATCGTAGTCAATTCCTTCTTCTTGCCTATATCCTTGTGCTACTAGTCTTGCTTTGTTGCGTATAACTGAACCGTCCTCGTTTAGTTTATTCCTGTACACCCATTTTGTACCTATAATGGTTTTTGAAGTTGGTCTTGGAACTAAGTTCCAGACGTTATTGTGAGTGAACTGATTCAGCTCTTCTTGCATAGCATTTACCCAGTTAGGATCAGCAAGAGCTTCATCAGTTTTCTTTGGTTCCATTTGTGAGACAAAGGCTGAATGAATAAATAAATTTAACATTTGATTGCGAGTTCTTACTGAATCAGATGGATTTACAATTACCAATTCTGGTGGATGTGATTTTCTCCATCTGTACTCAGCATTCGTTGCATCTGCAACTTCTTCAGTTGGTAACTGAATGCAGTTTTCAGCTTCAGTTGATGCCTCGTCAGCTGATATTTGAATATTATCATTTTTCTTTAATAACTGATTGTCAGTATTGACTTCCTGCTCATTTAATTGATCCAATATCTCTGGTTCTGGTGTTTGAAGGATGTTTTGATTATTATGATTTTCATCTTTTTCATCATCTTCCAAACTGATATCTGAAAATCGATCAGCTAGCTCAACTTGATCAGTTGGCTTATCAGTTAGTGCAGTTTCATCAAAATCAACATGCGCAGATTCTTCAACATTTAAAGTTTTCTTATTAAAGACTCTATAAGCTATACTAACTGATGAATATCCAAGGAATATTCATTCTGCAGATTTGGCATCGAATGCTTTTAAGTAATTTTTACTATTATCATGAATAAAACATCTACAGCCGAATATTTTGAAATAAGTGATTATACTTTTTCTTCCATGCCAGATCTCATATGGTGTTTTCATATGATTCTTATTAATCATTGATCTGTTCTGAGTATAACATGCAGTGTTTACTGCCTCTGCCCAAAATCTTTGAGAAATACCAGAATCAGCAAGCATTGTTTTAGCAGGTTCTTTAAGGGTTCGATTTCTTCTCTCAGCTACACCGTTTTGCTGAGGAGTTCTTGCTGCTGAGAGCTCATGCTTGATTCCAACATTTTCTAGAAAGCTTGAAAGTGTTTGATTGATGAATTAAGTTCCTCGATCAGATCGGTTTCGATCAATCCCAACTGATTTTTCATTTAAAAGTTTTTTAAAGAGTTTAATCAGTTGTGCAGCCGTATGGTCTTTGGATTTGAGAAAGATAACCCAAGTAAATCTTGAAAAATCATCTACGACCATCAAGGTGTATTTCATTCCCCCTAAGCTCATGACTGGTATTGGACCAAAGAGATCCATGTGCAATAGTTCTAAGCATCGGGATGAAGACTTACAGCCCTTGTTTTTGAAAGAAGATCGTACTTGTTTTCCATACTGACATGCTGAGCAAAGTTTTTCTTTTGGAAAAATTTATTTTGGGCAAACCAGTTACAAGTTCATGTTTACTCAGATAGGCAATGGATTTAAAGTTTAAATGATTTAACCTTTTATGCCACAACCAGTTTTGAGATGATTTTGAAGCAATAAAGCAGACTGGTGCATGAGGCTGTTCATTCCAACTGACTTTATATGTGTTTCCACATCGTTTGCCAGTTAGTATGATTTCATCAGTTGATGTTTTAACTGAGCATGAGTTTTTATCAAATTGTACCGAGAATCCATTGTCGCATAACTGACTGATGCTAATCAAGTTATACTTCAGATCTCTACTAATAAAACATCTTTAATAGTAAAGTTACCATTGATAAGTTTACCCTTACCCACGGTTTTACCTTTGGAATTATCTCCGAAACTGATGTTTGGACCTTTATATTTGATCAGTTGAAATAGCATACTTGCATCTCCTGTCATATGTCGTGAGCAACCGCTGTCCAAATACCATATTGAATTTTTATCTGTACCTGTTACCTGCAATCACACACATAATATGATTTGGTACCCATATCTATTTGGGTCCAGAACTTATTAGTCCCTTTGGAACCCATACTTGGATTAGTCTAACTGACTTTCCAGTAGCTGTATTCCAAATGGTTTTTCTCGGCTTTTGTGTGCTTGGTGAGTAGTGTACAGTTGATACAGTATGTGTTTTAGTCTTATTCAACTGATTGTTCAATCTGTATCTCTTCTGAACTAGCTTGCAGTTATAGTAATTGACATAGCCATTCGAATAGTTTTTGTGAAATCTTTTTGATGACCCGCTTTGTGAATCAGTTGAAAGCTTTTGGCTATAGCCAATCCCATATCTTCTAGCCTTGTTCAACTTCTCAGTAGGTTGTTCAATCAGTTTACTGGGCTCAATTTGTTCTTGTACCACTGCTGATTTTACAAAGTGAATGTACTTCCCTTTGTTCATTGTCAGCTTTGGTTGAGTATCATTTGAAAACGTTTCTCCTTGATTACTGAACCCTAAACAAGTTTTATCAGAAACTGATTTTTGTGAATTCTGCATCTCATTCAGTGCAATAGACGACTTATTCCAAGATTTAATGAGTTCAGTTTGTTTTGAATTTTCAAGGATCAATTTCTGGATCAGTGACTGATCTTTCTTTCTCTCTGCTTTTAACTCAGCAATTTCTCTTTTTAGACTCAACCCATCAACTGATTCATCAGTTTTGGTTTTATTGTCCATGGGATCATTTTGCTTTGACTTTATTTCCTCAAATGATGATGTAAGTTTCTGGTACTCATTTACCATTTCATGCAATGTTAAAATGAGTTCTTCTCGTATAAAATCAGTTGAACTAAAATCAAATACCTGTTGACTTGTAGATTCTGCTTCTGTATCATTGGCCATTAGACATTTGACTTCCTCTTCATCACTTGAGCTATATGAGCTTTATGGTTCTGATTCGTCACTATCAGTTTCTGCCCATTTGGATTTGTTCTCTTCAGCTAATAGAACCTCATGTTTCTTTTTGTAGGTTTTCTTATCATCTCTGGATCTTCTCTTATGCTCATATGATTTCTTTCTTCTGTCAGTTGATCCTTGACTGTCCTTTTTAGGTTTAGGACAGTCAGCAATATAATGACATGTTTTGCCACAATTGTAGCAAGCATTTATTTCTTCTTTGGAATTGTTTCTCT
This sequence comes from Primulina tabacum, assembly GCF_025594145.1. Classification (NCBI taxonomy): domain Eukaryota; kingdom Viridiplantae; phylum Streptophyta; class Magnoliopsida; order Lamiales; family Gesneriaceae; genus Primulina; species Primulina tabacum. The sequence goes on from NC_134553.1 coordinate 10,372,259, forward strand.
GGTATTGCTTCTGAAAGTTTCCTTGGTTCTTTCTCATGAACCTCCCAAACTTTTTGATGAATAATGACATAGCATCATTGCTTAACTAATCGGCAGATTTCTCGACTGAACTGGTTGATTCAGTTCTTACAGCTGCTAGAGCAGTTGTAGCTGTAGGAGTAAATGGTTCTCCTTCTCTGCTCTGCAATTCAAATTCATAAGCCTTTAAATCAGCAAATAGTTCATGAAGTTCGATCTGGTTCAAGTCTTTAGATTCTCTCATAGCCATAGTTTTGACATCCCATTCCTTTGGAAGACCTCTCATCACTTTTAGTGCAACCTCTTTGTTAGTATACACCTTTCCGAGTGCATTTAATTCATTTACAATACTGCTCACCCTTTCATCATACTCATTCATTGATTCTCCAACCTTCATTTTGATATTGTCAAATTTCTGAACAGCAACAGAGAGTTTATTTTCTTTTGTTTGGTCATTTCCTTCATATAACTGAATCAACTTTTCCCAAATTTCTTTTGCTGTTTTGCACATCTTTATTTTGTTGAATGTTGCTTTGTCCAGTGTTTTGTATAGAGTATCTTTGGCCACATTGTCAAGATTGGCTTTTCTTTTGTCCTCAGTTGTCCACTCTTCTCTGGACTTTTGAATTCTCTGTGGTGCCCCTTCAGTTATGGCAATTGCTGTATTTGCTTTTAGAATCTTCATGGGTTCGTCTGTTATGACATACCACATGTCATCATCTTGTGCAGCTAAGTGAGCCTGCATTCTGATTTTCCAGTCATCGAAATCTTCTCTTGAGAACATAGGAATTTTATTTAATGAAGTCATGCTAGCAGATTTATAGATCAGAAGTATTCAAGAACAAGATTCAACCGCTCTGATACCACTTGATAGGATCAATTGACGTGTCAAGAGTGTTTAGAATGGGGGGTTGAATAAACACTCTCAATTAATATTGGTCTTATCGAATTTTTGAGTTCAGTTTGGTGACAAACTGATTCTCGGAATCTTGTTGGTCAATATCAATCAGTTAAACTGAGGTAGTTGCGGAAGGTAACTGACTGACAGATAGAATACAGAACTGAAATAAAATACACAAGGATTGTTTCTGGATGTTCGGAGAATTCAATTACTCCTACGTCACCCCTTCTATCACAAGGATAGGATTTCCACTAAAAGACTTTGATCCAATACAACACTTGTACAGACCCACTTCAGTTAGGACTTACCCACTGCCTAAACTGAAACTCTTAGTATTACGAAATGATCTCTGTGCGTAATTGATCTTAGCACTATTGAATTAACAAAATTACAGAGTGCTAGTTTGCTCAACTTGTAGCCTTGATTGCTACGAATAAATCAAGTAAGAGTGAGCTGAGATTTTGACAGAGTAATAGCAAGTTTTGAATGATGTATCGTCACTTCTTCTTTTTCTTCTGCCATATTTATACTCTTATTTTCCAACGGTAATCTTGAGATAAATTTGAATCTTTGTATCCGTTGGTTTCCACTTGATTATTCCTTCGATATTGTTTGCTTCATTTATTGTAATTCGGCGTCTTAATTGCTTTGTCCGGAATGCGTTGTTTTAAGTAGTCTTGATTGTTGTGCGGTGCTCTTGTAATCTGTTATGTCTTCTTTGTTCTTTCCCGAGACATCTTCAGTTGAGAGACTTTGAGGAATTCGGCTGAATGTTTTAACTGATCAGTTCCAACTGATCAGTTTACTCTGTATCATTGTATCAGCTGATTTCAGTTGATAAGTTCAGTTGCCGAATTCGCTTGCGCGTATCAGTTGATTCATATTTTGTTATTCGATTGATTCATGTTTTGTCAAACTCCAGAATCTAGTTTTCAACACAACTGAAGATCCAGTTCAGTCGACTGCCACGACTGAACAGGCAGTTGTCTCAATAACTGAAGAGGTGCCAGCAGAAAGACCAACCACATGTTCAGTTGTTCAACTAACTGAAGACCCAACTGTTGATTCAGCTGAGAAACCAACTGAAGAACCAACTATTGATTCAGCTGACAACCTACTGCAGAGCCTTCAGATTCCACTGCTGTTCCGAATCTCTCTTCTTCTCCATAGCTTCAGCTGGAAGCTATACCAGTAGATGTTTCAGAAATGGTTAATCTTGAAACTACAACAACTGACAGGGCCTTGGTGATCTTTAATCAAGAAAATCGGGAGTAGGAACCAAAAACCTCTGGAGCCATGTCTCCTGTTATATCAATTGAAAATGAGTCTTTGTTCGAAAAAATTCAGGCTATTCAGACCAACCTTGTCACTGTAATGACTTCTATTTCTAATATCATGTCAACCCAATTCATGCATACTTTGAAGCTCGACTATGTAAAGGAGCACACTCTGGGAAGACTACAGCAAATCACAAAGGATGTAACTTTTCTACTTTTACAAATGGAAGAACAAAGAAAAGATATCACTTCCAAACTCAAGCCATGTTCACAAGACGCCTTGACTTTTTGGAAAGCATTGTCTCAAAAAGAATGGATTTTCTGCAAGAAATTCTGATGAATGCAGTATCAAACCTCTCCTCCGATGTTAGTCTACTATCCAAAAATGTTGATGCGTTTGATAAAAAGGGGGAAGAGAAAGGAAAAGATCAGTAGGAACAATCTACAAAGAGACCCAGCAAGAAGAAATCTAGAAAATTTTGAAGATTATTTTAGTCAGTTAGAAGATTCTTTTAATATTTCATTCTTTGTACAAATCTGTACATTGCAAGATTTGTCAATAAAATTTTATTTTATATACAATGAGTTCAGTTGATCATTTCATATTTTCTAAGTTTTGTCAAATACCAAAAAGGGAGAAATTGTTGGAAACTGAATTTCGGAAGTTTGACAAACTGAGCGTTTAATATATTGAACTAACTGATCAAAAAAACTGATAGAAACTGATCTATAATACGCAAACTATCAGCTATATCTTATCAGCTGATCTTTCAGCTGTACACGTCATCAGTTAAGGAAAATGACGTTCAACCGATAACTATACAAAAGCTGACTGCAACAAGTAGTCGGAAATCAAAAGCTGCAGTGTACGAATGTCAGAAGAATGTTGACGTGACAAACAACAAATAGAAAGTTTCAAATCGCATTCAATATTACCATTGGAGGCAAAGCCCATAAATAGCAGATAAGAGCAGCTTAGAAACAACACAAATCTGTATCAACCCGATTGATATACTATCAACTGAGCTGTAACTCTGCTGAAATCTTTGCTTACACTTATTGTATACATTCATAGTATTCAAGGTTATATTTCGAGCTTACAAGCAAAAACTGTTATTGTGATTATACTTGATCTTGTAGAGATCAGTTGTGCAAAGTTATTTCAGTCCAATTGAGTACTATTAACTAGTTTGTAACTAAGAATTATAGTTTGACATTATTAAGTCCAAAACTGAATTGGGTCTGTACAACTCTTTGTATTGATCAAAGTCTTTTAGTGAATATCCTATCTTTGTGATAGAAGGGGTGACGTAGGAGTGTTTGAAATCTCCGAACATCCATAAAATCTTGTGTCTTCTTATTTCAGTTTTATTCTATCTATCAGTGTGTTTATTTCCGCACTATTTTTATTAACTGATTGATATCGACTTTCAAGATTCCCGAGTATCAGTTTATCACTAAACTGACTCATCAAAGAAGAAAAGGTTGTGAAAATTGTTAGTGTTTATTCAACCTCCCCCCTTCTAAACACTCTTTCACCTTTACCCGATCCTATCAGACTTTGTGACAGGTCTTCCGAGTACTACTAGAGGTTATAATGCCATCTGGGTGATTTTTTATCGGCTCACTAAATCAGCTCATTTTCTACCGATCAGGAAGACTTTCACCATGACTCAGTATGTAGAGATATGTACATCAGAGATATAGTCAGACTGCACGGGATTCCAGTGTGCATCGTGTCAGACAGGGATCTGAGGTTCACGTCTACGTTCTGGAAGAGTCTACATCAGGCGTTGGGCACTAAGTTACTGTTCAGTACTTCTTTCCATCCTCAGACAGACGAATAGCCAGAGAAAGTGATTTTGATTCTGGAAGACCTACTCTGGGCTTGCATGATCGACTTCCAAGGCAGCTGGGAGCCGAATTTACCTTTTGTGGAGTTCACATACAACAACAGTTATCAGGCATCGATAGGTATGGCTCCATACGAGGAACTATACATGATGATTGCCAGTGTATTGGGATGAGGTAGGAGAGAGAGCACATTTGGGTTCGGATATTGTCAGGCAGACAGCAGAGTTAGTGGTTAGGATTCGAGACATGATGAAGACCGCTCAGAGCCGTCAGAAGAGTTATGCAGATCAGAGGAGGCGAGATCTTGAGTTTGCAGTAGGGGATCATGTTTCTAACGTACCGTATTTTTTTTGAACTACTTGAAATTTGCGGAAAAATAAAAATTTCTTACATAAATAATAACCTTCCCAATAACGATAAAATAAACTACTCGTCTAAAATATTTGGAATAAAAACAGTTACAACCAAAGTTTGCAAAAACGGTATTCGTTTAAACATCATAAAATAAACTCACTAAAATCAGAGTATTTGAATCAACATGCATAAATTCTTAAAACATAGGCGGTCCTCGGGTTTAGCCTCCACGCAGTCTGAGCCAGCTCACTGGTCCCCACCTCTCGACCCCTCATACTTGTCCTCACCTGCATTGATCAAGTCTAGTGAGTCTAAAACTCAACATGTATAAACTGAGAATAACAAATAATACGTAATAAAACCATATTCATTTTAAAGTAGAGAGTACATACTTAAACTTGAACGTACATACATAAACATATACGTGCCATCGTTCATAAAAATTTTCATAACATACTTGCATCATACATACTTGATCATACATTAACATCATCATTTTGCGTAGAGATATGTTTCAAAGCAAGTACCCCATACATAAATGCGCCTAAACCACAGTACTAGGCTGTCAGGGATGTCCACTAGCACATACATGAGATCCCCGGTCATGCTTTGCCGGGTGGATTGGTCCTAGTCATGCTTTACCACTTTTCAATCCTGATCTAAACCCGGTCAAGCTTTACCGGGGTGGAGAGGTCCTCGGCTATGTTCACCAACTTCCAAACTCGTTCATATTTGGTCACAAGACATTTAGCATACCTAAAAAATAACACATTTTCTTTTGCACGTCGAACATACTTAAAAACGTTGAGGGCTTCGTTGGAACGCTCTGGACATGCTGCCCTAACCACAACAGCAAAGATTCAGGAGATCCCAACGAAGCCTGCAACCAAAACTTTAGAAAACGTGAAGAACATGCCCAAATTTTCACAGCTTGAGCGGTTTTACGATAAAAATCATATCTCTCTCATTTCTTATTAGAAAATTACGAATTTGCTATTGAATTGATGATAACACAGAGTACTAAAATTTTATGTTGAAAACATTTCCAGAAAACCAACCAAAATTCGTATAATTTAAAATAACAGAGGGTGACAGGTTTTGTGGCACAGAAATTTCACAGCTTGAGCAGTCTCACGAAAATGATCATAACTCACTCATTTCTTGTCCAAAAATTACGAATTTACTGTCAAATAGAAGGTATCAAATAGTACTACGTTTATATGTTGAAAGTGTTCTAGAAAATCCACTGAAAATGAACAGTATTCAAAATGACAGAAAACTCGTTTTTTAAACTCTAAAAATCATTTCAAAATCGATCCATCCATTTTTGCTCAAACTTTGCATAACATACATGGATTTTTGTACACAATAAACATCAAACATATTGTATGACAAGATCGATGCAAAAACGAAAGAATATACATTCTTTTGATGTTTATAATCACGAAACGACGATTATCGAAGCGGAGAGATGCGAGGGTTGATTCGAGACGAATTGTGGCGCGATTTCTTGCTACGAAAAATGATCGAGAAATGCTGAAATGATGAAGGGGAAAAGGGTGGTGGCTGCTGCTCTCCAAGAACCCTACCTCTTCCAAAAGAAATGAAATGGAATGCAATGAAATATGTGTGTGTGTGCATAGGCCAAGTGTGTGTATGTCTATATGTGCATGTGTGTGTGAGTGAGTAACGTGTGTGTGTGTTAAAGGGTTAGTGGGTTAGTGGGAATTAAGGGGTTTAATTAATAATTAACTTGCTAATTAAGAATACTAACCCACTATTAACTTTACTAAAAATCCCATTATTTAGAATAAAATACTCAAGTGATAAACTTTGAAATTTTAAAATCTTAAAAATCACCTAATAATTAAATTGGGCTTTAAAAAGCTTAAAAAATTAATAAATCATTTAAAATCTCACTCTCTTGACTTAAAATAAAATATCACATTTTAAAATGCATAAATCTTCGTCGGTCTCTTTTCCTCAATCCCGCATCGATTATTCGCCTGAAACGTAAAAATCAAGGAAAATGTTTAAATGTGCATCTAATAAACACAAATAATTTAAAATAATGTAAATTCATCAATTATGCATCTCTAAAATCATTTTAAACATAAATAAATAATTTAACTATTAAATAAATGCATAGGTTTTACGTGTACTGATTTTGGGCTCTAAAATATTTTTGTGAAGGTCGCACCAATGAAGGGTGTGGAGATTCGGAAAGAAGGGCAAGCTCAGCCCTAGATTCATCGGACCCTTCGAGATCCTAGAGAGATTTGGTACACTCGCCTACAGAGTGGCATTACCACCGAATCTGGCGGGAGTTCATAATGTGTTTCACGTCTCTATGCTGCAGAAATACATGTTGAATCCTTTGCATGTGCTGAACTACGAGCCATTTCAGCTGACACCGCACATGTCATTCGAGGAGAAACCCACTCAGATACTGGACAGACAGGAGAAGAGGCTCCGGAACAAGGTGATCCACATGGTCAAAGTCAAGTGGCTGAATCATTCCGAGGAAGAAGCCACATGGGAGACGGAGACCGAGATGAGGAGTCGCTACCCGGAGTTATTCGGTATGTTTTAATTTTGAGGACGAAATTTCATTTAAGAGGGGGAGAGTTGTAAGGTCCAGAAATTTAAATTTACGTAACCTGAATGCATGCAATATAGGATTTAATTTAAATTATGTGTTTATTTATTTTTATGCATTTGAGGCATAATTATTGCATGATATGATTCATTTTTGGTAGTGTGTTTGGACTTGGTGGGCCTATTTTTAAGCTTAATGGGCTCAAAACCCTTTTAAAAATTTTATAGCGCCCATTAGTGCATAATTAAGCATTTTAAATTGTACCCTAATCAACCCTAAACCTAAATAAAACCAAGCAGCCGCCCCTCCCCCTCTTTTAAGCAGCCTCCACTTGATTTCTTCAGCCAAAAGCTTCGGCCATTGGTGCCCTCTCAAGAAAAGTTCATCCCCGCTCTTCCGGTGCCTCCTTGACTTGCAAATCTCCTAGGTTTTCGAGTTTAATTCTTCAAGGCACACTTGTTTTTTCCCTTTGTGCATCATACACGCTGATATTATGCAACTTTTATGTTAATGCATGTCAAACCTTCGATCTTGTTTGGAGCTCAAAGTTTTATTCGATTTTGTACAAGTTCTCGATTTTTATGATCAACTCACGTTTTTCCTTGAATTGTTGCAAAGGGGCTGTTGAGTTCTTGATGTTAGGAGGCTAGGAACGATGATTTGATGTTGTTATAGTGCTGGATTTGATGGGGTAAGGTTTAGGGTGAGGGCCGAGATTGGTATCATAGGCGGCTAGGGTTTTGGGGGAGGTAGTGTGCGCGGGGATGGGGCTACCGGTGCAAGAGTCGATCCAAGGCTTAGACCAGACCATGATGGATCTGAGACATGGCTGAGGATGGATCCAATGCTGCTGGAGCCACCCCTGAAGTCGATCGATCGAGTGGTAGAGGAGTTGGCCACGGGTGGTGTTTCCTTGAGGGCTAGCGATTGTTGGTGCGATGCGGCTTGCATGGGAGTGTAGCCGTTGGTTCAGCAGGTTCAGAGGGAGCCTATGGTTGTCTAAGTGAGGTTGGTTAGGGGCTGGTCCCGTTGGGTGAATGCTAGGATCGAAAATACGAAAAGTAGGGCGTCTAGGGTTTCGAGTGGTAGACTTGCAGAATTTTTCAGAAACTTTCAGCAAGGGTTTGGTGGTCTTGCGGGGTCTGGAATTGAGGTTTTAGGGGCTGCTCTAGTAGATTTTAAAACGAATCATTTGGGTTTTGGAACATGATGGATCGTATGCTCGGCACATTTGAGGTGCTTTTAACACAATAAATCAATGAGCTGCAATAGCTCGCGTTCTAAGAATGATGACATCGATGAATTAGATCGATTTTGGTTAGAAACCAAGCGGAAAACACTAGAAGTAATCCTTCGTTAAGAAAGCTAATTAGTTAGAGCTTTTAATCTTTTGTAACTGATTAACTGAAGATACGGGAGATCAGTTCTAGCATGTATCAGTTTTGTTATTGTGAGAACTGAACTGATAGCTACTCGAACTGATAAAATCAGTTTAAAGCAAGGGGTTAACAGTAAAAGTACACAAGATATTTTTATGGATGTTCGGAGACTTCAACTGCTCCTACATCACCCCGTATACCACCTCGGGTAGGATCCACTAGAAGACTTTGATTTATACAACTTTTTGTACGAACCCACTCAGCTTAGGTCTTACACTACTGCCTAAGTGAACTCCTAGACTAGGCTAAAGGCAGCACCTTCCAGGCAACACTTCTTTAACGTCTATGTGAGAAAGAATACATACACAAGTTTAACGTCTTTGTGCAAGACTGTATTTAGGGTGGTGGTGTGTGCGTGTGTGAGAAATGATATCTGAGAATAATACGAAATTGTTCTCACACACTAAGGAAAATAAGCTTCTAAACTAAGCTGATATAACTTTGGAGTGTTCCCTCAACTGGGAGGTTTCTTCTTTGTAAGCTGATACGCGATATGCGTGCCCTCTCTGTATCTTATATTTTTACTCGTCAACTCTCATCATCGTCTTCACTGAGCTTAGGCTTCTATTTATAGAAGTTTGGCTGAACGTACAGTGAGACTCAGTGAATGAATCCGTTGCAGTTTGAATTTGTTCCCCCAAATAAATATCTAGAACAATTGGCTTTAAACGCTGCTGCAACGTCTCTTATTGTACCTTGATAGTAAAATAGCTTTTGTACCTTTGTGCACAGCTGGATTAAGCTTGTCGTATATGCAAACTAGTTCGATCCTAACTGATGTTCTGAACTGATCTTGAACTGGTGAGGTGAAATCAGTTGACTCGTCAGCTGAACTAATTTCACTGATTCAGTTGAACTGATCATTTGGGCTCTTCATCAGTTGAAAACTTCATCAGCTGGCCGGGCTTCTGAAGGTCTTCTGCTGAACCACATGTCAACGGGACAATCAGTTGAACTGCTCTTGATACTTCAGTTGTACTGGTTCAGTTCGATCAATCAATTTTCACTTTGAGTTTGCGTCTCGATAGCTTCAGTAAAGCTTGGTAACTGATCAATTTGATGCATGGTCAGTTTCAGTTTCTGCGCACTTAGGTAAACTCATTAGAAATAAATAAACAAGTTTTGTTAACATCAAAATTAAGATTACGAAACATGAAATGTTCTAAGAGAACGGGCTCTAGTTTACGTCTAAGAAATACTTTTAAAAATTTTTTGGGATGATTCAAGGAGATTGGTAAGCTTCGGGTCGAAATTTAGAGGTCCAAGGGTAAAATGGTCATTTTGGGTTTCCAGGGGCAAAATAGTTATTTTGCACCCGAGTCGATATTTTTGACATGGCAGCTCCCTGAGCACATTTTATCATGTTTTTAAATTTTTATGCATCATGATCACGATTTTTTTGAATTTATGAAATATACGTTGCATGCTTGTTTTAAAAAATTTACGCATGTGCATAATTTTGATAAGTTATGAAAATGATGATAATTTGAAGGATGAGAATTATTTGTGGCTATCGAAGTATATGTAAATGCTTAAGACGTATATGTAATGATGATGATGAGGCATAGGCACAATGGATGGGTAATATTGTCACTGATGCCTGACAGCCGCCGGGTACCGCTGTTCTATGTATGATAGATCCATCGTAAAAGATGAATGATGTACGACAGTCACAACTAATGAACTGAATTCACCAAAGTGAATAATGTTAATGATGAACGATGAATGATGTTAATGATGAACTGTTTTGACATGTAATGATTTCATATGGCATGTCTGCATTTATGCTTTTTAAGTGCATGAAAGGTATGTTGATTACAGTATATTTTCACTGCTGTGTGTTAGGTATATGTACTTGTTATTTCTGATACAGGTGTGTTGAATCTTTAGACTCACTAGGCGTGTGTGATGCAGGTAAGCATGTTTTTTATGGGACTGGAGTTGCAGAACTCTGAGTCGGAGGATTGGATGTGTGTGCACGACCCGAGGACCACATTTCTTCCGCACATGATATTTTTATGGATTTTGAGAGAGCATGAGCATTTTTATTACACTGTTTATTTTTAGTATTTTAATTGTTTATGTTTACGTATATTTTACTGGATGGGCTTGGCCATTTTAAACTGCTCTACTTTTGCTGTCTAATATCTACGATTATTTTAAGAGGATATATTTTTTAGTAGAGTTGCATGCATGCAAAATATTTAAATGGGATTTTCGAAATTTGAGCTTTAAAAAAAAATATTTCTGCATTTTAAATAAGTAGATGTTTCACCTAAACCGATCCATCATAATTAATCAATAAATTTTTAATTTATAAGCATGAATACAAATATAAATTTATATATATATATATATAACAAATTTTTATAGCAATATAGATAAATAACTGATCAAAATATTATGAAATTTGATAAATTTTTAACAGTCTCTTTGGAAAATCTAAGGTTCGTTATTATTAATATGATCAACGTCACTCCATAGTATCCCTCCATGCATTTGCATTTACTCTTGGAGATCATAGTTTACGCCAGAGTTCAATAGTTTACATGATGTGACCCTTACATGTAAAGATTATAGTTTAATTACAGCATAGTTCAATAGTTATGTCGATTGTCTAATGTGTTCTTGGAGAATTCTGTAATGCATCTTCAATGTTTCTCCTCTCCAACCAGTCACTTGTGCAACAAATCATCTTCATTACAAATTTCTAATTGATATAAATTAAAAATAGTTTATAAAATCCATTCCAAAGAATATTAATTTAATATAATCTCTAATTTTTTTACAGAAAATATCAAGATTTAATACTAATTAATAAGCACATAACGTGTGCAGATTAATAATATTTATAAAATATGTTTGCACTAATGATTTAAGAGTTTTTTTTTCAAAAAAATTATTTAGGTATTAGCATCGATGCATAATAATTGATCTCTGAAGAATACCCATTCCTTTTCTCTGAATATCCTTCCACTACAGTGCTCGTATACTTATGGCAAAAACATAAAAAATAAAAGTTCAAATACAAAATTAGATGGAGAAAAAATTACTCAAACATAATTACATAAATATTATAATTTATGTAAAAATTATTATCCAAATTTATGTAGTCGATTTATGAATTGTTGAATAATTGGTTTGAGAAAATACAGAAATCGAAATAGATTATTTAAAAAAAACTTAAAGTCAGATGTACAGACTTCTCCATTTCACATTATATGCAAAAATTTGGAGCACACAAACAAACAGATAGAAACAAACAATGAACAGAACACAGAAAGAGATACATATAAATAATAATATGTTTTTAATCAAATCAATAATGGTTCAAAAAAGGAATCATACGTTTAAAATTCGAGGAACCCTCGACTTGTCTTTAGAGAGTAGAAAAGTGTCGTCTGTGAATGAGGAAGAGAGATATATAAGTGAGAATGATATTTTGTTTGATTAAAAGTCTACCAAAATCTCTAGGACGAATAGAAAACAATTTTTGAATTTCTAAATTTGTACCTAGAGTTTTAAGGTTTGTACGTAAATAATTATATTAGAATCATTGTAAATCTATGAAAATATTGGATACTTTTAGATTTTTAAAAAGTTAAGTTTGAATATCACTAGGATTTTTAAGACTCTCAACAAAATCTAATTTGAAATACCACTAAATTTTTATAAAATTTATAAAAGCATATGTTCAATACCTCCACACCTTAGTCTAGTGGAAATAAAGAAATTAAATATCTATAAGTATTAAATAATTTGAATAGGAGGAGGAAAAAATATTAGGGAGAGTAAAAGTGATGAAAATTGGAAGCTCTAGTGATGTTTATAGAAGACTTTATAATTGAGGGGATCCGGACGCTAATCATGTTCTTAATCATCTTTAGGACAATTTAATTAATTATAATAAACAGGGTCTAAATTTTTTTTTTATTGCGGAACGTAATGGAATACATGCAAATATACATATCAGTATATTAAAAGTACAAATCTGGTACTATATACAATCATTCGAACTAAGGTTTAACAACTAAATATCAAGTGTCCAAACCCTATCTCTAATCAAGGTCCGAAGTCTCCACTCTAATCCCGATCTCTCTTCATCTTCTCGACCCTGAACCCGTCCCACATGTTGTCATGCACACATACAAACACGACAACAGCCGGATAACTCCGGTGAGAAATAAATCCCAGTATAAATCAACGAAACATGTAGTTATATCAACAATGTAAAAGCATGTAAAACATGTAACAAATATCAGTAACATGTAACAAAATCAGAAACATAATCAATATAAAATCGCCAATCAGACTCGTGACTCCACGTTTCAGACTAGACTCAATCCTAGTCTAGGGATCCCGGTTTTCAGACGTTGGCATTCCATATCGATCACCAGTAATAGAAGAAACTCCAATTCTATCCACATCGATATGGTATCGATCACCAGTAATAGAAGAAACTCCAATTCTATCCACATCGATTGCCAATCGTCCGGTGACCTATACGTGATAGACTTTGGCACTTTCGCCAATTCACTATGTTGTGACATCGTGCAATGTGCCCATGGCGATCCCACCACTATCAGACACTTTTGTCACAAGATCACTCGTCTAATACATGCTTCCTATAAATCTATAGAGCAAGCATATCAAATCAAATCAATGCATATAATAACAGTAAGTATGTGATTTATGGAAACTCAAGTATATCCTACTTGAATCGATCTCCCAATACCACATTGACTTATACCTTTCGTCTGTAGTCTTGGTCTGAAGCAATATCAGTTCTGAACTCAAGACTGTCTCTGTAAATCTGAAACGACATATCGTGAATCATAATATCAATATTTCATTCTCAATTCAACACTGAATCTGTTTAATCTGGATTTAAGTCAAATCAACGGCATAACGGCACAATCTCAGTATCCCCGTCAATACCAAATCAACAGACATCAATTACAAATCATAACTCATATCCGATACAATATGTAATTCATTCATAATTCAAATCTGTCCGATTTCAAATCAATATAATCAGAAAATCATAACAATTTCATAATCAGTCTGTTTCTCAATCTGACTTCGATTCTACGATGTCTAACATGTCAAGAACATCATATATGAATCATATTTGATTCTGACAATGTCATAATTTCAAGACATATCAAAACGTAACAAAACTTACGTCCAGTGGTAGCCTGCGTTGATTGGAACACAGTACTGAAGTCGGATTCTAATTCGGACGGACGGATTTCTCGTAAATCGAATTCTAAAATCAAAATCGTAAAGGTGGCCTCGTTTTTCCCTTTTCCTTATGTTTCTTTCGAAGACTGAATTCCATATATATATATATCAATTCACATGTCAAGGCAACGTGGCAAATCTTCAATCTGCATGTCTCGCGCATATGCGCGACATCACTCGGCGCATATGCGCGAGACCATATGTCTCGGCGCGTCCTCTGCACAGCACCTCGTACATATGCGCGCCCTTACTCGGCGCATATGCGTGAGGCCTTTGTTCATTTTACCCAACTCTCGGGTACCATCGCGCATGTGCGCGGATACACGTCGCGCATATGCGCAAGGTTCTCTGGAGTCCCATCGTACAGCTCGCGCATATGCGCGCCTTCACTTAGCGCATATGCCGGAGGTCTTCTGCCCATTTAGCGCATGTGCGCGCATCACATCGCGCATGTGCGCGAAAGGCACTGTCCTCGCACATACATCTTTTCATGCTGAATCAAATCGTGTCCCGATTAATCCTCTCATAATCATATCAAATTATAAATCAATAATTACAGATTACCAGGATAAAATTCTCGGGCATTACATTTCTCCCCCCCTAAGATACAATTTCGTCCCCGAAATCACAGGCAATCAACCATATCAATAAGAAGGAATGTAATAGAAACTGAATAGGAACTTACATCAGTGAAACAATGCTTGGAATTCCTGTCTCATATCTGATTCAGTCTCCCAAGTGGCTTCTTCAATGCCATGACGAGTCCATTGAACTTTTACAAGCGGAATTGTCTTTGTTCTGAGTTGTTTTTCTTTACGATCGATAATCCGAATCGGTTTCTCGACATAACTCAATGTCTCATCCAGCTCGGTCTCGTCTGGCTGAATAATATGAGAATCATCGGGGAGATACTTCCGCAGCATAAATACATGGAAGACATCATGTATTCCTGATAATGAAGGCGGTAATACGAGTCGATAGGCACGATCTCCTATCTTTTCGAGAATTTCATATGGACCAACGTATCGTGGAGACAACTTTCCTTTCTTGCCAAATCGAACAACTACTCTGAAAGGTGAAATTTTCAAAAATACTCTGTCTCCTACCTCAAATACCAACGGTCTACGTCGAATGTTGGCATATTTGGCTTGTCTGTCCTGTGCTGCCTTCATTCTCTTCTGAATCAGTTTCACTTTTTCCATCATATCTCTGATCATATCAGGTCCAGTCTCGGGAACCTCAGAGATATCATCCCAAAACAGAGGGGATCGACATTTCTTTCCGTACAACGCCTCGAATGGAGCCATCTCAATACTCGTCTGATAGCTATTGTTGTACGAAAACTCGCAAAGAGGCAATGCATCTTGCCAATTAGTGCTAAAGTCAAGCACTACCGCTCTCAGCATATCCTCCAATGTTTGAATCGTCCGTTCTGACTGTCCGTCAGTCTGGGGGTGATATGCGGTACTCAGATGTAACTTCGTACTTAGAGCCTACTGCAAACTCTGCCAGAAGTGCGAAGTAAACCGAGGATCACGGTCTGAAACAATCGACTTCGACACTCCGTGCAATCTAACCACTTCTCGGACATAAATATCGGCCATCTGGTCATATCTGTATGTCATTTTGTATGGAATAAAACATGCAGATTTGGTCAATCGATCAATCACGACCCAAATCGCATCACAATCTCCGGAGGAACGTGGTAACTGTGTCACAAAATCCATGGAAATGTGATCTCATTTCCATTCAGGAATGGACAAACTCTGTAACAATCCTCATGGTTTCTTCCTCTCAGCTTTCATCTGTTGGCAATTCAGACACTTGGCTACAAATTCAGTAACATCAGATTTCATCAGTTTCCACCAATACTGTGTCTTCAAATCATTATACATTTTCCTGCCACCAGGATGAATGCTAAAACGACTGTTGTGCGCTTCTGTCAGTATTCGGTGTCTCAATTCTGAAACATTTGGCACAACAATACGATTATTTACATACAAAACACTATCACAAACCTGATATTCCGATTGATGACCAGCTCTGACCATTGCAATTGAATTATGTACGTTCTGATCAACTTTCTGTGCCTCTTTGATTTTCAATATCAATTCTGGTTCAGCTCGAATTGCACATAATCTCAGAGGCTGACAATCAGTTTCAAAGGCTAATCCAGACAAACAGCAATCTTCTATCAAATTGGAAACACCAATCGTCGACAAGGATAAAGAACATACCTTTTGACTCAGTGCATCTGCTGCTGCATTAGATTTCCCCGGATAATACTTGATTTCACAATCAAAATCTTTCAGTAAATCCAGCCATCTTCGCTGCCTCATATTCAATTCAGACTGTGAAAACAGATATTTCAAGCTTTTGTGATCAGAATATATCTCAAATTTTTCACCGTACAGATAATGTCGACATATCTTCAAAGCAAAGACAATGGCCGCCAATTCAAGATCATGAATTGGGTAACAAGTTTTATGTGGTTTCAGCTGTCTCGAGGCATAAGCAATAACATTCCCTCGTTGCATCAGAATACAACCCAATCCTCGATGAGATGCATCACCATAAACCGCAAAATCACCAGTACCTGAGGGAATAGTCAATATCGGTGCACTGGACAGTCTTTTCTTTAATTCAAGAAAACTGGTCTCACATTCCTCAGACCAAACAAATGGAGCATTCTTCTAAGTCAACTGTGTAATCGGTTTGGCAATACTAGAAAAATCTTTGACGAATCGACGATAATATCCTGCCAAACCCATAAAATTGCGAATCTCGGGCACTGACGTCGGTCTCGGCCAAGAAATCACTGCCTCAACCTTACTGGGATCAACTGATATATCATCTCCGGATATAATATGCCACAGAAATATTACATGTCTCAACCAAAACTCACATTTCGACAGTTTAGCATATAACTTCTCAGCCCTCAAAATTTTAAACACAGTTCTCAGATGATCAGCATGCTCAATCATATTGTTTGAATAAATCAATATATCATCAATGAATATGATAACAAACTCATCAAGATATCTTTGAAAGACACGGTTCATCAACCCCATAAATACAGCCGGTGCATTCGTCAAACCAAATGGCATGACAATAAATTCATAGTGTTCATACCTGGTTCTAAATGCAGTCTTCGAGATATCAGAATCCCTGACTCTCAGCTGATGGTATCCAGATCTCAGATCGATCTTGGAATATACGGATGAACCCTGCAACTGATCAAACAAACCATCAATGCGAGGCAAGGGATATTTATTCTTTACCGTTGCTTTGTTCAGTTGCCGGTAATCGATACAGAGTCTCATTGAACCATCTTTCTTTCGAACAAACAGTACTTGAGCACCCCAAGGAGACACACTCGGTCTGATATACCCCTTGGTCAGTAAATCCTCCAACTGTTCTTTCAATTCTTTCAACTCAATCGGTGCCATTCTGTACGGAGCCCTCGAAATCGGAACTGTACCTGGCATCAACTCAATGCTGAAGTCTATCTCTCGAATCGGAGGCAAACCAGGAATCTCATCTGAAAAGACATCAGCAAACTCACACACCACTGGCAAATCCGCCAATGATGGACTCGATTTCAGTAAATCAACTGAATAGACAAGGAATCCTTCCGCTCCTTTCTGTAACAATCGAGTCATAGACAATACGGATATCAAAGGAATTCTAGATCGAGAACCCTTACCATAGAATTTCCACTCATCAACCATCTCCGATCTGAATCTTACCATCTTGTGGAGACAATCGACTGTAGCCCTGTACTTGGTCAACATATCGATACCGATAATACAGTCAAAATCAGACAACCCAAGTACAATACAATCTAACTCAATTTCATGCCCATCATACTGCAGTATACACGATCTAACAGACTTCACTGATATCAAACCCGTCCCCAACGGAGAAGAGACAGATACTACCGTAGACAATGACTCAATAGGCAAAGAATGCATCAAAGCAAATCGCTCAGATATAAATGTATGTGATGCACCAGTATCTATCAATACATATGCAGGATAACCAGAAATAAAACAGTCACCTGCAACAACATCGTCAGGTGCCTCCTGTGCCTACTTCTCAGTCAAAGCGAACACTCTGGCCTGCTGTCTCGGAGGTTGGCTCACTGTCTGGCTTCCTCCTGGCCTCTACTGTGACTGAATAGACGGTGCTGACTGGAAAGAATGAACAGCGGCTGATTGTCGTTCAATCTGTGCCGCTGATCCAGATGATTCGGCACCTTGTGTTCTCTGAGAGTCTCTCTGTGGGCATACTCTGGCAAAATGTCCCCGTTGCCTACAAATACGGCAACTGCCGAACACTTCTCGACACTGCTCAGTGGAATGCTTCCCTCCACAGGTGCTGCAATAGGGTCCTGTATAACTCTGGCTCTGTCGAGGACTCCCAGAGCTAGAAGAACTACTTCCTGACTTCTTGAATTGCTTCCCTCTACCTTTCAAGAAATCCTTCTTTCCGCTACTACTGCTGCCACTTTCAAACCGAGGAGGTGGTTGTTGTGGTCTCGGTGCTTGTGGCACAAACGAAGCTCCTCTCTGTCTTTTCAGACCGGCTTCGGCTCCCTTGGCTCGGTTCAGGGCATCAGTAAAATTATTTGGTCGCCCTGTGTTCACCAATGTAAAAATCTCAGGATTCAAACCATTGATGAACTGATCCGCAATAGCTTCTTCATTCTCGGCCACATGTGGAGCAAATCGCAACAGAGTAGAAAATTTAGTCACATATTCCTCAATGTTTAGCTGGCCCTGTCTCAAGTTTGCAAACTCCGCTCCCTTATCCTTCCTGTACGACACTGGAAAGAATCTCTGATAGAATTCAGTTCTAAAGACATTCCAGGTGATAGTCGTACCTCGATGTTCCAAGGCCCGCTTTGTGGTAATCCACCAGTTCTTTGCCACATCATGCAACTGGTGCCCTATCAGTTTCACTCTCCTCTCATCAGTATAGTCCAAGGACTCAAACAGTATCTCTATATCATCTAGCCAACTCTCGCAATCCACTGAATTCTCAGTACCCTTCAGAGTTGGTGGATTGAACGACTGAAACCTTTTCAATAATGTCTCCATAGGAGTGGCTGTAACGTCCATTGGGGGATTCGAAGTACTACCTTGTTCTGGTATTCTTCTCAGAGGCATATCTAATAATCAAAAGGGTTAGCAACCAAATACACAAATATGTTTCAGTCCTCCTTCGATCATCTTACTGCTGATCCAGAATCGGTGCTGATTCATTCTCAATAACACATGTTTTCAAATCAAGTCAGATAAACAGATAAACATGCATTATAAAGCAGTAAATCATTCTAGAAATCAAAAGCAGGAAAGAACACACATTATACCCCGCTCCCTAGCTCCTATCTCAATCTAAAGGATCTATCGCTCTGATACCACCTGTTGTGGGGACCCGGACACTAATCATGTTCTTAATCATCTTTAGGACAATTTAATTAATTATAATAAACAGGGTCTAATTTTTTTTTTTTTATTACGGAACGTAATGGAATACATGCAAATATACATATCAGTATATTAAAAGTACAAGTTTGGTACTATATACAATCATTCGAACTAAGGTTTAACAACTAAATATCAAGTGTCCAAACCCTATCTCTAATCAAGGTCCGAAGTCTCCACTCTAATCCCGATCTCTCTTCATCTTCTCGACCCTGAACCCGTCCCACCTGTTGCCATGCACACATACAAATACGACAACAGCCGGATAACTCCGGTGAGAAATAAATCCCAATATAAGTCAACGAAACATGCAGTTATATCAACAATGTAAAAGCATGTAACAAATATCAGTAACATGTAACAAAATCAGAAACATAATCAATATAAAATCGTCAATCAGACTCGTGACTCCACGTTTCAGACTAGACTCAATCCTAGTCTAGGGATCCCGGTTTCCAGACGTTGGCATTCCATATCGATCACCAGTAATAGAAGAAACTCCAATTCTATCTACATCGATTGCCAATTGTCCGGTGACCTATACGTGATAAACTTTGGCACTTTCGCCAATTCACTATCTTATGACATCGTGCAATGTGCACGTGGCGATCCCACCACTATCAGACACTTTTGTCACAAGATCACTCGTCTAATACTCATCTAATACATGCTTCCTATAAATCCATAGAGCAAGCATATCAAATCAAATCAATGCATATAATAACAGTAAGTATGTGATTTAGGAAAACTCAAGTATATCCTACTTGAGTCGATCTCCCAATATCACATTGACTTATATCTTTCGTCTGTAGTCTTGGTCTGAAGCAATATCAGTTCTGAACTCAAGACTGTCTCTTTAAATCTGAAACGTCATATCGAGAATCATAATATCAATATTCCATTCTCAATTCAACACTGAATCTGTTTAATCTGGATTTAATTCAAATCAACGGCATAACGGCACAATCTCAGTATCTCCGTAAATACCAAATCAACAGACATCAATTACAAATCATAACTCATATCCGATACAATCTGTAATTCATTCATAATTCAAATCTGTCCGATTTCAAATCAATATAATCAGAAAATCATAACAATTCCATAATCAGTCTGTTTCTCAATCTGACTTCGATTCTACGATGTCTATCATGTCAAGAACATCATATATGAATCATATTTGATTCTGACAATGTCATAATTTCAAGACATATCAAAACGTAACAAAACTTACGTCCAGTGGTAGCATGCGTTGATTGGAACACAGTACTGAAGTCGGATTCTAATTCGGACGGACGGATTTCTCGTAAATCGAATTCTAAAATCAAAATCGTAAAGGTGGCCTCGTTTTTCCCTTTTCCTTATGTTTCTTTCGAAGACTGAATTCCATATATATATATATCAATTCACATGTTAAGGCAACGTGGCAAATCTTCAATCTGCATGTCTCGCGCATATGCGCGACATCACTCGGCGCATATGCGCGAGACCATATGTCTCGGCGCGTCCTCTGCACAGCACCTCGCGCATATGCGCGCCCTTACTCGGCGCATATGCGCGAGGCCTTTGTTCATTTTACCCAACTCTCGGGTACCCTCGCGCATGTGCGCGGATACACGTTGCGCATATGCGCGAGGTTCTCTGGAGTCCCATCGTACAGCTCGCGCATATGCGCGCCTTCACTTCGCGCATATGCGCGAGGTCTTCTGCCCATTTCGCGCATTTGCGCGCATCACGTCGCGCATGTGCGCGAAAGGCACTGTCCTCGCACATACATCTTTTCATGCTAAATCAAATCGTGTCCCGATTAATCCTCTCATAATCATATCAAATTATAAATCAATAATTACAGATTACCAGGATAAAATTCTCGGGCAATACAATAATACACAAAAAATATTTAATATAATGGTTGAACATTAATATCATATATATAATTAAATTATTTTGAAACAAAACGAAAGGAAAATAATATAAATATAGAAATATATATAAATATGTTAAATATTAAAATAATTTTTATATAATTAATGAAAAGAAATTAGAAATATTGAAAATGATGGAAATTGGAAGTTACAGTTACATTTTTAGAAGGCTTCAACAACTTGACAACACACCAAAATATTAAATATGGGAGGTTTCAATTAATATATTACTATAGTGATTATTGACACAATTTATGCGCCGTAAAAAATAAAAAATGAAGTAGATTTAAAATGAAAGTTATCATTTAAATAAAATAAAATGTTAGGATAAAAAATAAGATTGAAATATAAATTTCAAATATGAAGTTGAATAGCTAAATTATATATTTGGAATGATAAAAAAAATGTCATCAACATACAAAAAAAATTAACTTGAATTAATACCATATGGAAATAGATATCAAAATAATGACATAGTCATTTTTTAAGTTATGACAAAATGTATAATTGACCGACGATTTCGGTTGGGAATAAATCTAGCAAGCGGACTATGTCAAATTATAGTAAATGGATGATGAGTCCAAGTATCGATCCCACAAAGACTAATATTTAATTACTAGAATTTTATCACTTAAATTAAGATAGACAAAATAAATAACAAGATGATATGTCGATTATTAATCTAAAATACTAAATAAAATAATATCAATTAAAACGACGGATTTACATATCAAGGAGGGATTCAAATTCAAATAAATAACTAAGACACACAACGGTACCAAACTCTACTATGTTGACACGTGTTTAAATTCAATTAATTATTTAATTCTTGACAATCACGGTGAAATCCCCAAATTTATTTATTAAACGATTCCTCGATTTAATAAACCTATCTAAATCAACAGTCCAATTATTTCTAATTGAATTTAATTAGATCTAAATGCATTAAATCTTCGTGGAATTTCAGTTTTCATCTAAAACCGCACACTGAAACCGAATACTATTTCTAGTCAGTTTAACCATGTGTTGATGACGTCTTTGTTGCTATATTTAATCAACCATCTTCCGATTCGTGATTAATCAACAGACATGTAAATAGTTGATCAGGCTATTAACAATAAATATTAAACTAAAATCAATCAATAATTAAAATCTAGAAAAATAATATATCGAAAATAAAACAAATATCAAATAAAGTATTGTTTGGCCCTATCGTGGTCTTAGTCTAAAGAAATTTATTCCATGAATTCAAAACAAAGGTGAAAACACATATTTAAGTTCAGAGAAGAAAACTAAAAGAAGGAAATAAGAGAAATTCTCTGTGATTTAGGCGTGTGTGAGGAATTCCTCCAGCCTTTGGCTTTTGTCTTCCTCCCTTCTGCACTTCCTCACTGTTTCTGCTTCACTGTAGCCTTCTGTTCTACGCTTCCTTCCTTTTTTCCTCTTCTCTGCTGTTCACTTCCTCCTTGTTTCCTGCACTTCCGTCTTCTCTTCTTTCCCTTCTGCTCTCACTTCTTCTGCGCTGGTTTTACTTTTGTTTTACGCCTCCCTTTCACGTCTATGCCTCTTCTCCTTTTATCCTTACTCAATGGGCCTCCTTCTTTCTTTCCTTCTAAGCCCATGTCAAGTAAAGAAAGTATAGATAAGATATTTATCAAGATTTTTCAAGATTTCAATATCATCAAGCAATAAAAATATTTTATTTCTCTTCTTTTGATATTTTGTTTCCTTTGAAATCTAGTAAATTTATTTTATCTTTTAATTTAAACACTTTTTCACTTTTATTCAAATGTAAATTTATTAATTCAAATAATCACATAATTAGGGATAAAAATTCTAGATAATGGCAAATATTATAAAATTAAATCCCTAAAATATTTGCAAGATTTGGCCTTATCAATAATCATAAATTCAATTTATATTTATGGTACGAAGTTGCTACATACCATATGATATAGCTTTGAATACTCTTCAAGACTAATAAATTCTCATTTAATCAATCAATGTATGACAATACATTGAGCAAGTCTTTTGTGAGACGGTCTCACAAATCTTTATCTGTGAGACGGGTCAATCCTACCGATATTCACAATAAAAAGTAATAATTTTAACATAAAAAGTAATATTTTTTTATGGATGACCTAAATAAAAGATCCATCTCACAAAATACGACTCGTAAGATCGTCTCACATAAGTTTTTGCCCAATATATTTAACCCCACGGATAAATATACAACTCATGAATAACATAAAACTATTGTCTATAACAATATATCACCAATGTGCCTTCACTTAAATACATAACTTATAAGAATGTAGGCTCGCTCGGGCCGTGGGCACTATGGGTCCACCAAGTTTTGAGTAAAGGCTTTGAGGTAACGGGCTAGCTTGAAGGAAAAATAGTTATTTTGGTTAATTGATTTGCTCAATTACGAGTTTTGGTCTATTAAATTTTCAAAGTTCTATTTTGATGCAGTTTTCAGTTATTTTGGTATAATTGTTTATGTAATATCGAAAATGTTGATGTGATCCCAGAAAATTATGATAAAAAACCAAAATTTACCAAATTCCCAAAGTATATTTCACTGATTTTTGAACAATCGTTTCAAGAGAAGTCAATTCCATAATTTACCAAAATCACATTGGGGCCTGCTTTTCAATGTATAATCGGTTAAAATCTTGGATGATTCGTTCACGAAATAATCATCTGGTTGTTGGCAACACTGCATGTTGGCCATTATACTGTTCCGCATGACAGGAAAAGCTATCAAGTCAACGTCCCCCAGCAGCGATGACGTCAGACTCCGCGTCACCCCATCATATGTAATTCAACCCCTATAAGTAGAGCGCACGTTCCTTATTCTTTGAAATCACCTCAACAAAACCTCAAGTCAATCATGTTCAACCCCAGCACCGTAGAACCACTTCATGATGAATACTCCTCCGCCTCCCTGTTTTTGCCGCCTTCCATTTTCCTCCCCCCTCTGTCGATTCCGGCGGGCAACGACCACGAATTAATCTCGGCCTTGAAGCCGGAGTTCGGGCACACCAGCAGCTGCTACGGGGGCTCGCCTAATTCGATCACGAGCTATAACACGACTTACAGTCCGAGTTTAACGCAGAGCAGCGTTAGTAGCCAGTCTCTGCAGATGAACCAGCTGGAAGGCTACTGCTACTCTGTCATGAATTCTTCGCATGGGTACTTTGAAGTCGAGCCTTCTTCTTTCAGGAAAGCGTTGAGCACCGGTGATCTGCAGGTATAACACGTTTCTTGTTTCTAAGCATAAGATTTTGAACTGAAAAATTTCGGATGAACTCTAGTAAATCATTTACACTCCATTTGGAAATATTACAATTGTAATCATTAGTATTTTTTTTTTCACTATTGATCAACGTGTTGCATGATTAGTCCATTAATATGTATTTTTTTTATTTTTCTCAGTTAATTTGCTAAAGTTTGACTTTCATTTTCTAAATTGGATTTTGTGTATTCTTTTATCCTAGAAGTCACGAAACTCGTTGAATATCGTTTATTTGGTATTTTAATTATGATTTTTTACGTGATTTATGTAACGAGAATATAGTTCATGTCACATAAAATAAAATCTATTTAAACAAAAATACCACCAAATATTTAAAAAATGATAGGAAAATACTTATCGTTCCAATATTTTCTTACATGAATTTTATGGTATCTAATATAAGTTTTATTCTCGTAACATAAACCACTTAAAAGATTAAATGCCAAATAAATAATACTTATTGGATTTAGTGGTTTCAAGTGGAAAAATGATCAAACTAAAAAAGAGAATTAATTGGTGGATGAAAAACAAATTTAAAAACGTCACAAGACAAATCCAAGACAAGCCAACTTGTACTCCTAACATTCCAATTTTCAATGTAAATAATATTGATCAATTTGAGAATCACTACTAAACAAATTTCAAATGTTATAATAATATCGTCTTACAAAAAGTTTAATGTTCATAGGATAATCTATGTTTCAACCACAATAAATATGAAATTTTTCTTTATAGAAAATATATGTGATTATTTAGTTAATTTTACATAATTTTTAATCTAATCTAATCTGATCTTACAAACAGTGAGGCAACTGCAAGGTTACTTGTCTTATGTTTGTATTGTAATAGGGTGCAAAATGGCATCGCGAAGCGAACATTATTCAAGCGGCGCCATGGCAAGCGAGAGCAGTATAATGGAAAGCATGAATAGAGCGAACCCGTACAGTCCAGAGGAGAAAAAAGAAAGAATTGAGAGGTACAGAAGCAAGAAGAATCTCAGGAATTTCAACAAGAAGATTAAGGTTCCTGTTTCTCCAAAAACATAATAATTTTTTATATATTAATTTTTTTACATCCCATATATGTATATATTCAAGTCCAACTGGCTAATTAATCAATTTCTAAAGTTTAAACATTTTCCCCTTCTGGTTCACTGATTTAAACTACACATGAATTGATCAGTACGAATGTAGGAAGACATTAGCAGACAGTCGCCCGCGCATCAGGGGACGATTCGCGAGGAACGACGAATTAGGAAAGACACCACAGGAAGATCACGAGGACGACGACGACAATTGGATCCATTTTCTTGATGCATTTTCAACAAATCTAGTGCCTTAGTTTTTTTTAGGCCTCAACATGCGATGGAACAAGCTTTTTTTTTTTTTTTTTTTTTTTTTTTTGGCATGTTGAGTTTACACTAAAGGCAAACAATGCAAAACTTGAATTTAGCGGGGGAGTTTTGCCATGATCTGCCATGTTTTCGGTCAATTCCATCGTGTCCTGATGGCACTTTTCCCGTTTTAGTGATATTTAATTTGGCATTATGTTGACGTAGGAAATTTGAATTTCAGATTCTAACTTATCATACACTTCCGTTGCATCATTTCACGTCACGAGTTCAACAAATTTTTAATGTACGATCCCTTTAGGTCTACCTGCTACTTTGTAGATGTGATTAATTATTTTCAATTATTTAGTGTTGAATGTTTAAGGACACGTGAAGTGAAAAGGTTTATGGGCATGGATATAATAATAATAATACAAAAATATTAATATAGATCTAGTAATTTTTGGAAATCAGAATACGAAGCATGTAATATTTGAATTTTTCATTAATTAGCAAAATAGATTTAAAATGACAGGATTTGGAATGTTATGTATAGTAGTGTAATCTCACATCTGTTTTTTTTTAAAAGAAAATTGGAATGGCATATAAGGATTCTATTGCAACGATGATTTAATAAACACAAATACTAAATCACTGTACAGTATTGTTCTCTTTGATTTCGACATAGAGGTTAATTGGGCATTTAATGTCGAAATTTGAATCAGATTTAGAATTTATATAAAAATTATGTCTCATGAATGTGAGACTGTTTTTTGGTTTTCCACATTTTTTAGTTAGTTGTGATAATTGTGGAATCGTCTTTTGACTTTTCAAATTTTGAGTTAATTGAAAACTTTTGGCTCTTCATATTCTTGAGTTAATGAGAAAAATAATTGAGTTAATTAATCTTACATGACTCTTGGTGATCATTTTTGGGCTTATAAATAGTGTTCATTTCCTCATTTCAAAAACATGAATAACATATCTCTTTCAAACATTCCCTTGAATTTCATATTGTTAGCTTTCCATTTCCTCCGTTAAAGGTATGTTCGGTTCGCCGTAGTAGTGTCTCGTGCTATATCACTGCTGGTTGTTCCGTTGTATCTTGGGAAACAAACGTTCAAGACGATCCTGGAAACACATAAAGGATGGGAGAACTCTGTTTTAAGTACATTGTATTTCGTACAGACCTCAATTTTTTGGTTTACTTTAAGCTTTGCTCTACTGTGTTTTCTTCACCATTTAGTTCACATTGTTTTTACGAAAGTTTACTGTACTTTATAGTTCGATATATTGTGCAACATTTAATACAATAAAGATGTCATTGGTCATAAAATATGGTCAAAACATAGTATTCGACAATCTTGAATGCATAAAATGTAAGATTTTGATTAATTTAATGTTAAAGTCATTAAAAAGGGTTTGACATTATGAACAGGAGATGCATGTAATGGAATAATTTTCACAATCATTGTGACAAATTGATCCCACGAAGTCGTAGAGTGGTACTTAGTCTACTTCTTTGTGGGCACCGATCTATTGCCTTATAATGCAACTTTGTGACTATACGACAACATGCACAACAGTACCTCCTTCATCACGATGCAGTCACTTCAGACACAAATCCACAATCATGAGTCTTCCCTACAGTTAGACATTGCAATTTTTATATTTTAAATTTATCTTCTGTTTTTTTAACAGCCCTCTCTGTATTTTTTTTAAATCATGTATGTAATCAAATTTCAATATTAGTTTGCTAATTTTTTTTTGGGGTAAATTTTCATCTTTTTTCCGACTTCTTTGAGGGAAACCTCGTGACACATGTAGCTTCACTACTTCAACTATTATTCCTTTGTCCAAAGGGGATAATGGTTAAAGATGGAAGGATTTCGAGTCTATCACTTTGTGCAATGTGACGAATAAGATTGTTACCGAAACTACTAGCTATGTGTATGGTGAATGTCTAGGGATGTAAACGAACCAAACCGTTTGTGACCTATTCGAAGCTCGATTCGATAAAAGCTCGTTTGAGCTCATTTAATGAAGCTCGTTAAGATAAACAAACCACACTCAAGCTTTACAGTATTCGGCTCGTTAGCTCGTTAACATGTTCGTTGGTAAGTTAATGAGTAATTTTTTAGATTAAAAAATAATAGTTTTAATATTTGATTTTGCATATTATTTATGAAATATATAGAAAAATCTATTAAATTTATTTATTATAATAAATTTACAAATTTTAATAAGAATAATATATTTTTCTTTAAATATATAATTTATTTTTTAATTAATTTAATGAAAATTTAAATGTATAATTTATATTTATTAAGCTTGTTTAGGCTCGATAAAGGCTTGAATAAGCTCGTGAGCCATGCATATATTCGTTAAATAAAGCTCGAGCTCGGATCGATTATAAAGGAACCAAGCTCAAACATTCAACAGTTCGACTCGGCTCGACTCGATTACATTCATATGAATATCCTAGGGAAGATTATAGATAATGTGTGTGGGCCGAAAAAGTTTTAAAACTTTCATTTTGTATTTTTTTGTTTTTATTATAAAAAGCCCAAAAATTTATGGCCCAAATATCTGATTCAATTTCCATTAATGATTGGACTCAAAAGAAAAACCACCCGTGCTATTTTAAAATATTTATTATTAATATGTGTAAGGAATGTTTATAAGTTAATGTTTCGAAAAATTTTGGAGTCCGATTAAGTTATGGAAATTATGATTAAATAAATTATATGGTAAATTTATTTTGATAATGACCCATATGGAATATAATATGGTTGAAATGATAAAATTAGGGATGTCAATGGGTTCGGGTTTTACCCAGACCCGCAATGGACCCGTGCGTATGGGGCGGGTTGGGGCATACTAAATGGGTCATGGGGAGGGTCTCGGGTCACATTTTTCAGACCCGTCTGGATATGGGACGAGTCATGGATCCTATAATACTCGTTATGTGGATATAAACTACTCTAGGGTTTTATTTTTATTAATTTTCATTTTTTTAGTAACTCACTTCAACCATAACGGTCTTAGCTATTCCTATGTCAACTGTTACATTTGAATATAATTTTAGCAGTACTTGAAGAGTAGTTGGTACTCATCTTAGTAGGCTTAATCCAATGGCATTGATGTGCTCGAGAAGACGGTTGTGGGGTGAGGTGAAAAGTAAGTAAATCACAGTTTTATTTTGTTAATGTACTTTCATTTAATTTTGTTACGGTAATTTTTCTCTTTAAATTACATTTTTTTACAGTTTTAAATTACAGTTTTATTGTTCAATGTACTTTCTCTCTTTAATTTTGTAGTCAATTCTTCAAATAGTTTACCAATTTTTCCTACCATTCTTGATGAAGAGGAAGATGATCCCGAAGAATGTGTCTGAAATATTGCTTACTCGCTGATTTGATATTGATCTGTTTAAGTTATGTTATGACTTATTTTCGGGGATGTCAAGATTTTTTTGGAGAGCTAGTAACTCTTTTTTTATGAAATTCTTTATGTCGTGAAAATATTTTGTTTGTTATTATTAAATATGATCGAAGACATGAATTAATTTTCTATTGTGTTGTCTTTAGAGGCTTGTTTGTTATATAATTCAGTCATGTGAGAAGAAATATTACTGTTTTTATTTTAAAAAAATTCGGGTCTCACGATTCTACCCGGCTCCGTTTCGTATTCGAGGTGGGGCGGATCCGAAGAACATTTAACCGGAGTGGGGCAGGTAATGGGTCAAAGTTTTCTTCATGGGACGAGTATTGAGTTTAGTCATACTCGCTCCATTGACATCTCGAGATAATATTGCAATTTAGTAAAGGGATTTTACAGGTCTGTTTTAAATCTCAAATATTACATGCAACATGTTGATGGACATGATGCAGATAAGCTAAGAAGATCAACACTCCATTTGCTCAAATCTTTTGTTTTTTATTTTTAAATCAAAATTAAAATTTGATGCTGAAATTTGATTTGTTAACATAAAAGTACTTAAACATTGAGATTGTGTATATCACATTTAAGTATTGTGTGCATTTGATATAACACATATTCACAATATGCAGCGGAATATATTAATTTAACGCACAAATAAATTTAAATGCAATAAGATAGAAAAAACCAAATACAAGTATAAAAACTTGTACGGTGGTTCAGGGAAAAATATTCACTAAAAAATTGTAAATAATTTTAAAAAATTAATATTAGTGAAACTACGAAAAACGATATTCCTTAACAGATCAAGGAAGAAAATTGTATCCCAAATAAACAAAAACACAGATGCAACAATTGTACTGCCAAAACCCGGAACCATAAATAACTCTTCAACAAACACTTTACACAAATGTTGTCTTCGAGTGCCTCCAACACTTCACGGTAACACAGCATACAACGTGAGTCAATTCTTCACTGATGTAATCTTTGCTATTCCTTCGAATCTCAAAACCACCATCTCAAAACCACTTTTTTTACGCATGCAGCATTGATATCTTATTTATAGATTTCTTTTTCCATATAGTTTATTCCTTAGATAGAGCCCTACACAAATAGAAAAATAAGAATTTCATTAGTAAATAAACATTTTTGAACAATAACATAATATCTAAAGATCTTATTATAAATATCACTAATGTCACAATATTATCTAATAAGGAAAATATCAATATTATAAAAAAAAAATTATTAGTCTAGAAAGGCAACACTCCATATTTTAATATATCAATATTATCAACAAAGAAAAAATTATTAAGGAATAAGATATTCATTTCAATCTCTATTTTTTTGCTTTTCTGGACAAAATATCCAAAAGTGGTATTATCTTTCTGATATGTATTATCTCTGCCTGTATAATAACTCCTCCCGAGTTAGATAGCTATCTCCCCTGAATTCAAACATGTTAGTGCAGTGTTATTATATAGGTGTTGTAACACGTAAATCAAAACACTCAAAAACATCATTATAAACAGAACAAGATAACTAAATCAAACATAACTAAAAACATAGAGATGACACAGTAAAAGAAAAATAAAACAATTTACGGAGCATCTCCAACAATTTACGGAGTATCTTCAACAATATCTTGATTATGATGATATCATGGTCATCATCATGATCAACATCGGACTCATCCATTTTTGCATCAGCAGTAGCTTCGACTTCTACTCCTCCTTTTTTGTTCAACAAAGAAACAGGGGCGGTCCTAAGAAAAAAGAGGCCATGTGTGAAACTTATAATATGGTCCTCTTGTATTGATAGAAGACAATTGGAATGGAGGTTAGAGATTGGTCAGATCGTATAGCTTCATCCGCCGAAATCGAAAATTGAGTCTTACGATTTGAGTATTGAAAATGCTGCTGTTATAATTTTTTTATCATATTTAGGTCTTATTATATATATAATATAATTAAAGTAATTATTTGGGTCCCAATACTATTATATATATATATATTAAAAAAATTTGGGGCCCCCATCAAAATGGGGCCCTGGGCATGGGCCCAGTTTGCCCTTGGAAAGGGCCGGCCCTGCAAAGAAATAAACATCAACTTCTAATAGCAACTCATAGTCAGCCAATTGGGTTTCATAGAATGCAATAACCTCTCGTGTAGTCTGAATTTTTTGTCGGCCAAAATCTACTTGAGCTTGGATATGGGAGGTCGAGAGGATAACATACTCAAAAGGCTTATCCTCCTAACAGATTTAACTTCAGCTGGTTTGGTTACAAATGTTAAAGCATCCATGTTGCCAACATCCTAGGCAACACCAAGCTCAAACTAGAGAAGATCAACCTTTCGCTTTCCTTCGAAATATGCAGGTGCAATCTTCAGTTGTTCACCCGCATCAGGTAGTTCTCCATCTATTTCTTTGACAAATCCTTGGGATTCAAAAATCCAATAGATAAAGTAGGGAAAAGATAGCTTGATGGATTTCCATCTACAAACTGCATAACATAATTGAATGCCATCCGACTAAAATGAAAGTGGTATCACCAGTACCAATCATGTAGAGAACGATATATTGTGATTTAGTAACAACTGTTGTGTTGGTTGAGGGAGTTTATTTCTGATTGTAGTCTTATGAAAAACAGAAGACAAAGAAGTCTAGTTTGCAGTAGATAGTGTAGAACCCGTAAATCAGTAGACGTATAAGCCATGCATAATTCTAGATTTTTAAATTTAATTGACTTCATTGCATGATTATTTTAAATGCATTTATTTGAAGTTAATTATTTATTATTTCAGTTCAGTAGTTTGATTTTTAGCATTTCAGTATTTTCAGTGAGGCCGGACCGGAGTTGGAGTTTTGAGATAGAATTTAAGATTCGAGAAATATTTCCAGAAGTTAATTTAGCTAGCAAGTAAGTTCATTTAAGTTAGAAAGGGAGGTTTGAGGATTAAATTTAATTATTTGAGGTGATTAAGAAATGAACTCATTTAAGTTATTTAATTAAGGGGTTAGCTCACTAAATTATTTAAAGGATTAGTAAGGCTTTCAAGGATTATTAGTTGACTAGATAATCAACATTCCCCTTTATTTTATTATGCATTTTTCGGCCACCCTTAGTGCTAGAAGATTCATTTTCCAACTCATCAACTTTGACCAATTCTTTGCATGTAATTAGTAGGATAATTCTAGGATTTTTGGTAGCACAATTTAATTAATTAATGGACATATCCTAGACTAGAAAATAAGCAAAATTTCGGCCACTACCTCCTAGAAGCATCCACCAACTCATTTGATATCAATTCAAAATTTAAAATTCAAAGGGGAGTGGACTTGGTCTTGATTCTTCCTTATATTGTGCACCCTTCTCCTCACCCCTCATAACCACTCCATCACACTCCCTCCCCACCGAAATCAGACCCATTTTCAGTAGAAAAAACGTGAATAACAGCTAGGGAGAAAGGGAGAAAAATCGAGAACTAGAAAGAACAAGAGAAGCGCTCCACCTCCTCCGTGCCGCGTCGTCGTTGTTTCGTTCGTTTTCTTTCAAAACGAAACCAGGCATGTCTAGATTTCTTTCAAACCTCAATCAAGTCATATTATCATTTATTTTTCAGTACATGATCATGTTTAGCAAGCAAAAACCGAGATACATGTCAAAATATTTTGGAACACACATGCAGAATTTTGGCTCTTCATGGCAAGCTTCACGATTTCTTTTGGTTTGTGAGTTTCAGGTATTGGATTGACTCCAGGCTCCCAAGGCGGCTTGTATACATGTAGTAGGATGCATTAGGACCATGTTGGTCCATTCAAACCAGCCCCATGCTTGCTGGAAATTCAGAATGACAGCAAGTCCCCATAGGTGCAGAAAATGTTGTTCGAAAATTCAGTTTCTTGTCATGGAGGAAGGATCTGATCTTGGCTGCCCCAAGGGCCTATAGCCATGGTTGGATCACTTCCCTAGCATGTCTAAGACGTGACTAAGTTGCCCTTTTGGTGGCTTGGTCCATGGTTCATCGGTTTTTAATAAAAACATCACAACAGCCCCTATACCCCTTCGGCTACTTCGGTTGGACAGCTTTTGGTTTCGGTTTGTGTTTGCTTGGTGTGGATCTTGGTTGGCCTATGGCCCTTAGCCACGGTTCATATCATGCTCCTAGATGTCTAGATCGTGCCATGGTCAATCAAATGGCCACTGGAATGACGCAAGACATCGATCATAGCATAAACACTACACACGCATGCACGTTGCTCTCGGTTGGACCCTTCGGTTGAGTTTTGGTGTGATGCGGATTGTGGCTGGCCTAGGGCCCTTAGCCATGGTTCAAATCATTCCCTGGGATGTTGGTAAGAGTCTCTGGTCGGTGGTTCACGCCCCTAATGGCCGATAGTCTCGAAACCAACGCAAGTCTTGTAGTTGCGCAGCTGCTGGAAATTACAGCAAGTTGCTGTGTCGGTTCAGAGGCTCGTTCGAGTTCTTGGTTGGCTTTTAGCCCATGGCCTTGGACTGGACAGTGCCTCATTGAGTTGGGAAGGTCATGTTTTTGACCGTTCGTCATTTGGATCATTTTTGAGGTCGTACGAGAATTTACGGTGCAATGTGCCAAATTGACTCTCGAAAGAGCGTTTCGTGTTTTGGCCTCTATTTCACCTAGATTTCGACCCTATCATTTTAGGAGCATTATTTTATGATTTTTCAGCGTATTTTAATCATGACTATACGTCGGTTCAGTGTCGGTTCAGGTTGGCTCGGAGTCATGATTAAATGCGAAGTCATTAGGCGTCATAGTCGCATCTTTTGAACGTAAATTGCATAGTTGGTCATGTTTAAGCTATTGCATATTTTTCATGGCACAGTTAGGTTGCAGCGAGCCTGGGAACGATCCAATCCAATTCAGTTGGTAAAATTACAGGAATTTTCATTACGCCAGTTAATTATTTTACGTGCATTAAATAGAAAATGATTATTTTTGAGATTTATGCGATATGGCTTGTGGTTCATTCACTATGTGGGAGTGTTATTTTATACGGTCGCCAGTGACCGATCAGTTCAGTATGGTACCACCCGGTCGCCAGTGACCGGCCAGCTCAGTTCAGTTTCAGCCTCCCCGGTAGCCAGTTACCGATCAGTTCAGCTTAGTGCAGTGCCCACAGGCGTAAAACATAATCTCAACAGAAAATTTTACCAGATATTTCAGTACAGGCTCCAAGGAGCAAATATTTTTACAGTGATTTCTAGTTCAATTATGCACGTATTATAATTGCTCATTACAGATTATTTTCAGTATGCCTCAGGACAGAATATGTTAACTCATGCATATTTTTAATTCAGATTTTTACTCGTTACCTGCGATATATGCATGCTGAGTCTTTAGGCTCACTAGACTTGATTGTTGTAGGTACTGATGAGGTCAGGGCCGAGGGCGGGGACCAGTGAGCCAGCTTGGGTCGGCAGTAGTGGCACCCGAGGACCTCAGTGCAGCAGTTGTTATATTATTCCGCAAACAATTTTTATCAGTTGTTGGATATTTTTAAATTGTGATTTTTGGCAAACTTTATTTTCTTCCGCTGCTATTATTTTAAACATTGAACTTGATTCCCCAGTGATTTTATGAATGAGGCCATTTAAGTTCTTTTAAAAAGAAAAATTTTTAATTTTCCGCAAATTTTCAAGAAAGGAGTTTTAGGCCCCTCACAGTTGGTATCAGAGCGGAGGTTCTGTATAGGGTTTCACTACTACTGACCGCGAGAAGCTCACGAAGCCACGCCTTTGGTCTGTAAGTTTTTCAGTTCAGCATTTTGTTCAGTATTTCAGTTAAAGCATGAATTATTTTGTCAGCATGCTTCCAGATTTTCAGTACTTCAGTGTTCATTTAAAAATAAAGTATGGAATTATGCATGTTAGTTACGTATGGGTTATGTTGGAACAGTATGCCCCCTAGACGCATCTTAGAGCGCAACAGAGAGGTGGAGCCTCGCCGAGAGGACAGGGAGGAGCGTAGACAGGAGGGAGACCTACCACCTCCTCCACCGCCCCCACCGGACATGAGTGCCCAGATGTTAGCTGGGATGGCACAGTTCTTCGCACAGTTTGCGGGGGGCAATGCCGCAGCCGTAGCCGCAGCCGCAGCCAGGCCGACAGGGCCCGAGGCTGTGTATGAGCGATTCATGAAGATGCGCCCGAAGGAGTTCTCTGGGGCATCAGACCCCATGGTTGCCTGAGGGATGGATCAAATCCCTCGAGGTTATCTTCGATTTTATGGAGCTGGGAGACGCAGACCGAGTCCGATGTGCCACCTACCTGTTCAATGGAGACGCTCGCTTATGGTGGGAAGGAGCTTCGGTAGCCCTGACATTGGCTACACTTTCTTGGACCCGCTTTACGGAGGTTTTCTACTCCAAGTATTTTGCTGAGGAGGTTCGTACCAGGCTGACCACCGAGTTCATGAGTCTGAGACAGGGGGATATGTCTGTTACGGAGTTTATCCGTAAGTTCGAGAGGGGCTGTCACTTTGTGCCCCTGATAGCGAATGATGCCAGAGCCAAGCTGATGCACTTCCTGGTGGGCTTACGGCCGATCTTGCGCCGGGATGTTAGGGTATCTGACCCTGCTACTTATGAGATTGCCGTCTCCAAGGCCTTAGCCGCAGAGCAGGATCTGCGGGATATCGAGAGGGATCGCCAGGGCAAGCGCCCAGTCCAGGCACCGCACCGCCCTTCTCCTCATCAGCATCAGCAGCAGAATAAGAGGCCTTTTCATGGACCGCCCAGGAACCGAGGCCAGCAGCAGCAGCAGCAGCAGCGGGGACGCCCAGCCCCGAGGACTCAGGAGCACCCAGTTTGTCCCAGGTGCTCACGTCGCCATCCTGGAGCTTGTATGGCTGGCTCAGGAAAGTGTTTTAAGTGTGGCAGTCCAGACCACATATTGCTGCAGTGCCCTCAGAGGAGTCTGCCTACCCAAGGCAGGGTTTTTGCTCTCCATGCCGCGGAAACCAACCCGGAGACTATGTTGTTGACAGGTACCTTTAAACTTTAAGCTATTATTTGAATTTCCGTATTTTGGGAATCGGGATTTAGATTTTGAACTTAGAACTGTTATAGGATTGCATGCTCTACTCAGATTTATTTCAGAGGAAATTAAGCTAGAGGAACCTTGACCTTTGCATGTCTATAAGTTTAGATCTTGTAGTGGGATTCAACTTAGAGTTCCGATCTTTCAGGGAGAATTTTTATATCTGGTTCCGCTACCAAGGCCTTGATAGATTCAGGGGCCACTCACTCGTTTATTTCGGAGGTCTTTGCAAACTTTCTCAAGATCCAGACCATTGGGCTAGATACAGCCTTTTCAGTAGTGTTGCCATCAGGCGAGGAGATGGCAGCTACCAATGTTATCCGAGATATAGACCTTGAGCTGCACGGTAATCTTGTTTATGCGGATCTGATCGTGTTACCGATGCCGGAATTTGACATCATCCTAGGGATGGACTGGCTATTGAGGAACAGAGTGTTGATAGACTTCCAGCGGAGATCCGTTCTTGTCCGACCGCCTGGAATGGAGCAGTTCTTATTTGAGACGGACAGGTACTTTTCCTTACCGCGCATTATTCCTTATGTTCAGGCTAGGAAGCTCATGCATAGAGGGTGTCGGGCATTTCTAGCAACCTTTTTATCTGTCCCCGAGGAACCCAGCCAGTCAGCCTCAGATGTTCCGATTGTTAGAGATTTCTTAGACGTTTTTCCCGAAGACGTCTCTGGTATGCCACCAGAGAGAGAGGTGGAGTTTTCCATTGAGCTTATGCCAGGTACGACTCCGATATCCAAAGCGCCATACCGACTAGCACCGACAGAGATGGCAGAGCTTAAGAAGCAGATCCAGGAACTTCTCGACAAGGAGTTCATTCGCCCGAGCTTTTCTCCATGGGGCGCGCCAGTCTTATTTGTGAAAAAGAAGGATGGCACGATGAGGCTTTGCATTGACTACCGGGAGTTGAACAGGGTTACAGTGAAGAATAAATACCCACTGCCGAGGATTGAGGATCTGTTTGACCAGTTGCAGGGAGCTTCGATTTTCTCCAAGATAGATCTGCGTTCCGGTTATCACCAGTTGAGGGTGAGAGGTGCTGATGTTTCGAAGACAGCTTTCAGGACTCGTTATGGTCACTACGAGTTCCTTGTGATGCCGTTCGGTCTGACGAATGCGCCAGCGATCTTCATGGATCTCATGAATCGCGTATTTCAGCCGTACCTCGACCAGTTTGTGATAGTGTTCATAGATGACATCCTCGTCTACTCCAAGAATCGAGAGGAGCACAGCCGACATCTGAACACAGTGTTGCAGACATTGCAGAAGCACAAATTATTCGCAAAGTTCAGTAAGTGCGAATTCTGGTTAGGGAAGGTGGCGTTCTTGGGCCACATTGTTTCTAGCAGTGGTATTGAGGTAGACCCCGCAAAAGTTGTAGCAGTCAGAGATTGGGTTGTGCCTCAGAATGCATCCGAGATCCGCAGTTTCCTTGGGCTAGCAGGATATTACAGAAAATTCATTCAGGGATTCTCATCCATTGCCGTTCCACTCACAGCACTGACCAAGAAAAATGTGAAGTTTGTGTGGAGCGAGGAGTGTCAGAAGAGCTTCGATACTTTGAAGCAAGCTCTTATCTCAGCACCCGTTTTGGCTGTACCGTCTGGATCCGGTGAGTTTGTCCTTTATACCGATGCTTCGAAGCTTGGTTTAGGTGCAGTTTTGATGCAGCATGGGAGAGTGATAGCGTATGCTTCTCGACAGCTGAAAATTCATGAGAAGAATTACCCTACCCATGATCTGGAGTTAGCGGCCGTAGTTTTTGCTTTGAAGATTTGGAGGCACTATCTGTATGGAGAGAAATGCCAGATCTTTACCGACCACAAGAGCCTCAAGTATTTCTTTACGCAGAAAGAGCTGAACATGCGTCAGAGGCGTTGGTTGGAGCTTGTGAAAGACTACGATTGTGACATTAGCTACCACCCGGGTAAAGCTAATGTAGTTGCGGATGCTTTGAGCAGGAAAGTCGCAGTGATGGCTCACTTGACGATTCAGAAACCTCTTCAGATCGAGATGCAGAGGTTTGATCTTGAGACTTACCCTCGAGGTAGAGTTCCTCATTTATCTACCTTGACTATCCAGTCCTCTCTTATTGACCGTATTCGCAGCGGTCAGGCATCAGATGACCAGTTGGCACAGTGGAAGAAGAGAGATGAAGCCAAGGGCAGTGTTTTGTATTCAGTCAGCGACGGTATTGTGAGATACCGAGATAGGATATGGGTTCCCAGCAGTGATTCTATCCGAGCAGACATCTTATCAGAGGCCCATACGTCCCCGTACTCCATTCACCCTGGGAGTACGAAGATGTACAAAGATCTGCAGCTATTGTATTGGTGGCCACGAATGAAGAAGGACATCAGGCGTTTTGTATCCGAGTGCCTGACTTGCCAGTTAGTGAAGGCCGAGCATCAGAGACCAGCAGGTTTGCTCAGGCCTCTTCCAATTCCCGAGTGGAAGTGGGAGAACATTACCATGGACTTTGTGACCGGATTGCAGAGGTCAGCCAGAGGATCGAATGCTATCTGGGTGATTGTAGATCGTCTTACCAAATCAGCGCACTTCTTGCCTATTAAGACGACTTTCACCATGGTTCAGTATGCAGAGCTGTATATCCGAGAGATAGTCCGACTCCATGGTATTCCAGTTTCTATCGTATCCGACAGAGATCCCAGATTCACTTCCTCGTTTTGGAAGAGTTTGCATTCGACTATGGGTACGAAGTTGCTGTTTAGCACAGCTTTCCATCCGCAGACAGATGGACAGTCGGAGCGAGTTATTCAGATCTTAGAGGATCTTCTCCGTGCTTGCGTCATTGATTTCTCTGGGAGTTGGGAGTCGAACTTACTATTGGTAGAGTTCACCTATAACAACAGTTTCCAGTCGTCTATAGGTATGGCTCCGTATGAAGCGCTATATGGCCGCAAGTGTAGATCTCCTGTTCATTGGGATGAAGTAGGAGAAAGAGCAGAGTTGGGTCCAGAGATTGTTCAGCAGGCAGCTGATGTAGTAGTCAAGATCCGTGATAGGATGAGGACTGCCCAGAGCCGACAGAAGAGTTATGCCAATCAGCGGAGGAGAGAGTTAGAGTTTGCAGTGGGCGATCATGTCTTCGTGAAAGTGGCACCTATGAAGGGTGTCATGAGATTTGGCAAGAAAGGGAAGCTCAGTCCGAGATTCATTGGACCGTTTGAGATCCTCGACAGAGTTGGGACGCTAGCGTATCGTGTGGCTCTTCCGCCAAATCTGGCCGGAGTACACAATGTCTTTCACGTCTCCATGCTGAGGAAGTATATGGCAAATCCTTCGCATGTGCTGAATTTCGAGCCGTTGCAGCTTACTCCGAACTTATCTTATGAGGAGAGACCCGTGCAGATCCTAGACAGACAGGAGAAGAAACTTCGGAACAAGTTGGTTAAGCGAGTCAAAGTCAAATGGCTCAACCATTCAGAGGAGGAAGCTACGTGGGAGTCTGAGCCGGAGATGAGAAGTCGATACCCTGAGTTATTCGGTGAGTTCTAATTTCGAGGACGAAATTTATTTAAGGGGGGGAGGATTGTAGAACCCGTAAATCAGTAGACGTATAAGCCATGCATAATTCTAGATTTTTAAATTTAATTGACTTCATTGCATGATTATTTTAAATGCATTTATTTGAAGTTAATTATTTATTATTTCAGTTCAGTAGTTTGATTTTTAGCATTTCAGTATTTTCAGTGAGGCCGGACCGGAGTTAGAGTTTTGAGATAGAATTTAAGATTCGAGAAATATTTCCACAAGTTAATTTAGCTAGCAAGTAAGTTCATTTAAGTTAGAAAGGGAGGTTTGAGGATTAAATTTAATTATTTGAGGTGATTAAGAAATGAACTCATTTAAGTTATTTAATTAAGGGGTTAGCTCACTAAATTATTTAAAGGATTAGTAAGGCTTTCAAGGATTATTAGTTGACTAGATAATCAACATTCCCCTTTATTTTATTATGCATTTTTCGGCCACCCTTAGTGCTAGAAGATTCATTTTCCAACTCATCAACTTTGACCAATTCTTTGCATGTAATTAGTAGGATAATTCTAGGATTTTTGGTAGCACAATTTAATTAATTAATGGACATATCCTAGACTAGAAAATAAGCAAAATTTCGGCCACTACCTCCTAGAAGCATCCACCAACTCATTTGATATCAATTCAAAATTTAAAATTCAAAGGGGAGTGGACTTGGTCTTGATTCTTCCTTATATTGTGCACCCTTCTCCTCACCCCTCATAACCACTCCATCACACTCCCTCCCCACCGAAATCAGACCCATTTTCAGTAGAAAAAACGTGAATAACAGCTAGGGAGAAAGGGAGAAAAATCGAGAACTAGAAAGAACAAGAGAAGCGCTCCACCTCCTCCGTGCCGCGTCGTCGTTGTTTCGTTCGTTTTCTTTCAAAACGAAACCAGGCATGTCTAGATTTCTTTCAAACCTCAATCAAGTCATATTATCATTTATTTTTCAGTACATGATCATGTTTTAGCAAGCAAAAACCGAGATACATGTCAAAATATTTTGGAACACACATGCAGAATTTTGGCTCTTCATGGCAAGCTTCACGATTTCTTTTGGTTTGTGAGTTTCAGGTATTGGATTGACTCCAGGCTCCCAAGGCGGCTTGTATACATGTAGTAGGATGCATTAGGACCATGTTGGTCCATTCAAACCAGCCCCATGCTTGCTGGAAATTCAGAATGACAGCAAGTCCCCATAGGTGCAGAAAATGTTGTTCGAAAATTCAGTTTCTTGTCATGGAGGAAGGATCTGATCTTGGCTGCCCCAAGGGCCTATAGCCATGGTTGGATCACTTCCCTAGCATGTCTAAGACGTGACTAAGTTGCCCTTTTGGTGGCTTGGTCCATGGTTCATCGGTTTTTAATAAAAACATCACAACAGCCCCTATACCCCTTCGGCTACTTCGGTTGGACAGCTTTTGGTTTCGGTTTGTGTTTGCATTGGTGTGGATCTTGGTTGGCCTATGGCCCTTAGCCACGGTTCATATCATGCTCCTAGATGTCTAGATCGTGCCATGGTCAATCAAATGGCCACTGGAATGACGCAAGACATCGATCATAGCATAAACACTACACACGCATGCACGTTGCTCTCGGTTGGACCCTTCGGTTGAGTTTTGGTGTGATGCGGATTGTGGCTGGCCTAGGGCCCTTAGACATGGTTCAAATCATTCCTTGGGATGTTGGTAAGAGTCTCTGGTCGGTGGTTCACGCCCCTAATGGCCGATAGTCTCGAAACCAACGCAAGTCTTGTAGTTGCGCAGCTGCTGGAAATTACAGCAAGTTGCTGTGTCGGTTCAGAGGCTCGTTCGAGTTCTTGGTTGGCTTTTAGCCCATGGCCTTAGACTGGACAGTGCCTCATTGAGTTGGAAAGGTCATGTTTTTGACCGTTTGTCATTTGGATCATTTTTAAGGTCGTACGAGAATTTACGGTGCAATGTGCCAAATTGACTCTCGAAAGAGCGTTTCGTGTTTTGGCCTCCATTTCACCTAGATTTCGACCCTATCATTTTAGGAGCATTATTTTATGATTTTTCAGCGTATTTTAATCATGACTATACGTCGGTTCAGTGTCGGTTCAGGTTGGCTCGGAGTCATGATTAAATGCGAAGTCATTAGGCGTCATAGTCGCATCTTTTGAACGTAAATTGCATAGTTGGTCATGTTTAAGCTATTGCATATTTTTCATGGCACAGTTAGGTTGCAGCGAGCCTGGGAACGATCCAATCCAATTCAGTTGGTAAAATTACAGGAATTTTCATTACGCCAGTTAATTATTTTACGTGCATTAAATAGAAAATGATTATTTTTGAGATTTATGCGATATGGCTTGTGG
The DNA here is from genome assembly GCF_025594145.1 of Primulina tabacum. Taxonomy (NCBI): domain Eukaryota; kingdom Viridiplantae; phylum Streptophyta; class Magnoliopsida; order Lamiales; family Gesneriaceae; genus Primulina; species Primulina tabacum. The sequence goes on from NC_134553.1 coordinate 10,414,402, forward strand.
TTCATTCACTATGTGGGAGTGTTATTTTATACGGTCGCCAGTGACCGATCAGTTCAGTATGGTACCACCCGGTCGCCAGTGACCGGCCAGCTCAGTTCAGTTTCAGCCTCTCCGGTAGCCAGTTACCGATCAGTTCAGCTTAGTGCAGTGGCCACAGGCGTAAAACATAATCTCAACAGAAAATTTTACCAGATATTTCAGTACAGGCTCCAAGGAGCAAATATTTTTACAGTGATTTCTAGTTCAATTATGCACGTATTATAATTGCTCATTACAGATTATTTTCAGTATGCCTCAGGACAGAATATGTTAACTCATGCATATTTTTAATTCAGATTTTTACTCGTTACCTGCGATATATGCATGCTGAGTCTTTAGGCTCACTAGACTTGATTGTTGTAGGTACTGATGAGGTCAGGGCCGAGGGCGGGGACCAGTGAGCCAGCTTGGGTCGGCAGTAGTGGCACCCGAGGACCTCAGTGCAGCAGTTGTTATATTATTCCGCAAACAATTTTTATCAGTTGTTGGATATTTTTAAATTGTGATTTTTGGCAAACTTTATTTTCTTCCGCTGCTATTATTTTAAACATTGAACTTGATTCCCCAGTGATTTTATGAATGAGGCCATTTAAGTTCTTTTAAAAAGAAAAATTTTTAATTTTCCGCAAATTTTCAAGAAAGGAGTTTTAGGCCCCTCACAGATAGCCTTTTGGGATGATCTAAAAATAATCTGATTAGTACTACAACAATAAATGGCTATTGTGACACTTTTTTGTAGACACTTTTAATTAAATGTTATTACAAATACTTAAAAATGACACTTGTAAAAAATTAATAATGTGTAAAATAAAAAAACATATTAGATTAATTATCCTGACATTTTTAATTGATGTCATGAGAAACAATTATTTTCTCTCCTCCAATATTTATCCAACCCAAATATTCTCACCTTTATTTTATCTATTTTTCTACCAAAAATCTTCACCCTACTCTCCAATTTAAAAAAAAAACTTAATTAAATGAAAAATCGAGAAAAGCTGGAGAGAACCATTGTAACGTCCCAGATTCGACGACTGTCCTCACTGTATCAAGACGAATCTTTCCAGCGTGCTTATGTCCTCACTCACACGTACCCTGGGAAACTTCCCAAGAAGTCACCCATCCCAAAATTGCCCCAAGTCAAGCACGCTTAACTTTGGAGTTTTTATGTGATGAGCTACCGAAAAGAAGATGCACCTTCGTTTCGAAAATATTTTGTCATGTATTTCGGTTTTCCCCTTCAAATTTGTGTACATGCGATGTTTTAAAATAATAGTATGACTTGATTGAAGAGTCAATAAAAATATAAACATGCCTGGTTTCGTTTTGAAAGGAAAACGAACGAAACGACGACGCGGCACGGAGAAGACGGAGTGATCTACCTTCCTTCCTTCTACTCGATTTCTTCTCTAAATGCTCTCGGTTTTTCTTACTGATTTCTCACGAAAATGCTCTGAAATGTGTACTGAATTTTGGTGAGGAGGGAGAGGAAATGATGGTTAGGATAGTGAGGGGAGGGGTTGCAATATAAAAGGGATGGCAAGACCAAGTCTTGCTCTCCTTTTTGAATTTTGAAATGGCTTGATATCCTAAGATGGTTGGAGGGATCATGACCGATTCTACATGCTAAACAAGGTTAGGATAATGATCTAATATTAATTAATTAAGGGTGATTAATAAATGAAAGGATTATCATGCTAAGAAATGACAAGGAAAGGGTCAAAGGTGAGTTGACAAAGAATTGTTTAATCACTAAGGGCTGGCCGAAAATAATCCAATAAATGGAGGGGAAATATTATTTAGTTAGTGTATTTTTAAACCTTTAGAGCCTTACCTATCCTTTAAATAATTTAGGGACTTAACACCTTAATTATGGAACCTAAATGAACTTATTTCCTACTTACCTCAGGTTACTTAAATAATTCCTTAAACTTCCTTTTAACTTAAATTAACTTATTAGCTAACTAAAATAAACTCTGGGAATGATTTCTTAAATCTTAAATTTTATCTCAAAACTCCAACTCCAGTCCGGCCTCACTGAATTAACTGAAAAGATAAAAATTAAACTCTTGCATGAAATAATTAGAAAAAATAAATACTCATGCAATAATAATAAAAATCATTTTTACTTTAAATACTATAAATTAATCATGATTTACACGTAGTTCAATTCACGGGTTCTGCAACATCCCACGCCCAATTATCATTCTCTATTAATGAACGAAAGCTACTGCCGTTGGCTCTCTCCCTCACCACCCCAGCTGCCGCCGATGCCGCCCTGACCACCGGACAAAAAGCGTCGACGTCAGTATGTTCTTCCCCAAGCCCCTGCACCTCTTTTCTACACTGAATCTAGAAGAAATCGAGTGGATCCAGCCCTGTTCAAAGTTGACTGTGCGCACAAGTTCTTCTTCGATTCCGGTTAGATTTTTCTTTTATTCTTGGTTGTTTGTGTTGTATTCAGTAAGTATTTGAAGCCTATGTGTTTCCCCACTTTTCCAGCCACTTTAGCTTGCTTTCGATGAGATTTCGGTGACTTCTCTGGCAACATTTTCAACATCTAAGGTGAGATTTCTGCGGTAATATCTACAAGAATTTTTTGCATTTACAGTGACAAGTTTACATAATCAGATTTTGTGCATTTACAGTGATAAGAATTTTGAAGCCTATTTACAGTTGGTTGTATTTTTTCCTCTCAATTTTTGATATAATCTATCTAATCCACTGAAAGGGGTGAATATAATTAATCGAAGAGTCAGCCAGCCCATTTGATCATCTTTGTGTGGATTTCTTTTGTTATGACTCAGCCAAGCCCCACAAATTTTGATTGTTTCTCGCTAGTCTTTGTCGGTGAAGAAGACACTGAATTCTTGTGGGCGAGAAAAATCTTGTTTTATTGCATTTGCTTATATTTGGGTTTATGATAAGAAGGAATAAAAGCATCCTGCCTAAAACTGGGATACGTGGCTGTAAAATAGTCTATGATTTGGTTTTCTTGCTGTTTCTTTTGATTGATTATACATGCACATGTGATTAGGCATGAGTTCTTAATTGACAGGGTTTTCACCTGTTCACGCGTAGATCGATGATTCTGGATCGAATGTTAGACAACATGATTCTGAGGCCATGTTTGCTGACTTAGGCCATTTCATCGTAACAGCCGTGCAAGTAAGTATTGTTATTATTGTGCATTACATTATAATTATCTTGCATGCATATTGTGCACTACATTAGAATTATCCAAATTGAATTATATTGTTTGTTTAATAATATCGGGAGTGGATGTGTTTAGTAACTTGGGTTGATTATTGTTGTAATGCATAATGTTTTCACGGATCCTTGAATTTGAGGAATGACAAGTTAAATACAAAATATGCATTCTGCTATTTGAAGTTATATCTACTCTTTTTCGTCCCAAAACCAAACATATATATTTTTCCTTTTTGTGTCACTTCAGATTAGTTTCACGGGAATGGTTTTTCTTGCTCTCCTAATTGCATATAGTGGACAAACTGCATATCTTTCCAAATTCCCTGATCATGTAAAGCACATATTTTATGACTCCATACCAGGTTAATTATTTCTCTCCTACAAGTTCTTATATTAAAAACACAATTCTAAATCTAAATCTCATCTAATTTTCCATTCAAAATTTGAACATGATCTATATCTAGATATGATACAGGTCCACAATATTGGCCAACTTTTGTTGTGGCTAATGATGCAGCAATTATCGCCAGTCAAGCTATGATATCCGGAGCATTTTCTATCATTTCCCAGTCTCTCAGCCTAAGTTGTTTTCCAAGAGTAAAAGTTGTTCGTACTTCTGCTAAGTATGAGGGACAAGTCTACATTCCAGATATCAACTACTTTCTCTCCTCCAATATTTATACAACAAAACTAAAGATGGTCAAACAAGTGCAATGTGATATGTTTTATTATGTGGATCTGTTTGTTCTTCTTTGGGTTCATGTCTGTGGAACTCATAACCATGGTTTTTGTTTTGCAAAGCAGTATATGTTAGAAGCATTCTTGATTAATGTTGGGCTGTATTTTACTGTTTCAAAGACTTGGACATGTTGACTAATTTTTCTAAATGAAATTTTCTATCTGATGTTTGTACTTTTAAGTAAAATCTCTTGCTTTTGCTGTAATGAGTTAACTAATTTGAATGATGTTTCTTTATGCTTTTTTGCTTTCTAGCTTGCTGGACATACTCATTAGCATAATGGTTGTTGTAGATTGTACTTTATAATTGTTTTTATCAAAACCTTCTCTTTTGCACTTTCATGTAGATTTGATGTTCTGTCTCAATAAAAAGTCTATTTGATTCGACGAAAATTGTGGCAAAAGAAGTTGTTCGTAGCATGGATCCAAATACCGAAGCAGGAAGACAGACGTTGGGACCAAATTGGTGTGAAATACAATTCTAGTTGTCCTAGAACAGGAAGAGAGTTTGATTAGGCCATATAATCTTTTACAAAAGGTTGGGGATACACTTGGAGGAATGATAGTTTGGCCTTGTCATTTGGTATGATATTCAACTTTTCAATTAACTAGTATTTATTGATATGTCTGTCATGTTAATATCTTTTTAAACCAATATCAATTATATTTGCAGTTGACAGTTAATGAGGAAGATTTCTACTAGGTGCATTTGGATAAATAATAATTTTTCAGTTTATCATTTGGTATGATATTCACTAGTTTGAATTAAATTTTAATGTCTTTATTTTGTTTAATTTTATTTCATTCATACAAATATATGAATTTTTATTGTAGGTGACAAGAATATTGGATTTTGATTAAGATGAGATGGTTGAAGAATGAAGATGTGCGCCGTCACAAGTTTGCTTATGTATTGCTTTACAAGACTTAATTGTTTGCTAGTTCTTAAACTAAATACATTTAGTACATTTGGTACATTTGTTGGGGTATTGATGTTTTTCGAGGTAACAAATTTTTCAGTCTTATACATTAATGATTGCAAAATTAATGACAATTATTGATTAGCAATTTAATTTCTATTTTAAAATTTTGTATTTGTATTTATGTTAATTTGTTATATCCTTGAATATTATATCATGAAAATATTGAAAATCGATGACATTTCAAAAAATATGACATTTTTATGTCATAATAGAAGATTAAATCATGTACATAAAAAATGTCATTGTAAAACGCATATGAAGACATTTCAAAAAGTCATTATAAACAACTATTAATGACAATTTTCAATGTCTTTATATACTAGTATAGAAGACATTTGTAAATGTCATTACAGATTACATAATGAGATATTTTAAATTAACCTTATAACATATCATTAGTAACATTTTTTATTGTCACTATAAATAACATACACGACACTTTTAGTTGTCATTATAAATTATGTTAACTGACATATAAATTTGTCATTATTGCTATAATAACAAGGTATGTATAAATGTCTTTAAAACATGAGTTTTCCTGACATTTAAAATTGTCATTATATGAATAATTAGTAACACGTATGAAGTTATCATTAACATCTTATAATGACATTAAAAAATGTCAGAAAGTTTAAGACGACATTTGAATAAACGACATTTGTTGGAGGCTGTCACTAAAACTTAAATGTCACTAAATATTGAATATGATGACATTTATGAATGTCATCATAAGCATTTTTTGTTGTAGCCCCCCGGTGAGAACATCAGCAATGACATTGAAATCAGGTGTAACTTCCATGTCTTCTTCTCCAGCAGGGGTGTTGTAAAAATCATTTATTAATTCGGGATTAAAGCTGAAAATCCAGTCACGGACCAACATCCTGCCAAAATTCACTGATCTTTAATCTCCAACACTAGATAGGAGATTGCAGTAAAATTCCAGAACAAGTCTTCTGGCATAGGGAGTCACAGTAAAGAAAACTGTCAGATTCTGCTTTCCATAGGCTCCACATCAAAAATATTTCTTCAATAAATTCTCTATTGTTGTACAATGGCCTCAAAGCTAAAGAAGCTTCGGAGTAGAGCTTTGTGGAGAAGGACTTGCACTCATCATAGCTCACGAGTCAATGTTGTCTTCAATGTTGACAACATTAGCCTCAACATCGACAGCAGCGTCAACAAAATCATCAATATACTCACTTTCATCATCATCATTATCTTTTGACTCATCATCATTAGTATGTTCCTCAAACTCAAAACAAGATTCAAAAGAGGAACTGTTAGAAGAGTCAGGGCGACTGTCATCAAATTCTTGTAGCATCTCCTCATCAGGCTCGCCATCATCAGAGATGCTTTTCTTTGCATTTTTTTACTTCTTTTATGTGAGAAAGATACTCAGCCAAGGGTTTTTCATCTTCAGTAGAATCAACAGGATCACTCGGTCGTAGAACATCTTTTTGTTTTTTTCGATAAGATGATTGAACAGTAGAAATATATGATGTTGCGTTCTTTGCTACAACATCATGTTTTGGTCTTGCGACTAATTCAAAATCCTCATCATTTGAGTCATGTTCATATGAGAAATCAGGGTCCAAAAGATTCGCAGTGGAGGAGGAAGCTCGGAACTTCTTGGATGGGACGAAATTAGGGTTATGCCCTTCCTGACACTTTGATCGTCTTGGTTGTGGAGGAACAGGGAAGACACAATTCATATCTTCAACATCTAGTGGATTTTCAACATCTATTTGCATTATCTGGCTCTCCAAGGGCAATGGATTCAAGTGGAATTAGGTCAACGGCGACCACAACCATCTGAAGAATATTATCAGTAGGCGATTCTGTAGGCGATGTTACACGGGGTGGAATATCAGAACTAGCCGCCATTTCACTTCGAATGTCCAAAGGATCGTATCTAGTTCCAACCATCCGAAAAATTTAACTTAGAATAACAGATGAAACCTACGATCAAACAAGATTTTGCACCGAGAGACACTAGAAGAAAAGTGGGTTTCCGCAGCATGCAATGTGCGCCGCGGAAAGATATCTTCCGCGTGCAATGCACGATGCGACGCACGCTGTAATGTTAAAAGCCGTATTAAGTTTGAAACTATTGGCAGCGTGCGGTTTACTCTAATAACGACGTGCAGAGTATGCTATTGATAGTTATCTTTCGACAGCGTGCACCGCACACTATGGTTAAAAGTATCAACGACGTGCAAAACATGTTGTTGATATGTTGACAATTGGCAGCGTGAATTGCCTGCTGCGGTTAAAAGTATCAACTTTGTGCAAAACATGCTGTTGATATGTTGACAAATTGGCAGCGTGCATTGCATGCTGCGGTTAAAAGTATCCATGGCATACGCAATATGCTGTTGATGACCAATTGGCGGCGTGCATTGCATGCTGCAGTTAAAAGTATCCATGGCATGCGCAATATGCTATTGATAAGGTGATCTATTGGCAGCGCGCAACTGCACGCTGCGATTAAAAGTAGTGATCTATTTGCACGGTGCAACGCAAGCTGTAGTTGACATGTTCAACATTGTACAAAGTGTGCTGTCGTTTTGGTTTATCAGCAACGTGCATCATATTAACATTATTTATATTATTACGAACCAAAATTGAAACAATAATATCGAAACTCAAAAGATTTATCACACCACATCCAACCAATCACAAGAATTAAAGCAAAATAATAAGATAACACAAAAACTAAGTAATTAAAGTAGACAAAATACTCGTTAATATGATCATTTGATGCAATAGTGTATGTAACCCTAGAATCAATAGGATCTGTAAGAGTCACACAAAATGATAAATTTAGAAAACCATGCTAATGTGCTTCCAACTGCATCATCCAAAAAAATCATTTCAGAATTCGGTCGAATTAAGTCTACCTGCTCCACAAGAACTCTATCAACCTAAACTTTCCAACAAGATCCACCAATAGGAACATGATGCACTTTTATTGTTGGATCTGTGGATGCAATTCGACCTTCAGCAACAATTACATCACCACACCAATGAAGCAACTTACATTTAGTATTTTCAGGTATATCTCCATGACTCACATTCTTTAAATTTGACTGCATATAAACCATACAAAGTATTAATTATGTCATATCTATTTTATAACAAATGTGGTTTAGATAACACAAACTTTTAAGATAGTTAACCGAAATGCAACTTGATGTTGGTTCACATTATCAGCATTACCGCTCTTTTTGGGACGATTGATATCACAGCCGCTACCAATATCATTCACAATCCCCATATTGCCACCACTACCAACCTACATATTGAGATAAATCAAAAAATATGTCAACAACAAATCTCCAATGTAAGAAGCTTCATTAGATTACTTCTACTATGAGGTCACTAGATAATATACTGTGCGGAAAAAGCACATTGCATGTCATCAATTTCAATCTAAAATTTAATTTCATTACTTAGTAAGGAAGACAATATAAAAATTACATGATTACTAAAAAATACAGTTGTGCTTCACTATCTTGTGCTTCACCACTTCTGATTTGTGAATTTATTTGCTGGGAAGCTATCCACTGATTAAATAAAAAATGATAATTGGACTAAGAATTTCGTAACATCAGGTCAAGAACAAACGAAAAAAATCAGTGTGTAACTAAATTAATGAACAATACAAACTGTCACAAACAACGAAAGAAGATTCTTAATAGAAAAATAAAAACAATTTGGAAATAAGCCTATATGTCACGAAATAAACAATATCGACTTCCTGTAACTGAGCACTACCAGAAAAAGACACAAATCAAACAGCCCAGTAATGGGAATGAATACCCAACTATCTTAAAAATATATATAGTTTCCTGAATGTGAAACTCAAAGCTATTGACACAAATAATAACTTGGGATCGAACATGAAGCATTGAATACATCATTTCAAATCTTTTCAGAAAACAGCAATGTGGTAAATTTTTATGGACCAGTGGAATCCATTAGGAAATCACATTTAAAGTTTTGGACACAAAGTAGTCCAACCATTAAGTATTATAACTCACCAAGTTGCAGGTTATCATAGAATATAAATTAATAAACAACAGCCCAAAAAAGTCCATAACAATGAATTGATACTTTCTTGAAATGGTGGTGATATTGTCTTCTTTACAAACAAGTCCCATTGGTTTTGATCCATAAATTCGGGCTTCAAAAGACAAAGATCTCGTGAAGTCACTCGACCATCAACAACTTCTCGTATAAGTATTTGGTGTTTGGACTTTCAATCACGCCACAATTTACCTAACTTTTGAAAGATTGAATGTTTCTCCCACTCCTCAACTTTATAGTTCAACTACACATTAAGAAGCACAAAAATATTTCTACATTTTGTTATAAAATAGGAATAAAAATACAATGATAAGCATTACCTGAAGACAACGCCACATCTTATTCTTTATTTCCTCGTCTAAGTCATTCCATCAACCTAATGTGTATGGCACAAATTTTTTTACCATGCAACCTAGAAAGGTGGCATACATGATCGAATTATCTCCAATTGCCTGTCCAAACTCATTACGTTCCAGATCTTTGGGCTGTTGTTGGCAACTAACCAAATTAAACTTTGATGGACCTCGTCCTTTTTTCTTATTAGTTTTAGCATCATCAATTAGCTCTTTATCAAGCAAATATTTTGATGAATCATGTGGAATGTTGGAGTCCACTCTCGATAGCTTATTAGCTATATTTTCCTACAAAATAGCACAAAGAGATATCATGTAAAATTAAGACTTTATTAAAATTAAAATAAATCAAAATTAGCAAAATAACAAAATATCACATGAACTTCATCTACGGATACCTTGCTGCGTTTTTGGCCCAATCTGCTCATTTTTTAATGCTTTATATGAAGATATAGTCAAACATGTAATATAACATGATAATTCAGTGAAAATAAAAAGAAAACAGACAAATATATTGCAACAGTAAATAAAGTGTAATGGAACCTTTTAAATTAACTATAAAATCTACAACCGAAAATTTCAATCACGGATCAATCACGTCAATTCCCTCACACTCATTTCTCGCATACGGTTCTTTCTCGGTAATGTTAATCTTAAGTGTGGACACATCAAGAGGTGTGGATGATGTATAGGCTTCCTCTTCAAGAAAATTCATGTTATGCATATCCCGAGGCGGCGCTTTCAGCAACACATACCAGTTTGATTCGTCATTGTCTCTAGAATAAAATAATTGTTTTGCTTGTGATAATAAAATGAAAGGATCGCCTTCAAAAGTTCTTAGACCTTGGTGTAAGTTGACCAGTGTAGAACCATCTTCCATTTTGATTCTGGTTTCATGATTTGCCCAATCACACCTAAAAACGGGAACTTTGAAAGAATAGTAATCTAGTAAAACAATCTCGTATAACTCCATAGTATAATACTCTTCCAACAATATGTGAATAATCATTCGCACTAGACTGACAAACATTATATGCTTCAATCGAAACACCACTATCTTGTGTCGACCTTTCAACATCAATTATGTGGAATCGATATCCATTTATAATATAACCCATATAAGATATAACATGTTTTCTTGGACCATGTGCTAGCGATTGAATTCTGTCTGATGAGTTGTCGCAAACATGTTTTGATAACCATTGAGAAAATGTTTCCATGTGTCGCTTGTGTAACAATGTTTCATTAATTAAGAAACGACGATATGTTTGTTTAAGCTCCTCAATGTGCATCCTATTTAAAATCATTAAAGGGTGATTATTAGAATATATGAATTATGTAATAGAAAAAGGCAAATATGATATGTAATTAACTATACTCACTGTAAATAAGGCTCAACTTCAGCAGTATTGAACAACACATCGATGTGCAGCTTGCAACACATGGTCTTTTAAAAATTTTTCTTTTCCTTGAGAAATTGGACGACCTTCCACTAATCCATTCTCCAAATCCTGATTCCGATTAGAACGGATACCAATACTAGCCGCTTTTTCTATATAAGCACTACAAAATCGCATTCGTTCTTCTTCTAGGTAACACGCACCTATGCAACCCTCTGGCCTTGCTCGGTTCTTCACATACTCTTTAAGTGTTTTCATAAATCTAAATAACAAACAAATTTCACATGAAAGTAGTGTTTGTAGCAAATTTAAATTATTTGTATAACATAATATTGGTCTAAAAATAAATTAATATCTATTACCTTTCAAATGGATACATCCAACGGAATTGGACAGGCCCACACAAGTGAGCCTCTCTTGGTAAATGAATTGTCAAATGAACCGAGATAGTGCAAAAAGCGGGTGTTTCAGCAATATTCTCCTCGAGTTTTTCTAAACGGTTCCTGTCTAACACTCTTTGACATAATTCAATGTAAAATGCACACAACAGAAATAGAGCACTACGTGGACCTTTAGGTAAAAGACTTCTCAATGCTACTGATAGCAATTGTTGCGTTAGAACATGGCAATCATGATATTTCAGCCCAATAAGCTTATGATCTTCTAAAGAAACACAGTTACCAATATTTGAGCTATAGCCATCGGGTAACTTTATTTTCTTCAATCTAGAGCAATATACATTCATCTCTTTTTTAGACAATGTGTAAGGTGCAGCAGGCAAGTGATACTTATTTTCACCTTTCTCTTGAGGATGTAATTCTTTTCTAATGTTTAAGTGCATCAAATCTTTGCGAGCATTCACACCATCTTTGGATTTTTTCTTCACATTTAACAATGTGCCTATGATTTTTTCGCAGACATTCTTTTCAACATGCATCACATCTAAGTTATGACGTAGCAGCAGTCCCTGCACGTAACCATTAACACATTTCATAGTATTAGTTCAGGATTCATAAAAATTTATGAACAAAAAAACAAATTTATAAAACTTGATGAGTGAAAAATAACTCAAACTCCAGTATGGCAAACTGAAAAAAATTGACTTCTTCTTCCACATTTGATCTGATTTTTGTACATTTTTTGAACTATCATGCGTCTTTCTCTTTGCATTATTGATATTCTGACTCTTTTTTTATCCCCAGTCATTTTCAATGACTTTTACCGCATTGAGAATTTCTAAACCAGTCAAAGGCCTCGGTTTTCATTTTCTCTCTTTTTTCCCATTAAACAACTTTTTTTTCTCACGAAATGGATGATCAGGAGCAAGAAATCTTCGGTGGCCTAAGTATGAAAACTTTCTACTATACTTAACCACATAGAACATACGTCTTCACCACATATTGGGCAACCAAATTTCCCTTTTGTGGCACATCCAGCTAGGTTTTCAATAGCTGGAAAATCATTGATTGTCCACATCAAGATAGCCTTCAGATTGAACATTGACTTGCTAAATGCATCAAATGCCTCCACACCTATGTCCCACAACTCCTTCAAATCCTCCACAAGAGGTTCCAAGTACACATCTATATCATTCCCCGGTTACTTTGGACCTGGTATTAGTAATGTTAACATAAGATTTTCCTTCGACATGCACTTCAATGGTGGAAGATTGTAATTGACCAAGATAACCGGCCAACAACTATATCTGGAACTAAGGTCAACAAAAGGGTTGAATCCATCTATTGCAAGACCAAGACGAAAATTTCTAGGATCTAATGCAAAAGCAGGCCACTTGTGATTTATTGTATCCCAAGCTACTGAATCAACTGGATGACGAATCATATGATCTTGACTTTTGTGATTGGAGTGCCAAATCAAATCTTGATCCATTTCTTCTGATTTAAACATCCTTTTAAATCTTGGTATAGGAAAATACCTTAGCACCTTTTCAGGAACTCCTTTACGAACTTTGAAGGTAACTTTGTCCACCTTCCATCTTGAGGAACCACACTTTGGACATGAGTCTAATTCTTTGAGCTCCTTTTTAAATAGACAACAATCATTTGGGCAAGCATGAATCTTCTCATATCCTAAATCAAATGGTTTCAAAAACTTTTTCATTGAGTAAACAGTTTGTGGAAATGTGGTTTTTTCTGGAAGCATGTCACCTAAGATCTTAAGGAGCTCATTGAAACTACTGTCAGTGTGACCATTGGTAGACTTGTAATTGTATAATGTGACAGATGCTGACAACTTTGTATAAGTCGTATATCCAGGGAAGAGAGGAGTTTCTGCAACTTCTAATAAATCAGCAAATTCATAATCTCTTGCGTCAGATGCAGTGTGTACAACCTCTTCATCTGAGACAAATACATCATCCCTATATAAGTTAAATGCCTCTCTACTATCATCCTCCGATTTTGATCTCCTCCTAAACTACCTTCACCTTCAAATTGTGGGGTATCAGTTGTTAGAGTAGGTGTCCGTCGAGCCAAGTGTTGGCCGAGTGTTCACAATGAAATTTTATGTATAAACAATCTTTATTTTAATAATATTTGAAATTATTGTTTTGGCACATCTTTAGCTGTATACCCATGTTAGTTGCATAGATAAAGTCCTTGAATATACAAATAATAGAAAGAATATGAGATGCTCATAGATGAGTATCATGAAACTCATATTTGGAATACTGTATATTCTAAACAGTTCCTAGTCGATTCAGCCGCCGCTAAGAAGGATATAGGCCGCTCGAGTTTGAAACTAGTATCTGCGATGTGAGTACCATGGTTTTATTGGTAGGGGACATTGTGATGTCCGAGCATGCAGATAGGTGCTCCTGGTAGGCACTGAACAACCCTCCATATAGGACTTTCCAAGTGGTTCTCACTTATCGAGTGGAAACGTCCTAGTTTATGGTTGTACGTCATTAGTCCTTATGACCCGGGACAACATTGAGACTATATATGTTAGCATTGCACTTTGACTTGTTTACCGACTCTAATGGGGTCATCAGGTGGCAAGGTTGGGTGTTTTGTCGAAACATATAGGAGTCGATGCATTGTAGTCGGTGATTCACCGCTTATCTTTGGGTATGGATATCCTATGTGATCTCATGTGTATGTAGTTTGAAATCTCTGATCAGAGTATGGTTGTAATTAAGAAAGGGGTTTCTTAAATTACACCATCGATGCAACTATGACATGACATATAGTATCGATTCATTGACAACTCTCGATATACCAATGGTTGTCGAATCGGTCAGGATATATGAGTTGAAGAGACCGTACGGTACGCTAACCATAATTGAATGATTCTTGCAGACACTATCATTTGATACCTAGGGAATCATGTAAGCGATTCTGCAAGGCATTTAACATGATTGGTTGGGTACTATCAGACTTGAGTTCTAACGTTCTTGTTATCAAGGAGTTAATAAGTAAGAATGGAGCAATTGGGGTATGCTCATATAAGGACATGTTTAATCCCGAATCACATAGAGATGTGAACCCACGGCTAGTTGTATCAATGAACCATTGAGGGCCACACAAGTGCTAGCTTTCTAGATCCCGTTGAGAAGAAAAATAGTTCAATGTGTTGAATTAAAGGAGTTTATAATCGTAAATAAAAATAGAAGTATGACTTCTATAAGGAGTATGTAACTTTTAATTTGAGGAAGTGTTCCTAAATTAAAAGTTGGCCAAACGAGTAATGTATTTGAAAATTGTGATTTTCATCAACATTATTATGGACTAAATTAAATTAATTCAAGTGTTGAATTAATTACTAGGTAGAGTCCAAATAATTAAATTAATTCAAGTGTTGAATTAATTAAACAACAATGGGCCTTGTAGAGCCCAATTAGAAATAATTATTAAACTAGTGGGCTTGAGTAAAATCAAGTAAAGTTTAAATGGCCTCAAATGTGTTTGACACATTTAAATAAAAGTTAATGGGCCTTGTAATAGTTACAAGCACAAGTCAAAATGCATGTTTGGGAGGTGAAGGGTTGGAGGCAACTTTTGAGTTAATGGCATGGCATGCACATGCAACTTTTTGCTTTTGCTTTTTGCACAACCAAGACAACTCATCCTCCCTTCATTCTATATACACTTTGGCCGAAATTTTAAGTGTTTTTCTCTCCAATTTTCTCCTTTAATTTTTGTGGAAAGAAAACACTTCTCATTGAAAAATCCTCTTATTTTTCTAGTGCAAAATAAGAGGGGTTCTAGCTTGCAAGTGGTGGGCTTAATATTTGAGCAAGGAATGCTCAAAGGGAAGCTTGTAGATTGTCTTGCCATTCAAGAGCTAAGGTATTTACACCTTAGTTGGAGTCATCATCAATCTCAAGAGATTGATAGATAAAAATCTTAAAACACCATATGAATGTCATTTCGTGTTTTTTCGTATTTGCTACACATTATAGGCTTAAGGTGTTTGATTTTCTTGCTACAAAAATTATTTTCAAACTTTCGTTGCGCAACCGGGCACCTTAAACCGATTCCCTTTGAAGTGGTATCAAGAGCTATGGATACTATTTTGTATAGCATATACATATATTGAGGTCGATTTCTAACCGCATGAGATGATTTTTTGCAACAAAATCGAGGCCGGTTTGGGGCCAAATTCGGGCAGAAAGTTGCCGCCCATTTCGGGCAGCTCGGCAGCCCGTTTCGGGCAACAAGGGCAGCCCGAGGGGTTGCCCGAACAGCACCTTGTTTTAATAAAAAAAAAATTTGGGTAAGTTGGCCGGAATCCGGCGACGTAGCTCCGACAACGGCGATGACGACTATGATTTCCAAAAGTGTTTTGGAATATCAAAGTGTCATGGGCCTTGAAGTTGTTGGGCCAGTAGATGGCTAACATAATTTGTGAAATTTAAATGGGCCAAAATGTTTTTGGTGAAAAAAGATTTTTTGGGTCCTTAAGTTTAAATTTACAAAAGTTGTACATTTTTTCTCATGAAATAAATAATTGAAGTTGGACTTTAATTATTTATAGTAAATTGTGATTTACAAGAAATTCGGTTATAAATAAATTAATTAGAAAGTAGACAAAGGAGTTTGTATATTTTGTTAATTTAGTTTATAATCGTGGAGGTTAATGATTGGATCAAGATATATAATATTGGATCAATTAATTATCGTGATAATTAATTGATGGTGTATTATATGTGATATTATGCATGAAGGGTGATCAAAAGCCCAAGCCCAATTTGCTAGGTGTATGCTAGGATATTTTGTGTTGAATGATTGTAATAATTATAAAATTTAAAGTGGGCTTGGTTTATGGCCCGTTCCCACCCCATGAGATGTATCCCTATTTGTCATGGATATTTATTTGTAAATGTTAGTATATTGGAAGATCAAGATTGGAAGATGGTGGCCTTGATGATTATGAAGATCGAAGACATGTAAATATTGGAGGCTAATGTAATAGTTGTATTTGCATCCATGCATTTCCCTAGGATTGGACCTAGGCCCGTGTTTAGCTCACACGGGCCATTAGTATTGGAGCAATTGATCATCCTTGTTTTGTTTACTGTTTATAATATATGCATATGATATGTTATAAATAATGAGTATGTGCGTTTTTATTATGATAATAACAAAGTTGCATGAATCCGGCAAACATACGATCAAACATGGCGAGCTTTTAAATAAAATTAACGATGAGACCTTTCAAAATTAAAAACCCTCATTTTGAATAAGATTCAAAATTAATATCAAGCCCGAAAAGGAGAATTATAAAGTTGTTTATAATTTCCATTCTTCCATCGACAATGGGTGCATGATGAATGCTACCCGTGTTCGGGGCTCGGCTCATATTATTGGGAGGGGCCCTGGACACCGGAAAGCTGTGACATCCATTGACATGGTGATGTGAACTACGTGAAACTCCCATGATTTCGGCTTATATTATTGAGGGAACTCACGGCGACCGTCCATTAAGGTTCAACATCGATGGGTAAGGCTTGACACGAAAAGATGAACGACGTCATATTATTGGGTTCTAATCAAACGTGAGACAAAAGTTTACGTAGAGGGTTGCATAGTGATGCAATTGGAAACTACCTCTTAGGAATTGTGATTGGCTGATATTATTCGGGATCATGATTTGCTAATTGGACCTTACGTACCTACTGAGGAAAGGAGTTTCCCGTTTTCATTAGAGGGTAGTGAAAAATGTCAAAACAGTGGGAGTAAAAATTTATGAAGTAAAAGTCCATACTTCATATCTTACTAAATATTTTAATATAGTCATTAACATTTATATGTTTTAATTTTCAATACTTTTTGACAATGTATTCGATTCGCAATTCGCTATCTGTAATACTCAACAAACACGTATTAACCGGACCTAATTACCTCAATTGGCTAAGAAATCTGAAAATCGTCTTGAATTCAGAAAGGATAGCATATACACTTACTGAGTCGTCCCCTGTTGAGGCTCCGGCTGACTGCACTCCTGAGGAATTGCAGACTTACAATGAATGGTGTGACCATGACTTGAAAGCCAAGTGTTATATGCAGGCTTCTATGAAAGATGAGAATTCGGTTCTTTATGTGGGCTCTTCATCTGGTACGAAGACTGGTACACCTGGGAAGGGAAAGAAGTGTTCTTTCCAACGTCCCAAGAAGAACGTGCCCTTGAAGAGGCAAGCTCCGAATCCCGTTGTGGCAGCCACACCTGTAAAGGCTGACAAGACTGCTGATGTTTGCCATCACTGCAAGAAGCCTGGACATTAGAGGCGTAATTGTGGAGAATATCTTGCCCAGAAGAGGTCTGAAAACGGTATGTTCTATATTGAAGTAAACATTTCAATTAACTCTACTTCTTGGGTATTGGGTACCGGCTGTGGCTCACATCTCTGTAATGATTTACAGATGATGGGAAGAAGTAGGAGACTTAGGGAAGGTGAGACCTTCTTAAGGATGGGCAATGGAGCAAGAGTTGCTACCAAGGCCATAAGAGATGTTTATTTGCTTTTGAACAATGATTTTAAGTTGATTTTGAGAGATGTATTGTTTGTACGTGATTTGGTGATAAACATTGTTTCCATTTTTATACTTGATAAAGATGGATATTCTTGTTTATTTAGCAAAGGTGTTTGCAAGATTTACAAGAATGAATGTTTAATTGGTACTGGAGAACTTGAAAACGATCTCTATAACTTAAAATTGAAAGATATTCCACTAAACAATTTCCAAGCAATAACAACAACAAACAAGCGAAAACAAAATAATCTAAATTCGGCACAATTATGGCATGCTCGATTAGGACATATTTTCCTAAGAAGGATGAACAAGCTAGTGGGAGTAGGGCATGTTTGATATGGCTTAAATTAATGCCCTCACAACTTGTGAATCTTGTCGAAAAGGAAAGATGAACAAATTCCCTTTAAGGGCCATGTGGAGCGAGCCAAAGGGTTATTTGATTTGATCCATACCGATGTGTGCGTTCCACTTAGCATCACCACTAAGCATGGACATGCCTACTTCATCACCTTTACCGATGACTTTTCGAGGTATGAGTATGTGTATTTGATGAAATACAAGTCTGAAGCCTTTGAAAAGTTCAAAGAATTCAGAAGTGAAGTAGAGAAACAGTTGGGACGAAGCATCAAGACACTTCGATCTGATCGAGGTGGTGAGTACTTGAGTGCCGAGTTCCAAGAGTATCTTAGGGAGAATGAGATTCTCTCGCAGTGGACTCCGCTTGCTACACCACAGTTGAATGGTGTTTCGGAGCATCGTAACCGGACTTTGATGGACATGTTTCGGTCTATGATGGAATTCATGGAGTTGCCGCCATCCTTTTGGGGATATGCGCTTGAGACAGAGGCACTGTTGTTGAACAATGTCCATTCAAAGTAAGTTGATAAGACACCATATGAGATATGGATGGGTAAGACTCCCAAATATTCTTATCTTAGAATATGGAGATGCCCTGCTTATGTGAAGCAGGCAGTGGGAGATAAATTGGATAGTCGATCTATTTTATGTTACTTTGTGGGATATCCAAGGAATTCAGTTGGATACTATTTCTATCATCCCCAAGAAACAAAGGTGTTTGTTTCTAGGAATGCAACCTTTTTGGAAAAGAAATTTCTATTGGATAGAAAAGGAGAGATGATAGAACTCGAAGAGGTTCGAGAGACACACCCCAATTGATGAACCCACACCCGAAGAGCCAAGAGAGGAGATACAAGCTCCTAGAAGATCCGAGAGAGTCTCGAGACCACCTATGAGGTATGGTCTACTTCTTGAAGAGGGCCATGATGAGCCTAACCATGGATGTGATCCAAGGACCTTCAAGAAAGCGTTATCTGATGCCGATTCATCCAAATGGCTTGAAGCAATGGAATCTGAGATGAATTCCATGCATTCGAACCAAGTGTGGAATCTCGTGGATCCACCTGAGGGAACTGTTCTCATAGGGTGTAAATGGATTTACAAGAGGAAACTTGGGCCGATGGGAAGGTATTGACCTTCATGGCGCGAATGGTGGCAAAATGATATACTCAAAGACAAAGAGTTGACTTTGAGAAAACCTTTTCTCTAGTTGCAATGTTCAAGTCTATAAGGATATTGCTAGCCACAGCTGCATGGTATGACTATGAGATATGGCAGATGGATGTCAAGACAGCCTTTCTTAATGGGAATATTAAGGAAGAGATTTACAAGTCTCAACCTGAAGGGTTTACATCTGTCGGAAGTGAGCATATGTTATGCAAACTTCAGAGATCTATTTATGGTCTAAAGCAGGCATCTAGGAGTTGGAACCTTAGATTCAATAGTACAATCAAAGAGTTTGGTTTTACTAAGAATCATGAGAAACGTTGTGTGTATAAGAAGGTCAGTGGGAGTGCTGTGACATCCCTGGTGCTTTATGTTGATGATATTCTACTCATTGGGAATGATGTAGGAATGTTGCAATCAACTAAAATATGGTTAGCGAGTAAGTTCTCGATGCAGGACTTGGGTGAAGCATCTTTTGTATTGGGAATACAGATCTATAGAGATAGATCGAGAAGATTGCTTGGTCTCACCCAGTCCACATACATTGATACCATCTTAAGCGGTTCTCGATGGATGAGTCCAAGAGAGGACATCTACCAATATGTCATGGCGTGTCCCTATCCAAGTCTATGTCCCCCAAGACTGATGCAGAGATAGCGGCGATGACACGCATTCCGTATGCATCTGCGATTGGTAGCATCATGTATGGGATGATATCTACACGTCCTGACGTAGCTTTTGCACTAAGTGTAGTGAGTAGATATCAATCGAACCCTGGTCTTTCACACTGGAAAGCTGTGAAAGACATCCTCAAGTATTTGAGAAGGACCAATAAGTTGTTCTTGGTCTATGGGGGTGGAGAACTGAAATTAGAAGGCTATACCGACTCTAGCTTCCGAAGCCATATTGATGACTCGAAGTCAACCTCTAGGTTCGTATTCATGCTCAATGGTTCTGCTGTCTCTTGGAAGAGTTCCAAACAAGACAGTACTGCGGATACCACCACTGAGGCCGAATACATTGTTGCATCAGATGCAGCAAAGGAGGCTGTTTGGATAAGGAATTTCGTCCAAGAGTTGGGCGTCATTCTTAATGGAGTTGCTCCTGTCCCGGTGTTGTGTGACAACACGGGAGCTATAGCTCAAGCAAAGGAGCCAAGGTCTCATCAGAAGTCCAAGCATGTATTGAGAAAGTACCACATCCTCCGAGAGATTGTGGAAAGAGCATAGTTGTCAAAGGCGCGCCTCAGGCGCTAGGCGGAGCTTCAGCGCCTTATGGGCAACCAGGCGACGGTGCATGGGTGGGCGAGCGTCTTTAGCGCCTTGAAGCCGCCTTTCTCCGGGCGATAGGCGTTCCAGGCGTTGCGCCTTTTTTCAGAACCATGATCGCATCGCATAAGCAGGTTTCTCCTTTATTTTTTAATGACCCAAAGCCCAACTAAATAAGCCCATAACTAATTTCAGCCCACAAGTAATTTATTTTTAAAAAAAGCCTAGTTTTGCTTTGCATGTCGATACGTATTCTCATTTCTCCCTGCCGATTGAAGCTTCTGCCGCACACCATTCTCCCCTGCCATTTCTGCGCACACCATTCTCCCCTGCCTATTGAAGATTGAAGCTTTATTTATTTAGTTTTTCATATAGTTCATTTTTATTAATAGTTGATTTTTAGTAGAACATAAATATATAATACATTCTCTCTATATTATCGCCTCGTGGCTAGGCGATCGCCTTTTGTCGCGTAGGCGTTCGGGCGCTAGGCAGTGGCTCGTCGCCTTGACGTCGCCTAGCGCCTTGACAACTATGGGAAAGAGGAGAAGTGTCGATTGATAAAGTCGGCTCCACAGATAATGTTGTAGATCCACTAACTAAGCTTTTACCTGGACCATTATTCGAGAAGTATCGCGAATCGATGGGTTTTAAGCATATGGATAGTTGGCTCTAGTGCAAGTGGGAGATTGTTAGAGTAGGTGCCCGTCGAGCCATGTGTTGGCCGAGTGTTCACAATGAAACTCTATGTATAAACAATCTGTAATTTAATAATATTTGAAATTATTGTTTTGGCACATCTTTATATGTATACTCATGCTAGTTGCATAGATAAAGTCCTTGAATATACAAATATTAGAAAGAATATGAGATGCTCATATGATGAGTATCTTGAAACTCATATTAAGAATACTGTATATTCTAACAGTTCCTAGTCGATTCAGCCGGTGCAAAGAAGGATATAGACCGCTAGAGTTTGAGACTAGTATCTGCGATGTGAGTACCATGTTTCACTGGTAGGGGACATTGTGATGTCCGAGCATGCAGATAGGTGCTCCTGGTAGAGTGCACTGAACAACCCTCCATATAGGACTTTCCAAGTGGTTCTCACTTATCGAGTGAAAACGTCCTAGTTTATGGTTGTACACCATTAGTCCTTATGACCCTGGACAACATTGAGACTCTATATGCTAGCATTGCACTTTGACTTGTTTAATGACTCTCATGGGGTCATCAGGTGGCAAGGTTGGTGTTTTGTCGAAATATATAGGAGTTGATGCATTGTAGTCGGGGATTCACCGCTTAACTTTGGGTATGGATATCCTATGTGATCTCATGTGTATGTAGTTTGAAATCTCTGATTAGAGTATGATTGTAATTATGAAAGGGGTTTCTTAGATTACACCATCAATGCAACTACGACATGACACATAGTACTGATTCATTGACAACTCTCGATATACCAATGGTTGTCGAATCAGTCGGGATATATGAGTTGAAGAGACCGTACTGTACGCTAACCATAATTGAATGGTTCTTGCAGGCACTATCATTTGATGTTTAGTCCCGAATCACATAGAGATGTGAATCCACAGCTAGTTGTATCAATGAACTATTGAGGGCCACACAAATGCTAGCTTTCTAGATTCCGTTGAGAAGAAAAATAGGTCAATGTGTTGAATTAAAGGAGTTTATAAGCGTAAATAAAAATAGAAGTATGACTTCTACAAGGAATATGTAAACTAGGACGTTTCCACTCGAGAGATTGATAGGTAAAAATCTTAAAACACCCTATGAATGTCATTCCGTGTTTTTTCGTATTTGCAACACATTATAGGCTTAAGGTGTTCGATTTTCTTGCTACAAAAATTATTTTCAAACTTCCGTTGCGCAACCGGGCACCTTAAACCGATCCCCTTTCATCAGTTTCACCATGGAAGAACCAAATCGTGTAGAAGGATCGAACCCCTTGATAATTAAGTGCTCATACACTTTGTCAAATGTCATATACTTCTTATTTTTACAACGTATGCAAGGACATAATATTATGTCACTTGTTTTGGCGTAGTCCTTGGCTTGTGCAAGAAATTTTTGAACCCCTTCTTCATACTTGGGTACAAGTCTTGAAGGCAAATGAATCCATTCTTTATCCATTTCGTAAATGACCCAAACCTTAACATTCAAATTAATATATGACTTCAAATAATTTTCATTACTTCATAAATAAAATGAGAAAATGAATAAAAATATAACCTAAACTTCTGCCATAAATATTAAAAACTAGCCACAAAACTGTTAATGTAGATTTAATTCAAATAAAAAAAATTATATGAAAATATGAACTATATGTCTTATTTTCAAAATTCACAAAATTTTAATGCATTTTTCCTTACCAAATTATATAATCGAATTTAGCCAATTAACTTATTACTCATGTGATATTGTTACTTGCAACTGTTCTTAAAATTCAATAACAATATCTTTGCTATTTGAAAAACACAAAGGTCATGCAGTACATATCTAAAACTCGTAGTTAGAACAATTTCAAATACGGGTAAATCGAGAAAATAACAAAAACAGTTCTCTAAAATTTTCTATTTGGTGTTTTTCTTTTAAGTATTCAATTTTGAATTATTGTAAATTAGGTTATATTTTCATTTTTGTTCCTTTTTCTTGGAAAAATGACGTGACGTTTCAAATTGCTGACATTAAACCATAAAAATATTGATATGACATCGAAAAATGCTAACATGTCTGATGTCATGTCAGTATTTCAAAAAAAATGATCGAAAGTCAGAACACAAACTAACTTACATGACATAACTCAAATTTGAACACAAACTAACTTACATGACATAACTTATATGTTTAGACATATATATTATTAACTAATTATTAATTGCATGAGTTGCCATGTAATCGGTAACATAATTCGAAATTCGAAAAACGTAATGAATTATTGAAAATTTAATATCCAGTGATGTACTTGTTTGTTAATACAAACAAACTTGCAAATTATTACGTTTTACTCCCAATTATGAAAATTGTTTCACGCTTGGATTCACATATGTAGTTAGAACTCAATAAGAGACAAGTTTGGAGCATTAAGGAATCGGGTTCGTTGATTCCCCTGCCTAAAATAAAAAATTAATCTCACAATATTATTTTATTAATATGTTTATTTCTCCCTATTGTACCATAATTAACCAATCATTCTACCAACTTGGTAAATGAAAAAATATTAATTATCATAATAATTTTTCTGTACCTTGTGGTGGATCAGAATTGGTTTAGTCTGTGCATGAATTTAATCATTGGGCTATCAAGGTTGGTGTTTTGTCGAAATATATAGGAGTTGATGCATTGTAGTCGGGGATTCACCGCTTAACTTTGGGTATGGATATCCTATGTGATCTCATGTGTATGTAGTTTGAAATCTCTGATTAGAGTATGATTGTAATTATGAAAGGGGTTTCTTAGATTACACCATCAATGCAACTACGACATGACACATAGTACTGATTCATTGACAACTCTCGATATACCAATGGTTGTCGAATCAGTCGGGATATATGAGTTGAAGAGACCGTACTGTACGCTAACCATAATTGAATGGTTCTTGCAGGCACTATCATTTGATGTTTAGTCCCGAATCACATAGAGATGTGAATCCACAGCTAGTTGTATCAATGAACTATTGAGGGCCACACAAATGCTAGCTTTCTAGATTCCGTTGAGAAGAAAAATAGGTCAATGTGTTGAATTAAAGGAGTTTATAAGCGTAAATAAAAATAGAAGTATGACTTCTACAAGGAATATGTAAACTAGGACGTTTCCACTCGAGAGATTGATAGGTAAAAATCTTAAAACACCCTATGAATGTCATTCCGTGTTTTTTCGTATTTGCAACACATTATAGGCTTAAGGTGTTCGATTTTCTTGCTACAAAAATTATTTTCAAACTTCCGTTGCGCAACCGGGCACCTTAAACCGATCCCCTTTCATCAGTTTCACCATGGAAGAACCAAATCGTGTAGAAGGATCGAACCCCTTGATAATTAAGTGCTCATACACTTTGTCAAATGTCATATACTTCTTATTTTTACAACGTATGCAAGGACATAATATTATGTCACTTGTTTTGGCGTAGTCCTTGGCTTGTGCAAGAAATTTTTGAACCCCTTCTTCATACTTGGGTACAAGTCTTGAAGGCAAATGAATCCATTCTTTATCCATTTCGTAAATGACCCAAACCTTAACATTCAAATTAATATATGACTTCAAATAATTTTCATTACTTCATAAATAAAATGAGAAAATGAATAAAAATATAACCTAAACTTCTGCCATAAATATTAAAAACTAGCCACAAAACTGTTAATGTAGATTTAATTCAAATAAAAAAAATTATATGAAAATATGAACTATATGTCTTATTTTCAAAATTCACAAAATTTTAATGCATTTTTCCTTACCAAATTATATGATCGAATTTAGCCAATTAACTTATTACTCATGTGATATTGTTACTTGCAACTGTTCTTAAAATTCAATAACAATATCTTTGCTATTTGAAAAACACAAAGGTCATGCAGTACATATCTAAAACTCGTAGTTAGAACAATTTCAAATACGGGTAAATCGAGAAAATAACAAAAACAGTTCTCTAAAATTTTCTATTTGGTGTTTTTCTTTTAAGTATTCAATTTTGAATTATTGTAAATTAGGTTATATTTTCATTTTTGTTCCTTTTTCTTGGAAAAATGACGTGACGTTTCAAATTGCTGACATTAAACCATAAAAATATTGATATGACATCGAAAAATGCTAACATGTCTGATGTCATGTCAGTATTTCAAAAAAAATGATCGAAAGTCAGAACACAAACTAACTTACATGACATAACTCAAATTTGAACACAAACTAACTTACATGACATAACTTATATGTTTAGACATATATATTATTAACTAATTATTAATTGCATGAGTTGCCATGTAATCGGTAACATAATTCGAAATTCGAAAAACGTAATGAATTATTGAAAATTTAATATCCAGTGATGTACTTGTTTGTTAATACAAACAAACTTGCAAATTATTACGTTTTACTCCCAATTATGAAAATTGTTTCACGCTTGGATTCACATATGTAGTTAGAACTCAATAAGAGACAAGTTTGGAGCATTAAGGAATCGGGTTCGTTGATTCCCCTGCCTAAAATAAAAAATTAATCTCACAATATTATTTTATTAATATGTTTATTTCTCCCTATTGTACCATATTTAACCAATCATTCTACCAACTTGGTAAATGAAAAAATATTAATTATCATAATAATTTTTCTGTACCTTGTGGTGGATCAGAATTGGTTTAGTCTGTGCATGAATTTAATCATTGGGCTATCATGTGGTCAAAGTCCATGTTTCATATGTGGGGAAACATCAAGTGGAATTACGTAATTTGTGCATTTAACAGTTGAAAAGGGATGTGTGGTAATACCAAATGGAGGGATGATTTCATTCCAGATACACACGAGCAGGAATGAGGATACTAGGCTCGGTTCCAATTACTCTTTTATGTCCTCTGAACTCTGATATGTAAATTCAAACAACTTGGTCTGATAACAAAGCGATAATCTGCAAAGGATCGAATCAGAGTTCAAAGCATATGTGCAGCGCCACACCAAGTGGAGGGATGATTTCATTCTAGACTCGCACAATATGCAGTGGATGAAAGAGGAGTTCAAAGCATATGTGCAGCGCCACAACATGTCTGAACTTGGTGAATCTATGAAAGAATTAATCGAGAGCTATAAGATTTTAGAAGGCTTTGAACAGTTACAAATATATGGAACCTCTTCCGAAGTGCTTTCGGAAGTAGATCATGTAACTGATGATGATGTTCGCAGCACCTCTTCTACCATAGTGGATGCTGAGAAGTTGCAGCCTAAGGCATTAGGCATAGATTCTAATGAAATTAGCCATGTTCAAAAGGAGACTAAAGAAGTGACACATAAGAACGAAGCTATGAAGAAGAACAGAAAATCAATAAACGAAAACATAACTAACTCTCAGTTTGCTTCAGGAATTAGGGGGCATGGTGATGTACAAAAGAAACCCCATAAATCAATCAAGCTAGAATCAGCTAAAGAAAAGAACAAGGTGAAAAAATCGGGAAAGAAAGCTACGGAAGAAGGTGACATTGATTCCTACAATATTAAACCAAAGTTTTCATGATTAGGCTGTTCTATGAAATATTTTTTTCTTGTGGCTGATCATGTCAACTCTCCACCCAATTACTCTTTTATGTCCTCTGAACTCTGATATGTAAATTCACACAACTTGGTCCGATAACAAAGCGATAATCCGCAAATGATCGAATCATTAATCAAATTCAATCAGAAAAAAATGGCCACTATAATACTAAAATACAGAATACCTCAGAATCACATTAATACACAAGCCAATCGCAAAACTCAGTCCAAAAATCACGCAAAAGTTGAAACAAGAAACAATCTTACACACAAAAACAACCAACAAAAGAGAAATTGAGACAGATATTAAGAACCCATACCAGGAAGAGCTCGAGAAGAATGTGCTGAGGTATAAAAGAGATATACGGGTGAAGTTGTTAAATGCAGAGTCAATGGCAAGTCTCCAATTGTTATCATTCATTGCTGGACATCATATTATTACAAAATCAGAAAATACATGCGTATTACAAGCACACTCGTACAAACAAGCACGCCTGTATTACATAAAAAAGCACACCTGCAGGGACGACGATTGAGGATTTGGCGATGAACGATGGAAAAAAGAGAAGAAGATTGAATCTGCAGGAACGATGGGGAAAATAGAGGAATGTGGAGGGTTTTGATCGGGAAAAAAAAGAGAGGCGCGATTATTTGGGGATTTGGCGCCTTCTCAATTGCAAAGTATTAATTTTACTGATAATACTGACAGTATTCATTGTGCGCCGTAAATACAGCGTTTTTGTTCCGCACGTCGTGGTTAATGTAAGGTGTAACCATATTAACGGCGTGCATTTTAAGCACGTCTTTAAAAATTACATTAACGACGTGCTTTTAATGCACGCCGTTAATATCGTGCCGCAAAAAACCAGTTTTCTTGTAATGAGAACAAAGAAGGTTTGAGAAGAAAAGTAAGAGAAATTAACAGCGATGAATTATATATTCACGGTATAAGCATAAATACGTTTACTCCCAACAGTAACAAAACTCTCATAGACATAGCCCTTTAGATTTTAAAAACGTGCGCAGGTTTTACTAACGTCCAAAATCTCTCGAAACAAACTCAATTCTATAATTACAATTTACTCCCTTATCCAACAGTATAATAAATTTGAACCGGTGCAATCCTTTATTTCGAGAAAACATCCAATTTTAATGCCACGTCGATTTAACCTACATAACATTAAAATTCAAGAAAATTCAAAATCAAGAAGATTAGGGTTTTCTTCAAATGTTATAGGTTAAAAGATGATAGCCTACTGAGTAAGACAAGTTCAAAAACAATCAGAATATATGTCCTAATTATGCCTCAAGTATGATATAATAAGGAAGTGTCGGACATTGATCAAATTGTAGTCTATTTGTACTTGGTGTTGACAACACTCATGATTTTGAGTCAAACATTTATGAACTTTCCTTTTATTCAAAAATGTTAGATTCTACACTAGAATAACGGTTTTTAATGGATTTCTCTAGGTAGCTTTTTCCATATGTATTTTGGCTTAGAAATGGTAGCTCCCAAACTAGAAAAACGGTCTTCATATGACTCTTTTAGGTAGCTTTTTTCAGTTGATTCTAAAATATATATATATCTTTTATATTTTCTCCTCTCTTTTGTTTTTGTCCTTTTTCCTCAATTTCTCCAAGTATTTTTTCACATTGGACAAGATAATGAAATATCAACATTCTCAACTTCTTGACGACTTAGATTGAGCATAAATCACTCTCCAATACTTGATAGGAAGTTTGAACAACAAGTGAGAGTACACTAGGAAATAGCCATCATTCTAGATGTTGAAGCCCATTAGTGTTCCTTTGTATTTCTTCGTAAATGTTTGTACTTTTCGCTTCCGCAACCTTTGTATTTTTCCTTTCATGTAAAGATAATGGAATTTTATGAAATAAACTGGTATTTGGCTATTTTCTACGAGACTTATTGTTATTTGATTAACAATGTCGGATGTCACCGACGACTCGGTCTCGGGGCGTGACATTTTAGTGGTATCAGAGCCGCTTGTTTCATAATCCGGCTGGGAGTTTGATAGACAAAATTTGACGAAGTCAAATTTTAGAAAATGCCATGCCTTTCTATCCAAATTATTCTGATACATCATACTCATCCCCATTTGTTTAAATCCTCAAATTCAAGCTGTCTCCATAGTTTGATGGCTTATTCTTCCGCATAGAATATCGAAACTCAATTTTTTCACTGCTTTCAATCTATGCAAAACTACCACTTCATTTCCACTGGGAAAAATCCAACGAAAAATTTTGTTCGACCCAATTATTCGTCCAATGTTGATTTTTGCCTTTACTTTGATTCTAAATCTTTTCATTCGATTTCTCTAGGAAATGCCAGGAAGACAACCAAGAAACAATCGTAACCCACGAAGAGCAAATCAGGATGATGAAGAGAACTTACCTCCACCACCACCACCACCCGGAGTTAACCTTAGTCAAGGAGACATGATGGCAATTGCCACCATTGTGGCCGCGACGCTACAAGTGATTTTGAAGCCAAACGCCAACAATGCCATCCAGCAACCACCCGAACCCCAACGACGTGGTATTAAGTACAATTATGAATCCCTCCAAAAAAACCGAGTCCCAGCCTATGATGAGAATCCCGACTCGGAATTTGGCCACAAATGGTTCAAAAATTTAGAAAGCCAACTTCATCTGCTGGAAGTGCCAGAATAACTCATGGTAGAAGTGGTGATACCATTTCTTGAGGAAAGAGCACGTAAATGGTGGGAGACTGTTTCGCCAGCTATGGTCGAGGATGGGCCAATTACATGGAAGACATTTAGAAGGGAATTCTTGAAGAAGTATTATCCGACGGAATTCCGTTTGCAAAAGCTGAGTGAATTTGAAAGCTTTAAACAAACTTCGAACATGACGGCGATCGAGTACACCTCAAAGTTCAATGACCTCGGAACGTATGTTCCAACTATAATGACAGATGAGACCCTAAAGATGCATCATTTCAAGAAATGACTAAGCAGCCGAATACAGTCAGCCATAGTTGTATTCAAACCCACAAATTTTGCTGACTTAATGGGAGCTGCCATGAGCGCTGAGACTGACATCAAGCGCAGAGAGGAATAGGGTACGCACAAACGCCCTTTCCTGGTCAGTCATCCCTAGAGGACATGATTTTAAAAGACCCAACCAGATAAGTGGACCGTCAAAAAGAGCCTTCCCAACCCCTTACAACAAGGAAATCAGGCCTTGTCAAAATTGCAACATGAGACACTCAGGAGAATGCTACATGAACACTGGTTCTTGTTCCAAGTGTGGGAAGTTAGGCCACTGGATTGCTGTCTGTCCAGAGAACAAGGAGAAAGGGATTAAACCAAACGCACAAAATCACAAGCCAAGGGAGAACAAGCCCAATGCCAGGATCTTCGCCATAACGCAAGAGGAAGCAGATAATGCAAAAGACATCGTAGCAGGTACTATTCTGATCAATAAAATGCATGTTTATGTGCTATTTAATTGTGGTGCTACCCATTCGTTTGTATCCAAAAGATTTGCAAAGAAATTGAAACTAGAAGGAGAAACTCTTAGTGAACCATTAAGAGTAGCAACGTTTGCTAGCAAAACAATCGAAACCTATAAGGCACATCGAAATTGCAAAATTTGTATCGATAATCAAATCTTCAAGACAGAACTGATTCAACCAAATATGGCCGAGTTCGACGCAATCCTAGGAATGAATTGGTTGGCAAAGAATCATGCCTTGGTGGATTTCCAGAAGAAGAGTGTCAAACTGCAGACTCCAAACCATGAGGAGATCATATACCATGGTAGATCTAAAGAGCAAAAATATCTTCTATCGGCATCACAAATTTGGAAAGCCATGAAAAGTGGTGAAGAAATTTACCTAGCAATGATCAGTGAGGTAAATGATGAAGTTACTCTGAAGATAGAGGAAATTCAAGTTATTCAGGAATTTCCGGACTTCTTCACTGAAAAATTGCCTGGCACGATTCCTGACCGTGAAGTGGAGTTTGAGATCAACTTGATTTTTTGGCTGCACCGATCTCAAAAGCACCATACAGAATGGTCCCAGCAGAATTAAAGGAACTCAAGGACCAACTCCAAGAGTTGTTGGATAAAAAGCATATTAGACCCAGTGCATCTCCGTGGGGAGCCCATGTACTTTTTGTGAAAAAGAAAGACGGGAGTATGAGAGTATGTATCGACTATAGACGGTTGAACAAGATTACAATTAAGAATAAATACCCTATTCCGAGGATAGATGACCTTTTTGACTAATTGAAAAGAGTCAAGGTCTTTTCAAAACTCGATCTGAGGTCAGGATACCATCAACTGAAGGTCAAAGCAGAAGCTATTCCTAAAACAGCCTTCAGGACGAGATACGGCCATTACGAGTTTACGGTAATGCCGTTCGGACTGACCAATGGTACAACAGCATTCATGGACCTCATGAATAGAGTTCAAACCATACCTCTATAGATTCGTGGTCGTATTCATAGACGACATCCTTGTGTACTCACAAAGTAAGAAAGATCACGAGGAACATCTTCGCCTCACTCTAGAGACACTAAGAGAGAACAAAATATATGCCAAATTTAATAAATTTGAATTTTGGCTATCAAGTGTCGCCTTCTTGGGACACATAATCCTTGAACTAGGTGTTTCAGTGGACCCCAAGAAAGTTTAGGAAATTGTGGACTGGCCTCGACCAAAATCAGTAACTGAGATTTGAAGCTTTCTGGGTTTAGCTGGATATTATAGGAAATTCGTTGAAGGATTTTCTTCAATAGTCATACCCCTCACTAAACTCACACAGAAAAACTCTAGATTCATTTGGAGCGAAGAATGCGAGAAAAGTTTTCACATTCTTGAAAGAAAACTTGCATCTACACCAGTGCTAGTACTTCTCGAAGATGGAAAGAACTTCACCATATATAGTGATGCATCAAAGGGAGGATTAGGGTGTGTACTTATGCAGGAAGGTCAGGTAATTGCCTACGCATCAAGGCAATTAAAACTTATGAGCAAAATTACCCAATTCACAATCTTGAGTTAGCAGCCATCGTATTTGCACTAAAAATATGGAGACATTATCTATATGGTGCTGAATGCGATATATTTACCGATCATCAAAGCCTCAAATAATTATTCACTCAAAATGAATTAAACATGAGGCAAAGACGGTGTATTGAACTCTTGAAGGATTATGATCTAACAATCAACAACAATTTGGGTAAAGTCAATAAGGTAGCAGATTCCTTGAGCTGAAGAGACATAGGAAAATTAAATTTATCGGCTCTTTCAGCTCAACCATGCCTTCAAGAAACCATCAAGATTAAGCAAAATCACGATCCTTCCATAGCAAAAATTAAGGAGCAAATTCTAGAAGGAAAAGCTCAAGAATTCCAAACTGATGAGAAAGGCTTCCTCTGGATAATAGGACATTTGTGTGCACCAGATCTCGATGAGATATGACAAGAAGCAATGTCTGAGGCACACAAGTCAAAGTTCACAATTCGCCCTGGGAGCACCAAAATGTATCGAGACTTGAAACAAAATTACTGGTGGAATGGAATGAAGAAGGACGTAGCTGACTTTGTCGCTAAATGCCAAATTTTTCAACAGGTCAAAGCCAAACATCAACGACCCGGAGGACTCCTACAACCGCTCGAGATCCCAACATGGAAGTGGGAGCAAATTTCCATGGACTTTGTGGTAGGATTACCAAAGTCAAGACAAAACCATGATGGGATCTGAGTTATCATCGATCGACTGACCAAATCAGCACACTTTTTACCGGTGCGAATGAACTACAACCTAGATAAATTAGCACCTTGTACATGGACAACTTAGTAAGATTACACGGAGTTCCAGCAAGTATACTATCTGATATGGGTCAAAGGTTTGTGTCCCGATTCTAGAAAAGTTTCCAAGAAGCCATGGGAACCAAAGTCACCCTCAGCACGGCCTATCAACCGCAAACATATGGCCAAACCGAAAGAACAATTCAACCTTAGAGGACATGTTAAGGGCGTGTGCTCTAGATTTCAAAGTAAATTGGAGTGAGCATCTACCTCTAATAGAGTTCGCATACAATAACAGCCACCACAGTAGCATAGAGATGGCCCCTTATGAAGCACACTATGGAAGAAAATGTAGATCGCCTCTGTATTGGGACGAAATTGTGGAGAAAGCCATCACCGGGCTTGAACTAGTACAGATCACGATTGAGAAGGTAGCTATCATTAGGGAGAAACTCAAAGCGGCTCAGGATAGACAAAAAAGCTGGGCTGACTAGAAAAGAAGGCTGTTGGAGTTTGAAGTCGGAGAGAAGACCTATGTCAAGGTTTCACCTATGAAGGGAGTGATCCGCTTCAGCAAATCGGGAAAATTGAACCCAAGTTACGTCAGACCCTTCGAAATTCTAGAAAGAATCGGAACCCTAGCTTATCGGCTAGCCTTGCCGCCTGACATGTCAAGAATCCATAACGTCTTCCACGTTTTTCAACTAAGAAGATACATTCCCGACTCGAGTCATATTGTCGAGGTTGCACCACTGTTACTTGATGGCAACCTGAATGAAGAATTGAAATATGAAGAAGTCCCAATCCGTATAGTGGACACCAAAGAACAAGTGCTAAGTCACCGCACCATCTAGTACGTGAAAATACAATGGTCAAACCATATTGTTCTAATGGCTATGATATGATAGTTGAACGAATTGGAGCTAGAAGAGAAGATGCACACCCTTTATCCCTACCTTTTCAAAGACCAAGCTAATTCAAGTTTTGAGTACGAAATTTTAAACAAGGGGGGAAAGATGTGAAGACCCAAAATTTTGCATACAAAGAGACAAAATACCAAGTTGATTTTAGTTTTGCATTGAAGATGAATTATGTCATGTAAGACAATAAAATTACATGCAACCTTTGGCATGAAGGGGGAAGACCTAAAGTCACATTGGTGAAATTTAAGTCCATAAACCATGCAACCTTTGGCATGGAAGGGGAAGACCTAAAGACACATTGATGATTACATGTCATAAATCATGCAACCTTTGTCATGAAGGGAAATACTTAAAGTCATATTGGTGCTTATAAATAGTGACAAAGGAATGAGTGAAATCACACCAAAAACAACATCAAAATTTTTCTCCAAAAGTTGCAATTTTCGAGTACCAAAAATTCTGCCCAATTTCAGAAAGTTTTGCTCATTGTTTTACATGTCCAAATTGAATCTTCACTGTTCAGAATATACCAACACGTGTTAGGAGCAATATATCCAAAATTCAAACCGATCCAACGATTGAATTAGGCGCAAACATTTTTGCAAAGTGACTGTTTTTCAGTGTCAAACTCCAACTTGTTCATTCCAAGATTTTTGGAACAATCATTTAGGTAAGTGGGTTTATATGTTTTAAAGATTATGTATGTTTTAAAATTCGATCGTCTACTGCATGATGTGAATAAGTGTGGATTTCGAAAATCACTAAGTTGCTTCAAATCGTATCGTTTCGTTCATCTGTTTGTTCGTTTATGCTTCTCCGTTTCGTTCTATGTTGGTGTCATTCT
Organism: Primulina tabacum; assembly: GCF_025594145.1. Classification (NCBI taxonomy): domain Eukaryota; kingdom Viridiplantae; phylum Streptophyta; class Magnoliopsida; order Lamiales; family Gesneriaceae; genus Primulina; species Primulina tabacum. The sequence continues at coordinate 10,448,827 of NC_134553.1, forward strand.
GTTCTAACCAATTTTTCTCCGAATGATAAATTATCTGTTTGAATCTGATAATGGTGCATCGGGAAAGCCTGTGAGGGAAAAGGCTCCAGAGGGAGCCTGTCTATGGGAGAAGGCACAGAGGGAGCCCGAATGCGGAAAAAGACCACAGAGCCCATTTACAGAATAAGGCCCCAGAAGGAGCCCAAGGTCAAGGATAGCCCATGATCATTATAATCTGTTTGACTGATAAGTTCTGCTATGAAATATTCTGATTCAAATTTCTGATTTGTTCTATGTCTTATTTATGTTCATCCATCTCTGAAGCTTTGATTTGTTCAACGTCTGACTTCTGTTCATTCAACTATGATATATTATGCTATGTAAAAAGAAGAAGGTTTTAAAAATATTATGTATAAAATGTTTTCTTGTATTTGATCGGCCCAACTTGCTGAGTGTTTCTCAAAACACTCGCCCCCCTTATGTCTCTCTCTAGAAGAGAATGAAGAACAGGTAGTAAAAGGAGCAGGAGCAGTTCTGTGACTTGTAAAGAATTAGAAGGAATGAATTCAAGTTCTGGATGTTCAAGCCCATTAGTGTTCCTTTATATTTCTTCATAAATGTTTTTACTTTTCGCTTACGCAACCTCTATAGTGTTCCTTTTATGTAAAGACAATGTAATTTTATGGAATAGACTGGTATTTGGGTATTTTCTACGAGGCTTATTGTTATTTTATTAACAATTTCGGATGTCACCGACGCCTCGGTCTCGGAGCGTGATAGTCTGTATGTCAAAAACTACATACACATGTTTTACGTCAGTGTGCAAGACGGAATTTGAGTGGTGGTGAATATGTGTGTGTGAGAACTGATATCTTAAAACAACCCGAAAGGTGTTCTCACACACTGAGAGAAATAAGCTTCTACACTAAGCTGGTATAACTTGAAGTGTTCCCTCGATTGGGCTGATTGCTTCTGTTAAGCTGATATGCAAGAAGCATGCCCTTTCTTTTGTATCTTGTTTTTCACATCTCATTGTTATCTTTGTGGATGGTCTTGGTCTGTATTTATAGCAGTAATGCAACCGTACATCAAGACTCATCACATGTGATCGTTGCAGCTTGAATGTGTTCCTTGAAATTTGTGTCTCGACTTTTTCGACAGCCATTCTGAAACATTTTGTCTTAAAGCTTTGCTGCAACTTTCATTATTGTACAATTGATAGTACATATGCTTTTGTACCTTTGTGCACAACTAGATCCCATAGAATAAGCTTGTCAAGTTTTGCAACTGATTGGTTCTAACTGATGTTCTTAACTGGTTCGTTGAACTTGTAGAGCCCAAAATCAGTACACGTAAAACCCATGAATTTATTTAATTGTTAAATAATTTATTTAAATTTAAAATAATTTTAGTGATGCATGATTTATTAAATTGCATTATTTTAAATTATGTATGTTAATGTGATGCACGTTAAAATGTTTTCTCGAGTTTCATGTTTCAGGCGATTATTCGATGCGGGATCGAAGAAAGGAGACCGGTGACGATTTTGACATTTTTTTTTAATGTGGTATTTTATTTTAAGTTTAGGTTTGAGCATTTTAAATAATTTATTTAGCTTTAGTAAATTTTTAAAAGCCTAATTTATTAATTAGGTGATTTTAAGATTTTACAACCTTTAAAGACTTAGTGCTTGTGCACTTCAATTAGGGGAATTTTATTTAAGGATTAGTAGGGATAGTATTTTATTTAATTAAGCCAATTTTACTCCCTAATTATCACCTAAACACACGCACACACATACTTTTACACACACATGTTCACGCCTACACACACACTATTTTCCTTGCACTTTCATTTTTATTTTAGAGAGCAAACCTAGGGTTCTTGGCCTTGAGAGCAGCCGCCCCCTCCCTTTGAAATTCTAGCAAGGTTTTGTTGTGTTTTCTTCAAATAAAATCGTTCCACGTTCGTCCCGGATCAACCTCGCATCTTTCCCCGCGTCGGTATCGTCGTTTCGGTACTTTTAATTATCAAAAGGCATGTATATACTTTCGTTTCTGTATCGATCTTGTCATAGTAATGATTTTTATGTTTATTGTATGAAAAACATATGGATGTTATGAAGAAGTTTGAGCAAAAATGATTGGATCACTTTTGAAACTTTTTTTGGATCTCAAAACTCGAAGTTTGCTGTCAAATTAAATAATGTGCCTTTTCGGTCGAATTTTTGGAAAACCTTTCAACATATAAAATGTGTAACTTTTCGATACCTTTGATTTGACAGTAAACTCGAAATATTTGGTTAAATATTGAGTGAGTTATGGTATTTTTTGTGGGACTGCTCAAACTGCTTTTTCTGGAAATTTATGTTATTGATGCGTTCTTGAAGTTTTTGAGTTGCAGGCTTCGTTCGGAATCGTTGGTGGATCGCTGCTGCGTTTGGGCATTGTGATTATGACATTGGGATGAATTTTGGTGCTTAGTCTTGTATCGGTAGGCATTTGGTTGCATTAGAAGTTGTAGGAAGTATTTTGGTGTCAAAATTCATGTTTAGGGATTATGTTGCGTAGTTGTTGTGCGTCGTTGTTTTGGGGACATTTGTTTGAGTTGAATCCTTGTCATAGCGTCCTATAATGAGTCTCGTTGCATCGGTTCGAGTCGTTTAAGCGTGACTTTTAAAATTGCATCAAAATATGTTATTTTGGGTTGGTTGTGCGCAGGATTAGCGCCGCAGCGCTCGCCAGGGAGCGCCGCAGCTCCCGTTCTGCGCAAGCCAGGCGCCGCGGCGCTGCCCTTGTGGCGCCGCAGCGCTTGGCCTGTGGTATTGCTTGCTCCGTGGCGCTAAGCAATGCCGCAGCGCAGCACTGTCCAGCGTCTAGGCGCTCGTCCATGCTTTTTTAAAACACTATTTTAGGCTCATGTCTTCTATGTTTTGGGAAATGTTCACACAACATGATAGGATTTGTTCCGGGAGTTGATGTCATGGCTTAGTACGATGATTAAAGGAGGTCAAGTCCCGAGCGATTTAGAACGTCATAAGAAAATTGCCATTTTGGGTGGTGAGCACGATCGTTATGTCTAAGTATGGAAATTAAGTGCTTGAACTCTTGTTAGTATGTTGCAACAGCGGCCCCAAGCGAGACCTAACGAATCCCTCAACGCCAAGTAAGTATGTTTGACGTGCAAAGAAAATACTTTTAAGTTTTTGAGGTATGCTAAATGTCTTGTGACCAATTTATGTAGGGTATTGGAAAGCGGTAAAGCATGACCAGGGACCAATCAACCTCGTTAAATCATGAACGAGTTTAGATCAGGATTGAAAAGCGTTAAAGCATGAACGGGGACCAATCCACCCGTTAAAGCATGAATGGGGATCTCATGTATGTTGCAGTGGATTCGTCTCTGTCAGCCCAGTACTGTGGTTTAGTCTGATCAGACGATTTATGTTATGGGTCACTTGCTTTGAAACATGCCTCTACACAAAATGATAAAGTTATGTATGTTCAAGAATGGAAGCATGTTTAAGAAAAGTTTAATGATAATGGCACGTCTATGTATGTATCTACGTACGTATGTCCAAGCTTTTGATATGCAAGTTCAAGTTTCAGTATGTAATTCCTATTTTAAAGTTGCTTGTGATTTTATTACGTATTACTTGTTACTTCCAGTTTATACGTGTTGAGTCTTTAGACTCACTAGACTTGATCGATGCAGGTGAGGATGATTTCGAGGAGACTAGGGGTGGGGACCAAGGAACTGGCTTGGACTGAGCAGGAGGCTAGACCCGAGGACCGCCCAAGTTTTTAAGTTTTTATGAAATGTCAAATACTCTGATTTCACGCTAATGGTTATGAGATTTCAAACAAATACTTTTGTCAAACTTTATTTTTAGATCTTTTGCTGCAACCACTTTTGGGACGTACGGTTTACGTTATCGAAATTGAAGTTTGATTACTCTTTTAAGAAAATTTTAAATTTTTCCACAAATTTTAAGAGGTAAAAAGTATGGTATGTTACAGAACTGATCTTCATTTGGACTGGTGAAATCAGTTGACTCGTCAGTTGAACTGATTTCACTCTTTCAGTTGAACTAGTCAGCTGGGCTCTTCATCAGTTGAACTCTTCATCAGCTGGCCAGACTTCTAAAGGTCTTCTGCTGAACCACCTTTTAGCTGGACAATCAGTTGAACTGGTTTATGATTTATCAGTTGAATTGGCTCAGTTCGATTAATCAGTTGACACTTTCAGTTTGCATTCTTCGATAGCTTCAGTTACGTTCAGCTAACAGCACACTTAGGTAAAATCATTAGTAACAAAATAATAAGTTTTGTTAACATCAAAATCAAGAACAACATCCGCTGTATATCGTTCAACAGCATTCAACTCACAAACTAGCGGATTACCATCATATTCAACTCTATTAACCACACCTCAAATTCAGGTTCCACTACAACCTCAACTTCATGTTCAAGTTCAACAACCACCTCAACCTCCACTTGAGATTCAAGCTCAACCGCAACTCAACCTCCTCACGTGGACATTTGCTGATAGCAAGCCCGACCACAAAACACCAACAACATATAATATCACAAGTACGAGAAATTGTGTTTTTAAATGTACCTTGATATTCATATTTGGTAGTTTCACGTCTCGACTCCTTCATTGGCCTAGCAATGATTTTCTCTTCTCGGTTTCTATACCCACTATTCTCCTCACATCGCCTATCATCATCACGATGCAAATGCGGCTTTCTACTTCCTTCAACTCCACTACCTCGTCTATTCTCATCAACATGCCTATCATGTGTATTTTCTTCTTCACATCTCCTATACTACTCACGTAGAGGCTTAAACTCCTTCTCTCACATTCTATCCATCCCTCTTAACATTGTTTGAAATTGATGATCGTCAATAATTATACTTGCAAGAAAAGGTTAGTAGAAAACAATAAAGAATAAAATTTCCTCACCACAAATCCTCACTACCCAATCCAATGTCTCTCGACTCTTTTTTTTTGTCCTCACTACAAATACCTCACACGTCACTCCAAGAAATAAATTCTCGCCCTCAAGTATGTCTCTCGATTTTGAGAGTTCTCTTGTAGGGGACACTTTAGGCTCTGTAGCTTGTGTGAATCAAAATCACAAGTTCAAACTTCATGACACTTGCATACTGACTTACACGGACTGCGTAAAACAAGAAATTTGAAAATTTTATTAATCATTTTATTGTGAGAGACATTTGAATATGACTCACCAAAGAGATAAGAACACGATTTAATGATAAATAATAGCACAATATTATTTTTTTTATTGTGAGACTCTTGAATATGGCTCCCAAAGGAGAATAGAACAAAATGCCAAACCAATTTATGGCAAATTTTTGAAAGTTTGGTATTTTTTTTGAATTGCACAAGGATGACTGTGCAAACTCGAAAGAAGAAAAAAAAAGACAAAGGATGACTCACGAATTTCGAGAATCACCGACTCAAGAACGACGAAGAACGACAGGATGAAACAGATCTAATAACAAATGAAGGATAAACACAGATCTGATAATAAAAACGATAAAATTACTTGAATCAAAGGAACCTAAAGCTCTGATACCAAATGATGCGATTCTTCGACCACAAAAATCAAAATCACTCAAAAACAGAGTCACACCCTCGATTCGATGAAACAAAGAAAATGTTGTGTTGTCCCGATCTTTTTGAACAAGTGAATTCGTAATATTTACCTCTAAATTACAAAGAATTTAGCAACATATATTAACGAAGATAACAACTGAAATTCAAACGAACATTTAAAGAACTCGTAATTGACAATCCGATTGAAGAACAATCGACAAACGCCACAAAGTGTTAAATTTTGATAAGTTTGATTTAAGAAACACATAAAGGTGTATACAAAGCCAAGTTTTGAATTTGAGAGAAAAACTCACAAATTATGATTATAACTCAAGAATAATTGTTTACAATAACCAGTTTTCGTCCATTTTTTGTTTTCAAATAAAAAATAAACTCAAAATCTAATTACCTAATTAACTAGGACTCTAAATTCGGTTTTTTTCCGCAAGGTGACGTGCTCGGGCGCAAGATTCTACCGCTCGGGCGCAGGGTCTTCTGGACAGGTCGCGCTCGGGCGGTAAGATGTTACCGCTCGAGCGCCTGAGTGTTCTGGAATTCTCTGCCTGGACAGTGACTGTGGCGCTCGTGTGCAACATTTTACCACTCGGGCGCAACGTTTTACCATGCTAGCGCGGAGCTCTTGTGTCTGGAGTCTTTATTTGGCATCCTCTTCATAATTTATCACTTGAATAACATTGAAATGTCTTCCAACTTCGTTGCTATGAATTCCGAATTCTTTGAAGCTTCGAATCGCAAGATTTAGCACGTCATGCCCGGCCAGATTCATATCAGTTTATCTTTTGTAAATCCAGATTCATCTCAAAGATCAGAGATCTTATCAAATTTTCCAAACTGAATGTGGAAGTGTCTTTAGATTTATCAATTGCACAGAACTTTATGTTGAATCATTCTGGAAGAGATCTTAAAAGCTTTTGGACCAGTCTTTCATTTGACATTGAATCACAAAGACCGAAGGATTCATTTGTAATATCATGCGGCCTACAATCATATTCAACTATTGCCTTGTTTTCTTCCATCTTCAAGCTTTCAAATTTAGAGGTTAACATCATTAGCTTAGTTCTGCATAGAATCTCAGATCCTTCACAATGCTTTTGAAGAATTTTTCATGCATCTGCATTGATTTCTTTTGAGTTGAAATTTGAAGTTTGGATTTATCAGTTTCCATGCACTCTCTGGTTTTATGCGACTATCACCATCTGTATCCCCAGTTCTTGGCAGAGACCAACCATTTAAGACATGTTGCCATACTATTTCTTTGACGGATTTACTGTAAACCGTCATCTTGACTTTTCAAAGAGCATAATTTGATCCATCCAAAACAGGTGGTCGAAATTAAACACAATGTTGATAGATAACACGTCCATTATAGTTTTACCAATTTAAACAAAATAGACAGAATCACACTTAGTATATAAAGAGTAGGATCTGATATCAGTTGAACACTGATTTGTTTAAAATAAAAGTACAGAAAATATTGAGATTGTGTGTATCGGATTTTAAGTGTTGTGTAATACCTATCCACAACATGCAATGGAATATATTAATTAAACCCACAAATAAACTTAAAAATAAAATAAGACAAAATAAATCATTCACAGCTATAAAAACTTGGTTTACAAAACCATTACTCGTGAAACTATGAAAAAATATCTTCCTTAAAAGGTTAAGGAAGTAAATTGCATCCCAAATAAACAAAAACAATACGACGGATGCACTTGTATTGCCGAAACCTGGAGCCACGAATAAATCTTCAACCAACACTTTACATAAGTTTTGTCTTCTAATATCTCCAATACTTCACGGTAACACAACAAATAGTGTGAGTCGATTCTTCACTAATGTAATTCGTTGCTCTTCCTTTGACTCTCAAAACCACTTTTTGTGCACACGGATCAGTGATATCTTATTTATAGATTTCTTTTGTCATAGAGTTTATTCCTTTTATAGTGTCCTACACAAATAAAAAAACAAGAATTTCATTAGGAAATAAACTCTTATGAATAATAATATAATATCTAGAGATCTTATCATAAATATCAATAATATCACAAAATTATCGACAAAGAAAATATCAATAAAATAGAAAATCTTAGTAATGTAGAAAGACAAAACACCATATTTTAATATACTAATATTACGAAAAGAAAAAAAAAATAGAGAATAAAATATTCTTTACAGAAACAATCGATTCGATTTAAATTAACAGTGTGTTATTTTGTACAAACGAAAGAATTCGGTTATCCCAAGAGCTAGAAATTGAAAATTTTAATTGATACTGCGTAATAGTATATGGATTTGTTATTCCTTCTTTTTAATTGATCTTATCAAATATTAAAAAAGATAAAATATAAATAAAAAATTTAAATTTTATCTTTATTTTTGTTACATACATATGAACTCGATGGTGATTATTAAGAAAACATCGACATTTATACTCACCACGTAACACATTAAAACCTTCCTTTATTCTCACACTTCTTAGAGAACACTCGTACGTTAACACGCTTAAATTTAAGAATTTGCGTGTACATACATACAACATACTCCTTATATTCCAATAATTTCTATTGTCTAATTAATCCCATCAATTTCCCTTTGAAACAAGCTCCGTTTCCGGTATAAACCACCAACACGAACCACCACAAGCTGCCGGAATCCGACACCAAGGTCATGAAATCCACGGACTCCAACGCAAATCGTGTGGAAGGACAAGATTTCATGTTCGGCAATCCTAGAGTTGTAGACAGTTTTTCATGCAGGCAAATGTATTTGAGAAGCTACACTTTCTCGAGAGAAGAAGATTACGAAAATGGCATGGCTTTTAAGTGTTTCGGTTTCGGGGAAGCAGGTGGCCAGGAAGTGGCTGGAGGGAGGAGGAAGCGAAATTCTGGTGGCGGAGATTGTGGTGGTCGAAGGAGCTGTGCAGCGTCGAGAAGAGCCAAGGTGGCGTCCTGCTCCGCCTTGGTTTCTATTTTCCAAAGGTTGGTATCTTGCACCACCAAACATTGATCATGCTGCCAAGAGGTTTGAGTATTCTTTTCAACTATATGATTTCATTTATTCTTTTGTCCATTTGTCCATACTTAGCGATTCTAGTTTAATTATTTTGTTTTTATTTTTTGTAAAATACAAATAATTATTCCAAATAAATATTTATGTTATTGTTTTATTTTTTGTGGTTATATTGTTATTGGAGTAAATTTTTTGCAATTATCTTTATCCTTCAGTCGAGGTACATGAACCTTGTGGTTAAAGAAAGGCTAAATTCGCCGTCAAGGAGAATCCCAAATTGGTGAAGCAGACGAGCTTTTGAACAATGTTACGGAGTTCGATTCATCTTACAAAGACTTTTTCGGGCGAGCTAGTCACACAAGTTTTCCTAGTGTTGTTAACTTGATTATTAACGTGGTTTGTTGCGTTAGTTCAAGGATTTACTCAGTGTACATCGAATAATTGTAGTTGCGGATGTTTACGTCATAAAAAATAAAATAAAAATAATTCTTAATTCAAAAGTATTTATATCGAGATATATTGTTATTATGGGGTGAGATATATTCAATATAAAATTTGGATTATTACACCATATATGATCACTCTCACAATTATTGAGTTTTTACGACTAATTTATAATATACTATGAAAGGGGTTGTTAATCATAAACGTATAGAAAATAAGTATAAAGGGTGTATTAGAAATTAGTGTGGTGCTCTGGTGTTGTCAACACGAGCACATAACATGCAGCGGAAATTAATTATTGACACACAAGTAAAACTTGAATAAATAGAGCCCAGATTTAAATTATGCACAATTATAAAAACTTGTGCAATGCCTCATGACAAAAATTTACTAGAAAAAAGATGTAAATCGTTTACACCAAAACAATACTAGTGACATTAACAAAACAAAATTTCTTGACACTCCAAGGAATTAACATGCATTAAAATAAAACCAATACTCAAAACTAGATGCATAAAATAAAAACGTATTGTTTAAAACCAAATGAAATCACTCTTCGATCAATACTCTGCGTCAGTGTTGTTCTTGAGCGTCGTCAACACCAATCAGCAACACAGAAGGTCTGTGAATCAATCACACAAAGACTTTTCCCGGAAATTTTCAATACTGAACTTGTGTAAGTTCAGAAAATTCTCCAGTCGTTGCTTAGCAATTATCTAGAAAACACGGTACACTTTCTTCCCTCAATTTCACATCTATATATGTCTTTCTCTTTGTCCTACATATATTTCCATAGATACCCACATCCTTTAAACATGGAAAACAAAAGTTTTTTAGGAATAAAAATCTAGGATGTTATATTTTAGAAATAAGTTCCTAAATCAAATTATGTGGGATAAATCCCAAGAATAAAATTATCGAGAAGTAAATCTTATCATCGTATTAATTTAAATTAGTCTAGAAATACAAAATTCTAATATTTCTAATTAGATAAAAAAATGAATTAAGTAGGAATAATGTATTCCTTTCAATCTCCTTTTTTTTATATTTCTGGACGAAACTTCCAAAAATGATGACCTTAGCAGTAAGGCTCGCCTGACTTCAAAGTACGTCTCCCCCTCATTGACTTGTGGACATTGTTTTCAATACCAACTCAAAACACTAGACATCAAAAGAAGTCAAATGAAGGCAAAAGAAATAAGAGTTCATTAAGTATCATTTGAACGACAAAACATAAGGGCAAAGAAAAGAAAAAAAAACACCGGAAATAAAACAAGAGAACTCAGTCTTCAGTATCTGCATTAGTAGCTTTAGCATTATATTTTTTAAATATAATGCTAAAGTTCGCGAACAATCGAACAATATAATTTTAGCTCGAATTCGATTCGAAAAATATTCGAACATGTTCGAGTTCGGCTCGAATTCGAACCAAATATTATTCGAACCGGCTCGAAAAGTTCGTGAACGTGTTCGGTTCGTTTACACCCCTAATCTGCATCGTGGTCATCAGTATGAGTGTCAGCTCCTTTAGCTCCTCCAGATGAGGTATCAGCATCATCTTCGTTTCCCATTTTGGCGCCGCATCTCCCTCTTTTTGAACAGAATGCACGCCGACTTCCAGTAGTAGTCGATAAATAGTTATTTGGTTATCGTAGTATGCAATTATGTCCTTGGCCCATTGAATTTGTTGTAGCCCAAAGTCAATTTGTGCTTGGAGTTCAGAGGTAGATAGCATGACAAATCCTTCAAGAGTGGAGGTGGATGCCATGTTGCCAGCACCAGTTGTAACACCAGTCTTTGAACAGGGTAGGTCCAGTTTCCAGTTCCCCTTAAGATAGGCTGGGGCAATTTTCAACGTCTCCCCAATGCTTATAAGTTGTTCATCATCCTCCTTGGCAAAGCCCTGAGACTCGAGGAGGCCATATATCAGAGAAGAGAATGGGCGTCGGGTAAACTTGAGCCCTCCTTCAGCAAATTGAAGGATTGTTTGAAACACCGGTTTGCCAAAGTCAAAGGGACGACCTGTACCAATATCAAACAAAACAAAGGCCTGTGGCCTCGTGACCACCGTGGTGTTGGAGGAGGGGGTCCATTTTGGATTGGCGTCTTGTGCAGAACCGAATAGAAGGACGTCAAATTTGTAGCAACTAAGCAATGTGGGCAGAAATGGAACTTTGTGATTACACCCCCAGATAGCATGGCGGTGAGTTCATCAATGTCAACAGGGGGGTGTCCTGAGTAATACTCGGATGCTGTAGTGTTCGTTGATAACAGCATGGGAGAACTGGTAAATAGCATCATGCAGAAAATGAAATGTCTCTCGTTTAAAATTCTACTGAACACTTTTTTTTAGCTAAGGCAGAAAATACACATGCTCAAAAATATTTAAATAAGTTGAACAAGCTTTTAAAGGGTCATCCAACCTTTGAATAAAAATAACTGTACTTAGTTAAATCTTAAAATGAAATAAAAAACGTAAACCAAGATTCAAACATGTAACCATATTTATTAAAACCATGTCTCGTGAACATAATATGCGGAAGAATGCGGGGTCCTCGGATTATCTAGTGCACCCACAGCTCAGCCTACTCAGTCTTCTACGCCTCTAGTCTCCTCATCTAAATGCTCACCTGTATCAAACACGCCTAGTGAGACTAAAGACTAACACACCTGCACCGTTAATGGCAAATACATATACATAGTACACAACAGTGACAAATGCCGTAATCAACATACATTTCATGAACTTAAAAGCATGAGCGTTTAAGTGTCGTATAAAATCATAACCTGTAAAAAATGTCTCATCATATCAACATATACGTATACATTTTCTTTTAATTGAATTTAGTTCATTAGTTGTGACTTTCGTATCAGCTCTATTCGATAGATCCATCTAAGTATAACCATGGTACCAAGCGACGGGGATATCAGCGACACTCTCTGTAACGACCCGAAAATCAGACTACGTATAAGCCATGCATAATTATTACTATTTAAATTTAAAAATGATATATATATATATATATACATATATATATATATATATATATATATATATATATATATATATGAAGGGTCTAATTCATTTTGATATTTGACAAGTCATAACTATTTATTTTAAATGCAAAAGTTTAGTTTTATCTTTTCAGTTAAATACGCGAGGACGGACCGGAGTTTGAAGATTAAAGATAAGATTAATAATAAGAAAGACATTCCTAAATTTAATTTAAATCAAGGAATAATTTAATTTAAAGAAATAGAATATTTTAGAATTTATTTAGTTAATTAGAGCGTAAATAAATTCTTTTAGGTTCAATATTTAATTAAAGCTTAAATTAAAATATGTAAACAAGAGAGAATGAATTAATCTAAGTATGAAGTATTCAAGAAATTAAACATAGTATTTAAATGCTTAAAGTTAAATCCATGCAATGCCATGCAAGAGGTCATTATAAATTAAGGTGTAAATTCATTAAAATGTAGAATGTGTATTTAAAACCTTAAGCAATTAACATACAAGATGTAAACAATAAAATACCATGCAAATAAGTAATAATTTTGGGTCCAACATTTAAAATATTCAAAGGTGGATAACTCTCCATTCCAACAATTCCTAAATACAATTCATGGGGTATTCATTTCTCATTTTAATTATCTAATGGGTAGTAAATTTAAATGCAATAACATACCTCATTTCTACTCAACCTATTAGACAACAAAACCGTGTAAATGCAGTAGGAAATAAGGAACAAACCAATGGCAATAAGGGGATTAAGAAACAATTCAAAACCCTTCATCTCCTTCACTTGTAACTCTCATTTTAATGTATATTATGGACCCTTTAACACCATTATTAACATTCCTCTTCCTTACCTACATGTCCTACATTCATATGCTCAAAAAATAAGTAGGAAACATCTGAGAAAAATCGTGAATTAGCAGCAAGGAGGAGAGGGTAGGAACAACAACACTAGAGGAGGAAAAACAATTCATATCCATTCAACTTCTTGACTTGTAACCTCCAACTAAATGCACTTCAAGACTCCTTTATCACCCCTTGTAACCTTCATACTCATTACCTAGCAGCACTTCATCCATAATTTCGAAATTTACAGAAGAGAACAACAGCTAAAAATCGAGAATAACAGCACAAGAACAAGAAGGAATTCTCAACTCCGACTCCGTCGCTCGTATTCGTCGTATTGGTTTGTTTTCGTGTCAAAACAATTTCCTGGCATGTATATATTATTTCTTTGCTCTTCAATCAAGTCATATTAGATAATTTTAAGCAGTATATGTTCATGAATCAAGCAGCATCACGAAAATGACAGCAACATTTAAGCAAAAATCTGCACAAAATTTCTTGGCTCTCTTGTTTTTCCACATCACGGTTTGGTGTGTTTTGGTTGCTTACAGGGAGTTGCTCGGTTCCAGGCACACATGGCTGCTACTAGGCATGAATTAGAGTGTGTTAGAGTGTTATTGGTTCATTGGTTTACATCCATACACATACCAACAAAGTAGTGACAACAACTTTTCCTTAAGTGCAGAATTTGAGTCCAATGTTTTATCCATTGGTGGTTTAAGGTGAAAGTTCGAATCATGGCTGTCCTAAGGACTGTAGCCACGGTTAGAACCCTTCCATACCATGTCTAGGACGTGACCAAGGTGTCCTTTCAAGGTTTGGTTCATGGTTCCCTCAAAACTTTTAAAACAACAACACAAGTGCATAGTTAGAATTTTCCATTTCCTGTATTAGTGTGTCTTCGGTTTTGGAGTGTGGTTTGGATTGTGGTTAGCTTTTAGCCCTTAGCCATGGTTCAAGCCATGCCTTAGGATGTTGGTAAGAGTTCTTGGGAGGTGGTTCAAGCCATTGGTCAATAAATTTCAGAGTTTACACCACAAACGCACAAGTTGCCACTGCTGTTTTTTTTTTGACAGCAACATTCATCTTCGGTTTTGAGGTTGGTTTGAGTTCTTGGTTGGCTTTTAGCCCATGGCCTTGGACTGGAAAATACCTTAATGAGTTAGGAAAGTCGTGTTTTTGGCCGTTCGTGATTTGGTCGAGTTTAGAGGTCGTACGAGAATTTACGGTGAAAGATGCCAAAATGACTCTCGAAAGAGTGTTTTATGTTTTTGGATTCCTTTCACCTATTTTCGTGTTTTACAGTTATTATGCTTATTTTTCAGTATGTTTGGGGTATTTTAATCATGGTTAAACGTCGGTTTAATGTTGGTTCGGGTTGGTACGAAGCCATGGTTAAAAATCAAGTTATTGGCTCTAATCGTCTCGTTTTTGGTTCTATTGTTAAGTTTTTTTTTGTCAAGTTAAGATTTATTGCATGTGTCACATATTAGTAGTAAGTCGCAGCAAGCCTGGGAGCGATCCAACTCATCCGGTAAAAATAAGGTTATAATTATATTACGTGCATAAAAATATAAAATGTTTATTTTTGAGATATATGCTATATGTCTTGTGGCCACCTTATGCTTATGGGTTTGGAAGTCGGTAGGCGCAACCGAGGACCTCTCCGCCCGGTGACTTACGACCGGTTTATGATTATGTATGGGTACAGACATCCAGTCCAAGGGTTGTGATTGATCTCTACCGCCCAGTATATTGTGATTTAGTCTGATCAGGCGCTTACGTTATGTTGTGGGCCACTTGCTTAGAAACATTATCTCTACCAGAAAAATTATGATATGACATGACAGAGCTCTATTGAGCAAAGCTTTTACGTATGATTTTCAGATATGCACGTAGTTATAATTATTCATGATGCTATTTTCACCGTACGCTTTACGATACTTTATTTTTACGTTGCATGCGATTTTATGATATATTTACTTGTTATTCACGATATATACATGTTGAGTCTTTAGACTCACTAGACTTGATTGTTGTAGGTATTGATGAGGTCGGGACCGCGGACGGAGACCAGTGAGCGATCTTGGGACAGCAGTAGTAATCCCGAGGACCTCATGATTTAATTTATGCACATTTTATTATTCAAACTCAGTTTTAATACGTTGGATTATTTTTAAGTTGATGTTTACGTTTAATTATTTTTAAATTGTTGGTTGAAAACAATATTTGCTTCCGCTGTTATTTTAAAATTAAAATTATTTACATGTTTACCTTAATTAAATGGGACAAGATAATTATTTATTTAGAAATTTTTTAATAATTCCGCAAAATTACGAATACGAAATACGGGCCTTGACAGTTGGTATCAGAGCCTATGATCTTGTAAAGGGTTGTACTACTACTGCTCTCGAGAAGCTCATGAAGTCACGTCTTCGGTCTGTAAGTTTTACATTTACGCATTTTATTTAAAGCATGAATTATTTTAACAGCATGTTTTCATGAAATATTTTTGCGTTCAGATTTTAATTGTTCAGTGTTTATTTAAATTAAAAATATAAATTATGGAATTATGCATGTTGGGTACGTTTGAAATTGGACATGTCTAAGAATTCGAATATTGGGCTTTAGGAGATGTTGAAAATGATTTGACTATATTAATTTTTAGGTCAATAGTGTTGATGTCCTCCTTATGGGTCATAAGTTAATCTTGAAAATTATGAATGCTTTTGGGACTTGTAGAAATTCTAAGAAATTATTGATGGTTCTTGGTTGCTAGTCGATTAAATTTTTGAGGATTTCATATAAGCAATAGCGATTCGAATACTACGACAATCTTTAGGATTATAAATGTACAATTTGAGGATTTTAAGTATCTATGGAAATGTAAGATTAATTATGAGAATTTATTTAGGATACATGCTCTACCTAGTTAGATTTAAGGATGGAATTGCATGAATGGAGAATTTTAGGGACCTAATTGTAATAACTAATAATTTTAGGACCTAAGTGGAAAAAAAATTCTAAGGGACTATTTTCGAATTTACCAAATTTTGGGGATTAAATTTTGAGTTCGAGAATCTAAAAGTTTAATGAGGTAAAGATGGAAAATTTTATGAGGACAATGATGCAGATTTCGAAGAGTGTGGGGCCAAAATATAAATTGGGAGAACTGTAAGGGTCAGGTTGCAATTTTCAAAATTTTAAGGATTAAATGCGAACTTTTGAGGAACACTTGGGATTTTAAGTATTTATAGAAATGTAAGACGTGTTATGTGAATTAATTTTTGGTTTAATAAACTTAAGACTATTGAACCTTATGATACGGGAAATCTATAAAATGAAATTGGAAATACTGAGTACTAATGGGTAATTGTGGAATTTTCGAGATTTAGAAAAAAAAAATTGGACGATATTCGAGGAAAGTAAGAATTATTTTTACAATTTTAAGAAATTTGAGAACTTATCTAGTAGTAAGTGAGAATTGAACGGTTTAAATTGTAGGAATTTTCGGTTATTTAGGCTCGAAGGAAATATAAAATATTTAGATATTTGGATTATAATGTTATAATGAATGGTAACCAAGGACATTGTAGGATGAATCTATCTCAGGCATTAAAATTTAAGTGTTAGTGAAATCATGTTGTGGCAAATTAAGGATTTAAAGTAATGTCGATTTAAGGTAAAATTTGATCGGTTAGTTAAGTTATAAGGATAAACATTGAGTTAGAAATTTTTTTTGGGAATTTAAGTTTGATGTGTCGTAAGTTTTAACCAGGATCTTAACAGTTAGAATTATACCTTTAGGGGAATTTGATTTTTCTAGAAAGTTGAGTATGATGGATGGTTAGGTTACTTGATAGACGCATGTAAGAATTGAATTAGACACCTTATCTTGAGGAATTTTGAAAGTCATTAAGAAATTTGGGACTAAGCGAATATGTGGGCTGGAGTTATACTATCTAATATTATTTGGGTTGCATAAGCTTGAATTTCAAGATTTATAAGATAGGTGTTCAAACATAAGTTTTGGGTGAAATAAAAAAAAAAAGAATTGGAGGCGTTCAACACAGAGTACCAATGAACTAACATTAAGATTTTAATTGAGTAAGAAATCCGAAATCTTGATATGGGAATTTTAGAACTCTATGGGTGATATGAGCGAAGTTGAATTATTAGAGTAAGTTTATCGCTAACATGAGATAACTTATTAAGTTTTATACACTAGACTTAATTAAGCATTGATGATACTTAAGAATGCGACATTTGTTTCAATGAGGAAAGTCCAGAGTCTTAGGCCTCAACTATATTGTATTTGGAAAGAAAATGGTTTAAGCATAAAATTGAGACTTGAAGGGCTTTAAAATATTGGTAGAAGGTCGATGTTGTATAATTGGGTTTTATGGATTAACGTTATTTGAGGTTTAAGATTTGCAACAATTTTATATTTGGGGTATACTCGTAAATAGTTAAGTTATATAAGTTTGGGCTGTAAGATAAAGATTCGATTCAAGGATCTTAGACTAATTTTGTTATGGAGCTGAGATAAGATTTAACTTTTAAGTGTATCACCGAGGATAGAAGTTAATCAGTAACCTTTGGTGCTAAGAGTCTTTAAGTTGAACTGCGTAAATGCTAATGTAATAGGTCGTTGAACATTACGGGTATAGTATAAGGAAGGTAAGACATGATAAGTTTGAACCACCAATTCTAATATTGGGAACGATGAGAAAAGTCAGAATTCGAGGTCATAGTAAAGTAAAGCTAAGTTACCATAAGTCGTTTTAAGTTGCGATTCGCAAATGAGATTTTTGGTAGGCAATCTAATTAGGATTGAAAAAACGTAAGGACAGCCTATGACTTAATTTTTATCAGAGTAGCGCAGCGGTAGCGTGGTTTTTGGGATAATAAAATTAAGAATCTAAACTTTTGGATTATCGAGGATTAGCGAATTTCGGGGACGAAATTCAATTTAAGGGGGGAAGATTGTAACGACCCGAAAATCAGACTACGTATAAGCCATGCATAATTATTACTATTTAAATTTAAAAATGATTTATATATATATATATATATATATATATATATATATATATATATATATGAAGGGTCTAATTCATTTTGATATTTGACAAGTCATAACTATTTATTTTAAATGCAAAAGTTTAGTTTTATCTTTTCACTTAAATACGCGAGGACGGACCGGAGTTTGAAGATTAAAGATAAGATTAATAATAAGAACGACATTCCTAAATTTAATTTAAATCAAGGAATAATTTAATTTAAAGAAATAGAATGTTTTAGAATTTATTTAGTTAATTAGAGCTAAGTTGGTAAATAAATTCTTTTAGGTTCAATATTTAATTAAAGCTTAAATTAAAATATGTAAACAAGAGAGAATGAATTAATCTAAGTATGAAGTATTCAAGAAATTAAACATAGTATTTAAATGCTTAAAGTTAAATCCATGCAATGCCATGCAAGAGGTCATTATAAATTAAGGTGTAAATTCATTAAAATATAGAATGGGTATTTAAAACCTTAAGCAATTAACATACAAGATGTAAACAATAAAATACCATGCAAATAAGTAATAATTTTGGGTCCAACATTTAAAATATTCAAAGGTGGATAACTCTCCATTCCAACAATTCCTAATTATAATTCATGGGGTTTTCATTTCTCATTTTAATTATCTAATGGGTAGTAAATTTAAATGCAATAACATACCTCATTTTTACTCAACCTATTAGACAACAAAACCGTGTAAATGCAGTAGGAAATAAGGAACAAACCAACGGCAATAAGGGGATTAAGAAACAATTCAAAACCCTTCACCTCCTTCACTTGTAACTCTCATTTTAATGTATATTATGGACCCTTTAACACCATTATTAACATTCCTCTTCCTTACCTACATGTCCTACATTCAT
Source organism: Primulina tabacum (assembly GCF_025594145.1). NCBI lineage: Eukaryota > Viridiplantae > Streptophyta > Magnoliopsida > Lamiales > Gesneriaceae > Primulina > Primulina tabacum. The sequence continues at coordinate 10,467,706 of NC_134553.1, forward strand.
ATGCTCAAAAAATAAGTAGGAAACATCTGAGAAAAATCGTGAATTAGCAGCAAGGAGGAGAGGGTAGGAACAACAACACTAGAGGAGGAAAAACAATTCATATCCATTCAACTTCTTGACTTGTAACCTCCAACTAAATGCACTTCAAGACTCCTTTATCACCCCTTGTAACCTTCATACTCATTACCTAGCAGCACTTCATCCATAATTTCGAAATTTACAGAAGAGAACAGCAGCTAAAAATCGAGAATAACAGCACAAGAACAAGAAGGAATTCTCAACTCCGACTCCGTCGCTCGTATTCGTCGTATTGGTTTGTTTTCGTGTCAAAACAATTACAGGCATGTATATATTGTTTCTTTGCTCTTCAATCAAGTCATATTAGATAATTTTAAGCAGTATATGTTCATGAATCAAGCAGCATCACAAAAATGACAGCAACATTTAAGCAAAAATCTGCACAAAATTTCTTGGCTCTCTTGTTTTTCCACATCACGGTTTGGTGTGTTTTGGTTGCTTACAGGGAGTTTCTCGGTTCCAGGCACACATGGCTGCTACTAGGCATGAATTATAGTGTGTTAGAGTGTTATTGGTTCATTGGTTTACATCCATACACACACCAACCAAGTAGTGACAACAACTTTTCCTTAAGTGCAGAATTTGAGTCCAAGGTTTTATCATTTGGTGGTTTAAGGTGAAAGTTCGAATCATGGCTGTCCTAGGGACTATAGCCATGGTTAGAACCCTTCCATACCATGTCTAGGACGTGACCAAGGTGTCCTTTCAAGGTTTGGTTCATGGTTCCCTCAAAATTTTTAAAACAACAACACAAGTGCATAGTTCGAATTTTTCATTTCCTGTATTAGTGTGTCTTCGGTTTTGGAGTGTGGTTTGGATTGTGGTTGGCTTTTAGCCCTTAGCCATGGTTCAAGCAATGCCTTAGGATGTTGGTAAGAGTTCTTGGGAGGTGGTTCAAGCCATTGGTCAATAAATTTCAGAGTTTACACCACAAACGCACAAGTTGCCACTGCTGGTTTTTTTTTGACAGCAACTTTCATCTTCGGTTTTGAGGTTGGTTTGAGTTCTTGGTTGGCTTTTAGCCCATGGCCTTGGACTGGACAATACCTTAATGAGTTAGGAAAGTCGTGTTTTTGGCCGTTTGTGATTTGGTCGAGTTTAGAGGTCGTACGAGAATTTACGGTGAAAGGTGCCAAAATGACTCTCGAAAGAGTGTTTTATGTTTTTGAATTCCTTTCACCTATTTTCGTGTTTTACAGTTATTATGCATATTTTTCAGTATGTTTGGGGTATTTTAATCATGGTTAAATGTCAGTTTAATGTTGGTTCGGGTTGGTACGAAGCCATGGTTAAAAATCAAGTTATTGGCTCTAATCGTCTCGTTTTTGGTTCTATTGTTAAGTTTTTTTTTTGTCAAGTTAAGATTTATTGCATGTGTCACATATTAGTAGTAAGTCGCAGCAAGCCTGGGAGCGATCCAACTCATCCGGTAAAAATAAGGTTATAATTATATTACGTGCATAAAAATATAAAATGTTTATTTTTGAGATATATGCTATATGTCTTGTGGCCACCTTATGCTTATGGGTTTGGAAGTCGGTAGGCGCAACCGAGGACCTCTCCGCCCGGTGACTTACGACCGGTTTATGATTATGTATGGGTACAGACATCCAGTCCAAGGGCTGTGATTGATCTCTACCGCCCAGTATATTGTGGTTTAGTCTGATCAGGCGCTTACATTATGTTATGGGCCACTTGCTTAGAAACATTATCTCTACCAGAAAAATTATGATATGACATGACAGAGCTCTATTGAGCAAAGCTTTTACGTATGATTTTCAGATATGCACGTAGTTATAATTATTCATGATGCTATTTTCACCGTACGCTTTACGATACTTTATTTTTACGTTGCATGCGATTTTATGATATATTTACTTGTTATTCACGATATATACATGTTGAGTCTTTAGACTCACTAGACTTGATTGTTGTAGGTATTGATGAGGTCGGGACCGCGGACGGAGACCAGTGAGCGATCTTGGGACAGCAGTAGTAATCCCGAGGACCTCATGATTTAATTTATGCACCTTTTATTATTCAAACTCAGTTTTAATACGTTGGATTATTTTTAAGTTGATGTTTACGTTTAATTATTTTTAAATTGTTGGTTGAAAACAATATTTGCTTCCGCTGTTATTTTAAAATTAAAATTATTTACATGTTTACTTTAATTAAATGGGACAAGATAATTATTTATTTAGAAATTTTTTAATAATTCCGCAAAATTACGAATACGAAATACGGGCCTTGACACTCTCACCCGTCAACTGAGCCTTGACCTATCATATCATCTTATAATGTCAATGGAAATCGATCTTTTGGCTCCCTCTGGGGCCTTTTCACGTAAACGGGCTCCATCGGGGGCTTTTTCCCTCACGATATCTCCAATCAAAACATCGTATACATATATCGTCATTCACAACCAACTCTCATCCTTAAAAAACATCATCATTTTTATCACTTATCAAAATCATGCATAAACGTAAATTTTCTTTAAAATCAATCATGGAACGTAATTTTAATAATTTTATAAAAATCATAATCATGATGCATAAACATTTAAAAGCATGATAAATTTGTGGTCCGGACACTGCCAGGTTTAAAATCTCGACTCGAGTGCAAAATGATCATTTTGCCCCTAGATACCCAAAATGACCAGTTTACCCTTGGACCTCTAAATTTTGACCTGAAGCTTACCAAACTCCTTAAAACATTTCAAAACATATTTATAAGAATTTCTTAGACGTAGATTCGAGTTCTTTTTAAAACTTAACCGATTCGTTTTAAAACCAAACATGGACCCGAGTCCCGGTTTTAGGCCGAATCAACCTGAAACTTCACCAAATATTTCCCAACTTAAACTGTGACTTAAACCTAGATGCCCAACCTAAAAACAACCCATTTCAGACCACTAATGATCCACGAAACAAGCCCAAAGGTTGCTGGAAATATGCAACGAATGAACACAATCTTCACAGCTTGAGCGATTTTACGATAAAAATCATATCTCTCTCACTTCTTATCAAAAAATTACAAATTTGCTATCGAATCGAAGTTAAAACGGAGTGCTACAAATCATATGTTGAACACATTTCCAGAAAACCAACCTATAAGTCGCAGAATTCATAATAACTGTGGGTGACGGGTTTTGGTTACACATAAATTTTACAGCTTGCGCGGCTTTACGATAAAAATCATATCTCTCTCATTTCTTATCATAAAATTTTGAATTGCTATCGGATTGAAGATAAACCAGAGTATACAAATCATATGTTGAACACATTACCAAAAAACCAATCTATAAGTCGCAAAATTCAAGAAACCGAGGGTGACGAGTTTTGGTGACAGAGGAATTTCACTGCTTGCGCGGCATTACGATAAAAATAATATCTCCCTCGTTTCTTACAATAAAATTACAAATTTTCTATCGAATCGAAGATAACACAGAGTACTACAAATCATATGTTGAACATATTTCCAGAAATCCAACCTATAAGTCGCATAATTCAAAATAACCGAGGGTGACGGGTTGTGGTGACAAAGAAATTTCACAGCTTGCGCGGCTATACGATAAAAATCATATCGCCCTCGTTTCTAATCAGATAATTATGAATTTGATATCGAATCGAAGATAATACAGAGTGATACAAATCATATGTTGAACACATTTCCAGAAAACAAACCTATAAGTCGCATAATTCAAAATAACCGAGGGTGACGGGTTTTGATGACAAAAAAATTTCACAGCTTGCGCGGCTTTACAATAAAAATCATATCTCCATCGTTGCTTATCAGAAATTTACGAATTTGCTATCAAATTGAAGATAACAAAAAGTGTTACAAATTATATGTTGAACACATTTTCAGAAAACCAAGCTATAAGTCGCCGAATTTGAAATAACAGAGAGTCATATGTTTTTGAGACACACAACTCAAGCAAACAAGTTGAACCCTTGGGCCTATGCATAATCTCGTCCCTCATCATACTCCAGCCCTATGACACCATTTTTTTCAATGTTAACAGCCCCTTAACAACAAAATTCGGCAGCCCCCTTACACCAAATGAAGAAAACGTAAGGATACATCGCACGAATGAAAAAATCGTGACAATACATGCATAAAAATGATTTCCCATGCTAACCGAAAATAATCCTCATGCATATACACATATAACAGCAATAATATGGCATGAATGAAGAGGAAAAGATGATACAAGCGTGCCTTGATGCAATATACGCAAGAATGTCGGAGAAACAAGCGTCGGGGAAGTGCCGGGGGAATATTCCTGGAAAGAACAAGTTATGGCCGAAAGCTTCTAAGCCTTGCTGCAGAAACCCACGTGAAATGAGTGGTGGAAGAAGGGATTTTCAGCTGATGGAGATTAGGTTTATGTTTAGTAGATGTTTAGGGTTAATTAAATAGTATAATAAACTCTAATGGGCCAATAATTATTTAAAATGTTTAAAAAGAGTTTTAAGCCCACTAAGCTTAAAAATAGGTCCATCAAGCCCAAACACACTCCTGAAAAATATTTCGTTTAGGTACGTTTTTAAAATTATTGACCGAACATTCAAAAAGTCTCCCAATTCGATAAAATTTGCGTACCGATTAAAAATATGCTCAGCGGGTAAAAATACCCAACAAAGCCCATTTCTTGAAAAAAACACTTAAAAATCCTTATATTAATTAAATAAATCAAATAAATATATTTTTCTTGAACCCCGGTCTCCGTTCCTCGTTCGAGTGCGAAATGCAACTTAAATTCTTAATGCATGAACTTTTAAAAATACCAAGAAATAAATCCTATCATGCAATAATTATGCATCAAATGCATAAAAATAATAAACACAAATTAATGAAATAAACATGCATTTAATTCTTTAAATGAATTTAATAAAATACCTAATGAATTTAATAACTTGCATGTATGTGGTTCACATGGACCTTCAGATTTTCGGGACGTTACAATCTACCCCCCTTAAATTGAATTTCGTCTCCGAAATTTGCTTATCCTCGTTAAACAAAAAGTTTATACTCTTAATTCTAGTATCCCAATAATTCACGCATCTGCTGCGCTACTCTGATAAAGTAAGTCTTAAGTTGTCCTTATGTCTCCTCTGTCCTAATTAAATTGCTACCTAAATTCTCGTTTGCGAATCGCAACTTAAAACGACTTATGGTGAATTAATTCTATTCTACTATGACCTCGAATTTTGAATTTTCTCGCAATTCCTCATACTAGAAATGAATGTCCAAACTTATCGTACTTTACTTTTCTTATACAATACCCATAATGTTTATCAACCTATTACATTATCATTTATGAAGTTAGACTTAAGAAACCTTAACACCAAAATTTACTGATAGACTTCTATATTCGGTAATAATACTTAAAATTTAAATATTATCTCAACCTCATAATAATATTAGCCTAAGATCCTTAAATCATTTTTACCTTACGGCACCAAACTTACATAACTTAACTATTTACAAGTACATCACAAGTATCAAATTGTTGCAAATCTTAAATTCGAGTAGTCATAGAACCCATAATATACAATATCAATATTCTACCTGTATTATAACACAATGATAGCATCAATTACATACTTAAACTATTCTCTTCCCAATTACAATATAGTTGAAGCCTAGGACCCTTGGACTTTCCTCCTTGAAACTAATGTTGTATTCTTACGTATCCTTAATTCTTAATTAATTCTAGCGTATAAAACTTAATAAATTCTCCGCTGTTAATGATGGACTAACTCTAATCAATCAACTTCACTTATAACCCATAGAGCTTTAGAATCCCCATATCAAGATTTCAGATTTCTTACTCGATAAAAATCTTAATATTCGTTCATTGACAACCTATGTTGAACACAACTAATTTCCTTTTGTTTTTATTTCCCCCAAAATTTTCGTATAAACACCTATTTCAAAAACTTGTAATTCGAGCTTACACAACCCAAATAGTCTTAGATAACACAATTCTAATACACATATCTATTTAATCCCATGTTTCTTAATGGCTTTCAACAATTCCTCAAGATAAGGTGTCTACCTCAATTGTTACATGCGTCGTCTATCAAGGAACCTAACCATCAGTCATACCCAACCTTCTAGAAAAATTTTAACCCTAACAAAGACACAATTTCAACTCTTAGGATCATGATTAAAACTTATTTTACATAAAAAATTAATCTCCCAAAATTAAGTTAACTTACTGTCTAATTTTATAACTTAACTAATTGATCAACTTTATCTTAAATTGTTATCACTCTAAATTCCTTATAACATTATAACTCAGATGTTTCAAGGTTCCAAATATCCCTTCAAGCCTCAATCATCGAAAATTCGTATCCTTTAAACCATTTGATTCTCACTTACTGTTAAACTAGTTCCCCAAAATTCTTAAAAATTGCAAAAAAAAAAAAATTTCTTAATTTCCTCGAAAATTATTCATTTTGTCCTTAATTACCAAAAATTTCACAATTACCCATAAGTTCTTGGCGTTCCTAATTCCATTTTATAGGTTTTCCGTAACATAAATGTAGAGCCCAAATTCAGTACACGTAAAACTCATGCATTTATTTAATTTTTAAATTATCTAATTAAGTTTAAAATGAATTTAGTGATGCATAGTTTGTGGAATTAGCATTATTCTAAATTATTTATGTTTCTGTGGTGCACGTTAAAATATTTTCTTGAGTGTCATGTTTCCGGCGATTATTCAATGCGGGATCAAAGAAAAGAGATCGGCGACGATTTTTTACAATTTTAAAATGTAATATTTTATTTTAAGTTAGGATTGGGGCATTTTAAATGATTTATTAATTTTTATCATTTTAAAGCCTAATTTATTTAATTAGTGATTTAGGATTTTAAAACTTTTAAAGTTTAGCAAATGTGCATTTCATTTTTAAATTAAGAGATTTTATTAAGTTAAAAGTGGGTTAGCTTTTTTAATTATTTTCGAATTATTATTTAAGCACAATTTATCCCCTAATTATTAAAAAACTCACACACACACACAACGAGACACACACATACATGTTTTTACACACACACATTTCATTTCACTCCATCTTTTTTTTCAACAAGAAAACCTAGGGTTCCTTGAGTTCTCTCAGCAGCCGCCCCTCTCCTCTGTATTTTTCAGCAATTTTTCATCTCTTTTCTTCAAAGAAAATCGTGTCACGTTCGTCCCGGATCAACCCTCGCATCATCCCCTCTTCAGTATCGTCATTTCGATAACGTTAAATATCAAAAGGCATGAATAATCTTTTGTTTATGCATCGATCTTGTTATATTACATGTTCTTATGTTTATTATGCATAAAAATCCATGTATGTTGTAAAAAGTTTGAGCAAAAATTTTTTGGATCGGTTTGAATCGATTTTAGATCTGAAAACTCGAAATTTGTTATCATTTTAAATACTGCAATTTTTCGGTCGACTTTTGGAAAACCATTCAACATATAAAATGTAGAACTTTTTGATACCTTCGATTTGACAGTAAATTCGAAATATTTGGATAAGAAATGAATGAGTTATGATCGTTTTGGTGGGACTGCTCAAACTGTGATTTTCTGAAAATGCGTTCTTGATGTGTTCTTGAAGTTTTATTGTTGTAAGCTTCGTTGGGGATTGACGGGTGATCGATGCTGCGTTTAAGTATGTTGAGTATGATGTTGGGATGGTTTTGGGTGTGTCGGATCGCATCGATAGGCACTTGGTTGCAATAGAAGTCGTAGGATGCATTTTGGTGTCAAATATCGAGTTCACGGATTGGGTTGCATTGTTTATGATGCGTAGCCGGACCCTGGCATGGGATCCGTGCACTTTTTCCTTCAAATTGCAAATTTCCAGCACCTACACGGACCCTTACACAGGGTCCATGTCCTTTTTTTTTTAAAAAAAAATTAGGGATTGTTTTGGGGTTTTGATGTCATGATTTAGAACGATGATTAAACGAGGTCGAGTCCCGAGAGATTTAGAATGTCATAAGGAAATTTGTCATTTTTGGGTGTGAGCATGACTATACGTCTAAGTTATGCAAGGTAGGTATTCGAACTCATGTTAGTATGTGTAGCAATGGCCCCAAGCGAGATCTAACGAATCCTTCAACGCCATGTAAGTATGTACGACGTGCAAAAGAAAATATTTTATGTTTTTGAGGTATGCTAAATGTCTTGTGACCAAATTATGAACGGGTTTGGAAGTTGGTGAACGCGGCCGAGGACCTCTCCACCCCGGTAAAGCATGACCGGGTTTAGATCAGGATTGGAAAGCGGTAAAGCATGACCAGGGACCAATCCACCAGGTAAAGCATGACCGGAGATCTCATGTATGTGGCAGTGGATTTTTCTTGTTAGCTAAGTACCGTGGTTTAGTCTCATCAGGCGCATTTATGTATGGGTCACTTGCTTTGAAACATATCTCTACGCAAAATGATGAAGTTTATGTATGTTCAAGTATGTATGAAGCAAGCATGTTTATGAAAAGTTTTATGATGATGGCACGTCTACGTTTATGCTATTACGTTCAAGTTTCAAGTATGTACACTCTACTTTAAAGATGCATGTGGTTTTTTTACGTATTACTTGTTATATCCAGTTTATACATGTTGAGTCTTTAGATTCACTAGACTTGATCGATGTAAGTGATAATGAATTGAGGAGACGAGGGGTGGAGACCACTGAGCCGACTTGGACTGAGTAGGAGGCTAAACCCAAGGGCCGCCCATGTTTTTAAGAAATTGTGCAATGTTTCAAATACTCTGATTTCATGTTATTGTTTACGATATTTAAACAAGTGTTTTTAGCAAACTTTATTTGTGATCTTTTCGTTGCAAATATTTTGAATGATCAGTTTATTGTTTTCGCAATTTGAATGTTTCTATTTAATTAAGAAAATTTTTATTTTTCCGCAAATTTTAAAGTTGTTTAAAAGTACGGTACATTAATTTTATATTAGAGCCAGGTTCTTGTTAAGGGTTATGCCTACTGCCAGTTGATAGAAGCTCACGAAGTCACACCTCAAGTATGTGAGTTTTAAGGTTTTAAATTATTTCATGTAGTAAGCATCAAGTCATGATTTCAGCATGTGCATATTTAAATTCAAATTACGTACATCTTATGTTATAATATTATGTTCACGCGTGTTGGGTTTACGTGTTGAGTAAACGTTGGAAAAGTATGCCTCCTAGACGTATGATTGTGCATGAGGCGGGCGATGAGAATATGGAAGCTCAGGATTGGGAGAGGTCGCTCATCCTCATCCACTCCCAGATATGAAAGCTCAGATGCTTGCAGGGATGACCCAGTTCTTCGCAAAGTTTTGCGGGGAACCAGACTGCAGTAGACACAGGGGCGAGGCCCAGACCGGAGGCAGTCAATGAGAGGTTTAAGAGAATGGATCCGAAGGAGTTCTCGGGGATTACTGACCTGATGATAGCTGAAGGATGCATTAAGTTCATCGAAGTCATTTTTGCGTTTATGGAGCTACGAGGCGCAGACAGGGTCAGGTTTGTCACATTCCTTGTGACAGGAGACGCTAGACTTTGGTCGGAAAGCACATCAGTGTCACTGAACTTACAAACGCTGACGTGGAATGGGTTCAAGGAGATTTTCTACTCCAAGTACTTACTGAAGAAGTACGCTCCAGCCTGACCAGGGAGTTCATGTCGCTGCGACAAGGAGACAACAGTTTTGCAGACTTCGTCAGGAAGTTTGAGAGGGGGTGTCACTTTGTGCCCCTGATTGCAAATGATGCCCGAGAGAAGCCGAGGCATTTTATGGATGGCTTGCGGCCGATCTTGCGCCGTGATGTTCGAGTTGCTGGTCCTACGACTTATGCAGTTGCCGTGTCGAGAGCTTTCGTGGAAGAGCATGACCAGAGGGACATTGAGGTCGATAGGCAGGGCAAGAGGCACTATCGGGCGCCTCAACAGCAGCAGCGACCTCAGTTTAAAGGCCTTTCCCAGGATAGCAGGGGAAGAGACCATTTCAGGGACAGTCGAAAGGCAAGGGTCCTATTCCTCCACTGAAGGCTCCTCAGAGACCCGGTGAGTACCCAGTGTGCCCGAAGTGCAACCTCCAGCATCCGGGACAATGTTTATTTGGATCGGGCAAATGCTTCAAATGCGGAGCCAGCGATCATATGCTGAGAGATTTCCCGCAGTGGAGGCAGCCGACCCGGGGAAGAGTGTTTGCAATGCAAGCAGAGGAGGCGAACCGAGATACGACCCTGTTGACTGGTAACTTATTTAATTCAGCACCGCTTAATTTTTGCCATGCATGTTTCGATTTTATATGGGATTATTAGTGTGCTTGTTAGTAATCTTAGTGACTGGGTGTAGAGATTTCTACTGTGCGTGAGGTTAAGATTAGAATTTTTGGGATATAAGTTTTTGTGTTGTACCAACGTCTCTCAGGAAATATTTTCATAAAGAGAGTAGCCACGAAGGCCTTGATAGATTCAGGGCCATTCACTCATTTATTTCGGAGACGTTCGCTAATCATCTGGATGTCAAGTCTATTGGACTCGACGTGAGCTATTCAGTGACAGTCCCATTAGGGGAAGAATTACCAACTACTAGCGTGTTCAGAGATATCGATCTCGAGCTACAAGGCCACCTAGTGTATGCCGATCTAATCGTGCTGCCGATGCCACAATTTGATATTATCTTGGGAATGGACTGGCTGACGAAGAACAGAGTTCTTATTGATTTCCAGAAAAGGTCGGTGTTCGTAAGACCTTTGGGCATGGAGCAGTTTCTCTTTGAGCCAGATATATGGAGAAGTTTCCCTCGCATGATCTCTTGCATGCAGGCACGGAGACTTATTCATAAGGGGTGTCAGGCTTTCTTGGCCAGAATTATTTCTGCACCGGACATACCCACTCCATCGATATCTGATGTATCAGTAGTTAGAGATTTTCCTGAAATTTTTCCAGATGACGTCACAGGCCTTCCACCAGAGAGAGAGGTGGAGTTCGCTATTGAGCCAGCGATCATATGCTGAGAGACTGCCCGCAGTGGAGGCAGCCGACCCAGGGAAGAGTGTTTTCCATGCAAGCAGAGGAGGCGAACTCAGATACAACCTTGTTGACTGGAAATATTTTCATAAAGAGAGTAGCCATAAAGGCCTTGATAGATTCAGGGGCCACTCACTCTTTTATTTCGGAGACGTTTGCTAATCATCTGGACGTCAAGTCTATTGGACTCAACGTGAGCTATTCAGTGAAAGTCCCATCAGGGGAAGAATTATCAGCTACTAGCGTGGTCAGAGACATCGATCTCGAGCTTCAAGGCCACCTAGTGTATGCCGATCTAATCGTGATGCCGATGCCAGAATTTGATATTATCTTGGGAATGGACTGGCTTACAAAGAACAGAGTTCTCACTAATTTTCAGAAAATGTCAGTGTTGGTAAGACCTTTGGGCATGGAGCAGTTTCTCTTTGAGCCAGATAGATGGAGAAGTTTCCCTCGCATGATCTCTTGCATGCAGGCACAGAGACTAATTCACAAGGGGTGTCAGGCTTTCTTGGCCAGTATTATTTCTGCACCTGACGTACCCACTCCGTCGATATCTGATGTACCAGTAGTCAGAGATTTTTTTGATGTTTTTCCAGATGACATCACAGGCTTTCCACCAGAGAGAGAGGTGGAGTTCGCTATTGATCTCGTGCCAGGCACTGCACCAATTTCTAAGGCACCGTACCGACTAGCTCCAGCTGAGATGTTAGAGCTCAAACAACAGATTCAGGGGCATCTTGACAAGAAATTCATTCGCCCTATTTTCTCACTATGGGGCGCACCAGTGCTATTTGTAAAAAAGAAAGATGGGAGCATGAGGTTGTGTATCGACTACCGAGAACTAAACAATGTAACGATCAAGAATAAATACCCAATTCCAAGGATCGAGGATTTGTTTGATCAGTTGCAGGGAGCTACAGTGTTCTCTAAGATAGATCTTCGACCAGGGTATCATCAGCTGAAGGTAAAAGATACAGATGTTCATATGACAGCCTTCAGAACCAGATATGGGCATTACGAGTTTTTAGTGATGTCGTTTGGACTGATGAATGATCCAGCGATTTTTATGGACTTGATGAATCGAGTATTCAAACCCTACCTAAATCAGTTCGTCATAGTGTTCATCGACAACATTCTCATTTACTCGTAGAGCCATGAGGAGAACCGTCAGCACTTGGGTACAGTTTTGCAGGCCTTGCAGAGTCGCAAGTTGTTTGCAAAATTCAGTAAGTGTGAATTCTGGTTGGAGAATGTAGCGTTTTTGGGTCATGTTATTTCTAGCAATGACATTGAGGTGGATCCAGCTAAGGTAGCAGCGGTTAAGACATGGGTTGAGCCGAAGAATGCGTCAGTGATCCGTAGTTTTCTAAGCTTAGCAAGCTACTACAGAAAATTCATTCAGGGATTTTCTTCAATAGAAGTGCCACTCACTTCATTGACTAAAAAAAATGCTAAATTCATATGGAGTGGAGAATTCCAGAAGAGCTTTGATACTTTGAAGCAAGCTCTTATTACAGCGCCAGTTTTAGCCATGCCATCAGGGCAAGGCAATTTTATGTTGTACACTGATTCTTCTAAGCTCGGGTTAGGTGCATTTTTGATGCAGCATGGTCGGGTTATAGCTTATGCCTCCAGACAGTTGAAAGTGTATGAGAAAAATTATCCGACTCATGATTTTGAGTTAGCTGTCGTTGTCTTTGCGTTGAAGATATGGAGACATTATTTGTACGGCGAGAAATGCCAGATATTCACTGACCACAAGAGTCTCAAGTATTTTTTCATGCAGAAAGAATTTTATATGAGACAAAGACGGTGGTTAGAGTTAGTGAAAGACTACGATTGTGATATTAGCTACCATCCGGAGAAAGCTAATGTTGTGGCAGACGCTTGAGCAGAAAAGTTGCAGTCATATCACAGCTATCAGTACAAAGATCTCTTCAATCAGAGATTCAGAGATTTGATTTATAGGTTTATCCTAAGGGCAAAGTTCTTAATCTGTCTAATCTGACAGTCCACTCTTCTTTGTTTGACTGAATCCGTAGAGGTCAGCCTTCAAATGATCAGTTGCAAAAATGGCGACTGAAGGATGAAGCCAAGGGCAGTGTACTCTACACAGTGTCCGATGGTATTGTGAGGTACAGAGGAAAGATGTGGGTGCCTAGTGTTGATTCGATCAGAGAGGATATTCTGACAGAGGCACATGCATCTCCGTATTCCATTCATCTAGGAGGTACCAAGATGTACAAGGATTTACAGATTCTATATTGGTGGCCAGGTATGAAGAGAGACATTCGCCGAATTGTGTGTGAATGCCTCACTTGTCAGCAGGTGAAGGCAGAGCTTCAGAGGCCAGCAGGGATGCTTAAGCCACTCCCTATCCCCGAGTGAAATGGGAGAATATCAGCACGGACTTCGTTGTTGGTTTGCCGAGGTCCGTCAGAGGATCCAATGTCATTTGGGTTATAGTGGATCGATTTACTAAGTCGGCACACTTCTTGCCAGTGAAGACGAACTTTCTCCATGACGCATTATGCGGAGCTCTATATCAGGGAGATAGTTAAATTGCATATAATCCCAGTTTCTATTGTATCCGATAGGGACCCAAGGTACATATCGTCATTTTGGAAGAGTTTGCACGCAGCCATGGGGACGAAGTTGCTATTCAGTACAGCTTTCCCACTCAGACAGATGGCCAGTTTGAGCGTGTGATTCAAATTTTGGAGGATTTATTGCGAGCATGTGTGATCGATTTCCATGGGAATTGGAAATCGAAGCTACCTCTAGTGGAGTTTACCTACAACAATAGTTTTCAATCATCTATACGTATGGCTCCCTACGAGGCATTGTATGGAAGGAAGTGCAGATCGCCGGTTCATTGGGATGAAGTCGGTGAGAGATCAGAACTTGGTCCAGCGATTGTTCAGCGGACTACAGATGTGGTGGTCAAGATCCGAGATAGGATGAAGACCGCCCAAAGTTGCCAAAAGAGTTATGCTGACAAGATTAGAAGAGATCTTGAGTTTTCTGTAGATGATCACGTTTTTGTAAAGATAGCACCTATGAAGGGTGTTATGAGATTTGTAAAGAGAGGCAAACTTAGTCCGAGATTTATTGAACCGTTCGAGATTCTTGACAGAGTTGGGACACTAGCTTATCGTGTAGCCCTACCCTCAATCTGGCCGATATATACAATGTGTTCCACGTTTCGATGCTGAGGAAGTACCTAGCAAATCCTTCGCATGTTTTGAGTTATGAAACATTGCAGGTTGCTCCAGATCTGTCGTATGAGAAAAGACCTGTTCAAATCCTAGACAGACAAGAGCGGTGACTTCGGAACAAAGTAACCAAGTTTGTCAAAGTCCAGTGGCTGAATCAATCAGTGGAGGAAGCCACTTGGGAGACAGAGGCAGAGATGAGGAATCGCTACCCGGAACTGTTTGGTAAGACTTGATTTCGAGGACGAAATTTATTTAAGTGGGGGAGAAACTGTAAAGCCTAAATTCAGTACACGTAAAAACCCATGCATTTATTTAATTGTTAAATTATCTAATTAAGTTTAAAATGAATTTAGTGATGCATAATTTGTGGAATTAGCATTATTCTAAATTATTTATGTTTCTGTGATACACGTTAAAATATTTTCTTGAGTGTCATGTTTCAGGCGATTATTTGATGCGTGATCGAGGAAAAGAGACCGGCGACGATTTTTGGCAATTTTAAAATGTTGTATTTTATTTTAAGTTAGGATTGAGACATTTTAAATGATTTATTAAGTTTTTAGCATTTTAAAGCCTAACTTATTTAATTAGTGATTTTAAGATTTTAAAACTTTTAAAGTTTAGCAAGTGTGCATTTCATTTTAAAATTAAGGGATTTTATTAAGTTAAAAGTGAGTTAGCATTTTTAATTGTTTGCTAATTATTATTTAAGCACAATTTATCCCCTAATTATTAAAAAACTCACACACACACACACACCGAGACACACACATACACGTTTTTACACACACACATTTCATTTCACTCCATCTTTTTTCCAACAAGAAAACCTAGGGTTCCTTGATTTCTCTCAGTAGCCGCCCCTCTCCTCTGTATTTTCCAGCAAGTTTTTGTCTCTTTTCTTCAAAGAAAATCGTGCCATGTTCGTCTCGGATCAAACCTCGCATCATCTCCCATTCGGTATCATCGTATTGGTAACGTTAAATATCAAAAGACATGTATAATCTTTTGTTTATGCATCGATCTTGTTATATTATATGTTCTTATATTTATTATGCGTAAAAATCCATGCATGTTGTAAAAAGTTTGAGAAAAAATTTGTTGGATCGGTTTTGAAACGATTTTAGATCTGAAAACTCAAAATTTGTTGTCATTTTAAATACTGCAACTTTTCGATCGATTTTCTGGAAATTCTTTTAACATATAAAACGTAGAAATTTTCGATACCTTTGATTTGACAGTAAATTCGAAATATTTGGATAAGAAATTAGTGAGTTATGATCGTTTTCATGGGACTGCTCAAACTGCGATTTTCTGAAAATGCGTTCTTGATGTGTTCTTGAAGTTTTATTGTTGCAGGCTTCGTTGGGGATCGACGGGTGATCGCTGCTACATTTAAGTATGTTGAGTATGATGTTGGGATGGTTTGGGTGTGTCGGATCGCATCGATAAGCACTTGGTTGCAATAGAATTCGTAGGATTTTTGTGTCAAATGTCGAGTTCACAGATTGGGTTGCGTTGTTTATGATGCGTATTTCTTTTGGGGTGTTTGTTTGAGTTTGAGTAAGTGTCTTAGCATCCTAGGATGGGTCTCGAGGCATTGGTTCACGGTCCGTATGATCAAGTTAGGAGGAATAAGCCATAAGTGTAGTGAATTTCCGTTGGTTCGCGATTCCAGTAGGTACACGGACCCGTAGCCGGATCCTGACACGGGGTCCATGCACTTTTTCCTTCAAAATGCGAATTTCCAGCACCTACATGGATCTTGACATGGAACCTTACACGGGGTCCGTGTCTTTTTAAAAATTTTTTTAAGGATTATTTTGGGGTTTTGATGTCATGATTTAGTACGATGATTAAACGAGATCGAATCCCGAGAGATTTAGAATAACGTAAGGAAATTTGTCATTTTTGCATGTGAGCATGACTATACGTCTAAGTTATGCAAGGTAGGTATTCGAACTCGTGTTAGTATGTCCAACGAATCCCTCAACGCCACGTAAGTATGTTCGACGTGCAAAATAAAATATTTTATGTTTTTGAGGCAAGCTAAATGTCTTGTGACCAAATTATGAACGAGTTTGGAAGTCGGTGAACTTGGCCGAGGACCTCTCCACCCCGGTAAAGCATGACCGGGTTTAGATCAGGATTGGAAAGCGGTAAAACATGACCAGGGACCAATCCACCCGGTAAAGCATGACCGGAGATCTCATGTATGTGGCAGTGGATTTTCCCTGTCAGCCTATTACTGTGGTTTAGTCTGATCAGACGTACTTATGTATGTGTCACTTGCTTTGAAACATATCTCTACGCAAAATGATGAAGTTTATGTATGTTCAAGTATGTATGAAGCAAGCATGTTTATGAAAAGTTTTATGATGATGACACGTCTATGTTTATGCTATCACGTTCAAGTTTCAATTAGGTTTATGCTATTACGTTCAATTTTCAAGTATATACGCTCTACTTTAAAGATGCATGTGGTTTTATTATGTATTATTTGTTATATCCAGATTATACGTGTTGAGTCTTTAGACTCACTAGACTTGATCGATGCAGGTGATGATGAATTTGAGGAGAAGAGGGGTGGGGAGCAATGAGCCGACTTGGACTGAGCAGGAGGCTAAACCCACGGACCGCCCATGTTTTTAAGAAATTATGCAATGTTTCAAATACTCTAATTTCACGTTATTGTTTACGATATTTAAACAAGTGTTTTTAGCAAACTTTATTAGTGATCTTTTCGTTGCAAATATTTTGAATGATCAGTTTATTGTTATCGCAATTTGAAGGTTTCTATTTAATTAAGAAATTTTTTATTTTTTTCTCAAATTTTAAAATAGTTTAAAAGTACGGTACGTTACAATAAATTTCAATAATTTTAAGCCTATTAAACCCAAAATCAATTCCCATAACCTCGAAAATTACTGATTTTACCCAAGTGTTCTTCAAAATTTCGAATTTAATCCTCAAAAATTTCAAATTTTGCAATTTGGTCCTTAAAATTCTCGAAGATTACAATTTTGGCCCTATAACTCTTCGAAATTTTCATTTTTATCCCCATTAAATATTCGCCTTACCTTCATTAAAAATTAAGATTCTTGAAACTCATAATTTAATCTCAAAATTTGGTAAATTAGAAAATAGTCCCTTAGAATTTTATTTTTGCACTGAGGTCCTCAAGTTATGGGTTATTACAGTTAGGTCCTTAAAATTCTCAATTCGTGCAATTCAATCCTTAATTAAGTCCAACTAGGTAGAGCATGCTTCCTAAATAAATTCCACATTTTTTTAATACTTTTACAGATCGTCGTAGTCTTCGAATCATTAACCTTACATGGAATCTTCAAAAATTAACTCAATTAGTGTAACCACGAACCATCAGTAATTTCTTAGAAAATCTACAAGTCCCCAAAGCATTCATAATCTTCATGATTAACATATGACCAATAAAGTAGGACATCGGTACTCAAACCCAAAAATCAATATAGTGAAATCATTTTCAACCATTCCTAGACCGAATTCTTAAACATGTCCAATTCCAAATGTAACCACCATGCAATCCAATCTAGTTTTTAAAACGTTTAATCTCCAAAACATAAAAACAGCTAAACATGTACTGTAAAGCATATATCATGTAAACATGCAGATGATAACATTAAAACTTTCAAAACATGTAAACTTACAGACTTGAGGCTTGAAGACTGAGCTGCAGTAGCTGGCGGTGGCACAACCCTATACAGGACCCTTGCTCTAATACCAACTGAAAAGTCTCTCGTTTTAAAATTCTACTGAATATTTTTCCTTTTTTTAGATAAAGCGGAAAATACACACGTTCAAAAATATTTAAATAAGTTGAACAAGATTTTAAAGGGTCATGCAACCTCTGAATAAAAATAATTGTACTTGGTTAAATCTTAAAATGAAATAAAAAACGTAAACCAAAATTCAAACATTTAACCATATTTCTTTAAACCATGTCTCGTAAACATAATATGTGGAAGAACGCAAGGTCCTCGGGTTATCTAGTGCACCCCCAGCTCAGCCTACTCAGTCTTCTACGCCTCTAGTCTCCTCATCTAAATGCTCACCTGTATCAAACACGCCTAGTGAGACTAAAGACTAACACACTTGCACCGTTAATAGCAAATACATATACATAGTACACAATAGTGACAAATGCCGTAATCAACATACAATTCATGAACTTAAAGCATGAGCGTAAACATGTCGTATAAAATCATAACCTGTCAAAACATGTCTCATCATATCATCATATACGTATACATTTTCTTTTAATTGAATTCGATTCATTAGTTGTGACTTTCGTATCAGATCTATTCGATGGATCCATCTACGTATAACCACGGTACCAGGCGGCGGGGACATCAGTGACACTCTCACCCGTCAACTGAGCCTTGGCCTATCAAGCATGCAAAGTAATTTTCATAATTTTATAAAAATCATATTCATGATGCATAAACATTTAAAAGCATGATAAATATGTGCTCAGGGCGCTGCCAAGACAACAATCTCGACTTGGGTGCAAAATTATCATTTTGCCACTGGATATTCAAAATGACCAGTTTACCCCTGGACCTCTAATTTCGACCCGAAACTTACCAAACTCCTTAAAACATTCCAAAACATATTTATAAGAATTTCTTAGTCGTAAACTCGAGCTCGTTTCAAAACTTAACCGATTCGTTTTAAAACTTGGACCGGATTCCCGGTTTTAGACTGAATCAACCCGAAACTTCACCAAAAATTTCCCAACTTAAACCGTGACTTAAACCTAGATGGCCAACCTATTAACACCCCATTCCAGACAACTAATGACCCATGAAACAAGCCCAAAGGTTGCTGGAAATATCCAACGGATGCACACAATTTTCATAGCTTGAGCGATTTTACGATAAAAATCATATTTCTCTCCTTTCTTATCAAAAGTTAGAAATTTTCTGTCGAATCGAAGATAAAATGGAGTGCTACAAATCATATGTTGAACACATTTTCAGAAAACCAACCTATAAGTCGCATAATTCAAAATAACCGAGGGTGACGGGTTTTGGTGACAAATAAATTTTACAGCTTGTGCGGCTTTACGATAAATATCATACCTCCCTTGTTTCCTATCATAAAATTACGAATTTGCTATCGAATCGAAGATAACACAGAGTGATAAAAATCATATGTTGAACACATTACCAGAAAACCAACTTATAAGTCTTAGAATTCAAAACACCTAGGTTGACGGGTTTTGGTTACAGAGAAATTTAACAGCTTGGCTTATCAGTTAGCACATTCTTATCAAACACAACATGTATAAATTCTTCAACATTGAGAGTGTGTTTATTAAAGATTCTATATGCTTTGCAGACAGATGAATATCCAAAGAATAATCCTTCATCCTATTTAACATCGAAGACAGTTAGGTGATTCTTACCATTTTTATGAACGAAGCATTTGCACCCGAATATTTTAAAATAATAAACCACACTTTTATTGTCATGCTATATCCGATATGGCATTTTCGAATGATTTTTATTAACCACTGATCTGTTTTGAATATAACACGCTGTGTTAACTGTCTCTGCCCAAAATCTTTGAGAAATACCAAAATCAGCTAGCATTGTTCTCGCTGCCTCCTTAAGAGTTCGATTTCTCCGTTTAGCTACACCATTCTGTTGTGGTGTTCTTGCAGCAGAGAAATCATGCTTGATTCCTAAATTTTCAAGATATTGAGACAAAGTTTGATTGAAAATTCAGTTCCTCGGTCGGATCTTATTATGTCAATTCAGACTGATTTTTCATTAGAAGTATTTTAAAGAGTTTGATCAGTTGTGAAGCAGTTTGATCTTTTGATTTTAAAAATATGACCCAAGTAAATCTTGAGAAATCATCAACAATCACAAGAGTGCATTTCATTCTCCCTAAGCTCATGACTGGTATTGGAACAAATAGTGCCATATGCATAAATAGAAGCATCGGGTTGAAGATTTACTACTTTTATTTTAAAAAAAGTTTTTAAATTGCTTCTCAAACTGATAAGCTGAATAAATTTTATCTTTTGAAAAATCACATTTGGGCAGACCAGTTACCACCTCATGTTTTCTCAGTTGTGCAATGGTTTTGAAGTTTAGATGGTTCAATCTTTTGTGACAAAGTCAATTATGAGATTGATTAGAAGCTACTAAGAAAACTGGCTTATCGGGTGGATTTCTCTAACTCACTTTGTATGTGTTTCCACATCTTTTTTCTGTCATGATTAAATTACCAGTTGAATTTATAACTGAGCATGCATGCTTACTGTATTCAACTGAATGATCATTATCGCATAGTTGATTGATGCTAATTAAGTTATATTTCAAATTGTCAACTAGTAATACATCATTGATGATAATGTTATCATGGATAAGCTTATCCTCACTCACGGTTTTACCTTGTGAGGCATCCCCAAAACTGATCTTGAGACAAGAATGTTTGATCACTTGAGATATCAGTTCAGTTCATCCTCATACGTCTTGAACATCCACTGTCCAAGAACCAGACTGAATCTTTGATCAAATTACCTATAACCTGCAATCACAAATAATGAATAAATTTGGTACCCAAATCTATTTGGGTCTATAACTTATTAGTCTTTTTGGGAACCCAGATTTGGATCATTCGAACTGATATACGAGTTTATGTGTTCCATATAACCTCTCCTGATTTTTGTGTGACATGTGAGTGTGACGAAGATGATATAACATGTGTTTTTGCTCTTTTAACCTTGTTATTCATCCGGTAACGTTTTTGAATAGGATTGATATTATAATAATTATAATAATAGCCTCTGGTTGAACTTCGTTTGGTATAACTTGACTTCTTGGGTGACCATTTGTTCATTTCAGCTGAATTTTTTGGATTGTACCCAATTTCATGTCTCTTTGCCTTGTTCATATTTTCAAATGATTTTTTAATTGGTTTTTCTATCGAATTCTTGAACTCAGGATTCACATGTACCATGACTGATTTAACAAAGTGAAAGTATTTCCCTTTGTTTGTATTAAGTTTTGGCATTGTACCACTGGTTGAGGGTTCATCTTGGCTATCAAAGCCCATACTAGTCTTATATCCAACTAGTTTTTCCAACCCTTGTATTTCAGTCAGTGTGACTGACGACGTGTTCCAGGCCTGAAGTACTTCAGTCAGTTTAGAGTTTTCAACTCTTAGCTGCTGAATCAATAAATCACTTTCATCTTTTTTAGCTTTCAACTTAGCAATCTCCTCCGTGAAATTCAAGCTCTCAACTGATTTAAGGCTATGAGCTGTGTAAGGTTCAAAATACATTAACGTAACCCAAATTTATGCAGATCTAGGAAAAATAAAAAATGCTTAATTAAATAATTTTAATTGCATGAATTGAATGTGATAGGCATGTTTATATGTTTAAAATAGGGTTTTATATTAAATGCATAAAAACTGTGTTTTAAAGTCTATTCGAGACGCGATCGAAGAACGGAGACTAGATACTGTAAAGAAAAAATATTTTTGTTAAATTATTATTTTAATTATTTAATATATGGTATATTTTAATGGTAATTTAGAAAATGATGGTTTTTGAGGTGTTTTTACTCAACGAATCGTATTTTCAACGGGTATTCGATTTTTAACGAAAATATGGACTTTTTGGGAACTCGGCTAGTATCTTCAAAAACTTCCCTAAAAAAATATCTTAATTACTATCTAATGGGCCAAATGGACCTATTATATTAGGTTATTGGGCCTAAACTTGTGCCATGTATTTTATATATCAAATAAGCCCTAAAACCCTAAACATATACAACTAAAACACACGCACACATCACACAAAAGAACTAGGACTCTCCATCAGCAGCCCTACACGAACACACACGCCACTTAAAGCCTTTTCACATGGGTTTTGAAGAAAAACGCAGAAAGTCCCATCCCTCTCCGTCGACGTTCTTCGGATCACAAGTATTTCGTGCGTGAATTATGCAAAGACACACCTTAATTTTTCTTCACTCATCGTTCATACCATATTATATGTTTGGATACATATTTGTATCAAAAACATGATACACTTATTATATTTTTGTTTTTATGGCATAAATGAACAAAAATAGAGTTTTCATTTTTTAAAACTCTCGCTTACGATGCACAAAGGGGCTGTCATCATAGGGCTATGGGTGGGGATGAATTTCAGTATGTTTAAGAGTGGTTAAGGGCCACAGTTAAGGGATGTATAGGTAAGGCATTATAGTGAATGAAAATTGGGATCAAATGGGCTAGGGTTTGCATTTTTAGTCCTAGGCGAGAAAGGCTGCTAACTGCTGTTTGGGATGTGTTCAAGGGCCCTAAAGGAGTCTATTCGAGGTCGTGTATGGGTTGTTCAAGGACTCGAAAGGGAGCACATAGGCTGCACACCGTTTTTGGTTGGCTAGGGTATGCAAGCGACAGATTTGAGGGCTGGTCGTGTAAGGGTTGTAGAGGTTGGTCCAGTAGAGTCCTAAGGGTTGGATCATGGTCCTAGT
Organism: Primulina tabacum; assembly: GCF_025594145.1. Taxonomy (NCBI): domain Eukaryota; kingdom Viridiplantae; phylum Streptophyta; class Magnoliopsida; order Lamiales; family Gesneriaceae; genus Primulina; species Primulina tabacum. The sequence continues at coordinate 10,490,587 of NC_134553.1, forward strand.
AAGGGTACATAAGGTCTGGTTGGGTCGGCCAATGGCTAGGGTCGAGGCAAGCTAGGGTTCGAACCAACTAGGGTTTCGAAAGATAAGTTCAGAAAATTCAGTAGCTTCCTAGGCTTGATCAAGGGTTGTAAATGGTTTGATTTGGGTTGCATAGGGTATGCTTAGGTGTTAGTTAATAAGCTATGGTCAAAGTTTGGTTAAGTTTCGAGTCAATTCGGATCAAAACTGGGATATAGGTTCGACCTTTAAAATTGAATCGAGAAATTAGTCGAGGGGCTTATGTTTATGTCTAAGAAATATTTATGGGTGTAACTTAAGGTGAATAAGAATTTTGGATGGATTTGAGTCGTCTTTTTAAGGTCTAAGGATAAATTGAGAAAACTAGGGTTTCAGGGGAAAAAAGGTCATTTTACACCTGAAAAATGTTAGACGTCCTGGCAGTATCATGAATGCTGTAATGAATGCTAAAAGGTTTGTTTTGAAATTTTATGGACTGTTATGATGAAACATTAATGCTAAAAGATGTGTTGCATTCTTTGTTTTAAAGAAAAATTATATATATTGTATATATGTGTATATATATGCATAAATTTTTATAAGTGATGAAAGGTTGATGGAGGTGACTTAATTGTGACTAATACGATGATATGATGATATGTAAGGCTAGGGGTGTCAAAATCAGACACGACCTACCAACCTGAAACGGTTAAACCCGAAAAAAATCAGGTTTGGGTTTTTCAGGTTCGGGTCAGATCGGGTTGACACCCGATAGCTGACCAAAAAAAAAAATGATCGGGTTGGGTTGGATTCGGTCTACCCAGGTCGTTGACCCAAGTTGACACGAAAATTTTAATTTTAATAAAATAATATAATTAATAAATATTGCCTACATTTTTATATATTGTATGTATGAAAAAATATTTTTGTATATTTATATCATAAATTTTCAAAATTTAATATTTATTTTGAACATTTTTTTTATTTTTTAAACAATTGTTTATTTGATTTAGTAAATAAACTTTATTTTTTCTACAATTAGGCTTTTAAATTTAAATCATATATATGAGGAAGATTTTGTTATTATGTGTTTAAATTAAAATATTATTATCATTATAATTTTTTGAATTTTATTTAAAAAAATTTAACAAAAATTCCAAATCGGGTTGGGAATGGGTTCAGGTTGAGCAATTTTTGAATAGTACTATTGCTCAACCCGACCCAACCCACCCGACCCCCTCCCAAATTGACACTCCTATGTAAGGCCAATGCTCAATTGACGGGTGAGAGTGTCGCTAATGTCCCCGCTGCCTGGTACCATGGTTATTCGTTGATGGATCCATCGAACTACAACTGATAGGAAAGTCACAATTAACGATTTGATTCAATAAAAGGAAAACAAATACATATATGATAAAAGGAAATGTTTATGAAGAAATGTTTAAAGTTATGCATATTCATAAAAAACTATTTTATTAAAAGTATCTTTCACTGTTGTTTGTGAACTTATATATGTATTACTTGTTATCATGGTTAAGATTTGCTGAGTCAATAGATTCACTAGGTGTAATCGATTCAGGTGAGCATGATGTTGTTGATGATGGAAGACTTGATGGTTGAACTAGCTGGACTGATGGTACACATAACCCGATCACCTTTGCTAGTTTTCTGCATTAGTATGTTTTTAAAAGATTTTATGACTTTTGATGCTTGTGAGTGGTTTTGAAAGATTTAAGAGTTTATGCTTTTTTTTAAAAAAATGTTAGTTTTAGGTTGGGTTTGATGGTTTATGATTTCATGTTTTGAATTGCGTTTTTTTGGATTTTTAAATAATAGGTTTGTAAGTTTATTTTAAATGATGCAAAATATATATATTTATATGTATATATATATATATATATATTATGGTTCAGCCGAAGTATTGTAAAAAAAAAATTCTAGTACATTTTAAATAAAAATGAGTAATGGACGTTTCAGTTGGTATCAGAGCAATGTTCTTGCAAAAGGTTGTGCCACCGCCAGTTCCGAAAAGCCCAGTCGTCAAGCCTCAAGTCTATAAGTTTAATTGTTTTAAATGATTTTTGTGATGGTACATGCATGTTTACGTGATTTATATGCTTTAGTTGCATATTTAAAAGCTTTTTGAAGATAATTGATATTTATGCTTAAGGTTGCTCAAAAAGGGATTTTTATATGATGTATGATTAGAAACTTAGATTCAAATGCATGTTGGTTACATTTAGAATTTTGAAAACATTCAGATATAATGCCTCCTAGACGCGAACCTAGTACTGATAGGCAAGCTGAGACTAATGAGGATCGTCAAGGAAATGCACCCCCACCTCCTAAAGTGGATGCTGCAACTCGCGTCCTAGAGGGCATGGAACGTTTCTTTATGCAACAGGCTCAGCAAGCTCCGAGGCCACAACACGAAATATATGACCATTTCCGGAGGCTAGGTCCGAAGGAATTTTCTGACACCATCGGCCCATTTGCTGCTGAGGGTTGTATTTGATCTCTTGAGGTGCATTTCAATTATCTGAATATAAAGGACGCTGACCGAGTTAGGTGTGATACATATATGCTGTGAGATTACTCTTCTCTTTGCTGAGAAGGAGCTGAACATGGAGTTAATCTAGCCAGCCTAAATTGGGTGCAATTAAAGAACATCTTCTATGAGAAGTATTTTACTGCTGACGTCTGTGGACGCTTGAAGAGGGAGTTCATGACTCTCCGTCAGGGAGACACCACTGTCGCTGAGTTCGTTAGGAAATTTGATAGGGGTTGTCACTTTGTTCCCATTATTGCTAAGGACGCTGCTGAGAAACTGAGACACTTCATGGATGGTCTTCGACCTACTATACGCTGTGATGTAATGTTGATGCGATCAGCAGATTATGCAGCTGCCACTGCTTGTGCATTCCAAACTAAGAAAGCCCTGAAGGATATTGATTTTGAGATGCAGCGCAAGATGCAGCAGCACCAGCAGAACTCTCAGCCAGTCAATAGACAATTTACGGGACCTCCTAAAGCTCAAGGGCATCAAAATCCCCAAGGACAATGGAAGAAACCAGGGAAACCGAAGCCACCACAGCTGGAGCACCAAAACCTGAAGAGAGGCAGCTGTGCAAAGAATGCAATCGCTTATACTTTGGAAAGTGCATGTAGGGAACATACAAGTGTTTCATATGCAAGGAAGAAGGAAATAAAGCTGATGATTGCTCAAAGAAGAAGGGACCAACCGTTGGAAGAGCTTATGTGATACATGTCGAAGATCCGAGGAAGAGTCAGACACGACGTAAATCATTGGTAACCTAGTTGTTTAACGTTTTTATATTCTTTTGTTGCATGAAATGTTAAATTTGTTATGAGAATTGATTGGGATAATGAAAAACTTAGATGAAAATAGGTTGCATGCTCTACTATAGTTGGATTTAAAGGATGACGTTGAGAAATATAGAAATTGAGCATATAACATAAGCCTTAATAATGCAAAGGAATGAATGGACCAAAATAAAATTTTAAGGCTTAAAATTGGAAAAAACAAAAATTTTAGGGGCATAAATGGAAATTTTCGAAAATTATATGAATAATATTGCAAAGAAAAAAATGTAGGGGCTAGAGTGCAAAACCGAGAACTTAAGCGGCTAAACCGAAAGTTTAGGGCCTAATTTGACTAAATTCAAAACTTTATGGGGCTAGAATGCAAATTTTCGAAAATTTAAGGACTAAAATGAAGAGAATTCGAAACTTTAAGGGGGTATAAATGCAATTTTTCGAAAATAATTTTGGTAAAATTGTGTACTTTTGAGAAATAAGTTAATTTTCGAGAAACTTTGGTTAATTAATAATATAAATTCTTTAAGTTCGACACGATTGGATTTGTTCGTGTGTTTCTCAGAGAAAGAATATTCATTTTAGTTGTAGCTACCTACGCATTACTGGATTCAGGAGTTACACATTCATTTATATCTGAGACTTCTGTCAAGCGACTAAAGATTATACCCGAGGATATGGAATTGGGCCTCAAAGTTTTATTCTTTTTGGTGATCAAATGGTCATTTCAAGCATTGTGAAGAACTTGGAGCTTCGTTTGCAAAAGGATGTGGTTCGGGCAGATCTTATATTACTCCCGATGCCTGATTTCGACATCATTCTTGGCATGAATTGGCTATCTATGTATGGAGCTTCGATAGATTTTCAGCATAGGTTAGTATCTATTCGACCACCCAGCGGGGAAATCTTTTGTCTTTGAGACACCAAGGAACAAGCAAATACTGCACATTATCTCATGCATCTATGCGAGGAAGCTTATAAGACAACCGAAAGGTGAAATTTTCTATTGAGTTGATGTCGGGCATTGTGCCAATTTCTAAAGCACCCTATCGTCTAGCACCTGCCGAAATTAAATAGCTAAAAAACCAAATTCAAGAGTCGGTGGACAAGGGTTTTATTCACCTGAGTTGTTGTCCATGGGACGCACCGGTATTATTTTTGAAGAAAAATGATGGAAGTATGAGACTTTGCATTGACTATAGAGAGCTGAACAGAGTTACCATCAAGAACAAGTATCCTTTCCTAGAATCAAAGATTTATTTGATCAATTACGAGGAGCATCGATTTTCTCAAAAATAAATCTTTGTTCCGGATACCATCAACTGAAGATGAAGGGAAGGTGAAGGAGCCTGATGTTCATAAGACTGCTTTTAGAACTCGATATGGGCACTACGAGTTTATACTAAGGTCATTTTGGTTGACTGATAAGTGCAATTTATTGCATTTTTATTACTTGTTTTTAACTTAGAATTTTATGATTCTTGAGCAGGTTTTATGTGATTTTTTATTGTTTTTGTTGTTGTAGTTTGGTAGCTTAGAATGAGAGTTTGGAGTAGTAAAGTGTTGAATTAGAAAGTGCAATAGATCAAAATTACAGAAGCTACAACGCACCCGCGCTTATATATACACCGCACCCGCGGTGAAGCAGTGTACCCGCGCTAAAATCCATACCGCACCTGCGCTCACACACCAGAACCAACACCGCACCCGCAGTGTCCTCTTGGCCGCACCCGCGCTCCTTGAAAAACAGAATCCGGAAAATCTGTATTTTTGTGTGCTGCGCATGAAAGTCCAAGATATTGGAGTGCTACGAATTGAGGCTTGTCTGGACTATAAAAAGACATCATTTACTTACCATCTAGGCTATTGGGGAGCCAAGGGAAGAGTGTAGGCTGCTGCTAGAGGATTGAAGATCCAAGTTCATCAAGTTCTTGGGAACTCTTTTGCAAAACTCCGGGGACGGAATTAGCACTTCAAAATTTTGTTCTAAATTCTTCTTTCTTTTATTTTTCAGTTGATATGTCTTGTTTAAAAACCATGTTTTGTTGTTTTGATTGTGTTATTATGAACTAATTTTTATTTCTAGAGGAAAGATGGAAAAAAACTAGAAACCATGTGTTAGAATTTATGAGCTAGTCTATTTAAGTTCTTCTTATTGTTCATTTGTATTTTTCTAATCTTAATGCTTTCAATTTATTGGCCATAATTTGAATGATTATATGTTTACAAATTATCACTCGGAAGAGGAAATTATAAACAAGAAAGGGGAAAAATACATCAATGGTATTTATAGAGTTCAGGAGTTCCTATAATGCTATCGAAGCCCATAGAGAATCTAGTGCTTGATGTGTTATTTAATTGTAGACTGTTGATGGGAACGTTGCAATCTATTTTTAGATAACTAATATCTACTTAACACTCGGGAGAGGGAGTAGATAATTATAGGATCCTTGGCTAATGAATAAGAAGGATTTTTATAACATAGCTACAAGAAAAAACACATGGTGGACAGTTGCGTGAAATTGGACCTCTAGATCTTTTATTCCATTGTTACTTGCTATAAATTGGTGTTACATTTAAATCCATTTTCAATTTAGTTATTCTTGCAAACAAATCTTTTTATTGATTATTCTAAATAAAGTCGAGACTATTTTAATCACAAGTACTAATATACATTTATATACACATTCCTCGTGGGATCGACACTTGTACTCGAAAATACATTTTACTATAACTTGACGTCGTGCGCTTGCGAGCAATCAAGAAAACACGCAACAAGTTTTTGTCGCCGTTGCCGGGGAATGTTTATTTTAAATTTATATTTGTATTGTTACAAAAATTAGTCTAGATTTTAATTTAGAGCTGCTTTTATTGTATTACATTAAACATTGATTTGTTTCTTATCTTTGTTTGACACTGCATGCGAAGATCGCAAAATCTTGACTTGCTTATCTTTGATCCCGAAATCGAAAAAACCACAAGAAGATTAAGAAAGGAAAGAAGAGAAGCGATTCGAACAATGGCTGACAACAGAGATAACGAAAATCCACCCCCTACAATACCCATCATAGATCATTTTAGGCCAGTACTAAATGCTCATTATTCGGGCATAGCACGAGGGACTATTAATGCAAACAACTTTGAGATCAAGCCCGCATTGATAAACATGGTTCAACAGAATCAATTTGGTGGAGCCGCTACTGCAGATCCTCATCTACATCTCAGAACATTCCTTGAAATCACTGACACGGTAAAGATAAATGGTGTTCCTGATGATATAATTCGATTACGCTTGTTTCCTTTTTCTCTTAGGGACCAAGCAAGAGGATGGCTCCAATCGCTTCCTTTGGGGAGTATCACTACATGGCAAGAGTTAGCAACCAAGTTCCTAGCTAAATATTTTCCACCTGCGAAGTCTGCACAATTGAAGATTGAGATAAGTACTTTTAGGCAGACTGACTTTGAGCAATTATATGAGGCATGGGAACGGTATAAGGAGTTTTTGAGGAGGTGTCCAAACCATGGTTTTGAAGATTGGGTACAGATTGAATTATTTTACAATGGTTTGAATGGACAAACAAGAGGCACTGTGGATGCAGCAGCTGGTGGCACGATATTTGCAAATTCACCTAATCAAGCATATGATTTGCTTGAACAGATGATCATTAACAGTTATCAGTGGCCGTCTGAGAGGTCAGGAGTAAAGAAACCAGCTGGAATTTATGCCGTAGATCCTATTACATTACTGATCGCACAAGTTTCAGCTTTAACAACTCAAATTGCAGCTATGAATAAATCTAGTACACCAGAGGTTGAAAATGCGTCGGTTGTTATTGAAGAACCACATATTCCTGATGAGGCGCATTATATCAACAATAGGAATTTTGGTGGATACGAAGGATATCGAGGTAACCCTCCCCCTAACACTTATCATCCTGGTTTGAGAAATCATGAGAATTTTTCATATGCTAATAATAAGAATGCGTTGAATCCTCTACCGGGGTTCAATACATCGAAGGGGGAAGGAAAAGTTTCACTTGAGGATCTAGTTAGGACATTTGTTGCTGAATCTAGTAAAAGGATGGCTAGGACTGAATCTCGTCTTGATGGCATGGAAACTCACATGGGAAATATGGGTGCCACAATAAAATCATTGGAGACACAGATTGGACAGTTGGCTAATGCATTGAGAGATCAAAATAAAGGTCAATTTCCAAGTAATACTGAAGTGAATCCAAAGGAGCAATGCAAAGTTGTAACTTTGAGAAGTGGAAGAGAACTTGAGGTTAAAAAATCCAAAGAGAATGAGGAAAATGAGAAGAGAGTTGAAGAAGATGAATGTGAAAATGGAAAGGAAAACAAGGTTGAGGAGTCTCGGATTGAAACTGAAGTTGAACGGATTCCTATACTGAAACCGACTCTTCCATACCCACAGAGATTTAGGAAGAAGATTATTGATGATCAATTTACAAAATTTTTGGAGATTTTCAAGAAGATTAACATCAACATTCCATTTGTTGATGCTTTAGAGAAAATGTCAAACTATGCAAAGTTAATGAAAGATGTGATGTCAAAAAAGAGGAAGTTGCAAGAGTTCGAGACAGTGAAGTTGACCGAAGAGTGCAGCGCCATTCTCCAAAAGAAGTAACCACAAAAACTAAAAGATCCAAGGAGTTTTACTATTCCTTGTATTATTGGTAGTACTCAAGTTAATAAAGCTTTATGTGATCTTGGAGCGAGTATTAATCTTATGCCATTTTCTGTTTATAGGGACTTGGAGCTTGGGTAGGTAAAACCAACCACTATAACTTTGCAACTTGCAGATAGGTCACTCACCTATCCTCGTGGAATTGTTGAAGATGTTTTGGTAAAAGTTGACAAGTTTATCTTCCCTGCTGATTTCGTAATACTTGACATGGAGGAAGATCAAGATGCTCCATTTATTTTTGGGCGGCCCTTCTTAGCCACTGGAAAAGCATTGATAGTGTACACAAAGGAGAACTCACCTTGAGAGTTGGTGGGGAAGCTGTGATATTCAACATCTATAAGGCTATTAAAGGTAACGACGAGGTGAGTACTTGTAAAAGTATTGATATAATTGACTCTTGTGTTGCTGAGATTGATATAGGTCATACAGTAGAAGATCCATTAGAAAGATTCCTTTCTAGTACTGTCAGTAGAGTTGATGATGATGATTGGGAATTGAGAGAGCATTTTTTAGCTCTTGAAGAGTTGCCAAAGGTGAAGGAAGCCGCAAAGGAGAAGTTGGAAGAAGAAAAATGTTCAGAGATAATAACTTCATCCCCTGTTTTGAAGGAATTGCCAAGCCATCTTTGCTATGCTTTCTTGGGTGAGAAGTCGACATATCCTGTAATTATCTCTTCCTCTCTTACTTTAGATGAAAAAGAGAAATTGTTGAGAGTTTTGAGGAAATTTAAAACTGCATTTGGGTGGTCAATTTCTGATATCAAGGGGATTAGTCCACCATATGCATGCATAGGATTTTAATGGAAGAGTCATACGCTTCTTATGTGGATCATCAGAGAAGGCTAAATCCAGCCATGAAAGAGGTAGTAAAAAATGAAGTGTTGAAATTGTTAAATGCTGGAGTTATATATGCTATTTCTGACAGCAGTTGGGTGTCTCCTGTGCAAGTAGTGCCTAAAAAGGGTGGAATGACTATGGCAAAGAATGAAAATGATGAACTAATATCTACTCGTAATGTGACTGGATGGCGAGTATGTATTGATTATAGGAAGTTGAACAATGCCACACGTAAAATCATTTTCCATTACCTTTTATTGATCAAATGCTTGATAGACTTGCTGGTTATTGTCACTACTGTTTTTTAGATGGTTATTCAGGTTATAACCAGATTGCTATAGAACCAGAGGATCAAGAGAAAACAACATTCACGTGCCCCTATGGAACGTTTGCTTTTAGGAGGATGCCTTTTGGGCTATGCAATGCACCTGCTACTTTTCAGAGATGTATGATGGCCATATTTGCAGACATGGTGGAAGACATCATGGAAGTCTTCATGGATGATTTCTTGGTATTTGGCTCTTCATTTGATCACTGTTTACATAACATTTCCCTCGTTTTGCAGAGATGTCAAGAAAAGAACTTAGTTATTAATTGGGAGAAGTGTCATTTTATGGTCCAAGAGGGTATTGTTCTTGGACATAAAGTGTCTTCAAAGGGATTAGAGGTAGACAGAGCCAAAGTAGTTGCAATTGAAAAGCTTCCACTACCGAAGAACATCAAAGGGATAAGGAGTTTCTTAGGACACGCCGGGTTTTATCGTAGATTTATCAAAGATTTTTCTAAGATTACTAAACCTTTGTGTAATTTGCTTGAAAAAGAATCAACTTTTATTTTTGATGATGATTGTCTGCAGGCATTTGAGAAGATCAAGAAGGCATTAGTGACAGCACCAATCATCATAGTACCAGATTGGAAGGAGCCCTTCGAGTTGATGTGCGATGCTAGTGATTATGCAGTAGGTGTGGTGTTGGGCCAAAGGCGTGATAAATTTTTTAGATCAATCTACTATGCAAGTCGAACCATGGATGCTGCACAGCAAAATTACACAACTACTGAAAAGGAGATGCTTGCAGTAGTGTTTGCATTTGACAAGTTTAGACCCTACTTGGTCGGCACAAAGGTAATTTTTTTCACTGACCATGAAGCTATTCGATACCTATTTGCCAAGAAGGATGCAAAACCACGCTTGATAAGGTGGATTTTATTACTCCAAGAGTTTGATTTTGAAGTGAAGGATATGAAGGGGTGTGAAAATCAAGTGGCTGACAACTTGTCACGGCTCGAACTTGAAGATAAAATAGATGAAAGAACCATAAAAGAAGCATTCCCAGATGAACAGCTGTTTGAGGTAAATGCTATACTTCCTTGGTTTGCTGATATAGCTAATTTCTTGTCTTGTGGTACTCTCCCTCCAGATTTGAGTTATCACCAAAAGAAGAAGTTCTTTCACGATGCAAAGTTTTACCTATGAATTGATCCATACGTCTTCAAGAGATGTGCTGATAAGATGATTAGAAGATGCGTAGCAGAGGAAGAAGCGAAAGTTATTCTTGAACAATGCCACTCTTCACCATATGGCGGTCACTTTGGAGCATCAAGGACATCAGCAAAGGTATTACAGTCTGGTTTTTATTGGCCTACTTTGTTCAAAGATAGTTATACCTTAGCCAAGTCATGTGATAGGTGCCAAAGGTTTGGCAATATTTCTAGACGCCATGAGTTCCCATTGATCAATATTTTGGAAGTTGAACTTTTTGATGTTTGGGGTATTGACTTCATGGGACCATTCCCATCTTCTTTTGATCAATATTATAATTTGCTTGATGTGGATTATGTGTCAAAATGGGTGGAAGCAATTGCCACCAATACTAATGATGCTCGAGTGGTTGCTAAGTTTGTTCACAGGAACATCTTCACAAGATTTGGGACACCAAGAGCCATAATTAGTGATGAAGGTACACATTTTTGTAACAAAATCTTTAACTCACTTTTGGCTAAATATGATGTGAAGCATAAGGTGACCCAGGCATATCACCCACAAGCAAATGGACAAGCCGAAGTATCCAACCGGGAGATTAAGCAGATATTGAAGAAAACAGTGAAGACAAACCGGAAGGATTGGGCACTAAGGCTGGATGATGCCTTATGGGCGTACAGAACGGTTTACAAGACACCTATTGGGATGTCACCTTATAGGTTGGTCTTTGGTAAGGCCTGTCACTTACCACTGGAATTGGAACACAAAGCTTTTTGGGCCGTGAAAAAGCTAAACTTTGACATGGAAGCATCTGGTGACCAGCGCCTATTGCAATTGAATGAGATGGAGGTGTTCAGAAATGAGGCTTATGAGAACGCAAAGATTTACAAGGAAAAGACCAAGAATTGGCACGACAACCATATCTTGCATAGAAATTTCGAGCCCGGACAACAAGTACTGTTGTTCAATTCACGCCTCAAATTATTTCCTGGTAAGCTAAAATCAAGATGGTCGGGGCCATTTGCTATAGAATCAGTCCAACCATATGGAGCCATTGAGCTAAAGAGCAATGATGGAAGAATGTTTAAATTAAATGGTCAACGTATCAAGCATTATTATGGGAGTGAAGTACGACATCTTGACAACATTCCTTTGAGCGGATCAACTTGATGTAGATTGGTGGCAGTCGGGCTGACGACGTTAAACCAAGCGCTTTTTGGGAGACAACCCAAATTTTTGTTTCTTTATTGCATTTCATTTTCGGTTTTACTTTTACTCTTGTATTTTTATTGTTTGATTATGTAATTTTTTGGTTTAGTGTGTTCTTGTATTCCCCCAAATCTTATGAATATCTATTGTGTTTTTCAGGACTAACAATTAGAGGAGAAAAAAATTTCAAATAGTGCACCGCGGTCCGTTATTGAGCGTTCCGGCTTTGGTTTTACAGAGACTACACCGCACCCGCGGTATTTTTACAGCGCCCCTGCGGTGTTTGCTTTATGGAGAATGAAAATTTCCAGTAGGTGAAGCGCACCCGCGGCCTATTTTATAGTACACCCGCGATAGGTTTCCAGAACCCGCACCGCACCCGCGGTAAGCTACGCACCACACCCGCAGTTCCTGAAGGTTGAAAAGAAAAAAAAATTCCAGTAGCTACACCGCACCCGCGGTAAGCTAAGCACCGCACCCGCGGTCCCTGAAGGTCGAAAAGAAAAAAATTCCAGAACCCACACCGCACCCGCGGTAAGAAAAGCACCGCACCCGCGGTCGATCATTTTAAACTCTGAAGCAGGCGAACATTGGACATAACCGAAGAACTATCCTCCTTCGCTTTGAAATATTCTCTCAAGAAATCATTCAACACTCGATTTTTTCTTCCAAAAACACATTTCCCACTCCACACATTCATACCTTCAATTCATTTCATCCAATATCCATCTTCATTCCACAAATTCAACACTCAACCTAGGGTGTGAAAAGGGGGCTCGAAATTTGTACACCAAAGATTGATTGGAGCTTTGATTTTGTTCTTCCAAGACAAATTTCAACACTCAAGGTGAGCAAATCCATACTATATTGGCTTTGAAATTCAGAAATTATTGGTGCCATTGGTTATGAAAGAAATATTAAATTTAGTGGAGTGTATTCTTGACATTGTTTATTGGAGTTGATTGGATTGATGTGTATATTGTAGAGTTGTAGTTATTGTGATTAATAAGTTTGAGGGAGTGAAAAATCATCAAGTTTAGCGAATTGGATTGTAGGGGAAGTTGGTGCGTTGAAAGTGTTCGAAAAAATGCCTCCAAGAAAGAAACAATCAAAGGGTGCGTCCTCATCTGCGAATTATGATGTACACAAGTTCTGGGATGAAAAGGCGGAGGAAAATTATGCTAAAATTCTGAATAAGAGCATTGTGAAAGAGAGGGGATTTGACCTGAGCTTCCCACGAACCGAGATTGGATTAATGTTTACTGCTAGGCATTGGGAGGACTTTGGAAAGACACCACAGGATGCGGTTATTTCGTTGGTACGAGAATTTTATGCTAACCTTAAGGTTAAGCATGATCACTTGAAAGTTTTGGTGCGAGGAAAGATGGTGGCTTTTGATTCTCATACCATCAACACGATGTATGGTATCCCTCCAGTCATGCATGATGAATATGAAGAATATCGGACCGAGGAAGTTGATTATGATAACATTCTTCAGACTATTTGCATTGAGGGAGAGGAGTGGCGAATGAGAGACAATGTACATTTAAGCCTAGCTAAATCTGATCTGAAAAATTTTGCCAAAGATTGGTATTCCTTCATTTCGGCTAGGATTAAGCCTACTGACCATACTACTAACGTCATCAAGGAGAGGGCAATTCTGAATTTTTGCATCCTAACAGGAAAGACGATTGATTAAGGTCAATTGTTCAGAACTCAATGCTAGATTATGCAAAAGGTAACTCTCCTAGTGGACTTCTCCACCCTTCTTTTATCACAGACCTATGTCATTATGCGGGTGTGACTTGGGCAGCAAATGAAGAATTGTTGAAACCAAAAAATTCCATTGTGGTAATTCAACCACATAGGTCACTGACATCTGATCAACAAGATACACGTGAAGTTCAGAGAGAATTCAACCGAAGAGCTGCTGAAAGACGTGCTCATGCTCAGGCCCAACAACAATGAACACAACCGCAACCAAGAAATATGCGAGATAGATTAACTCATTTGGAAGAGGAGATGCGCCAACAACGCCAAGACATGGACGCGTTTCGGTTTAGGACCGATACATTCTTGGATTATATGATGAATTTCACGTCTGTCTTGGCTCAACAATTTCCATCAGCTTCCACATCTGGTAATCCATTTCCACAACCTCCGCAATGGCCGCCCGCATATGATCCGCCGGAGTATCACCCACCACAAGAAGGAGCAGATGATGAGGATGGCGATGACCACTGACGGTCATTGTCCGAGGTATGTGTATTCCCTAACTTTCACGATCATTTACATCGAGGGCGATGCACATATTTAAGTTTGGGGGAGATGTTATTTATATTTGCTTGTGTGTTTGTAATGTCATTTAGTTTTACTTGAGTGTTTTATTTACTTTTGAGTTATTTGCTTGTGTGTTTGTAGTGTCATAGTCATGAAAATTTTTGAAATGGCCAATGATGAAAAAAAAATTTGTGTATTGAGAAAAAAGTTCATGTATTTCATTCATGTTCATCAATCAATTGGAAAAATTTAGAGAACAATCATGAGATTTGGTAATTTTGAGACTTATAATTTCTAAACAACTCTGTGATTTTCATTTGATACTGAAATAAATTTTTTCAAACACATATATGATTGAGGCAATCTTTGATTTTATTTGGACCTATTTATATTGTTCATAAATATTCATTTGAAGCCTTTTTGAGCCTATATGAGAAAAGAATCGCGTTCTTGAAATTTCTTGGAAGCCAAACACTTTTCTTTTGAATATATATGTATTTGGTTTATGCATTGAGACACTATTTTTCACGATGATTAGATTCTACACTGTGTTGGTGAATTGAGATTTTGTCTAGAACTATCCAAACAACACTCGAGGCGAAATACGGACAACTTATGATTTAGGAATGATTTAGGTGATTTTTTTTTTATCGATTGAGCCTTTCAAGCCACCAAATAAAAATAATTTATCATTTGTCACCTCTTTGAGCTTATATGAATTCGAATGGCACACGTAAATATGTGTAAAAGACCTCCATTCGATATCTTTTCAAAAATCCCACAATTACTATCCCGTTGAATATCTTAAACATTAATTTTCTACCTTAATCAAGGGAGTAAGAATTCAAAGGATTAAAAAAAAAGTATTGAAATTCTCCTACAAAAGAAAAGTTCAAGAGAGATGAAATGAATAAAAAATGAAGATAAAAGAAAAAAAGTGGAGTTTGCAAAAGAGATAAAAATTCAACTTACTTCCTTTTTTGAATTCCAAATCTTCATTTGTAGCCATGAGCCAAGGCCTAACATTACAAGTATTGCAAATCCTATTTACCAAGTCATAGTTGTCCAATATACTAGTGGAGAGTGATTGGGAGGATCAAGCCTATGGACAATCGATAAACACTTACATTGAGTACGAATCTTGATCAACTTTACACACACCTCATTGCATCAAATATTTATTGGGTACTCCTTTCTTGAATGAATATTGCTTTGAACCCAATTTTTACCGAAAAAGACCTCTTGATTGTGTTTGTAAAAATTGAAATCAATTGAAAATGTTTTGAAACATGAGTTGAAGAGATTAGAAGTTTAGAAAATTAACCGATTTCATGATTATATCCGAATAAAAAAAATTGATTGGATTGTTTTGACTTGTCATATATTGAATAATGAATGCATGAAGAATTAATTAAATTATCTTGAGGCCAGTTCTTTAAAGTATTTCATGACTTGTTTGTTTGTATTGTTTTATTTTGCTCGGGACTAGCAAATCCTAAGTTTGGGGGAGTTTGATAATTGCAATTTATTGTATTTTTATTACTTGTTTTTAACTTGCAATTTTATGAGGGCACAGGCTCCAAACAAACTGCTCACTCTCAAGCTTATGAAGAGGCGGTAGCTTTCGAAGTCATGTGCGGTAGCAATACCAAACCAAATACGACGAGTAGTGGGGTCCTGAGCTAAGCCTTGGCTAAACCTTGGAAATCTTAATGCATAGCGGCTCGAAGATCCAAGTCAAAACCTGCTGCGCAATGCCGACACCTTCACATTAAAAGTAAGCCTTAGCCCGACATTGCCCTCAAAGACTCCTTTAAGGGGGTAGTAGAGTCCTCGTCTGCTTATTCGCTAGCCTCTCTTGCTTTGCGTTGGAGGGGTGGTTTACGGCAGAAAATGTTGAGCAAAGCTGCTGGCCTGAATAGTGAGGTACAAAGTTAGGGTCGATCCGTGGGAAAGAAGACAGAACGGACTGGTTATGGCACGCGGGAAGGGCTCGTGCAGCTGCAGCAGGCGCTAGCGATTGGCACATAGGGGAGTGGTTGCCCGGGTTTCTCGGCCTGGTATCCTGCACTCTTGAGCAGGTTTTATGTGATTTGTTATTGTTTTTGTTGTTGTAGTTTGGTAGCTTAGAATGAGAGTTTGGAGTAGTAAAGTGTTGAATAGGAAAATGCAAAAGATCAAAATTACAGAAGCTGCAGCGCACCCGCGCTTATATATACACCGCACCTGCGGTGAAGCTTTGCACCCGCGCTAAAATCCATACCGCACCTGCGCTCGCACACCAGAACTGTAATTCCCGAGAATTTAATCCTAGTAATCTGTAATTATTGATTTATAATTTGATATGATTATGAGAGGATTAATCGGGACACGATTTGATTCAGCATGAAAAGAAGTAAGTGCGAGGACAGTGCATTTCGCGCACATGCGCGACATGAGACGCGCACATGCGCGAAACGGGCAGAGGGTCTCGCGCATATGCGCGGTGGGTGTGTGCGCATATGCGCGAGCTGTGCGAGGGTTTAAAGTCAACTCCTGAGAAGTGGGCGCACATGCGCGACGGGGAGCGCGCACATGCGCGAGATGTCCAGAGAACCTCGCGCACATGCGCGACGTGTATCCGCGCTCATGCGCCAGGGTACCCGAGAGTTGGACAAATGAACAAAGGCCTCGCGCATATGCGCCGAGTAAGGGCGCGCATATGCGCGAGGTGCTGTGTAGAGGACGCGCCGAGACATATTGTCTCGCGCATATGCGCCGATGAAGGTCGCGCATATGCGCTAGACGTGCAGTAGGCACACCGAGCCACTTGGCTTGTTGCATGTACGAGATGTATGTATATATATATATACGTATATTACCATTTCTTTAGCAACAAAAAGGAGAAATCGAAGGAAACTTTGCAAAAATTATTCGTGGATCATAGGGTCGCGATTGTGCAAAATCTAACCGTTTGATTTTCAATCCGACTTCAGTACTGTGTTCCTATCAACGCAGGCTACAACTGGACGTAAGTTTTGTTACGTTTTGATATGTCTTGGAATTATGATATTGTCAGAATCGGATGTGGTTCATATATGATGTTCTTGACATGTTAGACATCGTAGAACCGAAGACAGATTGAAAAACAGACTGATTATAGAATTGTTATGAATTTCACAGTTGATTGGGTTGAGATATGATATCAGATGTGTATCGTTATTGACCATGAGTTGCAGGAATTGATATGTATCGATTTGTATGGCTGGGTATATTAAGATTGTGCAGTTATGCTGTTGAAACAAAATTTGATTTAGTTATGATTATATCCAGTATTGATTGAGGAAGGTATTGATATTGTATTCCTTCGATATTGTCATTACCAGATTACAGGCTGTGAATCCGAGACTTTAACAGAGTCAGATAGAAAGAAAGAAAGGTATAAATAAATGTTGATTCAGGATTGCATAACTCGAGTTAGCTTTAACTTGAGTTTCCCAAAATCACATACTGAATGATTATTGCATTTGATATTTGCAATGCTTGATATAGATATGCTTATTCTACTGGACTTTTGGATATATATCGATAGACTGAGGAGAAGACCGACTCCTATTGCAGATCTTCGATATAGACAGCCAAAGTCTGGGACTAAGAACGTACCACCATCTAGCTGGGGTAAAGTGGATGGGAGAACGTTGCGTTCTTATTCAGATCAGGATCCCTAGATTAGATTGAGTCGAGTCAGAGTCTAGGAGTCACAGAGTTTGATTCAGAGTTGGTATTGATACATGTTGTTAAGATTTGATACATGTTATTGATATGTGTTTCATGCTTTTATATATGCTTTTATATGACTGCATGTTTACATTGTTTATACTGGGATATTTATCTCATCGGAGTTATCTGGCTGTTGTCGTGTTTGTATGTGTGCATGGCAACAGATGGGATAGGTTCAGGGTCGAGGAGATGAAGGGAGACCGTGATTAGAGTGGAGACTACGGACTTGATTAAAGATAGGGTTTGGACACTTGAGATTTAGATGTTAAACCTTAGTTGAATGATTGGTATGTAGTACAAGACTTGTACCTTTATACTGAATGTATATTTTTAATTCCATTACGTTCCGCAATTCATATTATATTTAAAAAAAAATTAGACCCTGTTTATTATTAGTGATTAAATTGTCCCAAATGATGATTAAGATTATGATTAGCGTCCGGGTCCCCACAACAGGTGGTATCAGAGCGATAGATCCTTTAGACTGAGATAAGAGCTAGTGAGTGGGGTAGATTGAGTTTTTTTCCTGCTTTTGATTGCTAGCATGTTCTACTGCTTTCTAACGCATGTTTACCTGGTTATCTGATTTGATTTGGTAACGTGTTTTATTGCGAATGAATCAGAATCGATTCTTGATCAGCAGTAAGATGATCAGAGGAGGACCGAAAAAGATATGTTGTATTTGGTTACTAATCCTTTTGGTAATCAGATATGCCTCCCTGAAGAATACCAGAACAGGGTAGTACTTCAAATCCTCCAATGGATGTGACACTAACACCGATGGAAACACTGTTAAAGAGGTTTCAGTCATTTAAACCGCCAACCCTGAAAGGAACATAGACTTCTGTCGATTGTGAGAGCTGGTTAGATGACATAGAATTGCTGTTTGATTCCTTGGATTACACCGATGAAAGGAGAGTGAAACTGATAGGGCACCAGTTACATGATGTTGCAAAGAACTGGTGGATTACAACCAAGCGGGCCTTGGAGCATCGAGGTACAGTTATTACCTGGAATGTATTTAGAACTGAGTTTTATCAGAGATTCTTTCCAGTGTCGTACAGGAAGGATAAGGGAGCGGAATTTACGAATTTGAGGCAGGGTCAACTGAATATTGAGAAATATGTGACCAAGTTTTCTACCTTGTTGCGATTTGCTCCACATGTGGCCGAGAATGAAGAAGCTATTGCTGATTAGTTCATCAATGGTTTGAACCCCGAGATCTTTACATTGGTGAACACAGGGCGACCGAATAATTTCATTGATGCCCTGAACCGAGCCAAAAGAGCAGAAGCTGGTCTGATTCGACAGAAAGGAGCTTCTTATGTTCTTCCAGCACCGAGACCCCAGCAACCACCTCCCAGATTTGAGGGTGGTAGCAGCAGTAGTGGAAAGAAAGATTTCTTGAAAGCTAGAGGAAAGCAATTCAAGAAATCAGGGAGCAGTTCATCTAGCTCGGGTGGTTCTCGACAGAGCCAGAGCTATACTGGAGTGTACTGCAGAACTTGCGGAGGAAGACATCCGACTGAACAATGCCAAGGAGTGACTGATAGTTGCAACGTCTGCAAACAGCAGGGACACTTTGCTAGGGTGTGTTCACAGAGAGGTTCCCAAAGATCCCAGGGATCCGAATCATCTGGATCAGCGGCACAGGCTGATAGACGACCCGCTGCTGTTCATTCGTTTCAGCCAGCCCCAAATCAGTCACAGCAGAGGCCTGGAGGTAGCCAGACTGTGAGCCAGCCTCCTAGACAGCAGGCCAGAGTATTGGCTTTGACAGAGGAGCAGGCTCAGGAGGCACCAGATGATATTGTTGCAGGTAATTGTTTTATTTCTGGTTACCCTACTTATATATTGATTGATACTGGTGCTTCTCATACATTTATTTCTGAGAAATTTGCATTGAGTCATGCTTTGCCTATTGAGTCATTATCGTCTGTAGTGTTTGTCTCTTCTCCGTTGGGGACAGATTTAATATCAGTGAATTCTGTAAAACATTGTATACTACAGTCTGATGGGCATGAGATTGATTTAGATTGCATCGTACTTGGATTGTCTGATTTTGACTGTATTATCGGGATTGATATGCTGACCAAGTACAGAGCGACTGTTGACTGTTTCCACAGGATTGTGAGATTCAGACTAGATATGACTGATGAGTGGAAATTCTACGGTAATGGTTCTAGATCGAGAATTCCTTTGATATTCGTATTGTCTATGACTCGATTGTTACAGAAAGGAGCAGAGGGATTCCTTGTGTATTCAGTTGATTTACTGAAATCGAGTCCATCATTGGCAGACCTGCCAGTGGTGTGTGAGTTTGCTGACGTCTTCCCAGATGAGATTCCTGGATTATCTCCGATTCGAGAGATCGACTTCAGCATTGAGTTAATGCCAGGTACAATTCCGATTTCGAGGGTTCCGTACAGAATGGCACCGATTGAGTTGAAAGAGTTGAAAGAATAGTTGGAAGATTTACTAGCCAAGGGGTATATCAGACCAAGTGTGTCTCCTTGGGGTGCTCCGGTACTGTTTGTGAGGAAGAAAGACGGTTCGATGAGACTCTGTATCGACTACCGGCAACTGAACAAGGCTATGATAAAGAACAAATATCCCTTACCTCGCATTGATGATTTGTTTGATCAGTTGCAGGGTTCATCTGTATATTCCAAGATCGATCTGAGATCTGGATACCATCAGCTGAGAGTCAGAGATTCTGATATCTCAAAGACCGCATTTAGAACCAGGTATGGACATTATGAATTTATTGTCATGCCATTTGGTTTGACGAATGCACCGGCTGTATTTATGGGGTTGATGAACTGTGTCTTTCAGAGGTATCTTGACGATTTTGTTATTATATTCATTGATGATATCTGGATATATTCGAAGAATATGATTGAGCATGCTGAGCATTTAAGAACTGTGTTGGAAATTCTGAGGGCTGAGAAATTATATGCTAAACTGTCAAAATGCGAGTTTTGGTTGAAACAAGTTGTATTTCTGGGGCATATTATATCCGGAGATGGTATATCAGTTGATCCCAGTAAGGTTGAGGCAGTGATTTCTTGGCCGAGACCAACTTCAGTACCCGAGATTCGTAGTTTTATGGGTTTGGCAGGATATTATCGACGATTTATTAAAGATTTTTCCAGTATTGCCAAGCCGATTACACAGTTGACTCAAAAAAATGCTCCATTTGTTTGGTCTGAAGAATGTGAGACCAGTTTTCTTGAATTAAAGAAAATACTGACCAGTGCACCGATACTGACTATCCCATCAGGTACTGGTGATTTTGTGGATTATTGTGATGCATCTCATCGAGGATTAGGTTGTATTCTGATGCAGCGAGGACATGTGATTGCTTATGCCTCAAGACAGCTTAAGCCACATGAGACCCGTTATCCAATTCATGATCTTGAATTGGCAGCCATTGTCTTTGCATTAAAGATATGGCGACACTATCTTTATGGTGAGAAGTTTGAAATTTATTCTGATCATAAAAGCTTGAAGTATCTATTTTAAAAGTCAGAGCTGAATATGAGACAGCGAAGATGGCTTGATCTGTTAAAAGACTTTGATTGTGAAATCAAATACTATCCAGGAAATTCGAATGCAGCAGCAGATGCACTGAGTCGAAAGGTATGTTCTTTATCCTTATCGACGATCGGTGTTTCGAACTTGATAGAAAACTGCTGTTTGTCTGGATTAGTATTTGAGACAGATTATAGACCGCTGAGACTATATGCTGTTCAAGTTGAACCAGAATTGATTTTGAGAATTAAAACGGCGCAGAAAGTTGATCAGAATATTCAAAATTCGATATCGATGGTTAGAGCAGGACATCGATCTGAGTATCTGGTACGGGATAATGTACTGTATGTGAACGATCGTCTAGTTGTGCCGATTGTTTCAGAGTTAAAACGACAGATTTTGTCAGAAGCACACAACAGTCGATTCAGTATTCATCCTGGTGGCAAAAAGATGTATAATGATTTGAAAAGACAGTTTTGGTGGAAACAGATGAAAACTGATATTGCTGAGTTTGTATCCAAATGTCTGAATTGCCAGCAGGTGAAAGCAGAAAGAAAGAAACCAGGAGGACTGTTACAGAGTCTAGCTATTCCTGAATGGAAATGGGATCAAATTTCCATGGATTTTGTAACGAAGCTACCAAGATCCTCCTGAGGTTGTGATGCGATTTGGGTCGTGATTGACAGATTGACCAAATCCGCATGTTTTATTCCGTACAAGATGACGTACCGACATGACCAGATGGCAGAGATTTATGTCAGAGAAGTGGTTAGATTGCACGGAGTGCCGAAGTCGATTGTATCAGACCATGATCCTCGGTCTACTTCGCACTTCTGGCAGAGTTTACAGCAGGCTCTAGGTACGAAATTGAATCTGAGTACCGTATATCATCCACAGACCGACGGACAGTCAGAGCGGACTATCCAGACATTGGAGGATATGCAGAGAGCAATAGTGCTGGATTTTAGCACTAATTGGCAAGATGCATTGCCTCTTTGTGAGTTCTCGTACAACAACAGCTATCAGACAAGTATTGAGATGGCTCCTTTCGAAGCGTTGTACGGTAAGAAATGCAGATCCCCTCTGTTTTGGGATGATATCTCTGAGGTTCCCGAGACTGGACCTGATATGATCAGAGATATGACTGAAAAAGTGAAGCTAATTCAGAAGAGAATGAAGGCATCCCAAGATAGACAAGCCAAATATGCAATGTTCGACGTAGACCGTTGGTATTTGAGGCAGGAGTACCGAGTATTCTTGAAGATTTCACCTTTCCGAGGAGTTTTCAGATTTGGCAAGAAAGGAAAATTGTCTCCACGATATATTGGGCCATATGAGATTCTTGAAAAGATAGGAGATCGTGCCTATCGATTAGCCCTACCGCCTTCATTATCTGGGATACATGATGTCTTTCATGTATCATTATTGCGGAAGTACATGCCAGATGCTTCACATATTATTCAGCCAGACGAGGCCGAATTGGACGAGACATTGAGCTATTTTGAAAAGCCGATTCAGATTCTTGATCGGAAGGAAAAACAGCTCAGAACGAAGAATATTCCACTTGTGAAAAGTTCAGTGGAGTCGTCATGGCATTGAAGAAGCTACTTGGGAAACTGAATCAGACATGAGACAGGAATTCCCAGCATTTTTTCACTAATGTAATTTCTATTCCGTTTCTATTACATTCCTTCTTATTGATATGATTGATTGCCTATGATTTCGGGGACGAAATCATATCTTAGGATGGGAGAAATGTAATGCCCGAGAATTTAATCATAGTAATCTGTAATTATTGATTTATAATTTGATATGATTATGAGAGGATTAATCGGGACACGATTTGATTCAGCATGAAAAGAAGTAAGTGCGAGGACAGTGCCTTTCGCGCACATGCGCGACATGAGACGCGCACATGCGCGAAACGGACAGAGGGTGTGCGCGCATATGCGCGAGCTGTGAGAGGGTTTAAAGTCAACTCCAGAGAAGTGGACGCACATGCGCGACGGGGAGCGCGCACATGCGCGAGATGTCAAGAGAACCTCGCGCACATGCGCGACGTGTATCCGCGCACATGCGCGAGGGTACCCGAGAGTTGGACAAATGAACAAAGGCCTCGCGCATATGCACCGAGTAAGGGCGCGCATATGCGCGAGGTGCTGTGCAGAGGACTCGCCGAGACATATTGTCTCGCCCATATGCGCCGATGAAGGTCGCGCATATGCGCGAGACGTGCAGTAGGCACACCGAGCCACTTGGCTTGTTGCATGTACGAGATGTATGTGTGTATATATATATATATACGTATATTACCATTTCTTCAGCAACAAAAAGGAGAAATCGAAGGAAACTTTGCAAAAATTATTCGTGGATCATAGGGTCGCGATTGTGCAAAATCTAACCGTTTGATTTTCAATCCGACTTCAGTAATGTGTTCCTATCAACGCAGGCTACAACTGGACGTAAGTTTTGTTACGTTTTGATATGTCTTTGAATTATGATATTGTCAGAATCGGATGTGGTTCATATATGATGTTCTTGACATGTTAGACATCGTAGAACCGAAGACAGATTGAAAAACAGACTGATTATAGAATTGTTATGAATTTCAGAGTTGATTGAGTTGAGATATGATATCAGATGTGTATCGTTATTGACCATGAGTTGGAGTAATTGATATGTATCGATTTGTATGGCTGGGTATAATAAGATTGTGCAGTTATGCTGTTGAAACAAAATTTGATTTGAGTTATGATTATATCCAGTATTGATTGAGGAAGGTATTGATATTGTATTCCTTCGATATTGTCATTACCAGATTGATATTGACAGGCTGTGAATCCGTGACTTCAACAGAGTCAGATAGAAAGAAACAAAGGTATAAATAAATGTTGATTCGGGATTGCACAACTCGAGTTAGCTTTAACTTGAGTTTCCCAAAATCACATACTGAATTATTATTGCATTTGATATTTGCAATGCTTGATATTGATATACTTATTCTATTGATTATAGCAAAGCATGAGTCATAGTTGGGCAGACCCGCCTAGTCTTTGGTAGAACCGCCATGCCAGAACCGCCAAGTCATTGGACTTTTGGATATATATCGATAGACTGAGGAGAAGACCGACTCCTATTGCAGATCTTCGATATAGACAGCCATAGTCTGGGACTAAGAACGTACCACCATGTAGCTGGGGTAAAGTAGATGGGAGAACGTTGCGTTCTTATTCAGATCAGGATCCCTAGATTAGATTGAGTCGAGTCAGAGTCTAGGAGTCACAGAGTGTGATTCAGAGTTGGTATTGATACATGTTGTTCAGATTTGATACATGTTATTGATATGTGTTTCATGCTTTTATATATGCTTTTATATAACTGCATGTTTACATTGTTTATACTGGGATATTTATCTCACCGGAGTCATGCGACTGTTGTCGTGTTTGTATGTGTGCATGGCAACAGGTGGGACAGGTTCAGGATCGAGGAGATGAAGGGAGATCGTGATTAGAGTGGAGACTACGGACTTGATCAAAGATAGGGTTTGGACACTTGAGATTTAGATGTTAAACCTTAGTTAAATGATTGTTTGTAGTACATGACTTGTACCTTTATACTAATATGTATATTAGATTGAATTCCATTACGTTCCGCAATTCATATTGTATTTTAAAAAAAATTAGACCATGTTTATTATTAGTGATTAAATTGTCCCAAATGATGATTAAGATTATGATTAGCATCCGGGTCCTCACAAGAATCAACACCGCACCCGCGGTGTCCTCTTGACCGCAACCGCGCTCCTTGAAAAACAGAATCCGGAAAATCTGTATTTTTGTGTGCTGCGCATGAAAGTCTAAGATATTGGTGTGCTACGAATTGCGGCTTGTCTAGACTATAAAAAGACATCATTTACTTACCATCTAGGGTATTGGGGAGCCAAGGGAAGAGTGGAGGCTGCCGCTAGAGGATTGAAGATCCAAGTTCATCAAGTTCTTGGGAACTCTTTTGCACAACTCCGGGGACGAAATCAGCACTTCAAACTTTTGTTCTAAGTTCTTCTTTCTTTTATTTTTCAGTTGATATGTCTTGTTTTAAAACCATGTTTTGTTGTTTTGATTGTGTTATTATGAACTAATTTTTATTTCTAGAGGAAAGATGGAACAAAACTAGAAACCATGTGTTAGAATTTATGAGCTAATCTATTTAAGTTCTTCTTATTGTTCATTTGTATATTTCTAATCTTAATGCTTTCAATTTATTGGCCATAATTTGAATGATTTATATGTTTACAAATTATCACTCGGAAGAGGAAATTATAAACAAAAAGGGGAAAAATACATCAATGGTATTTATAGAGTTCGGGAGTTCCTATAATGCTATCGAAACCCATAGAGAATCTAGTGCTTGATGTGTTATTTAATTGTAGACTGTTGATGGGAACGTTGCAATCTACTTTTAGATAACTAATATCTACTTAACACTCGGGAGAGTGAGTAGATAATTATAGGATTCTTGGCTAATGAATAAAAAGGATTTTTATAACATAGCTACAAGAAATTACACATGGTGGACAGTTGCGTGAAATCGGACATCTAGATCTTTTATTTCATTGTTACTTGTTATAAATTGGTACTACATTTAAATCCATTTTCAATTTAGTTATTCTTGCAAACAAATCTTTTAATTGATTATTCTAAATAAAGTCGAGACTATTTTAATCACAAGTAGAAATATACATTTATATACACATTCCTCGTGGGATCGACACTTGTATTCGAAAATACATTTTACTATAACTTGACGTCGTGCGTTTGCGAGAAATCAAGAAAACATGCAACATTGACCAATGAGCTAGCGATCTTCATGGATCTCATTAATCGCGTATTTCAATCGTATCTGAATCAATTTATCATAGTCTTCATAGATGATATTCTGATTTACTCAAGAAACAAAGAAGAGAACAGTCAGCACTTGAGAACGGCACTAAAATTGTTGCAAGATAGAAAGTTATTCGCTAAGTTCAGCAAGTGCTAGTTTTGACTCGAGAGAGTGGCGTTCGTAGGCCATATTATTCTAGAGATGGGGTCGAGGTCGATCCAAGAAAAGTGGAGACAGTTAGAGAGTGGCCAGTACCAAAGAGAGTAACCGAGATCCACAACTTCTTGGGTCTAGCTGGCTACTACTGGAAGTTCATTCAATGATTCTCTTCTATTGAGGTACCCTTGACCGCCTTAACAAGGAAGAATGCAAATTTTATTTGGGATCCGATTGCCAAGAAAGTTTCGAGAAGCTAAAGCGAGCTTTGACTTCAGTGCCAGTTCTATCGATGCCATCAAGGAAAGGAGAGTATGTTCTCTATACGAACGCTTTGAAGCTTGTTTTAGGCGCAGTCTTGATGCTAAATAATCAAGTGATGGCTTATTTGTCTAAACAGTTGAAAGTTTATGAGATGAATTACCCGACACATGACCTCGATCTCGTAGCAGTAGTATTTGCTCTCAATATTTGGAGACATTACTTATATGAGGAGAAGTGCAAGATTTTCACTGATCATAAAAGTTTTAAGTAACTTCTTCAACCAAAAAGAGTTGAACATGAGGCAACGAAGATGGCTAGAGTTGGTAAAGGACTACGACTGTGATATTAGCTACCACATGGGAAAAGATAATGTAGTTGCGGACGCTTTGATTAGAAAGACAACAGTCATCGCGCAATTGACAGTTCAAAGACCATTGCAAACAAAATTTCTGCGATTCGAGCTTGCAGTGTGTGCTAGGAGCAAGGCTCCTAATATTTTTACTATGATAGTACATTCTACTCTGAGGGATAGAATCTGCGAAGGTAAGTCTTCTGATGAGCAGTTGCGAAAATGGAGGCTGAGAGATGAAGCTAAGGGTCGGAAGCTGTATTCTGAGGAGGATGACATAGTTTGATACCGAGATCGACTATGGGTTCCTAGTGGTGATTCACTAAGAGAGGTTATTATGAAGGAAGCCCATAATACTCTATACCCCATTCATCCTGGAAATACTAAGATGTATAAGGACCTGCTGTCATTATAATGGTGAATGGACATAAAGCGAGAAATCTTACGTTTTGTGTCAGAGTGTTTGACATGCCAACAAGCTAAGACAGAGCATCAGAAGCCAACAGGGAAGCTTAAGCCACTTCCTATTCTCGAGTGGAAATGGGAAAATATTATGACAGACTTCGTAGTGGGATTGCCAAGGACTATTAGAGGTTTCATTGTTATTTGGGTGATAGTTGATCGTCTTACGAAATCAGCTCATTTTCTACCTATTAAGACGACTTTCAACATAACACAATATGCAGAGCTGTACATCCGATAGATATTCTGACTGCATGAGATTCTAGTGTCTATTGTTTCTGGAAGAGTTCGCATTCAGCGATGGGAACAAAGTTGTTATTCAGTATAGCATTTCATCCTCAAATCGATGTGTCAGTCTGAAAGGGTGAACCAAATTTTGCAGGATCTACTCCTAGCTTGTGTGATCGATTTCCAAAGAAGTTAGGAAACAAAGTTACCTCTAGTGGAGTTCACCTTTAACAACAGCTACCAATCGTATATAGGAATGGCTTCTTATGAGGTACTATATGGAAGGAAGTGTAGATCACTCATACATTGGGACAAGGTTGGCGAAAGAGGAGAATTTGGTCCGGACTTGATCAAACAAACAGCGGAGCTAGTAGTCAAAATCCAAGATAGGATGAAGACTGCACAAAACCGACAAAAGAGCTGAGCCGATAAGCGACGAAGAGAACTAGAGTTTGCAGTATGTGACCACATATTTGTGAAAGTAGCACCTAGGAAGGGTGTTATGAGATTTGGCAAGAAAGGAAACTCAGCCAGAGGTTCGTTTGACCGTTTGAAATTCTGGAGAAGATTGGAACATTAGCTTATAGAGTGGCATTGCCGCCTATGCTAACTGGAGTGCATAATGTGTTCCACATCTCAATGCTGCAAAATACATGTTGAATCCTTCACATGTACTGAATTATGAGCCCCTAAAGTTGATTCTGAATATGTCTTACGAAGGAAGACCTATAAAAATTCTGGATAGACGAGAAAGAAGGCTCCAAAACAAAGTTATTCAAATGGTCAAAATCAATTGGCTAAATCATTAGGAAGGCGAAGCTACTTGGGAAACTGAGAGGGATATGAAGAGTCGCTACCCAGAGTTATTCGGTAAATTTTAATTTCGAGGACAAAATTTTATTTAAGAGAGGGAGGAATTGTAAGGTCCAAAATGCGATAACGTTACCCAACTGCATGCAAATCTATGAAAAAATAAAAAATGCTTAATTAATTTATTTTAATTACATTAATTGAATGTGGCAGGCATGCTTATATGTTTAAAGTAGGCTTTTATATTATAATGAATAAAAATGCGCTTTAAAGGTTACTCGAGACGCGATCGAGGAACGGAGACCGGAGACCGTAAAGAGAAATTTTTTTTATTAAATGATTATTTATATTTATTTAATATATGGTATATTTTAAATGATAATTTCGAAAATGATGTTTTTTATATGCAGAGTCGTATTTTAAACCGGTAATCGATTTTTGACAAAATAAGGACTTTTTGGGAACTCGGATAGTATTTTCGAAAACTTCCCCAAACAAAATATTTTAATTACTATAGAAAGGGTCTAATTGGTCTATTATACTAGGTTATTGGGCCTAAACTTGTGGCATGTATTTTATATATCAAATAAGCCTTAAAACACTAAACCTATACGCCTAAAACACACACACACATCACACAAAAGCAGTAGGACTCTCCATCAGCAGCCCTACATGAACACACACACACTTAAAGCTTTTTCACGTGGGTTTTGGAGAAAAAACGCAGCAAGTCTCATCTCTCTCCGTCGACGTTCTTCGCATCACAAGTTGTATTTCGTGCGTGAATTATGCAAAGATACGTCTTAGTCTTTCTTCACTCATCATTCATACCATATTATATGTTTTGATACATATTTGCATGAAAAACATGATACACTTCTTATATTTTCGTTTTTATAGCATAACATGAACAAAACTAGAGTTTTCATCTTTTAAAACTCTCGCTTATGATGCACAAAGGGGTTGTCACCATAGGGCTATGAGAAGGGATGAATTTCAGTAAGTTTAAGAGGGTTAAGGGCCACATTTAAGGGCTGTACAGGTAAGGCATTATAGTGAACGAAAATTGGGAACAAATGGTGCTAGAGTTTGCGTTTTTAGTCCTAGGAGAGGGAGGCTGCTAGCTATTGTTTGGGATGTGTTCAAGGGTCCTAAGGCGTCTAGTCAAGGTCCTAGATGGGTTGTGCAATGGCTGGAAAGAGAGCACATAGGCTGCGCGTCATTTTGGGTTGGCTATTGCATGCAAGAGACGGTTTTGAGGGCTGGTCATTTAAGTGCTGTATATGCTGGTCCAGTAGAGTCCTAAGGATTTGATCATGGTCCTAGGAAGGGTACATAAGGTCTGGTTGGGTCTGCCAAGGGCTAGGGTCGAGGCAATCTAGGGTTCGAACCAACTTGGGTTTCGAAAGATAAGTTCAGAAAATTCAGTAGCTTCCTAGGCTTGATAAAGGGTTGCAAATGGTTTGATTTGGGTTGCGTAGGGTATGGTTAGGTTTTAATAAGCTATGGTCCAATTTTGGCAAAGTTTGGTTATGTTTCGAGTCAATTCGGGTCAAAATCGGGATGTAGGTTCGATCTTTAAAACGAATCGAGAAATTAGTCTAGGGGCTTAAGTTTATGTGTAAGAAATATTTATGGGTGTATTTTAAGGTGTTATACGAAGTCGGGATGGATTTGGGTCATCGTTTTAAGGCCTAAGGGTAAATTGGGAAAGCTAGGGTTTCAGGAGCAAAAGGGTCATTTTACACCTGAAAAATGTTAGACGTCCTGACATTGCCTTGAATGCTGTAATGAATGCTTAAAGGTTTATTTTGAAAGTTTATGGACTTTTTTGATGAAACTGTTAAAGCTAAAAGACATGTTGCATGCTTGGTTTAAAATAAAAATGATATATGTCTGTATAAAATTTATAAGTAATGAAAGTTTGAAGGTGGTGACTTGATTGTGACTAATAAGATGATATGATGATATATAAGGTCAAGGCTCAGTTGACGGGTGAGAGTGTCGCTGATGTCTCCGTCGCCTGGTACAATGGTTATACGTAGATGGATCCATCAAACTACAGGTGATACGAATTTCACAATTAACGATCTGAATTCAATATAAGGAAAACATATACATATATGATGAAAGGAAATGTTTACGATGAAAGGTTTAAAGTTATGCATATTCATGAAAAGGTATTTTATTAAAAGTATCTTTCACTGTTGCTTGTGAACGTATATGTATTACTTGTTATTATGGTTAAGGTTTGTTGAGTCAATAGACTCACTAGGTGTGATCGATGCATGTGAGCATGATGTTGTTGATGATGGATCACTTGATAGTTGAACTAGCTGGACTGATGGTGCACATAACCCGGGGACCTTTGCTAGTTTTCCGCATTATGTTTTTAAATGATTTTATGACATTTATGACTTTTGATGCTTTTGAGATATTTAAGAGTTTAAGCTTTATTTTGAAAAATTCTAGTTTTAGGTTTGATTTGACGGTTTACGATTTCATGTTTTGAATTGCGTTCTTTTGGATTTTTAAATAATAGGTCGCTGAGTTTATTTTAAATAGTGAAAAATATATTTATATATATATTATTGGTGCGGCCGAAGTATCTTAAGAAAAAAAGAATTCTAGTATATTTAAAAAAAACGAGTAGTGGACGTTTCAAGCTTTGTCAGTTGAGGGATCATTTTTCTTTACTTTGGCTTCCTCAAATGATATAGCTAGTTTGCGGTACTCATTTATCATGTCATGCAGTGTTGAAATAAGTTCTTCTCATGTAAAATCAGTTGGGCTAAAGTCAAATATCTGATCATTTTTGGACTTCAGTTCAGCATCATCAGCCATGAGGTATTTCACCTCATCTACAACACTTGAGCTGCTTGAGCTCTCAGTGTTGGATGCTTCACTGTCAAAGTCAGCCTATTTTGACTTGTTTTCATCTGCTACTAGAGCTTCATACTTATTTTTGGATGACTTCTTCTCATTTTTGAACCTTCTTATGTGCTCGAAGGACTTGTTATCCTTCTCAACTGATCTATTACTATCCTTTTCAAGCTTTGAATAATCAGCAATAAAATGGCTGGTCTTTCCACATTTGAAGCACGCATTAGGTTCTTTCTTTTCATTCCTATGATATTTCCTCTGAAAGGTGCCATGATTATTTCTCATGAACTTTCCAAACTTTCTTACAAACAATGACATTGTATCATTGCTTGACTGTTCTACTGAATTTTCAGTTGAAACTGATGGTTCTAGTTTGATTGCGCTTAGAGCAGTTGTAACTGGTGGAACAGTTGGCACGCCTTCTCAAGTTTGCATCTCAAATTCACAGGATTTTGGATCTGCAAATAGATCATGTAATTCCACCTTGTTCAAATCCTTAGATTCCCTCATGGTCATGATTTTAACATCCCACACTTTGGGAAGGCTAGGGATGATCAAATTTTTTTATTAACCGCCCGAAACGAATTGCACCGCATCGTTTTTCCTAATATTTTTAAAAAATTGTGATTAAAAATAGTAATCACAAACCGCCCCTCATACGCGGTTCAGTTATTTTTTTTTGCCAAGAACCTCACTAAGCTGCACCTTTTAAACCATTTTACATAACATTTGGCCTAAGATTATAATAATTTGTAAACAACATAAATAATTAAAGAAGTCTTCATTCATTATATCTCAACTATCTTCAAAATTATTATTCCTACAAAAAAACTTATCTTCTTCTTAATTATTCTTCATGCTAGTCTTTGATTAGAGTATTTATTTTTTTTACCACAATATTTTGTTTGAAGTTTAAAAGTAAAAAAAATGATAAAATAGTGTAAATGTTTTTTTTGTGAGTGTCTTTTGTTGTTAAATTATTAACTTAATTTTGAATCTTGATTATTGTTTTATCTAATTTTATCTTTGTATGATTTGAACTATATTTTATATTTGAAGAACTCATATTGTTATTGTTTTCAAATAAATTAGAATATATGTTCTAATATTTTTCATTAAAAAACCGTAAATCGACCGCAACCGTCTGAAACTGCTCAAAACCGTAAAGCTAATTCTACATGTAAAACCGTGATTATTTTTTAAAATACTAACCAACCGCATATGACAATTCGGTTTGAGTTTTTAAAAAAGAACCGCGCTGTGATCACCCCTAGGGAGAGCCACGCATAACTTTCAAGAAAATCTCTTTATTTGAGTGTACTCTTCCAAGTGCATTTAGTTCATTCACTATGATGCTGACTCTTTCATCAAAGTCATTCATCGATTCTCCTTCGTTAATTTTGATACTGTCAAATTTCAGAACAAAAACTAACAGCTTGTTTTCCTTTTTCTGTTCATTTTCTTCGCATAACTGAATCAGCTTCTCCCAGATTTCTTTAACTGATTTACACATTTTGATTTTGCTAAATGTGTTCTTGTCCAGAGTTTTATACAAGCTGTCCTTAGCCACATTGTCCAAGTTAGCTTTTCTTTTGTCTTCTAAGGTCCACTCATCTCATGGCTTCTCTAATCGATGTGGTGATCCATCAGTCAGAGCAATAGCTGTATTGGATTTCATGATTTTCATTTGTCCATCTATGATGACATACTACATGTCATCATCCTGAGCAGCTAAATGAGACTGCATTCTTATCTTTCAATCACCAAACTCTTCCGTGGACAGCATGAGAATCTTGTTGAAAAAAGACATGATGATCTGTATCAGTTTGAGGGTTTGAAAGTATTCATGACTAGATTAACCGCCATGATACCACTTGATAGGATCGTTTTAGATAGCTGAAGTGTTTAGAAGGAGGGTTGGATAAACACTTAAGATTTTTTATACTCTTTTTGAAATGTGTGAATCAGTTCTTTGAGGAACTGATCCTAAAATAATGTTTGTCGATATAGATCAGTCAATGGTAGTAGTGCATAATAAGACTGAAATATAGATTGAATACTTAATGTTCTGAAATGGTAAATGAAATAAACACGAGAGTTTTTATGGATGTTCGGAGACTTCAAATGCTTCTACGTCGTCCATTCTATAACAAAGATAGGATTTCACTAAAAGACTTTGATACATTTTAATAAATTATAATAATCCACTTCAATTGGTCTTACAATCTTCCAAACTGAAACTCTTAGTTTAACAACTCTTTTACAGTTATTAACTAAAACGCTCTAAATTGGTAGCATGAATACTACTGATAAATACAATGAATGTAGAGCTTGATTGTGTGATTTGTAACTTGAAAAAATACTCGTGAAAGGTATCGCAACTGATTGAAGGTTGTAGCTTGATTGCTTCGTGTGTGTTCACTTGTAGTCACTAGCCTTCTTCAACTGATTTGATCCGTTATATATAGTTTTCGATCCCAACGGTCGTATTGAATGCAATTAATGAACATTTAATGACAAATATCCGTTGAATCGTTGTATAGTTACTTTACCTGACAGTAGTACGAGGTATTCAGACTGTTCTATTCTGATTCAACTGTTCTACTTCGATACAACCTGTCAATCTATCTGCTGATATTTCAACTGATGACTTGGCCAACTGATTAGAAGTTAACTGATCATCCGATCAGTTCAACTGGATATTATTAGTCTTAACTGATGTCCTATCAGTTACGAATACTTCACTTGATAAGGTTTTTCCAGTTCAGCTAGAACTAGGTCTTCAGTTATTATTACACGACTATTCGATCAGTTAGATTCTTCAGTTCTCTTCTTGATTAATTTGTCAAACTCTGAAACTTATAATATTCCAACAATCAACTTGTGAAAACATAACAATCAATGATAAGTTTCCCGATGAATAATTATTTTAGGTTGCTACTACACATTGGTTTGCTAACACAATAAATTTTCTTGTGACAGAAAAAATGCCACCGCAATGGATTTCTCAAGATAAAAAAAAATTGAATGATATAAAAAAAATTAATGTGTTGATCTATTTTTGTTCCAGTATTGTCAAAAGCAAATTTTTCGACGTTGTATACCTAACAATGAGATAAGTAGTGTCATAAAATTTTGTCATTCAGAAGCATATAAATGACATTTTTCTTCAAAGAAAACGTTTGCAAAAATCTTATAGTTTGAATTTTATTGGCCTACTTTATTTAAAGATACTCATGACATCTGCAAAATATGTGAATTCTATCAAAAGTTGCGTGCGATTTCAAAAATAAACATGATAATTTTGAATCTTATCATTGGGGAATTGATTTATGGGACCCTTTCAACCATATTTTGGTTTTTTTACAGCAGATGATTATGCATCAAAATGGATACACCCAATTCCAAGTTGAACAAAAGATTATAAAATAGTCATCAACGTTTTGGAAAAATAATATTATCTTTATTTGATGGATTGTAAGTCTTATGGGGAAAAATTAAATGTGGTTGATGATTCTTCTACTCAACTATGACATATGCGACTTAGGCACATGAGCCAGAATCCTGAAGCTCTCCCAGAGAAAAAATTATTTTTTGCCTATCGTCTACAAATGTGGTGGTACGCACTCATTGTCTATATTAAAAACAACACATATTGGATTTTAAAATTTTTCCCCATCTAAATAAGCTAAGTGTTGGATTTGGTACATATCGACATTGGATGCTACGAGTCTTGGTAGTGCTTGTTATTATGTTACCTTCATTATGATCATTCCATGAAAGTGTGGACATATGCTTTGAAAACTAAAGAGCAGACTTTAAGTTAGTTTAATTTTTTTCATGTATCATTTTAGACTTGAGAGAGAAACTTGTAAGAAACTATTTATTTGATCAGATAATGGTGGTGAGTATAGGGGTCATTTGAGGAATACTGCAGAACTCATGTCATCAAGTTTAAGAACATATAGCCAAAAACTCCTCAAGACAATGGAGTTGCAGAGAGATCAAACAACACAATTAATGAAAATTCATTTATTCTCTCTCATGCAATTTTTGGAAATCTTTTTTTCTGGTGGTCAATGAGATTTGTTTTTGATTTGATAAATATTTTACATTCAGTTTCTCTGGATAATAATATACATAAAGAGTATGGACAAGGAAAGATGTTACTATAAGAATTTGAATGTTTTTTGGTTGCAGGGCATTTGTGAAGAGATGAGAGATCTAAACTTGAAATTTAAGCAACACAATGTATTTTTATTGGGTACAACCATGTAGAGTCTGGTACAGATTTCGGGATCCAACCGATAAGAAATTTATCACAAGCAGGGATGCAGTTTTCTTTGAAATCAAACTATTGGAGATTTTGAAATATCAGATTAGCCAAATTCTAGAAATGAAGAACTAGTTGATTTGGATATATTTAGTCCACCTATTGTGCTTGTTCATGATAACAAAGACGTTCATACAAATTACCTTTTATAAATGAAGATGATCCAATTGAGGGAAACCCAACAAAATTAACAATTGAACCTCAGTTAAGAATATCAACCAGATAAAGATAACCTTATACTAGATATCATGGCAGTGAATATGTAATGCACACTGATGGGGGCGAAACAGAAAATTTAGGTGGTTTTGTCACTATATAATAAGAAACAATGATTGAGTGCCATGCAATATGAGATGAAATCATTACATGAGAATATAATTATGACTTGCTGAAATTCTTGAAGGGCGATAGAGATTTGAATAACAAATTAATGGTTGTTCATATTGAAGTTAGAGGATAATAACTTACAACAGAGATACAAGACAAGACTTATTGTGTAAGGAATTAGTCAGACAAAATGATGAGATGTTCTCATATGTTGTAAAGATGACAATCCGAGTTATTTTGGTATTAGCCTCCAAATTAGACTTGGAGATAGAACAACTTTATGTGAAAACATTTTTCTCCATGGTGATTTAAGGAGAAAATCTATATGGAGCAGCTCAAAGGTTTTAAAACCAAAAGGAAAGAAGATCTTGTTTGAAGGCTCATAAAGAGTTTATACGGGTTAAGCAAGCGTCAAAACAGTTTTATGAAGTCTCATAAAGAGTTTATACGGGCTTAAGCAAGCGTCAATGCAGTGTTAAATGAAGTTTGATGTTTTTATGAAAGATAATGGATATAGTAAGTGATAGGATCAGTTAAAGGAGAAAAATTATTTAGAAGGGAGGTTGAATAAACACTTTCGATTTTCAAAATTTTTTGAAAATTGTTGAGTTAGTTTAGTGATAAACTGATACTCGAGAATCTTGTAAGTCAATATCAATCAGTTAACAAATAAAGTGCGGAAACAAACTGACTGATAAATATAATATAAACTAAAATACGAGGACACAAGATTTTATGGATGTTCAGATATTTAAATATTCCTACCTCACCCCTTCTATCTCAAGGATATGATATATACTAAATGACTTTGATCGATACAATCAGTTGTACAGACCCACTTCAGTTTTGAACTTAACAATGCCAAACTGAAACTCTTAGTGACAAACTTGTTAACAGTACACAAAAGAACTGAAATAATATAACACAACTGATCTCTTCAAGATCGAGTAATACAGCTTGTGTTTGAAAGCTCGAGGTATAGCCTGAAAGCTATGAATGTATTCAGTAAGCGTGAGCTTTGATGTCTGTAAGGATTTTAGCAGAGCAACTGACTTGTAAATCGATAGTTGTTCAAGGATTCAAAAGTTCAAGAGTATCAAGCCCTTCTTTAGTTGTTCTTCTCTGCTATTTATAGGCTTCCCTCCAACAGTAATATTAAATACAATTTGAATCTTTCTATCAGTTTCTTGCCACGCCAACATCCTTCTGACAGTCGTACACTGTAGCTTTTCTAAGATGTTGTGATCCCAATACTTGTTGCAGTCAGCTTTTGTCGGTTGAATGTCTTAACTGATGACGTGTACAGCTGAGGGATCAACTGATTTATTGTAGACGATAAACTCACAACTGTTTGTAGTAACTGATCAGTCAGTTTCCTGCGTAGTTCAGTTCAGTTGTTGGTTCAGTTTTCTTCCGATAGTTGCATATATTAGATCAGTTTCTATCATTCTTTTAAAGTAGTATGTGCTCAGTTTGTCAAACATCCGAAATTCAGTTTCCAACAATTTCCCCCTTTTAGGTGTTTGACAAAACTTAAAGAGTAAGAACTGAAACTGATCAACTAAACTCGTTGTAGATAAAATAACTTTTTCAATGTACAGATTCGTACAAAGAATAAAAGAATAAAGAATCCTCTAAAATAATCCTCAACAAAATCTGCCAAAAAAAATAGTCTTCTGTTTCTTCTTGATCAACTTTGAAGATTTCTCTGGCTGATCTTTTCCTTCTTCTTGTTCTTCCCTTTTTTTGCCAAACTCATCAACCATTTTGGATAAGATCCGCACTTCTGAGGAGAGGTTAGAAACTGCATTTATCGGGATATCTTGCAGTAAATCCATTCTCTTTGAGATAATACTTTCCAGAAAATCAAGACGTCTTGTAACCAATGCTTGAGTTTGGAAATGAGCTTCAGCTGACACTCTGTCCTTTCGAAGTTCTTCCATTTGGAAAAATAATGAAGTTACGTCCTTTTGGATTTGCTGCAGTCTTCTCATGCTATTTTCCCTTACATAATCGAACCTCGTAGTGTGCAAAAATTTGGTTGACATAATATTAGAAATGGAAGTCATTACTCTGACGAGGTTGGTCTGAATAGTCTGAATTTCTTCAAACAAAGTTTCAGTTTTTATTGAGATGCCAGGAGACATGGCCCCAGAAGTTTCTGGTTCCTGGTCCCTGTTTTCTTTATTGAAGATCACCAGGGCCCCGTCAGTTGTTTCAGTTATAGGATTGACCATTTCTGAGATATCCTCTAGGTATAGCTTCCTGTTGAGGCTGTGGAGAAGAAGAAGTCGGAACAGCAGTAGAATTTGAAGGTTCTTCAGGTGGTTGATCAGCTGAAATAAAAGCTGTTTCTTGAGCTGGTTGCTCATCTGATTCTTCAGTTGGTTGAACAACTGAAACTATGGTAGGTTGTATAGTTGGCACCTCTAATGATTGTTCAGTCGTGGCAAATGGCTGAACTGCTTCTTCAGTTCTTGTAGAAACTGCCTGTTCAATTGTGGCAGTCAACTGAACTGGCTCTTCAGTTGTGAAAAATTCTTCAACTGCTTCTGTAGTAGCCTGTTGAATATCAGAGGCAACTGACTTAATGAATTCATCAATGTTTGCCAATGACAATTCAGCATCAGTGTAGAGTTCAGATCTTGCAGTTGAGGAATGATGAGCTGCAGTTGACGGTTGTGCATCCTGTGAAGAATGAGCAGTTACTTGCTCAGCAGATTCACCAACTGGTTCCTGGGATAGCTTTTCTGGTTGAACTGATTGTTCAGTTTACTCATCTGATGACAGACCTTGGGAATCTTCTGGAATGATCAGTTCTTGATCTAGTTCCCAATTTTTAATCGCCATTTGCAGAGATAAAAGATCCATGTCCAGCTGGTCATGAACTGTTTTGTCATTAAAGGCAGTTGGGCTGGAAGTATCATAGTTTTGGCGCAACTGAACAACCATCTGTTTTAGCCTCTTCGCCCATACTTGATCAAAAGAAATATTTCTTCCTCTGCAACGCCTGAGCCACTGAAGCTTCTTTGATTAATTTTAGAACGATGGTTTCCTAGTCAATAAACTTCTTCAAAACTTATTTCTTTTGAAGTTTCCTGGCAAACACGACAGTTCTAAACTTTGCCCATTCATCAAATGTTTTGAGCTTAGCCTCAGAATATTCATTGACCTCTTTCCAGACGAGGTCAATGTGGGTTTGAATGATGTTTGTTGGTCTGGGCTCTTTTATCATCTTTTCTTTGCCCTTTGGGTCAGTTAGGACATTAGGAATGCTCAGTCCTGACCTAGTTGCATCAACTTGTTCTCTGATCACTATCCCTTTAGGTCTGGCAGATGGTAAAGAAATTGGGCCAGAGATAGTGATGAGTGGAGCTTTAACTCCAACAGATTTCTTCTTATCACCAGATTCGATGATAGGATTTTTTAGCAGAGCAGCAGAAAGAGATAACTGATCATCAGTTGAAGATCCAACTGGTATTGCTCTCAATGGAGTAGCCTTGATCGGCTGTTCAGCTCCAGATTGTATTAACCACTCAGTCTGGATGGTGCTCACAGTTACTGCTGGTTTTGTCTTCTGAGTTCTGGGCTTCTTGGAGATCTTGGGAGACGGGGTCCTTTCAGAGTCAGTTTCACTACAATCATTTTACGCTTGATTGCCTTTTTTCTGAATTTTCATTTTGGCTTTCTTAACTAATTTAGGAGCCCCTTGTGTCACAATCTCCTTTTTCCCTTTGACAAATTTCTCAGGAGAGATGTCTAGCTTGAGCATCGGTAGCTGAACACTCTTGGCATTGAAGATCTTGAATTTGGATGATCTCTCAGATTAGTCACCCACTAAACCCTTGTTTTCAGCAGATAGCTGAGCTGCACCGCTGTTTTGAAGACTGAAACCTATTCTTCAGGAGGTTGAATATGATCCTTTTCAAGTTCAGTCTTTTGCCAGTCATGATAGCAGTCATGACTTGAAACTTTTCCAACGTAAGAGTAGCAAAAGATCCGGCTTTGGCTAGAAGCCATTTGGCCACAATATCAGACAGCAGTTGGATTTCCGGCTTCAGTTCCTTCTTTGGATTGGAAAATTTGATTTTCCGACCATTAGTGGACAGGAGAGTTTTCATCTCCTCAGCGTCAGAAGATTTGACCTCAGAGATATTTTCTAGCCCATCAGTTGGCAGCTGAAAGAGGTTACTGAAATAGTCTTCGTCGATCATCAGCAACTGGTTGTTGACGATGGAAGTGATATTGCCTTCAGCAGAAACAAAACCGTTGGCGTAGAGATCTTGAATCTCTTTAGGATAGATTTCTTGGGAAGAAAGTTCCAAGAATGTCTTCAGTCCAGCAGCTTCTATTTTGATAAATACACTCTTAATAGCTTCGTCCTGAACAGTCAGGATCGAGTCAAAATCAATAGCCATAGCGTTCAACAAGTGTGCGGGAACTTGGTTTGCCATTGCTGAAGAGTTTATTTTCTGCGAGAATGAAAGCTCAGTGTTTGATTTGCTCTGGAGATTGAAATTCGCGTAAAGGAAGTAAAACTGAAATGAGGCGGGGATAAGTACGTTTGTATGTGACTGTTCAAATCTTTGGACATGTGTCAGTCCAAGATAAATTGAATAAAACTGTGTTCGTGTGATAAAAGCGTGTGTAGAATTTTAAATGGACTACGTGGGGCCACATTTTAAAACACTGTTCATTGAAAGACTTGCATTAAATGCGTAATTATCAGTCACATCACTTATTATGGAATATTTATCGATTTATCAATTAACTTATAGGAGAAGATCAATTAAGTCGACAACTGAGTGATCAGGTATAAGCTAAATCATTTCAGTTAAAGACCAACTGACTATTGTCTTCTCAGTTAACCGTTTATCTTCGATATTCCCCCTCAAGAAATGCATATAAATAAAAGAAAAGGTAAGAGAAACTTAGTCTGGATCAGTTAATTCCATTCTGGTAACTGATGTCTCTTCGTCTTCCTCATGTCTCTGTAAGAGTTGTCTATAAATAAAACCATTGTCATTTGATAATAAAATTTAAACACCGATGGATAGTTCAAGTAGTTACAACGTCCCTCATCCTACATTGATTCCTCGTCGTTTGGATAAACTAAAGAAAGCTCTTGAAAAGTTTGTCTTTTCTAAGGTGATGTCCACTTGGACCAAGGTACATGAGCTCCAAACGATTCAACATGATGGATTAGTTGCTACTACCAACAAGAGAGCAACTGCAAGAAAGTATAAGAGGCGTTCTGAAGTCAATCATACTTCAGAGCTTGTCACTGATGATGTTCTTATTCATCTGATGCTTATGAAGGAGTGGAATGTGCTGGAGAATATTTCTTCTTCAGAAGGCTTCAGGAGAATTAACAGTCATGATTTGACTAATTGGTTGTCCCTTTGGCAAGATGCCGTTGAACATGAGATGAATCGTGTAACCTTGTTTAGATTTATCAATAAACTTGTTGTTTCGATTCAATGTTCTTACCTTATCTGCATATGAACTGATATCAGTTGACAAATAATTAACTAACTGACACTGACTAAGTGAACAGTTTTTAACTTATATTTGACTGACTGAATAAGAATAAGAACTATCATTATCAAAAATTAAGATAAATCAATTTTGACTTAACTGAACAAGAATTAATAACAGTTGAAAATCATCATATAATTAAGTCATATCAATTAAATCAAGAATATTGCGGAAATGAGAAAACTTAGTCTCTGGTAATGGTTTGGTGAAGATGTCAGCTGCTTGTTGTTCAATTGTTATATATTCCAGCCTTATTGCTTTCTTCAGAGCATGATCTCTGATGAAGTGATGCCTGACATCAATATGCTTGGTCCAGGAGTGAAGAACTGGATTTTATGTGATTGCAATCGTGCTTGTATTATAACAAAATATTGGTGATTCTTGTGCAATGATTTCATAGTCCTTCAGTTATTGCTAAATCCAGATCAGTTGTACACAGCAGCTTCCAGCATCAAGATATTCTGCTTCAGTTGTGGAAGTTGCTATGAATGTTTTCTTCTTGCTGAACCAGGAGATCATTTTGTCTCCTAGAAATTGACATGACCCACTGGTGCTTTTTCGATCTAGCTTACATCCTGCATAATCTGCATCTGAATATCCAACTAAATTGAAAGAAGAATCCTTATCATACAATAAGCCCACATTTTGTGTACCTTTAAGATATTTTAAAATACGTTTGGTAGCTGAAAAGTGCGATTGCTTAGAATCTGCCTAAAATCTAGCACACGTGCAAACAGCAAATACAACATCAAGACGACTAGCAGTAGGTACAATAATGAACCTATTAAACCTCTATAAAGTGTCGTCTCAACTGATAGTCCCCCTTGATCATTGTCTAGTTTGATTGATGAGCTCATGGGAGTACTTACAGCTGAGCATATTTCCATACCAAATTTCTTAAGCAATTCCTTTGTATATTTGGTCTGATTGATAAAAATACCTGTATCCAGTTGCTTCACTTGCAGACCGAGGAAAAATGTCAGTTCATCCATCATACTCATCTCGAGTTTTTCCTGCATTATCTTGGCAAATTTCTCACATAATTTGGGGTTAGTTGACCCAAAAATAATATCATCAACATATATTTGCATAAGTAAAATACGGTCATTCTTCGAGAATTTGAACAGAGTCTTATCAACTGATCCAACAGTAAAATCATGATCTGTTAGGAATTTTGAAAGAGTTTCATACCAAGCTCTTGGAGCTTGTTTAAGTCCATATAAGGCTTTGTTCAAAAGATATA
Source organism: Primulina tabacum (assembly GCF_025594145.1). Taxonomy (NCBI): domain Eukaryota; kingdom Viridiplantae; phylum Streptophyta; class Magnoliopsida; order Lamiales; family Gesneriaceae; genus Primulina; species Primulina tabacum. The sequence continues at coordinate 10,533,200 of NC_134553.1, forward strand.
CATGATCAGGAAGAGAGTGATTGAAAAACCTGGTGGTTGTTCAACATATACTTCTTCCTGCAACTGACCATTCGGAAATGCACTCTTTACGTCCATCTAGTAAACTTTAAAGTTCTTAAAAGATGCATAGGCCAGGAACATTCTGATTGCTTCCAGTCTTGCAATTGGTGCATAAGTTTCATCGTAATCTACTCCTTCTTCTTGCATATATCCTTGTGCTACAAGTCTCTCTTTGTTGCGCACAACTGAACCATCTTCGTTTATTTTGTTTCTGTATACCCATTTTGTACCTATAATAGTTTTAGAAACTGGTCTTGGAACTAAGTTCCAGACATTGTTATGGGTAAACTGATTTAGCTCTTCTTGCTTTGCATTTATCCAGTTAGGATCAAGAGCTTCATCAGTTTTCTTATGTTCCAGTTGGGAAACGAAAGCAGAATGTACAAATAAATTAAACATTTGATTCCGAGTTCTTACCAGATCAGATGGATTACCTATCACCAATTCTTGTGGATCTGATTTCTTCCATCTGTATTCAGTATTTGTCGCATCCATCTTAGCAACTACTTTAGTTAGCAACTGAATATTTTCTTCAGTTTCAGTTGCTGATGTATCAGTTGGTAACTGATTGTTATCATTTTGCTCCACCAACTGATTATCAGTAACAATTTCTTGTTCAACTTATTGATCCAGCACTTCTGGTTCTGGTGTTTGAAGGATATTTCGATTAATATGATTCTCTCCTTCATCATCGTCATCCAAACGGATATCTGTAAAGCGATCAACTAGCTCAACCGGATCAGTTGATTTATCAGTTAGCACAAATTCATCAAAAACAACATGAAGAGATTCTTCTACATTCAAAGTGTTTTTGTTAATAACTCTGTAAGCTTTACTAACTGAAGAATATCCCAGAAATATTCCCTTTGCAGATTTAGCATCAAAAGGTTTTAAATGATTTTTCTCATTATCAAGAATAAAACATCTGCAGTCGAATATTTTGAAATAAGAAACCACACTTTTCATCCATGCTAGATCTCATATGGTGTTTTCACATGATTCTTATTAATCATTGATCTGTTCTTAGTGTAACATGCAGTGTTTACTGCTTATGCCCAAAACTTTTGAGAAATACCAGAATCAGCAAGCATTGTTCTAGCAGCTTCTTTAAGGGTCCGATTTTTTCTCTTAACTACACCATTTTGCTGAGGAGTTCTTGATGCTGAGAGCTCATGCTTGATTCCAATATTTTCTAAAAATTGTGAAAGATTTTTATTGATAAATTCAGTCCCTCGATCTGACCTTATTCGATCAATCTCAACTGATTTTTCATTTAATAGTCTTTTGAAATGCATAATAAGTTGTGCAACAGTTTGGTCTTTGGATTTGAGAAAATTAACTCAAGTAATTCTTGAAAAGTCATCCACGACTACTAGAGTGTATTTCATTCCTCCTAAGCTCATGATTGGTATAGGACCAAAAAGATCCATATGTAGCAGTTTTAAGCATCGGGAAGATGATTTACAACCCTTGTTTTTAAATTAAGATCTTACTTGCTTACCAAACTGACATGCTGAACAAATTTTATCTTTTGAAAAATTAATTTGTGGCAAACTAGTTATAAGATCATGGTTACTCATTTAAGCAATAAATTTAAAGTTTAGATGGTTCAATCTCTTATGCCACAATAAGTTTTCAGAAGATTTGGAAGCTTTAAGATAACTGGTGCATAATGTTGTTCAGTCCAACTGACTTTATAGTTATTCCCATAACGATTGCCAGTTAGGATGACCTCATCAGTTGAGTCTCTAACTGAACAAGTATATCTGTCAAACTGAACTGAGAATTTATTGTCGCATAACTGACTGATGCTAATCAAGTTATACTTCAAATTCTTAACTAGTAAAACATCTTTAATAGTAAAGTTATCATGGATAAGCTTACCCTTACCCACAGTTTTACCTTTGAAGTGTTCTCCAAAACTAATGTTTGGACCAGTGTATTTGATCAGTTGGGATTACAAACTTGCATCCCCTGTCATATGACGTGAGCATCCACTGTCCAGATACCAGGTTGATTCTTTGTTTGCATATGTCACCTGCAATCACACACAATATATAATCTTGGTACACACAATTATTTGGGTCCTAAAATGATTTGTCCTTTAGGAACCCAGACTTGGATTTGTCTAACTGACTTTCCAATTGTGTTCCAGATAGTTTTTCTCGGCTTGTGTGTGCTTGATGTGTAGTGTGTTGATGAAGCAATATGATTTTTAGCCTTCTTCAACTGGTTATTCAGCCGATATCTTTTCTGAACTGGCTTGCTGTTATATTAATTGGAGTAGCCATTTGAATAGTTCAAGCATTTATTATTGAACCTTTTTCATGACTGACTTTGTGGGTCAGTTGAAATTTTTGGGTTATAACAAATACCATACCTTCTGGCCTTGTCCTCATTTTCAATAGTCTGTATAACTGGTTTACTTGGCTCTGGTTGTTCTTGTACCATAACTAATTTTACAAAGTGAATGTATTTCCCTTTGTTCATGTTCAGTTTTGGCTAAATGTCACTGGTGGAAGTTTCATCTTGGTTACTGAACCCTAAACAAGTTTATTAGTAACTGATTTTTGTTTATCTTGTATTTCAGCTAATGCAACAGATGATTTGTTCCATCCTTTAATAAGCTCAGTTCGTTTTGAATTTTCAAGCATCAACTGTTGGATCATTGATTGATTCTTGCTTATTTCAATATTGAGCTCAGCAATCTCCCTTTTAAGACTCAACAGATCAACTAATTCATCAGTTTAAGTTTTATTGTCTTTAGGATCAGTTTGCTTTGCTCTAACCTTCTCAAAAGATAGGGCAAGCTTGTGATATTCATTCACCATGTCGTGAAGTGTAGAAATGAGTTCATCTCGTGTGAAATCACTTGAGCTAAAGTCAAATAACTGTTGACTAGTTGACTTCATTTCTGTGCCATCAGCCATTAGACACTTGACTTCTTCATCATCGTCACTGGAGCAGCTCAAGCTTTCAGATTCTTAATCATCACTGTCAGATTCTGCCCATTTTGACTTGCTTTCCTCAGCTAGAAGTACCTCATGCTTCTTTCTGTAATATTTTTTGTCATCTTTCGATCTTCTCTTGTGCTCATAGGATTTATTTCCTTTTCCAGTTGAGGCTCAACTGTCCTTCTTAGGTTTGGGACAGTCAGCAATGAAATGATCAGTTTTTCTACAGTTGTAGCAAGCATTAGTTTCTTTTTTGGAGTGATTTTTCTGATATTTTCTTTGGAAATTTCCTTGATTTCTTCTCATAAATCTCCCAAACTTTTTGACGAATAATGACATAGCGTCGTTACTTAACTGATCCGCAAATTTGTCAACTGAACTAGTTGGTTCCAGTTTGACAGCAGTTAATGCAGTTGTAGCAGCTGATGTAGAAGGTTCCCCTTCTCTGGTTTGCAACTCAAACTCGTAGGCTTTTAAATCGGCAAATAAATCATGAAGTTCGACCTTGTTCAGGTCCTTTGATTCTCGCATTTCCATGGTCTTAACGTCCAATTCCTTGGGAAGACCTCTGATAACTTTCAGTGTGACCTCTTTGTTTGAATACACTTTTCCGAGTGCATTCAGTTCGTTTACTATGATGCTGATTCTTTCGTCATAATCATGCATGGATTTTCCACTCTTCATCTTGATATTGTCAAACTTTTTAACAGCAATAGATAGCTTGTTTTCTTTGGTTTGCTCATTGCCTTTACAGAGCTGAATCAGCTACTTCCAAATTTCCTCGGCAGTTTTGCACATTTTTATCTTGTTGTAAGTGACTTTATCCAGCGTTTTGTATAGGATGTCTTTAGCCATATTGTCTAAGTTGGCTTTTCTCTTGTCTTCAGTTATCCACTCATCTCGGGGTTTTTCAATACGATGCGGTGCCCCGTCAGTTATGGCAACAGCTGTGTTTGCCTTCAATATCTTCATGGGTCCGTCTGTGATAACGTACCACATGTCATCGTCTTGTGCAGCTAGATGAGCATGCATTTTGATTTTCCAATCATCAAAATCTTCTCTGGAGAACATTGGTATTTTGTTGAATGAAGATATATTGATCAGTTTGTATATAGAAATATTCAGGAACAAGATTCAAGCTGCTCTAATACCACTTGATATGATCGGTTAAAGGAGGAAAAGTATTTATAAGGTGGGTTGAATAAACACTTTCGATTTTCAAAACCTTTTCAAAATTGGTGAGTCAGTTTAGTGATAAACTGATACTCGGGAATCCTTGTAAGTCAATATCAATCAGTTAACAAATAAAGTGTGGAAACAAACTGACTGATAGATAGAATATAAACTGAAATACGAGGACACAAGATTTTATGGATGTTCAGAGATTTAAATACTCCTACGCCGCCCCATCTATCTCAAGGATATGATATATACTAAAAGACTGTGATCGATACAATCAGTTGTACAGACCCACTTCAGTTTTGGACATAACAATGCCAATCTGAAACTTTTAGTGAGAAACTTGTTTACAGTACACAAAAGAACTGAAATAATCTTACACAACTGATCTCTTCAAGATCGAGTAATACAGCTTGTGTTTGAAATCTCGAGGTATAGCCTGAAAGCTATGAATGTATGCAGTAAGCATGAGCTTTGGTGTCTGTGAGGATTTTAGCAGAGTAACTGACTTGTAAATCGATAGTTGTTCAATTATTCAAAACTTCAAGAGTTTCAAGCCCTTCTTTAGTTGTTCTTCTCTGCTATTTATAGGCTTCCCTCCAACAGTAATAGTAAATACAATTTGAACCTTTCTATCAGTTGCTTGCCACATCAACATACTTCTGACAGTCGTACATTATAGCTTTTCTGAAATGCTGCAATCCCACTACTTGTTGCAGTCAGCTTTTGTCGTTGAATGTCTTAACCGATGACGTGTACAGCTGAGGGATCAGTTGATTTATTGTAGACGATAAACTCACAACTGTTTGTAGTAACTGATCAGTTCTAACTGATCAGTCGGTTGCCTGTGTAGTTTAGTTCAGTTGTTGGTTCAGTTGCCTTCCGATAGTTGCATATATTAGATTAGTTTCTATCATTCTTTTAAATTAGTTATGTGCTCAATTTTTCAAACATCCGAAATTCAGTTTCCAACAGTAAGACTAATTTTTGTCATTGTGTTTTTGTTAATAAATTCTCTGGTAGTGATTTTGTAATTCTCTTTCCTTATGTTGATGATATTGATTGTTGGTCGTGATGCTATTAAGAATGAGAAACTTCTCAGCTGATTTGTGTCCGGCTAAACACTCATATATCTCTATGGTATGTTGTAAGCCATATATCTCTCATGAAGTTGGTGTTGTTAGTCGGTTACATATGCTGATATTGGCTGGTGATTTGGACTTTAGAAAATCCATGTCAGGATACTTGATTACTTTTGCAAGGAGACAACTTCATGAAAATCTAAATTGCAAAAAATATGTTCTTTTGTCAACTTCAAATGTTGAGTATATTGTGATTAAATAAGCATTACAAAAAACATCGTGGATGAAGAAGTTCTTGCAAGAGTTGGATCGTTAACAAGAAAAATATGTATTAGGCAAAGTTTAATTCATGTTGGCACGAATTTCACTTTCCACTCACGATCAAAGCCTATTGATGTGAGATATCATTGCATTCGTGAAGTTTTGAAATCTAAGATGCTATAGCTAAAGAAGGTCATGTAATGCCTGAAGTAAATATCACAATTTTTTGATTTAGTAATTAGATATTACTAAATAATTTACGATTTTAAAAGAATGAAATATGACATATTTTGGTCATATGAAGTCCAAATGATTTGAAATTTGGATATAAAATAGAAAACTCAAAGATATAAAAGTTTCATGTTTTGAGTTTTGGAAAATTTGATTGTTTGACTGGTTCAAAGAGATATACTGATGTTAAAATATTAAATATTATATATTATATTTGAAGGATCATGTGCTGGTGCCTTTGAAGGCATTTCAAACACAATATTCTCCAATGAGCTGTAATAGCTCCTGTTCTAAGAATGTTAACACCGATTAATTAAATCGAGTTTAGTTAAAAACCAAGCGGAAAAATCTCAAATTAATCCTTCGTGAAGAAGACTGTTAAATTAGAAAATATTTTAACTTACGTAAACTGAATAACTAAAAATCAGGGGATCAATTGTCACATATATCAGTTCAGTTATAGCAAGAACTGAACTGACAGATGCTCTAACTGATCAAGTCAGTTTGAAAACAGCAGTTAATCAGTTAAATACACAAGATATTTATGGATTTTTGGAGACTTCAACTGCTCCTACGTCACCCATTCTACCACCTCGGGTAGGATCCACTAGAAGACTTTGATTTATACAACTACTTGTACAAACCCACCCAGCTTAGAACTTATCCACTGCCTAACTGAACTCCTAGTCTAGACTGAAGGCAGCACCTTTCAGCCAACACTTCTTTAACGTCTATGTGAGAAAGACTACATAAATAAGTTTAACGTCTTTGTGCAAGACTGTATTTGGGTGGTGGTGAGTATGTACGTGTGTGAGAACTGAACAAGGATGTTCTCATACATTGAGGAAATAAGCTTCTTAAATTAAGCTGATAACACGTTGAAGTGTCCCTCTAGGCTAATTTGCTTTTTGAAAGCTGATAAGCATTTAGCGTGCCCTCTCTTTTCTTTTGTTTTCCACACTTCTCACACACTCATCGAGTCTTCACTGATCTTCTATTTATATACGCGGGAAACTGATCGTAGAGTGTAGGTCCCAAAATCAGTACATGTAAAACCCATGCATTTATTTAATTGTTAAATCATTCATTTAAATTTAAAATGATTTTTTTAGTGATGCATGATTTATTTAATTTGCATTATTTTAATGTTTATGTGATGCACGTTAAAATGTTTTCTTGAGTTTCATGTTTCAAGCAATGGTCCGATGCGGGATCGAGGAGAAAAGACCGGGGACGATTTTTGGTAATTTTAAAACGTGTTAATTTATTTTAAGTTAGGATTTGGGCATTTTTTAAATGATTTATAAGTTTTTAGCATTTTTAAAGTCTAATTGAATTATTTAGTAATTTTAAGATTTTAAAACTTTTAAGAATTTAGTACATGTGCATTTTTATTTTTAATTAATAGACTTTTAGTCAAGTTAGTGGTTTATTAGCATTTAATTAGTTGTTAAACTTTAATCTAAGCAATATTCTAATCTCTTAATTTAGTTAATCACAAACACATCGAGTACACACACACACACAGTTTTATCACACACACAAACACTCTATTTTCAGATTTACTTATTTTTGAGAGAGCAAACCTTAGGGTTCTTGAAAGAAAACAGCAGCCGCCCCATTCCCTTCAGATTTCCCGCAAGGTTTTGTTGTGTTTTCTTCAAAGAAAATCGTTCCACGTTCGTCCCGGATCAACCTCGCATCTTTCTCCGCGTCGGTATCGTCGTTTCGGTACTTTTAATTATCAAAAGGCATGTATAATCTGTTGTTCTGCATCGATCTCGTTATATTACATTTTGTGATGTTGATTATGTATGAAAACATGTGTATGTTATGTGGAAGTTTGAGCATAAACTATCGAATTGATTTTTGAACGTTATTAGATCTAAAATTTCGTATTTCACTGTATTTTGAATTTCTGCCATTTTTCGGTCGCGATTTGGAGAAACCTTTCAACTCAAAAATCGTTGAAATTTTCGATACTTTCGATTTGATATACAATTTGAATTATTTGGATATATATTGAGTGAGTTATGGTGTTTTTCGTAGGACTGCTTAAACTGCGTTTTCTGGAAAATTTTGTATTGATGTATTCTTGAAGTTTTTGAGTTGCAGGCTTCGTTGGGAACCGTTGCTGGATCGATGCTGCGTTTGGGTATTGTGAGTATGACATTGGGTTGAATTATGGTGCTTAGCCTTGATTCGGTAGACACTTGGTTGCATTAGAAGTCGTAGGAAGTATTTTGGTGTCAAAATTCATGTTTACGAATTTTCTTGTGTAGTTGTTGTGCGTCGTTGTCTTGGGGACATTTTTTTGAGTTGAATTCTTGTCATAGCGTCCTAAGAGGAGCCTTGTTGCATCGGTTGAGTCATTGGAGCATGACTTTTAAAATTGCATCAAAATGTGTTATTTTGGGTTGGTTGTGCGCAGGATTAGCGCCGCAGCGCTCGCCAGGGAGCGCCGCTGTAGAACCCGTAAAATTTGACTACGTATAAGTCATGCATAATTCTAATATTTAAATTAAAATGATTTTATTGAATGAGTATCTAAATTCTTTTCTTTAAATTTAATTATTTTATGCAATAGTTTAATTGTTATCTTTTCAGTTAAATAAGTGAGGCCGGACTAGAGTTGGAGTATTGAGATAAAATTTAATATTAAGAAAACATTCCTAGAATTTATTTAAGGTAAATAATAAGTTAAGTTAATGTAAAAGAATGTTTAAGGAATTATTTGAATAACTTGAGATAAGTAGTAAATAAAGTCCAATAATCAATTTCTTAATTCACTAAAATATTTAATGGGTAGATAAAACACTAGAGATTTAAAAGTCAATAATTAAGAAATATTTTCCCCTCCATTTTTTTATTATAATTTTCGGCCATATCACTTTAAAAGATTTAAATATTGTCAACTCTCCATCTTTAATTTATTTCCTTACCTTCTCGTGGGAGATGATTCCATCACATTTAATCCTCATTTAATTATTATTTAAGCAATATTTCTATCTTGTTTAGCTAGCAATATTTTCCTGCATTTTTATCTAATAAAATCGGCCACTTCCTTTGGTAGTTTTAAAAAGTTTAACAACTCATTTCTTTGATTGCTTTCCTTATCCATTTTCTTGGGAGATAATTCTATCACTCTAAATCTTCAATAATTAATAAATTAAGCAATATTCTCCCATGAGTTGGTAGATGAAAATCGGTCACCTGCTTTGAAAGATTTAATTAGTTTTGACAACTCAACATTGGATATCATTCCTTATTCTTTTCTTGGAGATAATTTCCTCAATTTAAATCCTCACTTAATTAATAATTAAGCAATTTCCTACCCTACTCTATTAATAAAAATCGGCCACCCCTCTTTTTTTAAAGATTTAGTTTTTGATTTACAACTCATTCCTAATTATCTTTCCATAATCTTTCTTGGTAGATAATTTTCCCCACTTTTAAATCACTAACAAATAAATTAATTAAGCAATTTTCTACATTGAACCTAGACTTATTTTCGGTCCCTTGCACTCTAATTATCCTTCAAAAATATCTTTTAATATCAACCATCTAACAACTAGAAGATAGAAAGAAATATCTTGCCATTTAATTCACATTCATCTAGCAACCTTCCATCATTTTCCCCCCTAGCCATTTCTCCCTCTCCTATTCTCGAAAACTTCAGAGAAATATTGAGAGAAAATCGTGAGCAAGCCATAGAAAATAGAGAGAAAAAGTGAGGAAAGCGAAGCACTCCGTCTCCTCCGCGCCGCGTCGTCGTTTCGTTTGTTTTTTGTTCAAAACAAACCAAGGCATGTTTATATTCTCTTTACTCTTCAATCAAGCCATATTAGTATTTTAAAACATCACACTCATGATTTATTTAAGCACAAAACCGAAATACATGACCACTTTTTCAAAAAAATGAAGTGCAGATTTTCGGCCTCTCCTTTCATGCTTCACGGTTCGCTTGTTTTTGTGAGTACAGGTGGTTAGCTCGACCCTAGGCTCCCAATGCTGCATCTAGAAATGTCCTAGGACATGTTAGGATCATATTGGTCCATTCTTTCAAGCCCCATACCCTCTGAAAATTCAGAAATGACAGCAACTCCCCTCTAGTGTCATATTGTGCTTCGATATTTTTTGTTTTGCTGTCAAGGTTGATGGTTCTGATCTTGGCTGCCATAGCCATTGTTAGAATATCTCCTTCTTATGTCTAAGACATGACCAAGTCGCCCTTTTGAGGCTTGGTCCATGATGGAATTGGTTTTCAAATAAAAGAAACAAGAACAGCCCTTCGACCCCTTTTAAAATTCTGCACATGTCCCTTCGGTTTTGGTGGTTTGAGGTGGACCTTGGTTGGCCTCTGCCCTTAGCCCTGGTTCACACCATACCTCTGGATGTCTAGATCTTGCCATGGTCAATCAAATGGCCACTGGAATGGCCCATGACTGGCAAGAACGATCGGCAACAGCCCACGCACAGGTTTGGCTCTCGGTGGGAAGTTTCGGTTGATTCATGGTGTGATTCGGATTGTGGCTGGCCTAGGGCCCTTAGCCACGGTTCAAACCATACCCTAGGATTTTGGTAAGAGGCGCTGGTCGGTGGTGCAAGCCCCAATGGCTGGTAGTCTCGAAAACGACGCAAGGAAACGAATGCGCTGCTGCTGTATTTTTGTTGACAACAAGTGGTGCTTCGGTTCAGAGGCTCGTTTAAGTTCTTGGTTGGCTTTTAGCCTATGGCCTTGGTCTGGACAGTACCTCATCAAGTTAGGAAGGTCGTGTTTTTGACTGTTCGTGATTCGGTTAAGTTTAGAGGTCGTACGAGAAATTACGGTGCGATGTGCCAAATTGACTCTCGAAAGAGCGTTTCATGTTTTGGCCTCTATTCACCAAAAAAATTTCGACTTGTATCATCTTTGGAGCATTATTTCATCATTTTAGGTGTATTTTGATCATGACTAAATGATGGTTCGGTGTTGTTTTGGGTTGGTACGGAGTCATGATTAAATACTAAGTCAATGGGCGTAATTGGCTCGTTTATGGAGTCAATTACAAAGTTTGGTCAAGTAAAATGATTTGCATATTTTTCATGATGGATTTAAGTCGCAGTGAGCCTGGGAACAATCCAACCCATTCGGTAAAATTAATACATGATATTTAATTACGTTATTTAATTACATTACGTGCAAAAATATAAAATATTCATTTTTGAGAATTATGCGATATTGTTTGTGGCCATTTCACTATCATGGGATTATTGTATCACCCGGTCGTCACTTACCGGTTCAGTTCAGTTCCACCCAGTATACTGTGGCATTAGTCTGATCAGACGATCATTACTTCACCCGGTGATCACTTACCGGTTCAGTTCAGTACAGTTCATGGGGCCACTTGCGTAGAACATATTCTCAACAGAAAATTATTATTACATGTTATTTCATGACAGGGCTCTACGGAGCAAACATTTCACTTATGATTTCAGTTCAGTTATGCATGTAATATGATTACTCATGACATGATATATTTACGTGACTCCAGACTCATGACATTTTTACCTTGCATGCAATTTTATTATTTATTTACTCGTTATTTACGATATATGCATGTTGAGTCTTTAGACTCACTAGACTTGATTGTTGTAGGTACTGATGAGGTCGAGATCGAGGGCGGAGACCAGTGAGCCATCTTGGGTCAGCAGTAGTGGAACCCGAGGACCTCATTTCTGCATTTACCATTTTATGCTAAAACATTTTATCTTTTGTTGGATTATTCTTAAATTGTTATTTTGCAAACAATAATAATTCCGCTGCTATTTCGAATATTTGAATATTGAATCTTTTTATCAGTTTATTTATTTTAAGAGGCATTTTAATTAGTTAAAGAGAAAATTTTTAAATTTTTCCGCAAATTTCCAAACACGAATTTTCGGGCCTTTATAGCTGGTATCAGAGCCTATGTTCTTGTAAAGGGTTGTACTACTACTGACCACGAGAAGCTCATGAAGTCACGTCTTCAGGTCTGTAAGTTTTACATTTACGCATTTTATTTAAAGTATGAATTATTTAACATGATGTTTTCATGAAATATTTTACGTCCAGATTCTTATTGTTCATATTTAAATTTAAATAAATTATGGAATTATGCATGTTGGTTACGTATGGGTTATGTATGGAACAGTATGCTCCCTAGACGCATTCTCGAGCGCACTAGAAATGATGAGCCTCGCCAAGAGGACGGTGAGGAGCAGAGACAGGAGAGGCAGGGACCCCCACCCCTCCACCTGACATGAATGCCCAGATGCTAGCTGGGATGACACAGTTCTTCGCACAGTTTGCGGGGAACAATGCTGTGGCAGCCAGGCCGACAGGGCCCGAGGCTGTCTATGAGAGATTCATGAAGATGCGTCCTAAGGAGTTTTCAGGGACGACGGACCCCATGATTGCCGAGGGCTGGATCAAGTCCCTCGAGGTTATCTTCGAGTTCATGGAGCTTGGAGATGCAGACAGAGTTCGATGTGCCACCTATTTATTCGGAGGAGATGCCCGCTTATGGTGGGAAGGAGCGTCAGTAGCCCTGAACTTGGCTACGCTGAGCTGGACATGCTTCACAGAGGTATTTTACTCCAAATATTTTACTGACAAAGTGCATTCCACGTTGACCAGGGAGTTCATGACCCTGAGGCAGGGAGATTTGACTGTTACGGAGTTCATCCGTAAGTTTGAGAGGGGCTGCCATTTTGTGCTCCTGATCGCGAACGATGCCGGTGCCAAGTTGAGACACTTTCTGGATGGTCTACGGCCGATCTTGCGCCGTGATGTTAGGGTGGCTGGCCCTACTACTTATGATGTTGCCGTCTCCAGAGCTCTAGCTGCAGAGCAGGACCAGCGTGACATTGAGAGGGATCGCCAGGGGAAGCGACCGATTCCAGTACCACACCGCCCTCCTCCTCCTCAACAGTAGCATCAGAATAAGAGGCCTTTTCACGGCCCACCTAGGAACAGAGGTAAATAGTAGCAGCAGCAGCAGCAGCGGGGACGCCCAGCCCCGAAGATTTTTGAGCATCCAGTCTGCCCTAAGTGCACACGCCGCCATGCCGGAGCGTGTATGTATGGCTTAGGAAAGTGTTACAAGTGTGGTATTCCAGACCACTTGCTGCCGCATTGCCCTCAGAGGAATCTGCCTGCCCAAGGCAGAGTGTTTGCTCTCCATGCTACAGAGACGAACCCGGAGACCATGCTTATAACAGGTACCTTTACGCTTTAAGTTTATATTTGGGATTTAATGTTTTGGGTTAAGATTTTGAACATATTATTGCAGTATGATTGCATGCTCTACTCGGTATTATTTTGGAAATTTAAGTTAGAAGAACTTTGACATTTGCATGTCTATAGGTTAGTTTTTGTGATTATTGGGTTCAGCTTGATGTTCCAACTTTCAGGGAGAATTTTTATAGCTGGGTCACCTACGAAAGCCTTGATAGATTCAGGGGCTACTCACTCATTTATTTCGGAGGTCTTTGCTAATTTCCTCAAGGTCAAGACTGTTTGGCTAGATGTAGCCTATTCAGTAGTATTGCCTTCTGGTGAGGAGATGGCAGCTACCAATATGATCCGAGACATAGATCTTGAGCTCCATGGCAACCTCGTTTATGCGGATCTGATCGTGTTACCGATGCCCGAGTTTGACATCATACTGGGGATGGACTGGCTATTACGGAACAGATTTTTCATCGACTTCCAGCGGAGATCTGTTCTAGTCCGACCGCCTAGGATGGCATAGTTCTTATTTGAGCCAGACAGGTACTTTCCTTTACCGTGCATTATTCCTTATGTAAAGTCTAGGAAGCTCATGCATAGAGGGTGTCGGGCATTTTTAGCAACTTTTATATCTGTCCCCGAGGCACCCAGTCAGTCAGCCGCAGATGTTCCGATTGTTAGAGACTTCTTAGACGTTTTTCCTGAGGACGTCTCTGGTATGCCACCCGAGAGAGAGGTGGAGTTTTCTATCGAGCTTATGCCAGGAACGGTTCCGATCTCCAAAGCACCGTACCGACTAGCACCGAAAGAGATGACAGAGCTTAAGAAGCAGATTCAGGAACTTCTTGACAAGGAGTTCATTCGCCCAAGTTTCTCACCATGGGGCGCGCCAGTCTTATTTGTGAAGAAGAAGGATGGCTCTATGAGGCTTTGCATTGACTACCGGGAGTTGAACAGGGTTACAGTGAAGAACAAATACCCACTTCCGAGGATTGAGGATTTGTTTGACCAGTTGTAGGGAGCTTTGATATTCTCCAAGATAGATCTGCGTTCCGGTTATCACCAGTTGAGGGTGAAAGATGCGGACGTTTCTAAGACTGCTTTTAGGACTCGTTACGGCCACTATGAGTTCCTAGTGATGTCGTTCGGTCTGACGAATGCGCCAGCGATCTTCATGGATCTCATGAATCGCGTATTTCAGCCGTATCTTGACCAGTTTGTGATAGTATTCATAGACGACATTCTCGTCTACTCCAAGAATCAAGAGGATCACAGCAGACATCTGACCACAGTGTTACAGACCTTGCAGAAGCATAAGTTATTCGCAAAGTTCAGTAAGTGCGAATTCTGGTTAGAGAAGGTGGCATTCTTACGCCATATTGTTTCTAGCAGTGGTATTGAGGTAGACCCAGCGAAGGTTGCAGCAATCAGAGATTGGGTTGTGCCGCAGAATGCATCAGAGATCCGCAATTTTCTTGGGCTAGCAGGATATTATCGGAAGTTCATTAAGGGATTCTCCTCTATTGCCGTTCCACTCACATCATTGACCAAGAAGAATACTAAATTTGGGTGGAGCGAGGAGTGTCAGAAGAGCTTCGATACTTTGAAGCAAGCTCTTATCTCAGCACCAGTTTTGGCCATGCCGTCAGGGCCCGGAGATTTTGTGTTGTATACCGATGCTTCGAAGCTCGGTTTGGGCGCAGTATTGATGCAGCATGGGAAGGTGATAGCGTATGCTTCTCGTCAGCTGAAAATCCATGAGAAAAATTACCCTACCCATGATCTAGAGTTGGCCGCCGTAGTTTTTGTCTTGAAGATTTGGAGGCATTATTAGTATAGAGAGAAGTGCCAGATCTTTACCGACCACAAGAGCCTCAAGTGTTTCTTTACGCAGAAGGAGCTGAACATGCGTCAGAGGCATTGGTTGGAGCTTGTGAATGATTATGACTGCGACATTAACTACCACCCGGGTAAATCTAATGTAGTTGCAGATGCATTGAGCAGAAAATTCGCAGTGATGGCTCATTTGACAGTTTCGAGACCTCTTCAGACTGAGATGCAGAGGTTTGGTCTAGAGACTTATCCTCGAGGTAGAGTTCCCCGTCTATCTACCTTGACTATTCAGTCCTCTCTTCTAGACCGTATTCGCAGTGGTCAGTCAACAGATAAGCAGTTGGCAAAGTGGAAGCAGAGAGACGAGGCCAAGGGCAATGTCTTGTCTACAGTGAGCGACGGTATAGTGAGATATCGAGACAAGATGTGGGTTCCTAGCAGTGATTCTCTCCGAGCAGATATTCTATCAGAGGCCCACATGTCGCCGTACTCTATCCATCCAGGGAGTACAAAGATGTACACAGATCTGCAGTTATTGTATTGGTGGCCAGGAATGAAGAAGGACATCAGACGTTTTGTGTCCGAGTGTCTGACTTGTCAGTTAGTGAAGGCGGAGTATAAGAGACCAGCAGGTTTGCTCAAGCCTCTTCCTATTCCCGAGTAGAAGTGGGAGAATGTTATCATGGACTTCGTGACCGGTTTGCCGAAGTCAGTCAGAGGATCAAATGCCATCTGGGTGATTGTAGATCGTCTTACCAAATCAGCTCACTTCTTACCTATTAAGACGACTTTCACCATGATTCAGTATGCAGAGTTGTATATCTGAGAGATAGTCCGACTGCATGGCATTCCCGTTTCTATCGTGTCTGACAGAGACCCCAGATTCACTTCCTCGTTTTGGAAGAGTTTGCATTCGACCATGGGCACGAAGTTGCTGTTTAGCACAGCTTTCCATCCGCAGACAGATGGGCAGTCAGAGCGAGCTATTCAGATTTTGGACGATATTCTCCGTGCTTGTGTTATTGACTTCTCAGGGAGTTGGGAGTCGAACTTGCCATTAGTGGATTTCACCTATAACAACAGCTTTCAGTCGTCTATAGGAATGGCTCCGTTTGAAGCACTGTATGGCCGAAAGTGTAGGTCTCCTGTTCATTGGGATGAAGTAGGGGAGAGGGCAGAGTTGGGTCCAGAGATTATTCAGCAGGCTGCCGATGTAGTAGTCAAGATCCGTGATAGGATGAGGATTGCTCAGAGTCGACAGAAGAGTTATGCGGATCAGAGGAGGAGAGATCTAGAGTTCGCCGTCGGCGACCATGTCTTTGTGAAGATAGCGCCTATGAAAGGTGTTATGCGCTTTGGGAAGAAAGGAAAGCTCAGTCCGAGATTCATTGGACCATTTGAGATCCTCGACAGGGTTGTGACGTTAGCTTATCGTGTTGCTCTTCCGCCGAATCTGGCCGGAGTACACAATGTGTTCCACGTCTCTATGCTGAGGAAGTATATGGCGAATCCTTCGCATGTCTTGAACTTTGAGCCGTTGCAGCTTACTCCGAATCTGTCTTATGAGGAGAGACCAGTGCAAATCTTAGACAGACAGGAGAAGAAGCTTCGGAGCAAGCTGGTTAAGCGAGTGAAAGTCAAATGGCTTAACCATTCAGAGGAGGAAGCTACGTGGGAGTCTGAGCCAGAGATGAGGAGTCGGTATCCCGAGTTATTTGGTGAGTTTTAATTTCGAGGACGAAATTTCTTTTAAGGGGGGGAGGGTTGTAGAACCCGTAAAATTTGACTACGTATAAGCCATGCATAATTCTAATATTTAAATTAAAATGATTTTATTGCATGAGTATCTAAATTCTTTTCTTTAAATTAAATTATTTTATGCAATAGTTTAATTGTTACCTTTTCAGTTAAATAAGTGAGGCCAGACTGGAGTTGGAGTATTGAGATAGAATTTATTATTAAGAAAACATTCCTAGAATTTATTTAAGGTAAATAATAAGTTAAGTTAATGTAAAAGAATGTTTAAGGAATTATTTGAATAACTTGAGATAAGTAGTAAATAAAGTCCAATAATCAATTTCTTAATTCACTAAAATATTTGATGGGTAGATAAAACACTAGAGATTTGAAAGTCAATAATTAAAAAATATTTTCCCCTCCATTTTTTTATTATAATTTTCGGCCATATCACTTTAAAAGATTTAAATATTGTCAACTCTCCATCTTTAGTTTATTTCCTTACCTTCTCGTGGGAGATAATTCCATCACATTTAATCCTCATTTAATTATTATTTAAGCAATATTTCTACCATGTTTAGCTAGCAATATTTTCCCTCCTTTTTATCTAATAAAATCGGCCACTTCCTTTAGTAGATTTAAAAAGTTTAACAACTCATTTCTTTGATTTTTTTCCTTATCCATTTTCTTGGGAGATAATTCTATCACTCTAAATCTTCAATAATTAATAAATTAAGCAATATTCTCCCATGAGTTGGTAGATAAAAATCGGTCACCTCCTTTGAAAGATTTAATTAGTTTTGACAACTCAACATTGGATATCATTCCTTATTCTTTTCTTGGAGATAATTTCCTCAATTTAAATCCTCACTTAATTAATAATTAAGCAATTTCTTACCCTACTCTATTAATAAAAATCGGCCACCCCTCTTTTTTTAAAGATTTAGTTTTTGATTTACAACTCATTCCTAATTATCTTTCCATAATCTTTCTTGGTAGATAATTTTCCCCACTTTTAAATCACTAACAAATAAATTAATTAAACAATCTTCTACCTTGAACCTAGACTTATTTTATGTCCCTTGCACTCTAATTATCCTTCAAAAAAATCTTTTAATATCAACCATCTAACAACTAGAAGATAGAAAGAATTATCTTGCCATTTAATTCCCATTCATCTAGCAACCTTCCATCATTTTTCCCCCTAGCCATTTCTCCTTCTCCTATTATTGAAAACTTCAGAGAAATATTGAGAGAAAATCATGAGCAAGCCATAGAAAATAGAGAGAAAAAGTGAGGAAAGCGAAGCACTCCGTCTCCTCCCCGCCGCGTCGTCTTTTCGTTTGTTTTTCAGTTCAAAACAAACCAAGGCATGTTTATATTCCCTTTACTCTTCAATCAAGCCATATTAGTATTTTAAAACATCACACTCATGATTTATTTAAGCACAAAACCGAAATACATGACCACTTTTTCAAAAAAATGAAGTGCAGATTTTCGGCCTCTCCTTTCATGCTTCACGGTTCGCTTGTTTTTGTGAGTACAGGTGGTTGGCTCGACCCTAGGCTCCCAAGGCTGCATCTAGACATGTACTAGGACATGTTAGGATCATATTGGTCCATTCTTTCAAGCCCCATACCCGCTGGAAATTCAGAAATGACAGCAACTCCCCTCTAGTGTCATATTGTGCTTCGATATTTTTGGTTTTGCTGTCAAGGTTGATGGTTCTGATCTTGGCTGCCCTATGGGCTATACCCATGGTTAGAACATCTCCTTCTTATGTCTAAGACATGACCAAGTCGCCCTTTTGAGGCTTGGTCCATGATGGAATTGGTTTTCAAATAAAAGAAACAAGAACAGCCCTTCGACCCCTTTTAAAATTCTGCACATGTCCCTTCGGTTCAGAGGCTCGTTTAAGTTCTTGGTTGGCTTTTAGCCTATGGCCTTGGACTTAGAAAGTACCACATTGAGTTAGGAAGGTCGTGTTTTTGACCGTTTGTGATTCGGTTAAGTTTAGAGGCCGTATGAGAAATTACGGTGCGATGTGCCAAATTGACTCTCGAAAAAGCGTTTAATGTTTTGGCCTCCATTCACCAAAAAATTTCGACTTGTATCATCTTTGGAGCATTATTTCATCATTTTAGGTGTATTTTGATCATGAATAAATGATGGTTCGGTGTTGGTTCGTTTTGGTATGGAGTCATGATTAAATACTAAGTCAATGGGCGTAATTGTCTCGTTTATGGAGTCAATTACAAAGTTTGGTCAAGTAAAATGATTTGCATATTTTTCATGATGTATTTAAGTCGCAGCGAGCCTGGGAACGAAGAGGACTGGGCAACAGTCAGTATTCCACCGATTGAAGGGGCCAAGTCATCATTCTATAGATGAAATAGAAGATCTAAACTCTCAAAAAGTAATTGATCCCCTTAATGATTATTTTGTTCTGGTAACAATTACAATTTCCCTGTGTTTTATGACAATGTCTTGTCAAGAACGTGAACCAATTGGATAATTTCCCTTTCTTCAGGATGCTGTGGATGCAAAGGATTTTTTCAACATTTAGAGAACGGCTGAAGCACTTGAAGGTAAATTCATTTTCTGCATGGTTCAGGGGGTGGGGGGTAATTGGCTTATCCTTTTTTTTTCCTTTACATTCTATTCCTGGGATGAATAAACAAAATATTGAGATGTTCAAGTCAGCCTTTTCTCTAACTCCAAAATTGGAGAGTTTGGATTGATCTGGCCCTTATCCTTCTCCAAATCCTCCAAAGTCGGCTTCTTTCCTCTTGATATGTCCCTTATGTCCCACCAAACCAGTGGACCTCCAAATTCCATCTTTGGCCTTTATCCTTCTCCAAATCTTCCTTGACAAGATACACCTTTTAAAGTCTTCCTTCTCGGGTTCCACCCCCGACAACCAACACACACACATACACACAAACACACACATGGTGCTTTGGTTCAGAGTCTCGTTTAAGTTCTTGGTTGGCTTTTAGCCTATGGCCTTGGACTAGACAGTACCACATTAAGTTAGGAAGGTCGTGTTTTTGACCGTTTGTGATTCGGTTAAGTTTAGAGGCCGTACGAGAAATTACGGTGCGATGTGCCAAATTGACTCTCGAAAGAGCGTTTAATGTTTTGGCCTCCATTCACCAAAAAATTTCGACTTGTATCATCTTTGGAGCATTATTTCATCATTTTAGGTGTATTTTGATCATGACTAAATGATGGTTCGGTGTTGGTTCGGTTTGGTATGGAGTCATGATTAAATACTAAGTCAATGGGCGTAATTGTCTCGTTTATGGAGTCAATTACAAAGTTTGGTCAAGTAAAATGATTTGCATATTTTTCATGATGGATTTAAGTCGCAGCGAGCCTGGGAACGATCCAACACATTCGGTAAAATTAATACAGGATATTTAATTACGTTGTTTAATTACATTACGTGCAAAAATATAAAATATTCATTTTTGAGAATTATGCGATATTGCTTGTGGCCATTTCACTATCATGGGATTATTGTATCACCCGGTGGTCACTTACCAGTTCAGTTCAGTTCCACCCAGTATACTGTGGCATTAGTCTGATCAGACGATCATTACTTCACCCGGTGGTCATTTACCGGTTCAGTTCAGTACAGTTCATGGGGCCACTTGCGTAGAACATATTCTCAACAGAAAATTATTATTACATGTTATTTCATGACAGGGCTCTACGGAGCAAACATTTCACAAACATTTCACTTATGATTTCAGTTCAGTTATGCACGTATTATGATTACTCATGACATGATATATTTACGTTACTCCAGACTCATGACATTTTTACCTTTCATGCAATTTTATTATTTATTTACTCGTTATTTACGATATATGCATGTTAAGTCTTTAGACTCACTAGACTTGATTGTTGTAGGTACTGATGAGGTCGAGATCGAGGGCGGGGACCAGTGAGCCATCTTGGGTCAGTAGTACTGGAACCCGAGGACCTCATTTCTGCATTTACCATTTTATGCTAAAACATTTTATCTTTGGTTGAATTATTCTTAAATTGTTATTTTGCAAACAATAATTACTTCCGCTGCTATTTCGAATATTTGAATATGAATCTTTTTATCAGTTTATTTATTTTAAGAGGCATTTTAATTAGTTAAAGAGAAAAATTTTAAATTTTTTCGCAAATTTTCAAACACGAATTTTCTGGCCTTTATAGCCGCAGTGCCCGATCTGCGTAAGCCAGGCAGCGCGGCGCTGCCTTTGTGGCGCCGCAGCGCAGCACTTTCCAGCGCCTAGGAGATCGTCCATGACTTTTTAAAACACTATTTAGGGCTTATGTCTTCTATGTTTTGTGAAATGTTCACACATCATTTTAGGAGTTGTTTCGGGGGTTGATGTCATGGTTTAGCACGACGATTAAACGAGGTCAAGTCCCGAGAGATTTAGAACGGTCTTAAGGAAATTTGTCATTTTTGGGTGAGAGCATGACAGTAAGTCTAAGTTATGCAAGTTAAGTATTCGAACTCATGTTAGTATGTTGCAGCAGTGGCCCCAAGCGAGATCCAACGAATCCCTCAACGCCAAGTAAGTATGTTCGACGTGCAAGGAAAATATTTTCATGTTTTTGAGGTATGTTAAATGTCTTGTGACCAAATTATGAATGGGTTTGGATGGGTTTGGAAGTCGGTGAACGTGGCCGAGGACCTCTCCACCCCGTTAAAGCATGAACGGTTTTAGATCAGGATTGGAAAGCGTTAAAGCATGAACGGGGACCAATCCACCTGTTAAAGCATGAACGGGGATCTCATGTATATGGCAGTGGATTCGTCCCTGTCAGCCCAGTATTGTGGTTTAGTCTGATCAGGAAATTTATGTTATGGGTCACTTGCTTTGAAACATGCCTCTACGCAAAATGATGAAGTTAGGTAAGTTCAAGTATGTTCAAGTATGCAAGCATGTTTAAGATAAGTTTTATGACAAAGGCACGTCTATGTATGTATGTACGTATGTTCAAGCTTTTGATATGCAAGTTTAAGTTTCAGTATGTACTTCCTATTTTAAAGTTGCTTGTGATTTTATAACGTATTACTTGTTACTTCCAGTTTATACGTGTTGAGTCTTTAGACTCACTAGACTTGATCGATGCAGGTGAGAATGATTTCGAGGAGACTAGGGGTGGGGACCAAGGAGCTGGCTTGGACTGAGCAGGGGGCTAGACCCGAGGACCGCCCAAGTTTTTAAGTTTTTATGAAATGTCGAATACTCTGGTTTCACGCTACTAGATTTCAAACAAATACTTTTGTCAAACTTTGTTTTTTTAGATCTTTTGTTGCAACTTCTTTTGGGACGTACGGTTACGTTATCGAATTTGAATGTTGATTACTCTTTTAAGAAAATTTTTAATTTTTCCGCAAATTTTAAGTAGTAAAAGTACGGTACGTTTCAGTTGGTATCAGAGCGGTGTTCTTGTAAAGGGTTATACCTACTGTCAGTCGCAAGAAGCTCACAAAGTCACACCTCAAGTCTGTAAGTTTTAAGGTTTTAAATTTATGTTATGTAGTAAGCATGAAGTTCTAATTCCAGCATGTTCATGTTTTAAATTCAATTTACGTGCATCTTATATTATTGGTATCATATTCATGCATGTGGGGATTACGTGTTGGGTAAATTCTGGAACAGTATGCCTCCTAGACGTTTGATTAACCGGGAAGCAAGGGATGGGGATGAAGAGACTCGAGAGGAGGGGAGAGACGCTCCTCCTCCTCCACCGCCAAATATGCAGGCACAGATGCTTGCAGGTATGACTCAGTTCTTCGCACATTTTGCGGGGAACCAGGCTGCGGCAAATACAGAAACAAGGCCCAGACCAGAGGTAGTATACGAGAGGTTCAGACGGATGAGCCCAAAAGAGTTTTCGGGGACCACTAACCCGATGATAGCTGAAGGATGGATTAAGTCCATCGAAGTAATCTTCGATTTCATGGAGCTGACAGACGCAGACAGGGTCAGGTGTGCCACGTTCCTTCTAACAGGGGATGCCAGACTTTGGTGGGATAATGCGTTGGTGTCAGTGAACTTGCAGACACTGACGTGGAACGGTTTCAAGGAGTTCTTTTACTCCAAGTACTTCACTGAGGAAGTACAATCCAGATTGACACGGGAGTTTATGACACTGCGACAGGGAGACAGTAGTGTGGCGGACTTTGTCAGGAAGTTCGAAAAGAGGTGTCATTTTGTGCCCCTGATAGCTAATGATGCCCAGGGGAAGCTAAGGCATTTGATGGATGGGTTGCGGCCGATCTAGCGCCTTGATGTTCGAGTTGCTGGTCCTACGACTTATGCAATCGCCGTATCTAGAGCTTTGGCGGCAGAGTAGGATCAGAGAGATATTGATGTAGACAAACAGGGCAAGAGGCCCTATCAGGCTCCACAGCAGCAGCAGCAAAAACGACCTCAATTTAAGAGGTCGTTCCAGGGGCAGCCAAGGAAGAAGCCAAATCAGAGACCGCCAAAGGGCAAGGGTCCTATTCAACAGCAGAAGTCGCCTCAGAGGCCTGGTAATTTCCTAGTGTGTCCTAAATGCAACCGCCAGCACCCGGGACAGTGCCTATGGTGATCAAGAAAATGTTTTAAGTGTGGAGCCAGCGACCACATGTTAAAGGACTTCCCTCAGTGGACGCAGCCGACACAAGGGAGGGTATTCGCCATGCACGCTCAGGAGGCGAACCCAGACACGACACTGTTGACTGGTAATTTATGTAATTCAGTACAGTATTCAATTTTTGCCTTGCATGTTTGTTCTTGATTTGGGATTATTAGGATGCTAGTTGGCATTTTGGTGTCTTTCATTGCATAAGGTTTATTTTAGAATTTTTGGGATATAAGTTAGTGTGTTGTGCTAACGTCTCTCAGGAAACATTTTCATAAAGAGATTAACCATGAAGGCCATGATAGATTCAGGAGCCACTCACTCCTTTATCTCGGAGACATTCGCTAATCACTTGGACATCAAATCCATCGGCCTGCATGTGAACTAATCAGTGACAATCCCATCAGAGGAAGAACTGTTAGCTACCAGCGTGGTCAGAGACATTGATCTAGAACTGCAAGGCCACCTAATATATGCCGACCTGATAGTGTTGCCGATGCCAGAGTTTGATATCATTTTGGGCATGGATTGGCTGACTGAAGAACCGAGTCCTGATAGATTTTCAGAAAAGGTCAGTATTGGTTAGACCGTTGGGTATGGAGCAATTTCTTTTTGAATCAGCCAGATGGAGAAGTTTCTCTCGCATGATCTCTTGCATGCAGGCACGGAAACTTATTTCCAAGGGAAGTCAGGCTTTCTTGGCCAGCATCATTTCAACACCTGACATACCCACTCCGTCATTATCAGATGTGCCAGTATTCAGAGACTTTCCAAACATCTTTTCTGACGACGTCACAGGTCTTCCACCAGAGAGAGAGGTGGAGTTTGCAATCGATCTTATGCCAGGCACTGTGCCAATCTCCAAGGCACCATACCGTTTAGCTCCAGCTGAGAAGCTAGAACTCAAGCAGCAGATTCAGGAGCTTCTCGACAAGGAATTCTTCCGCCCCAGTTTCTCACCGTGGGATGCACCAGTGCTCTTTGTGAAAAAGAAGTATTAGAGCATGAGGCTGTGTATCGATTACTGAGAATTGAACAAGGTAACGATCAAGAACAAATACCCACTTTCTAGAATCGAAGATTTATCTGATCAGTTGCAGGGAGCCACAGTGTTCTCTAAGATAGATCTTCGATCAGTGTATCACCAGCTAAAGGTGAAAGACGCAGATGTGCACAAGACAGCCTTCAGGACCAGGTATGGGCATTACGAGTTCTTAGTGATGCCGTTCGGAGTGACGAATGCTCCAGCTATTTTTATGGACTTGATGAATCGAGTATTTTAGCTTTACCTTGATCAGTTCGTCATAGTATTTATTGACGACATTCTCATTTACTCGAAGAGCCATGAGGAGCATAATCAGCATTTGAGGACAGTTTTGCAGGTTTTGCAGAGCCGCAAGTTATTTGCGAAGTTCAGTAAGTGTGAATTTTGGTTGGAGAAAGTTGCGTTTTTGGGTCACATAGTGTCTAGCAGTGGGATTGAGGTGGATCCAGCAAAGGTGGCAGCTATTAAGGAATGGGTGGAGCCAAAGAATGCATCAAAGATCCGCAGCTTTCTGAGTTTAGCAGGTTACTACCGTAAGTTTATTCAGGGATTTTCGTCGATAGCAGTGCCGCTCACTTCGCTGACCAAGAAGAACTTTAAATTCGTGTGGAGTGAAGAATGTCAGAAGAGCTTTGATGCATTGAAGCAAGCTCTCATTTCAGCGCCAGTGTTAGCCATGCCATCAGGGCAAGGCAACTTTGTGTTATATACCGATGCATATAAGCTCAGATTAGGCGCAGTGTTGATGCAGCAGGGTCGGGTCATAGCTTATGCTTCCAGGCAGTTGAAGGTGCATGAGAAGAACTATCCGACCTATGATTTAGAATTAGCAGCCGTTGTCTTTGCATTGAACATTTGGAGACACTACTTGTACGGTGAAAAATGTCAGACTTTCACTGACCACAAGAGTCTCAAGTATTTCTTCACGCAGAAAGAATTCATTATGAGACAGAGATGGTGGTTAGAGCTTTTGAAAGACTATGATTGCGAAATTAGCTACCATCCGGGGAAAGCTAATGTTGTGGCAGATGCCTTGAGCCATAAAGTTGCAGTCATAGCACAGTTGACAGTACAGAGAACCCTTCAGTCTGAGATTCAGAGGTTCGGTCTAGAGGTTTATCGTAAGGGCAGAGCTCCTAGACTGTCTAATCTGACAGTCAAATCTGATTTACTAGACCGAATCCGTAGAGGACAGCCTTCAGATGAGCAGTTGTAAAAATGGAGACTGAAAGATGAAGCCAAGGGCAGGGTACTCTACACAGTGTCCGATGGTATTGTGAGATACAGAGGTAGAATGTGGGAGCCTAGTGTTGATTCGATCAGAGAGGATATTCTATCAGAGGCACATGCATCTCCGTATTTCATTCATCCAGGAGGTACCAAGATGTACAAAGACTTTCATATCTTGTATTGGTGGCCAGGTATGAAGGGAGACATCCGTCGATTTGTGTCCGAATGTCTAACTTGTCAGCAGGTGAAGGCAGAGCATCAGAGGCCAGCAGGGATGCTTAAGCTACTCCCTATCCCCGAGTGAAAATGGGAGAATATCACCATGGACTTCGTTGTTGGCTTGCCGAGATCAGTTAGAGAATCCAATGCCATTTGGGTTATAGTGGATCGACTCACTAAGTCGGCGCACTTCTTTCTAGTGAAGACGACTTTCTCCATGACACAGTATGCGGAGCTTTATATTAGGGAGATCATTCGGTTGCATGGGATCCCAGTTTTCATTGTGTCCGACAGGGACCCGAGGTTTACATCGTCCTTCTGGAAGAGCCTACATACAGCCATGAGGATGAAGTTGCTATTCAGTACAGCTTTTAACCTGCAGACAGATGGCCAGTCTGAGCGAGTGATCCAAATTTTGGAGGATTTATTACGAGCCTGTATGATCGATTTCCAGGGGGCTTGGGAATTGAAGCTACCTCTAGTAGAGTTTACCTACAACAACAGTTTTCAATCATCTATAGGTATGGCTCCCTACGAGGCATTGTATGGACGGAAGTTCAGATCATCGATTCATTGGGACGAAGTCGGTGAAAGAGCAGAACTTGGTCCAGAGATTTTTCAGCAAACTGCAGATGTGGTGGTCAAGATTCGAGACAAGATGAAGACCGCCCAGAGTCGCCAAAAGAGTTATGCTGACAAGAGGAGAAGAGATCTAGAGTTTGCAGTGGGCGATCACATATTCGTAAAGATAGCATCTATGAAGGGTGTTATGCGATTTGGGAAAAGAGGCAAGCTGAGTCCGAGGTTTATTGGACCGTTTGAAATTCTTGACAGAGTTGGGACACTAGCTTATCAGGTAGCCTTACCGCCGAATCTTGTCGGTATACACAATGTGTTCCATATCTCAATGCTGAGGAAGTACCTAGCTAATCCTTCGCATGTTTTGAGCTACGAGCCGTTGCAGCTTGCTCCAGACCTGTATGAGGAAAGACCCGTCCAAATCCTAGACAGACAGGAGCACAGACTTCGAAACAAGGTGACCAAGTTGGTCAAAGTCCGGTGGCTGAACCAATCAGTGGAGGAAGCTACTTGGGAGACCGAGGCAGATATGAGGAACCGCTATCCAGAATTGTTTGGTAAGATTTAATTTCGAGGATGAAATTTATTTAAGTGAGGGAGGAACTGTAGGGCCCAAAATCAGTACACGTAAAACCCATGCATTTATTTAATTGTTAAATCATTTATTTAAATTTAAATTGATTTTTTTTAGTGATGCATGATTTATTTAATTTGCATTATTTTAATGTTTATCTGATGCACGTTAAAATGTTTTCTTGAGTTTCATGTTTCAGGCGATGATCTGATGCGGGATCGAGGAGAAAAGACCGGGGGCGATTTTTGGTAATTTTAAAACGTGATAATTTATTTTAAGTTAGGATTGGGGCATTTTTTAAATGATTTATAATTTTTAGCATTTTTAATAGTGTAATTGAATTATTTAGTAATTTTAAGATTTTAAAACTTTAAAGATTTAGTACATGTGCATTTTTATTTTTAATTAATAGACTTTTAGTCAAGTTAGTGGTTGATTAACATTTAATTAGTTGTTAAACTTTAATCTAAGCAATATTCTAATCCCTTAATTTAGTTAATCACACACACACCGAGTACACACACACACGTTTTATCACACACACAAACACTCTATTTTCATATTTACTTATTTTTGAGAGAGCAAAACTTAGGGTTCTTGAGAGAAAACAGCAGCCGCGCCATTTCCTTCAGATTTCCCGCAAGGTTTTATTGTGTTTTCTTCAAAGAAAATCATTCTACGTTCGTCCCGGATCAACCTCGCATCTTTCTTCCGCATCGGTATCGTCGTTTCGGTACTTTTAATTATCAAAAGACATGTATAATATGTCGTTTCTGCATCGATCTCGTTATATTACGTTTTGTGATGTTGATTATGTATGAAAACATGTGTATGTTATGTGGAAGTTTGAGCATAAAATTGTCGAATCGATTTTTGAACGTTTTTAGATCTGAAATTTCGTTTTTCACTGTATTTTGAATTTCTGCGATTTTTCGGTCGCGATTTGGAGAAACCTTTCAACACAAAAATCGTAGAATTTTTTGATACCTTCGATTTGATATAAAATTCAAATTATTTGGATAAATATTGAGTGAGTTATGATGTTTTTTGTGGAACTGCTCAAACTGCATTTTCTGGAAAAAATTTGTATTGATGTATTCTTGAAGTTTTTGAGTTGCAGGCTTCGTTGGGAACCGTTGTGGATCGCTGCTGTGTTTGGGTATTGTGAGTATGACATTGGGTTGAATTATGGTGCTTAGCCTTGAGTCGGTAGGCAATTGGTTGCATTAGAAGTCGTAGGAAGTATTTTTGTGTCAAAATTCATGTTTACGAATTTTCTTGCGTAATTTTTGTGCGTCGTTGTCTTGGGGACATTTGTTTGAGTTGAATTCTTGTCATAGCGTCCTAAGAGGAGTCTTGTTTCATCGTTTGAGTCGTTGGAGCATGACTTTTGAAATTGCATCAAAATGTGTTATTTTGGGTTGGTTGTGCGCAGGATTAGCGCCGCAGCGCTTGCCAGGGAGCACCGCAACGCCCGATCTGCGCAAGCCAGGCGCCGGGGCGCTGCCCTTGTGGTGCCGCAGCGCAGCACTGTCCAGCACCTAGGCGCTCGTCAATGACTTTTTAAAACACTATTTAGGGCTCATGTCTTCTATGTTTTGGGAAATGTTCACACATCATTTTAGGAGTTATTTCGGGGGTTGATGTCATGGTTTACCACGACGATTAAACGAGGTCAAGTCCCGAGAGATTTAGAAGGTCTTAAGGAAATTTGTCATTTTTGGGTGAGAGCATGACAGTAAGTCTAAGTTATGCAAGTTAAGTATTCGAACTCATGTTAGTATGTTGCAGCAGTGGCCCCAAGCGAGATCCAACGAATTCCTCAACGCCAAGTAAGTATGTTTGACGTGCAAGGAAAATATTTTCATGTTTTTGAGGTATGCTAAATGTCTTGTGACCAAATTATGAATGGGTTTGGAAGTCGGTGAACGTGGCCGAGGACGTCTCCACCCCGTTAAAGCATGAACGGGTTTAGATCAAGATTGTAAAGCGTTAAAGCATGAACGGGGACCAATCCACCCGTTAAAGCATGAATGGGGATCTCATGTAATGTGGCAGTGGATTCGTCTCTGTCAGCCCAGTATTGTGGTTTAGTCTAATTAGGCAATTTATGTTATGGGTCATTTGCTTTGAAACATGCCTCTACGCAAAATGATGAAGTTATGTATGCTCAAGTATGTTCAAGTATGCAAGCATGTTTAAGATAAGTTTTATGACAAAGGCACATCTATGTATGTATGTACGTTTGTTCAAGCTTTTGATATGCAAGTTTAAGTTTCAGTATGTACTTCCTATTTTAAAGTTGCATGTGATTTTATTACGTATTACTTGTTACTTCCAGTTTATATGTGTTGAGTCTTTAGACTCACTAGACTTGATCGATGCAAGTGAGGATGATTTCGAGGAGACTAGGGGTGGGGACCAAGGAGCTGGCTTGGACTGAGCAGGGGGCTAGACCCGAGGACCGCCCAAGTTTTTAAGTTTTTATGAAATGTCGAATACTCTGATTTCACGCTAGTAGATTTCAAACAAATACTTTTGTCAAACTTTGTTTTTTTAGATCTTTTGTTGCAACCACTTTTGGGACGTACGGTTACGTTATCGAATTTGAATGTTGATTACCCTTTTAAGAAAATTTTTAATTTTTTCCGCAAATTTTAAGTAGTAAAAGTACGGTACGTTTCATATAGTGAGACTCGATAATTGTATCCGTTGCATTTTGAATTCGTTCATTGGACTTTGTGGCTCGACTTTTTGACTGCCCTTTTGAAACGTTTGTATTTAATGCTCTGATGAAACGTTCATTATTGCCCTTTGACTAGACAATTGCTTTGTATTTTTGTGTATAGCTGGTAACCACTAAATGAGTTTGGCTTCATCTACAACTGAAATATTCTTAAATGACGCTCCAAGCTAGTCAGCTGAACTGATCTCCAGTTGGACTGGTGAAATCAGTTGACTCGTTAGTTGAACTGATTTCACTCTCTTTCAGTTGAACTGATAAGCTGGGCTTCTTCATTAGTTGAACACTCCTTCGGATGGCCAGGCTTCTGAGGTTCTCCTGCTGAACCACTTATCAACTGGACGATCAGCTGAATTGTTCGTTTGCCATTATCAGTTCACCTGATTTGGTTTGTGCAGTTGGGTCTTTAGTTTGAGATGTAAATAACTCGTAACTGATCATAGCTTCTGCGCACTAAGGTAAATCATTAGTAACACAAAATAAAAAGTTTTGTTAACATCAAAATTAAGATTGCGAACTTGAAAAGTTCCAACAATATAATGTTATAAAAAATAAAAAAAGGATAAATTTAAACTTACGAGAATGAATTTCATTCACAAAGTTACATAATAAAGGTGAGAGAAAAGAGAAAGAGGGTTTTTTTATTTTTCTTTTCGATCTTGCGATTTATCGGTTTATCCAATCGACGAATCGACTTCAGTACTGAAATCGTTGACACGAGTTCTTCGATTTGTGGTATAAATTTTATAGTTTTAGTGATATTTGAAATTCTTTGATTTCTGAAATAAATCTGATAAATTGTTAAATCATACAGAAATTGAAGATTGTTGAGTAGTGTATCATTTGAACTAAGAAACGGAGATTATAGTGTTGTTATTTTGAATTATTCTGAATTTATTATAATTAGGGATTTTAATTGCTGGATTGAGAATGGAGCGTTGTCTGTCAGCTATTATTAATTCTGATTATATATTCGGAGTCTACGAACTATAGGCTACATGATTATATAAAGTTTTCATAGTTTAACAGATGTTGTAAATAGCCTATTATTTGAAGTTAATTTACTAGTGTGTGTTTGTTGTTAGTATTGATAACTAAATACACTGAAATATTAATTGTTGAACGATGAAGATGTATAATGTTGTTGGGCTATTTGATGTTATATATTGAGGTTGTTATGATTGTGTTGATAAGTGAAAATGATATGATAATTGTTGTTGAATTATTTAGATACGTCACAAGCCTCCGGATCAAAGAAATAACCAGATTTTATTTATACTCGCTTACAAGGTACTTGTTGACGTACGAGCATATGTTGTTATTGTTTAGTATTGTTAAATAATATTGTGTTGAACGATGGTAAATCACCGGAAATAGGTGATTTGATATTGTATATGTTGTTTATTATTGTTGATGTTGTTGGCTGTCGTTTGTTGAGAGATATCTCGTTGCTGTTGTTCGATCAACGATATTGCTGTCGTAGGAGTAGGAGTGCGACGTCGTTGATGTTGTTCGTTCAACGATATTGATGTCTTCGGAGTAAGGGTGCGACGTAGCGTTTATATTGTTGTTCGTTCGACGATATTGCTGTCGCCGGTGTTGGGGTGCGTCATATCATCAATGTTGTTGTTGGAGTAGTATGGGAGTGATGACGTTGATATTGTTGATTACTTGATTGCCTAGAAACAGAAAACGGAGTATTTCTGTTATCTTTCCAGTTATATTTTATGTTGTTGATAATATAATTGTTATGTATTTCGATGATGTGTTTTGTGTATGCTCACCCTTTGGGGCTGTTTCTGTTGGACATGTTACAGGGCTATGTTGTGAGACATGATAGAGGTGAAGGACTATGTGTGTCTAGTCAAACAGTCATGTAGTTCATAGTGTATAGAGACAGTATAGCCCATTGTACTATTTGAGTTATATGTGTTTATTTATTATATTGCTTCTGCTACACTGATGTAGATAGTGTGATGATTGTATTATTTTATCGTATATGAATTATATTATTACGTCGTTAAAAAAAATTATGCATATTACGTCACATGTTGTATGATTACGTGGCGAGGTTTGGGGGGCCACATATCCACTTATGAGAAAGGTTAAGATATGATGAGTGAGACGTTACCGAAGTGTTGAGATGCCGCAGATATATGGAGGTGCCTTCCTACATGTGATCGGGATAGGGAGATTGTTGAAGGTCCGGCATGCTAGTGAAGGACGATGTTGTGAGAACCCAAATTTTTTGGCATATAATTAAATAAATATAGACGTGTATAAGAATTTATTTTCGAGTTATAATAAATTCGAAAATATAAATAATACAGGGCAATCGAAATCTAGTGCAAAATACACAGTAAATTAAGGCTGGATATCCACCTAATTGGAAGGAAATATTACATATAAGACAGTTTTTCTCAACAATGAAGCATATCAATAGTTATGGAAGGAGCATCTCGAAATTTATGGTAGGAGCATCTCCAAATTTTGGAAAGATTATAAATCGAATTATAATAGGATTTTCACATTATACTTATAAATAGGAGGACCCTCTCATTTAATTTCACACCATTAGTACAGAATTTTTGAAAATTCTCTCTAATCTCGCCAAAGAATTTTCGAAATTTTCTCCCAAAAATTCTGCACGAGTCATCAAAATTTTGTCCAAAGTTCGAAATTCGTTTCTCTCTCTCGGGTGCTCGGAAACTGATCTCCACCGTTCAGAATATGCTTCGATATGTTTCGAATAACATATCCAAATTTCAGCCAAGCATCCACGTTTTTAGCATCAATATCTATTGTAAGTGGGCTTTTTTAAAGAATTAATTTCGATTATGCATTCTTCGTGTGTTTTTGAAAATACGGTCGAGTACATGTTCTTCTTCTACTCCTTTCTTGTGTTGATTGTCATACTGTTTTAAGAACTGTGAGGAGTCGACTATATATGGGTGGGAATTCCAACCATGACTTACCCTTACGCGGTGGGGGACATAACCGTTATACGGCCTCGCCCCCTTAGAGGAGTAAAAATTAGGGACAGACGTCAGTAAACCATTGAAAGTAGATGAATTTCAGTGCTGGTCAATGTTATGCATGTGTTATGAATTATGTACGCAAGTCATGTGTTTCGAAATATATATGCTCGAACGGCCCACACTTGCTGAGTATTTTCCCTCCCCAGATAAATCAGAAGAAGAAATAGAGAAAGAAGAATCGAACACCAATTTCGGACTTATAGTGAACGCATGAAGAATTTTAATTAAGAATATGTTCTTGTGAGTTTTTAATCCAAGTTATAAACGCTTCCACAGATTTGTATCGTTTTCAGAGTTACTATTGTAAAGACGATTCCATTTTAAAAGTATTTATGATATAAACTGATTTTGGTGTATAGTGTACTACGAGGCTTGTTTTTTTAGCAATTATGTGATTGTTGAATAACGCCAGTGTCGACTAACCCCGGTCTCGGGGCGTGACATTTAAGTAGTATCAGAGCCGCCAGGTTCATAATCAAGTTGGGAAGAAAATTTTGTCAGATTATGGCAAAAGGCTGATGCAGTCCCCTTCGGAACGACCAACGAGTAATATTACAACTTTGTTGTGAGGCTCCTTCATTTAGACCTACGAAATCGCGTTTTTTCTATTTAAGGAAAGTTTCGTAAAACTCATAACTTTTCGTAGGAAACTTAAAATTTAATTCCGTCAACTGTTCTGGAACCCTCTCGACGTGCTCTTTCAATCCATGGGTCAATGTCCAAATTTTATATTTTTGGAAAAATTCTTGAAAAATCCTATTCAGCGCGTTTTTGGGACTACTTGTCAATTTTTTTATGGAATTATATTATGAGGAAAATTAGTATTTGTATTTATTTTTGAGAATATAACTATCAGAGATAAGTTGACTTGAGCTTCTGAATTATGAAGAAAAATTTGACTTGAGGATAATAAGTTATTTATGAAAACTAATATGAGAAAAGGTGATATAAGATTATATCATAAGTTTTGGATATTCCAATAGAGAATTTGCTTTTGTGTTAACAGTTTACTGTGTGGGCATTAAGTTTGGGTTATTCAGAATGTTAAGCGCTAACTTTAAATATTTAAGACCTTGAAAGATCTTTTGAGACAATATCCCCGGGTTAAGGAATTTATGTTATTTTGGGATAACAAGTAAGCTACGACTTTACGTAGATATTGATGTATATCAAAGAAAGTATAGTGCAATAAATTTTGACTTTTATGGTACTAAGAATGATTCAAAGAGAATGACAAGCAATGAAATCCTTTGTGCTAAAGTGTGATAGGCTCATGGTCTTGATGAAAGTAAGATTTAGTAAAAGAATAATTATTTGAGGTAACGACTAGGTTATAATTTTCGGGATTTAAGTCAATATGCTATAGATCGATATTGAGTTAAGTTCAATATTCTATATGGCTTTTAATTTTTGAGATAGTAATCAGGATAATTTAAGATAAGATAAAATTAGTATCAATTCCCATATGTTTAGTGCCGCCGACTTGATTCAACTCACTTAGGCATATTTCGACGCCACCCTAGGGATGAATTGGTTATCTAAGAGCCGTGCACTAGTAGATGTCCAGAGTAAGAATGTCAAACTATGAACCCGAATCAAGAAGAAATCAGGTACCATGGCGATGCCAAGGAACAAAAATATATTTTTTTTCTGTTACCCAGACTTGGAAAGCTATAATATCGGGAGAAGAAGTTTACCTAGCAATGGTGAACAAAGTGCAAGAAGGATATAAGGTGAAGTTGGAAGATATTCCAGTAATACGAAAATTTTCATACGTTTTTCCAGAAAGGCTTCTTGGAATGTTCTCGGACTAAGAAGTAGAGTTCAAGATAAATTTGGTATCAGTGATGCACTAATCTCCAATACACTGTACCGAATGGCTCTAGATGAATTCAAGGAGCTAAAAGTACAACTTCAAGAATTGTTAGACAAAAAGCAGATTAGGCCAAGTGCATCCCCCTGGGGAGCTACAGTCCTATTTGTTAGGAAGAAATATGAAAGTATGAGATTGTGTATAGATTATAGAGAACTCAATAATATCACAATCAAGAATAAATATATATTTCCAATAATAGACGATCTTTTCGATCAACTTAAATGAGCTACAGTCTTCTCCAAGATCGACCTGAGGTCAAGCTATAATCAGCTAAAGGTCAGAGCAGAAGACACCCCAATGTCAGCATTCAGAATACGGTCATCAGTGGAACTAAGAAAGTAGAGGAAATTCTAGATTATCGGAAACATAAGAATGCAACAAAAATTAGAAGCTTCTTTGGATTACTAGGCTATTAGCTGAAATTTGTCGAGGGCTTCTCTTCAGTAGTCGTACCACCAATGAGACTCACACAAAATAACTATGAATTCAACTGAAGAGAAAGATGTGAAAGAGTTTTCAAACATTAAAGAAGAAGCTAGCATCTACACCAATGTTGGTATTATCTACTGAGGACAAGGATTTTACCATCTACAGCGAAGTATCAAAGGAAGATTTCAGAGGCGTACTCATGAAAGACAGGCTAGTCAACTAAAGCCGCATGAGCAAAACTACCCTACTCACGATCTCGAGTTTGCAGCAGTGATTTTTGCTTTGAAAACTTGGAGACACTATCTCTACGATGCCAAGTGTGAAATATTCACTCACTGGCCACAAAGTCTCGAATAATTGTTCATTCAAAAAGAATTAAAAATGAGACAAAGACGGTGGATAAAGTTACTCAAAGAATGTGACTTGACAATAAGCTACCACGCCAGCAAGGCAAATAAGGTTGCCAATACTTTGACTCAAACATGGGTAAGATAACCCTAGCATCACTCTCCGTGCAACCATGTCTTCGAGAAGCAGTCAAGCTAAATCAGAGTCGAGACATGACATTAGAGAAGTTCAAAGAACAAGCCAAGGAAATAAAGTCGTCAGATTTTCAAGTGGGCCCAAACAGAATCTCAGGGATCAGAGGACGATTGTGTGTGCCAGACATTGACAATCTTCGATAGGAAGTGACGTAAGAGGCGCATAAGTCAACATTCCAGATCTATACCGTCAGTACAAAGATGTATAGGGATTTGGAAGAAAATTTCTGGCGAAGCAAGATGAAATAGATGTTGCCGAGTTTATATTTAAGTGACAAGTATGCCAATAAGTGAAAGTCGAGTATCAACGATTGGAATAACTACTGCAACCGTTAGATTCCTAGAATGGAAATGAGAACATATTTCTTTGGATTTCGTTGTAGAATTGTCAAAGTCAATAAAGAGTCGCGACGGGGTACGTATAATCGTAGATAGACTCATAAAATATGCGTACTTTCTACCCGTCCGAAGGAATTATAATATTGACAAGTTGGCTACTCTATACATGGATAACATTATACGGCTACATAAAGTGCCTACAATCATATTGTCAGATAGAGATCCAAGATTTTTGTCACGTCTGTGGTAGTGTTTTCAAAAAGCCATGAGAACAAAAGTTACTCTTAGTACGGCTTATCACCCTTAAAATGATGGTCAAACAGAGAGAATGATTCAAACCCTAGAGGGTTTGATAAGGACATGTTCCATAGACTTCAATAGTAATTGAAGTGAACATATACCCCTGATAATATTCGCCTACAATAAATATTATCACGGAAATATTGGATTGACTCCATTTGAAGCCTTTACGGACGGAAGTGTCGATCACCACTGTACTAGGACGAAATAGAGGAGACATCCATAACAGGCCAGAATTATTCCAACCGACAATGTAAAAATTGGCCATTATCAAAGACAGATTAAAGGCTGCATAAGACCAGCCAAAGAGTTAGTCTAATCTTAAAAAGAGACAAATGGAATTCACATTGATTGAAAAATCTTATACAAGGGGTCTCACTAATGAAAGAATAATTAGATTCATAAAGCTGAAAAGGTGAAACCTCGGTACGTAGGACCATTCGAAATTCTGGAAAGATTGGCACATTGGCTTACAGAATAGTATTGCCACCAGATATGTCTAGAATCCACAATGTATTTCACAAGTCCAAACTAAGAAAATACATCCCGAACCCAAGCCATGTTATGGAAATTGAACCGCTCGTAATCAATGGTAACTTGGGGGAAGAACTGAAATATGAAGATGTCTCTACTCATATTGTGGATACCAAGGACCAAGTACTGAGACGAAGTATTATTCCCTACGTCAAGGTGCAATGTCAAACCATACAGAACAAGAAAACTACTTGGGAGTTTGAAGAGAAAATGCGCAAGCAATATCCCTACATTTTGGAAAGTCAAGTCGACTAAAGTTTCGAGGACGAAACTTCTAATAAGGAGGGAGGGATGTGAGAACCCAAATTTTTTGGCATATAATTAAATAAATATAGACGTGTATAAAAATTTATTTTCGAGTTATAATATATTCAAAAATATAAATAATACATGGAAATCGAAATCCAGTGCAAAATACACAGTAAATTAAGGCTGGATATCCATCTAATTGGAAGAAAATATTATATACAAGGCAGTTTTTCTCAACAAGGAAGCATATCAATAGTTATGGAAGGAGCATCTCGAAATTTATGGAAGGAACATCTCCAAATTTTGGAAAAAATATCAATCGAATTATGATAGGATTTTCACCTCACCCTTATAAATAGGAGGACACTCTCATTTAATTTCACGCCATTTGTACAGAATTTTCGAAAATTCTCTCTAATCTCTCCCAAGAATTTTCGAAATTTTCTCTCAAAAATTCTGCACGAGTCATCAAAATTCTGTCCAAAGTTCGAAATTCGTTTCCCTCTCTCGGGTGCTCGGAATCTGATCTTTACGGTTCAGAATATGCTTCGATATGTTTCGAATAACATATCCAAATTTCAGTCAAGCATCCACGTTTTTAGCATCAATATATATTGTAAGTGGGCTGTTTTAAAGAATTAATTTCGATTATGCATTCTTCATGTGTTTTTCAAAATACGGTCGAGTACATGTTCTTCTTCTACTCATTTCTTGTGTTGATTGTCATACTGTTTTAAGCACTGTGAGGAGTCGACTGTATATGGGTGGGAATCCCAACCATGACGTACCCTTACGCGGTGGGAGACAGAACCACAATACTGCCTCGCCCCCTTGGAGGAGTAAAAATTAGGGACTGACGTCAGTAAACCATAGAAAGTAGATGAATCTCAGTGCTGGTCAATGTTATGCATGTGTTATGAATTATGTACACAAGTCATGTGTTTCGAAATATATGCATGTTGTTATATTGTGCTCGAACGGCCCCCACTTGCTGAGTATTTTCCAAAATACTCACCCCTTACTCTACCCTCCCCAGATAAATCAGAAGAAGAAATAGAGAAAGAAGAATCGAACACCAGTTTTTTGACTGATAGTGGACGCATGAAGAATTTTAATTAAAAATATGTTCTTGTGAGTTTTTAATTCAAGTTATAAACGCTTCCGCGAATTTGTATCGTTTTCAGAGTTACTATCGTTAAAACGATTCCATTTTTATAGTATTTATGATATAAACTGGTTTTGGTGTATACTGTACTACGAGACCTGTTGTTTAGCAATTATGTGATTGTTGAATAATGCCGGTGTCGACTAACCCTGGTCTCGGGGCGTGACATTTAAGACTTTTCCAAGCATGTATTCCAAAACTCATATATATATATATATATATATATATATATATAATAAAATATGAATAGGTTTTGAATAGTTGGGGTGAGGCAGTAGCCTCCATACACACACAAAAATAGAGCGAGAGAAAAGAACTTGGAGAAAGAAATTTGGATATTACATGGAATTTTCTTCCGATTTCGGTATAATTCTGGTTTCTTGTTCGTGACGATCTGGATATCAATATTATTGTTATGGGTAGTAGTTTCTCTATTTTATTCGCGTATATTTAGTGACAGTATAATACTTGTGTTTGAGTTTTATGTTTATATTCTATGGGTTTTTTTTTAGAAGAACATTGTGTACCCATTAAATATGATTAGCATATGATTCTCGTGATTTTTATCTCGATTTGAAAGTTTCACAATAAATAGTAGGTCTTTTGTGATACGGTTTCACGAATCTTTATTTGATAGACGGATCAACCCTACCAATATTCACAATAAAAACTAATACTCTTAGCATTAA
Source organism: Primulina tabacum (assembly GCF_025594145.1). Classification (NCBI taxonomy): domain Eukaryota; kingdom Viridiplantae; phylum Streptophyta; class Magnoliopsida; order Lamiales; family Gesneriaceae; genus Primulina; species Primulina tabacum. Next base: position 10,571,988 of record NC_134553.1, read on the forward strand.
AAGTAATACTTTTTAATGGATGATCCAAATAAGATATTTGTCTCACAAAATACGACTCGTGCATTCGTCTAACACAAGTTTTTTCCCACAATAAAATATGTATAGTTATTTTTCACTATTCCTGTTATTTATAATAGCTCGGTTATTTGATTGCTTTGTTTTGAGCACAAAGAGAGAGAAACAATTTATTTATTTATTTTGTTGTGCGATTTTTTGAGTAAGAGATTTATTGGTTTTACGATATACGAAAAACAATGGACTTTGCATTGATTGCTAAATACCAAATAGCGACATCATTAATTAACGTTGAAGCCAAGTCTCCATCCTTCACCTGGAAAGCGTTATTGATTATTAATGCGTCAATACGTGGGGGACTGTTTTTTTTAAAAAACACCCTGATTTTATACTACTTTTTGGTGTATTTAATTGTGTTTTCTGTATTTCATTGAGTTTGCTATAAATTCCATTTAATGTTAAAGCTAGAAAAATTCGTAATCAAATTTATTGGCATATTTTAGTTGAAAAAATAGCAAGAATAGTACTTCTTGTAATTTGGCCTATTTTATTTTTGAGTAGGTCTCTTGTGAAACGATCTCACGTATTTTTATCTGTGAGACGGGTCAACCCTACCGATATTCACAATAAAAAAATTACTCTTAGCATAAAAAATAATACTTTTTCATGAATGACCCAAATAAGATATATGTCTCACAAATACGACCCGTGAGACCGTCTCACACAAAGTTTTTATCTTTATTTTTTTTCCACAGTGACTGTTGATATAGAACTAATACATCTGCAATGTCTAACATCGTGTTAGCAATATCCAACTTCGTTTTAGCAATCTATGGAAAAATTATTTTTTTTTAAAAAAAAAAACAACTTATGAGATTGAAACCAAATTTTGATTAATTATAAATTCAAATCCAAATTATGTCACCGTACATTAAAATTTCTCTAATTTTCCCATACTAATATGTTTTATATATTCTCAAACTTTCATTTTATAAACAATATATCGTATATGTGATAAGGGTTAATTCACCGTATAATTTTTAAAAATATGTCAAGAAAACGTTAACTAATGTTGATGTCATGCCATTGGCAACTTAGTAAGGTTATTACACATTTAATGATTCCAGGTAGAGTGCTTTACTGCCTTTTCATCATCCTTTTTAATAAATCATTCATTTATTATTCAAAACTTTAATTGGTTTTCTTCTTTTTCTTGTTTGAGATCATATAATAGTTCAGTTTTTTTAAAAAAAATTCCTTATGATATAGTCTTCGATGCTCAATTGTCTTTTTTTTTTTTTTTTTTTTTTTTGCCTTGAATAGATCAAGTGCCAAAAACACTTTTGTTTAGAAAGTATAATTGTCAACCAAATTTTTATATTTTCAAATGAGCCTTATTTATTTTTTATTTTTTTTATCTAGATTCTTATTAACATTTATTATATTTGAAATTAAATTTTTCAAGACTCAAGTGCACTCGATATATAGATACAATTATGTAGGCATGACTACTGAAAACAAATTTAAGAATACTTTGTTAGAATTAAACGTTTATCAGTATGTCAAAAGTTATAATTGTTATATGAGACCCAATTTTATTTTCATATATTATGGCAGCGAAGAAAGTCATACTAAGTGGCATATGAATATGAGATATTACACATATTTTGGGTAACAATGGGTTGAGCTCTTGGACTTAATAAGTCTGGAGACTACTGGTGTTGTTATGCATCATCTAAAGATCGGTATTTATCCTTCATTTCTTACGGCACTGTCTCTACTAGAGATCAGTAGTGAGAGTATCTAATACCATTATGTGGCCTAAACCTGTGCTTGCACGATTGCAGATTGAGCTCATTTGATAATTACTTCGTTATCTTCTTTATTTTACAAAAAGAATTAACTTAATTTCTATAGAAGTCTATTATAACTTATTATTAACCAATTTAAATATTTTTTTTTTACCGTGTGGGACACGAGCAACACAAGAGAAAACAAGTTGAAATCCAGATTTCTCATGGCTAATTTCCCTAAATTTTGGTATAGTATATATATATTACTTAAGTTTAACATAACCAAGTAACATAATTGAACATAGATATATCAAAAACTAAAATAAAAAAACGCCAGCTTGTGATGCGGAAATACGGTCGCAAAATTTTACTTATGAAGGTATTAAAGTCGATCTTCAAACAATTTGTCACTACAATCAACGATAGTTTTAGAAAGTCGTTGACTGTAACAACAATTATTGTTGATGATCGTTGCTGATCATTGTTTTTTTGTTGGTATGTCTTTCATGGGGAGATCATGTGGAAATTATTGTAGGGCCAAAAATTTTAATTTGTTTTTATTGTTTATATTAATTACTGTTGGATCTCGGTTTTCTCGTGCTCAAATCGCAGCGAAAGTTTTAAAATTTTTAGATCTTGACATTCAAGATATTGTTTGAGCACTCGTATGGTTTTTAAGAATAAACATTCATAGTAAGTAAATCGTTATACCTTTGTTGATTAAATCACTTGGCTCCAACTAATCCGGTATGACGGATCTAGCTTTTGATGAATCCCTACGAACTTTCTTCAAGAGACTCCTTTCTTTTTCTTCTAATCAGGTCCACGACTAGATTGTTTGATCCTCTTCCAAATTGCATTAGAAAATTTGGAAGACGTTTTAATGTTGGAGAGAAAATTAAGAAAGACGGCTCAACCCTTTTTCCAAAAGGAGAGGGCCGAAAATTTTGAGGAGGAGAGTGACCAATTTTTCGAAAATTGTGAGGTTGTAGTGGCTAGGGTTTTGACTTCTCACTTATTTATAATTAACCCATGACCTACTACATATAATTAACATTAATGGGCTTGATTAATTAATAAGATTAGCCCAACAAGTTTAATTAATTAATCAAAGTCCCTTAAGAACTTTAATTATTTAGTATGTTGGACTTGTACTCCTACAAGCCCATTAAACATACTTCCCACCAATTTTAATTTAATATTAAACAAACTCAACTTTTGAGCTTAATAAATTAAATCGATTATAAATTCAACATTTGAGTTTATTATTTAAATTATAAATTCAACTCCTTGAATTTTATCACCTCCAAAATTTAGTATTTAATAAACTCAACTTTTGAGTTTAATAAATTAAATTCTCAGATTTTATAAATTCAACTTCTTGAATTTATTATCCCAAATTTTATAAATTCATAAATTCAACTTCCTGAATTTACTATCTTATAAATTCAACTTCTTGAATTTATTTTTCTCAAAATTTAATTATCATAAATTCAACTCCTTGAATTGACTATATCATAATATAAATTCAACTCCTTGAATTTATTCTCTCGACGGGAACAAACGATCAAGTGCTTGTGTGACCCTCAATGGTTCAGGGATACAGCTAGTCGTGGGTTCACAACTCTTTGTGATTCAGAATAATATTTATTCTTATTCGGGCTTACCCTAGTTAGCCCCATTCTTTTCATCAACACCTTGATTAAGAATGTCAGAACTCAATTCTGATTGCACCCATCGGATCATGATAAGAGCGTCTAGTAGCATCGTCCCATGATCCCCTAGGTATCACTGATAGTGTCTGCAAGAACCAGTCTATTATGATTAACGTACAGTACGGTCTCTTCATCTCATATATCCCGATCGAATCTGCAACCATTGGTTCATCGAGGGTTGCATAATAATTCGATAACTATGTGATAACTATAAATAGTGGCATCACATGTACGGTTGGAGAACTCCTTCTCTAACGTACATCTCATACTCTGGACAGAGATTCCACGCACTATAATTTCATCAGATCACATAGGATATCCAAACCAGCAGGTGAGCGGTGAATCCCCGACTACAATGCACTGGCTCCTATATGTGTCGCAACTGTACCCAACCTCGTCACCTGATGACTCTCCTGGAGCCGGTAAACAAGTCAAAGCACAACCCTACAAGCCCATTAAACATACTTCCCACCAATTTTAATTTAATATTAAACAAACTCAACTTTTGAGCTTAATAAATTAAATCGATTATAAATTCAACATTTGAGTTTATTATTTAAATTATAAATTCAACTCCTTGAATTTTATCACCTCCAAAATTTAGTATTTAATAAACTCAACTTTTGAGTTTAATAAATTAAATTCTCAGATTTTATAAATTCAACTTCTTGAATTTATTATCCCAAATTTTATAAATTCATAAATTCAACTTCCTGAATTTACTATCTTATAAATTCAACTTCTTGAATTTATTTTTCTCAAAATTTAATTATCATAAATTCAACTCCTTGAATTGACTATATCATAATATAAATTCAACTCCTTGAATTTATTCTCTCGACGGGAACAAACGATCAAGTGCTTGTGTGACCCTCAATGGTTCAGGGATACAGCTAGTCGTGGGTTCACAACTCTTTGTGATTCAGAATAATATTTATTCTTATTCGGGCTTACCCTAGTTAGCCCCATTCTTTTCATCAACACCTTGATTAAGAATGTCAGAACTCAATTCTGATTGCACCCATCGGATCATGATAAGAGCGTCTAGTAGCATCGTCCCATGATCCCCTAGGTATCACTGATAGTGTCTGCAAGAACCAGTCTATTATGATTAACGTACAGTACGGTCTCTTCATCTCATATATCCCGATCGAATCTGCAACCATTGGTTCATCGAGGGTTGCATAATAATTCGATAACTATGTGATAACTATAAATAGTGGCATCACATGTACGGTTGGAGAACTCCTTCTCTAACGTACATCTCATACTCTGGACAGAGATTCCACGCACTATAATTTCATCAGATCACATAGTATATCCAAACCAGCAGGTGAGCGGTGAATCCCCGACTACAATGCACTGGCTCCTATATGTGTCGCAACTGTACCCAACCTCGTCACCTGATGACTCTCCTGGAGCCGGTAAACAAGTCAAAGCACAACCCTAGCTTATAGAGCCTCAGGACTAATGGTGTACAATCATAACCACGGACTTATCCTCTCGATTAATGATAATCACTTCGAAAGTTCGAGGGAGGGTTGTTCGGTATAATCATCATATCACTACCCATCTGCATGTTTGGACATCTCTATGTCCTTACCAAGAAAAGCAGTACACAACATCACAGATGCTAGTCTCGAGCTCAAGCGGCCTTTATCCTTATTTTAGGCGGCTGAATCGACTAGGAACGAATTTAGAATATGCGGTGTTTACAAATGAGTTTCAACATCGAATTACGATTCATTTGTATTAAAGCATAATAAAGGACATTATCTATGCTGATTGCATGGATATACAGATAAAGTAAAATGAAACCATTAAAAAGTAAATTATATTAAAATAAAGATTGTTAATTACACTTGAGTCGATAAATTCCCTAGCCAATCTTTGGCTTGCAGGGCATCTACTCTAACAATCTTCCACTTGCCCTAGAGCCAACTACCCATAACTTTAATCCCATTGCTTTGCGATGTTTCTCAAACAATGGTCCTGGCAAGGGCTTTGTATGTGGATCAGCAACATTATCTGTAGAGGGGACTCTTTCGACTGATATATCTCCTCTTCCCACAATCCCCCGTATGATGTGGAACTTCCTCAGTACATGTTTGGACCGCTGATGAGACCTTGGTTCCTTTGCTTGCGCAACGACAACAGTGTTGTCTCAGTACAACGGGACTGGATCAACTCCATTAGGAATAACGCCCAACTCTTGGACAAGATTCCTCATCCAAACTACCTCTTTTGCTGCAGTATATGCAACAATGTATTCAACTTCAGTGGTGGAATCCGCGATGGTGTCTTGCTTGGAACCTTTCCAAGAGACAGCCGCACCATTAAGCATGAATACAAAGCCAGAGGTCGATTTCGAATCATCTACGTCACATTGGAAGTTAGAATCAGTGTAGCCTTCCAATTTCAATTCTTCACCACCATAGACCATGAACAAGCTCTTAGTCCTTCTCAAGTACTTAAGAATATCTTTCACGGCCTTCCAATGTAGTGGACCAGGGTTCGCCTGATATCTGCTTGTAACACTCAGAGTGTAAACAACTTCGGGAGGTGTCGATATCATACCCTACATGATACTACCAATAGCTGACGCATATGGAATACGTGTCATCATCTCTATCTCTTCATCAGTTGTTGGACACATTGCCTTAGATAGAGTAACACCATGACACATTGGTAACTATCCTCTCTTGAACTCTTCCATAGAGAATCTCTTTATAATGGTATCGATATAGGTGGCTTGGGAGAGCCCCAACATTCTTTTTGATCTATCTCTATAGATTTGTATTCCCAATACATAGGATGCTTCACCCATGTCTTTCATGGAAAATTTATTTGCTAACCATACTCTAGTTGATTGCAATAATCCTACATCATTCCCAATGAGCAGGATATCATCAATATAAAGTACCAGGAATGTCACTGCACTCCCACTAACTTTCTTGTACACGCATGGTTCCTCAGGATTCTTAGCAAAACCAAACTCTTTGATAGTGCTATCAAATATGAGGTTTCAACTCCTTGACTCCTGCTTGAGACCATATATATTGATCTCTGAAGTTTGCATACATTATGCTCACTTCCTACTGATGTGTATCCCTCAGATTGAGACATATAAATTTCTTCTTTGATGTCTTCATTGAGGAATGCAGTCTTTACATCCATTTGCCATATATCATAGTAATACCATGATGCTATGGCTAGTAGTATTCTAATGGACTTAAACATAGCAACTGGTGAAAAATTTTCTCATAGGCAACTCCTTGCTTTAGAGTATAACCTTTTTCAACCAGTCTTGCTTTGAAGGTCACTACCTTTCAATCCGCCCCAATCTTTCTTTTGTAGATCCATTTGCATCCTATGGGAACGATTCTCTCAGGTGGATCCACTAATGTCCAGACTTGGTTTGAATGCATATAGTCCATTTTTTACTGCATGGCTTCAAGCCATTTGGTTGAATCAATATCAGATATTACTTCTTTAAAGTTCATTGGATCACATCCAACACAAGGCTCATCATGACCTTGTTCATGGAGAAGTGTATATCTTGCAGGTGCTCTAATAACCCTATCAGACCTTCTAGGTGCTTGTACTTCAACTACTGGTTGTTGATGATTAGGTTCAACTACTATAGTTGAGGGAGTATCTTGAATTTCTTCAAGTTCTATCATCTTGTCTTTTCTATCTAATAGAAATTTATTTTCCAAAAAGGTGGCATTTCTTGAAACAAACACTTTTGCTTCATTGGGATGATAGAAATAATATCCAACAGAATTCTTTGGATATCGTACAAAGTAGCACAAAGTGGATCTACTATCCAATTTGTTTCCCACTGTCTGCTTCACGTAAGCAGGACATCCATGTATTCTCATGTAAGAATATTTGGGAGTTTTTCCCATCCATATCTCATATGGTGTTTTATCCACTGTTTAGTATGGACATTATTCAACAACATTGTCACAGTTTTAAGCGCAAAGCCTCAAAACGATGTAGGCAATTCAGTGAATCCCATCAGGGATCGAACCATGTCCATCAAAGTTCGGTTACGACGTTCAGAAACACCATTCAATTGTGGTGTTGCTGGTGAAGTCCACTGTGAGAGAATCTCATTCTCTTTTAGATAACCCAAAAATTCAGCACTCAAGTATTCTCCACCTCGATCAGATCGAAGTGTCTTAATACTTCTTTCTAGCTGTTTTTCTACTTCAGATCTGAATTTTTAAACCTTTAAAATGCTTCAGATTTGTGTTTCATAAACATACACATACCTCGAATGGTCATCAGTAAAGGTAATGAAGTAGGATCGCTCATATTTTGTGCTAACACTTAGCGGGCCGCAAACGTCTGTGTGGATCAAATCCAGTAGACCATGCGCATGTTCCACGTTTCCATTGAATGGAGTCTTTGTCATTTTTCTTTTTAGACAGTACTTACAAGCAGGTAGAGAATTTATGTCTGACAAGTCAAACATGCCTTCTCCGACTTGTTTGTGCATCCTTCTTTGGGAAATGTGACATAGTCTAACGTGCCATATTTATGCGGGATTTGGATCATCTAACTTTTTTTTGTTTGTTGTTGAAATCGTGTTTTCTTGGACATTCACTTATCATTTCCATAACATTTCTGACGCATATGATTTCTTATGTCCGGACTTCTTACAGTAAAATAAATATGTTCTGACTTATCGGACTTTGTAGGCCCTTTAATGTCCTTCAGAGTTTGCCTCTTATTGGGATTGTTTTTCTTGTGAGGGGCAAAACATTTCTTTCCCTTACCTTGTGGGCCATTTTTTCGTCTGACGAGAGGCCCATAAGAAAAACAATAATTTCCTATTTTATGGTGATCTCATAAGTTATAAGCGTATTGACTAGCTTTTCAAGGTTATCATCTATCTTATTCAACTTGAAGTTCACCATAATCCCGTCAAATGAGGAAGAAAAAATAACAAATTGATGTCATCAATTAACTCGTTAGGAATCACATATTCAAGGCCCACCACATTCTCAATAAGCCCAATCATATGTACACCACGCTCATGGGCCAAAGCCCTGTCTTGCATGCGTGTAGTCATGAGCTCCTTGAGAGTGGTGTGCATAGTTTCATGCACCATGCAACTCTTGCACGTGCATTCGAATGTCAGCAGCATTCTAAATTTCCTCAAACTCTCACTACAGTTCATTTGACATAGAAGCGAACATGTTACACTTTAGCTTGTATACTATGGTCCTACCATCTTGCATGCTTTGTCAGTTCAGCAGGACTGACATTAGTGTGTATGTCATTTTCTCTGAATTCAGAACAATTTTCCCAACAAGTCTTGAAAATTAGATTCGGTTAGCTTGTTAATAACAAAAATGTATTACGTAACGAAATCAAAATTATACTGATACGGAAACAGAATAATGGTTGCTGATAATTTTAAAATAATTTTAAGATATAAAATATGAATTTTATTTTATAAATCTCCCTCCCACTATTTTGACATTTTCACCACCCTCTGATGAAAAGGGAAATCGTATTTTCTTAGTGAGCACGTAGAGTCCAATTAGCCAATTATAATCCCGAATAATATCAGCCAATTATAATTTCTAAAAGGTAGAATCCAATTGCATCCCTATGCAACCTCCGCTTGTTTTGCCTCACGTATAATAAGGACCCAATAATATAACGCCGTTTATTTTCGCGTGTCAAACCGACCCATCAATGTTGAATTATAGTAGACAGTCGCCATGAGTTCCCCCAATAATATGAGCCGAAGTCATGGGAGTTCCACTCAATTCACATCATATGTCCGATAAAAGTCACAGCTTTCTGGCGTCCAGGCCTCCCAAATAATATGAGCCAGACATTATCCGCGGGTAGCGATCAACATGCAACCACGGTTGATGGAAGGCAAGGAGAAATTAAACCCTTTTAATTTTTACTTTTACGGTTTTATATGAATTTTGAATCATATTCAAAATGAGGGATTTTAATTTTAAAATTTGTCTCATCATTTTAATTTAAAAATCGCGTGCCACGAGTTTGTATGTTTGCCGGATTCATGCAACTATATTATTTAATAATATACATACATGCATACTACTATGTATCGTATATATCATAATATGACATTCAACAATAAATAAGGATGATCGATCGCCAACACTATTAGATCCAAGTGAGCCATACATGGATCCAGATCCAAAACCTAGGTGAATGCAGGGATGCAAATGCAACTATTACAAGAGATTCCAATATTTTACATGTCTTCATCTCGTTCATCGGGCCCACCATCTTCCAGTCTTGATCTCTCTCTATTTCTAATGATTACATTTAAATAGCCATGGCACAAAAGGGATACATCTCATGGGGGTGGGAACGGACCATAAACCAAGCCCACTTTAATAATATCAAATATTAACAAAACGAATAAAACAGTAAAATATCCTAACATACACCTAACACATTGGTCAAGACTCTCGATCATCCTTCATGCATTTAACATCAAATATTAACATCAATTTAATTAAACAATTTAATTAATTGATAAATCATATATCTAATAATTTTATCGCTAACCACCACGATTATTAAAATATTTAATAAATTAAATAAACACTTTTATTTAATTTTCAATTAAATTAATATAATTGATTTCTTGTAAAACTCAATTTTACCATAAATAATTAAAATCATATTCTAATTATTTATTTTACAAGAAAATTTTTAAATTTCCAAAACAAAAATTGAACCAATTTTCAAAAATATAAAATTTGCCCAAAAATTAGAAAAATCAGAAAATTGCACCCTGGACCCAAACGATTCAAGCCCACCATTCAGCACGCTTACCGAGACGATCTCGGGTAGCCGCCCTTGTTGCCCGCCCGCTGTCCAAACGTTTCGGGCAGTGGCAGGGCACAGGCAGGCCTCCTGTGCGTGCATGGCGCGTACAGGCGCGCGCGGCGCCGCGTGCAGCGTGCGGAGCGCCGCACAGGGCGCGCACGACATACGGACGCTCCGCACGTCGCGCCGCGCTACGCGTCTCTGTGCGCAGGGCCCTGCGCGCGGTCTGCCCGGAACAGTTCCGGGCAGATCCGAAAATTAAAAAAAAAAAAATTTGTTTTCTGGAAAAAAAATAATTTTGATGGTGCATAAATTTTTCTGAAAAATTTTCTTATGTGGTTAGAAACAAATTATTCAATATCAAAACCATAAGATTTAGAAAAAATTTGGCTCTAATACCACTGTTGGATCTCGGTTTTCTCATGCCCAAATCGCAGCAGAAGTTTTAAAATTTTTAGATCTTTACATTCAAGATATTTTTTAAGCACTCGTATGGTTTTTAAGAATAAACATTCATAGGAAGTAAATCGTTATACCTTTGTTGATTAAATCACTTGGCTCCAACTAATCCGGTATGACAGATCTAGCTCTTGATGAATCCCTACGAACTTTCTTCAAGAGACTCCTTTCTTTTTATTCTAATGAGGTCCACGACAAGATTGTTTGATCCTCTTCCAAATTGCACTAGAAAATTTAGAAGAAGTTTTAATGTTGGAGAGAAAATTAAGAGAGACGGCTCAACCCTTTTTTCCAAAAGGAGAGGGCCGAAAATTTTGAGGAGGAGAGTGACCAATTTTCGAAAATTGTGAGGTTGTAGTGGCTAGGGTTTTGACTTCTCACTTATTTATAATTAACCCATGACCTACTACATATAATTAACATTAATAGGCTTGATTAATTAATAAGATTAGTCCAACAAGTTTAATTAATTAATCAAAGTCCCTTAAGAACTTTAATTATTTAGTATGTTGGACTTGTACTCCTACAAGCCCATTAAACATACTTCCCACCAATTTTAATTTAATATTAAATAAACTCAACTTTTGAGCTTAATAAATTAAATCGATTATAAATTCAACATTTGAGTTTATTATTTAAATTATAAATTCAACTCCTTGAATTTTATCACCTCCAAAATTTAGTATTTAATAAACTCAACTTTTGAGTTTAATAAATTAAATTATCAGATTTTATAAATTCAACTTCTTAAATTTATTCTCCCAAATTTTATAAATTCATAAATTTAACTTCCTGAATTTACTATCTTATAAATTCAACTTCTTGAATTTATTTTTCTCAAAATTTAATTATCATAAATTCAACTTCTTGAATTTACTATATCATAATATAAATTTAACTCCTTGAATTTATTCTCTCGACGAGAACAAACGATCAAGTGCTTGTGTGACCCTCAATGGTTCAGGGATACAGCTAGTCGTGGGTTCACAACTCTTTGTGATTCAGAATAATATTTATTCTTATTCAGGCTTACCATAGTTAGCCCCATTCTTTTCATCAACACCTTGATTAAGAATGTCAGAACTCATTTCTGATTGCACCCATCGGATCATGGTAAGAGCGTCTAGTAGCATCGCCCCATGATCCCCTAGGTATCACTGATAGTGTCTGCAAGAACCAGTCTATTATGATTAATGTACAGTATGGTCTCTTCATCTCATATATCCCGATCGAATCTGCAACCATTTGTTCATCGAGGGTTGCATAATAATTCGATAACTATTTGATAACTATAAATAGTGGCATCACATGTACGGTTGGAGAACTCCTTTTCTACCGTACATCTCATACTTTTGACAGAGATTCCACGCACTATAATTTCATCAGATCACATAGGATATCCACACCCGCAGGTGAGCGGTGAATCCACGACTACAACGCACTGGCTCCTATATGTGTCGCAACTGTACACAACCTTGCCACCTGATGTTTAATGCCCGAGATTTTATTATTGTAATCTGAAATGATTTATTGATAATTGATGTGATTATAAACGAAAAGGATCAGTCCGGGAAAGACAAAAGAAGACTTGAATTTGTGCGAGTACTGAACCCCTCGTGCATATGCGCGAGCGAGCAGGGCGTATGTGCGCGAGGCAAGCAGAGAACCTCGCTTATATGCGCGACAGAATGCGCGCATATACGCGAGCATTGCAGAGAACCTCGCGCATAAATGCGAAGAGAGGACGCGCATATGCACGAGCTGAGGGAATTAAAAATGCCGAGACAGAGTGTCTCGCGCATATGCGCTGAGGAAAGTCGCGCATATGCGCGAGACGTGCAGCACAAGGATTAAGCCACTTGGTCCTAGCCATGCAATTTATAAGCAAATCCTCATTCCTTCAAATTCAGTCACAAGCAAAACGAGAGAAGCTTCCAAGAATCTTCAAAGTTCTTTAAAGCGTAAGAATTGAGATTTTACAAGATCCGTCCGGTAGAATTTTGATCCGAGTTGAATTTCGAGTTCCTCTTGACAAAGGTTTCAACAGGACGTAAGTTTTATTACTTTCTAATATGATTTGAAAATATGATATGGTAGAAATCCTGATATGACTGATATTATCTGTTTCTGAGATTATTGTCATTGTATAATGGAAATCAGATCGAAGAACGGATGCCCGAGTATAGAGATGGATCCATCTGAAGCATTGTATGGCAAGAAGTGCAGATCCCCTCTTTGTTGGGATGATATCTCCAAGGTACCTGAGATTGGGCCTGATATGATCCGAGACATGACAAAAAAAGTGAAGCTGATTCAGAAGAGAATGAAGACAGCTCAAGACAGACAGACCAAATATGCCAATGTTCGTCGTCGACCGTTGGTATTTGAGGCAGGAGACAAGGTATTTCTGAAGATTTCTCCTTTCAGAGGCGTTGTCATATTTGGCAAGAAAGGGAAGTTGTCTCCACGATATATCGGTCTGTATGAGATTCTCGAGAAGATAGGAGATCGTGCCTATCGACTCGCCTTACCGCCTTCTCTATCTGGAATACATGATGTCTTTCATGTATCTTTATTGCGGTTGTATCTTCCTGATGCATCTAATATTCTTCAGCCAGACGAGGCCGAACTTGATGAGACACTGAGTTATTTTGAAAAGCCGATCCAGATTCTCGATTGAAAAGAGACGCAACTCAGAACGAAGACTATTCTGCTTGTGAAAGTTCAGTGGAGTCGTCATGGCATCGAAGAAGCTATTTGAGAGGCTGTGTCAGACATGAGACAGAAATTCCCATAGTTATTTCACTGATGTGAGTTTCCTATTTAGCTTCTGTTATATATTTCTTATTGTATCTGATTTTATATCTTATTTGATTGCTTGCGATTTCGAGGACGAAATCAGATCTTAGAGGGGGAGAAATGTAATGCCCGAGATTTTATTATTGTAATCTGAAATGATTTATTGATAATTGATGTGATTATAGACGGAAAGGATCAAACCGGGAAAGACAAAAGAAGACTTGAATTTGTGCGAGGACTGAACCCCTCGCGCATATGCGCGACCGAGCAGGGCGCATATGCGCGAGGCAGGCAGAGAACCTCGCGCATATCTTGAATTTGTGCGAGGACTGAACCCCTCGCGCATATGCGCGACAGAGCAGGGCGCATATGCGCGAGGCAGGCAGAGAACCTCGCGCATATGCGCGACAGGATGCGCGCATATACGCGAGCATGGCAGAGAACCTCGCGCATATGCACGAAGAGAGGACCCGCATATGCGCAAGCTGAGGGAATGAAAAATGCCGAGACAGAGTGTCTCGCGCATTTGCGCTGAGGAAGGTCACGCATATGCGCGAGACGTGCAGCACAAGGATTAAGTCACTTGGTCCTAGCCATGCAATTTATAAGCAAATCCTCATTCCTTCAAATTCAGTCACAAGCAAAACGAGAGAAGCTTCCGAGAATCTTCAAAGTTCTTTAAAGCGTAAGAATTGAGATTTTAAAAGATCCGTCTGGTAGAATTTTGATCCGAGTTGAATTTCGAGTTCCTCTTGACAAAGGTTTCAACAGGACGTAAGTTTTATTACTTTCTAATATGATTTGAAAATATGATATGGTAGAAATCCTGATATGACTGATATTATCTGTTCCTGAGATTATTGTCATTGTATAATGGAAATCAGATCGAAGAACGGATACCGTATGAATTTGTTATCATTTTCAGATTGAATTTGATTGAGATTATACAGATTTGATATCAGATTGTGTTGTTGATCGATTATGAGTTATTGAGATTGATATCTGCTGCTATTGTATTGATGGGTATATCGAGATTGTTCCGTTATGCCGTTGAAACAGAATTAGATTGAGTTCTGATTATATCCAGTATTGATTGAGTTGTATATTGATATTGTACTCCTCAATATTGTTATTGCCAGATTGAGTAATGACAGCTTCGAATTCGAGACTTCGACTTCGTCAGATCTACGAAAAGAAATGTATAAATCAATGTTGAACCGGGAAGATACGACTCGAGTTAGATCTGACTTGAGTTTCCAAAACCACATACTTTATTTTATTGCATTGATGTATGCAATTCATGAGATTAATATGCTTATTCTATTGATTTATAGCAGAGCATGTATAGAGTCATGGGCAGATGTGCCTAGTCTTTGGCAGAGCTGCCAAGACACTGGACTTTTGGTGTATCGATGTTGCTTAGAAGTAGATCGACTTCTATCGCTGAGATTCGATACAGAATGCCAAAGTCTGAGTTCGACCGGGATCCCTAGATTAGGAAAGAGTCGATTCAGAGATTATGAGTCAAGAGATTTTTTTATAGTGTTATATCGATTCATGTCTTTCATATTATGATACATGTTATTGATATCTGTTCCATGCTTTTATATCTGTTTATATGATTGCATGTATACGTTGTTTATACTGGGAATATATTTCTCACCGGAGTTATCCGGCTGTTGTTGTGTTTGTATGTGTGCATGACAACAGGTGGGACAGAATCAGGGTCAGGAAGAGGTTGAGACAACAAGTTTAGCGTGGAGATCTGGATTTAGATGTAGAATTGGCTTTCAACACTTTATGTATAGTTGTTGAACCTTAGTTTGAAATAAATATACTTTGTACAAGACTTGTACTTTATTTTTGATGTTTATATCAGATTAATTATCATATGTTCCGCACTTATGCATTTAAAAAAAGAAAAAAAATTAGACCCAGATTAATTAATTGATCATAATGTTGATTAAGAAGACAAATTAGGTTCGGGTCCCCACAGCAGGTGGTATTAGAGCTGTAGGTTCCTTAGACTGACTTAGAAGGTAGTGAGCGGGGTAGATTGAGTTTTCTTTCCTGCTTTTGCTATGCTAGCATGTTTTACTGCTTTAATACATGTTTACCTGATTATCTTACTTGATTGGAAACATGTATGATTTGAGAATGAATCAGAACCGATTCTTGATCAGCAGTAAGATGATCAGAGGAAAACTGAAACAGAATTGTTTTATTTGGTTACTAACCCTTTTGATAATCAAATATGCCTCCTCGAAGAGTCCCAGAACAGGGTAGTACCTCGACTAATCCGATGGATGGCACAGCAACTCCGATGAAAACCTTACTGAAGAGATTTCAGTCTTTTAAACCACCGACTTTGAAGGGCACAGAGAATTCTGTTGACTGTGAGAATTGGCTAGATGACATAGAGATGCTGTTTGATTCACTGGATTATACAGATGAGCGCAGAGTTAGATTGATTGAGCACCAGTTGCATGACGTTGCAAAGAATTGGTGACTTACAACGAAGAGGGCTTTGCAGCATAGAGGTACAGTTATTACTTGGAAAATCTTTAAGACTGAATTCTATAAAGATTTTTCCCAGTATCGTACAGGAAAGATAAGGGTGCAGAGTTTGCCTATTTGAGATAGGGTCAGCTGAATATAGAAGGAGTATGTGGCCAAGTTCTATACCTTGTTACTTTTTGCTCCACATGTTGCTGAGAGTGATGAAGCTGTTGCTGATCAGTTCATTAATGGGCTGAATCCTGATATTTTTACACTGGTGAATACCGGACGACCGAATAACTTTGCTGATGCTCTGAACAGAGCAAAAAGAGCATAAGCCGGCCTGATTAGGCAGAAAGGAGCTTCGTATGTTGCCCCAGCACCGAAACAGCAACAATCTCCCACTCAGTTCCAACAACCCCGTCCCAGATTTGAGAGTGGCAGTAGTAGCAGTGGAAAGAAAGATTATATGAAAGCTCGAGGGAAACAGTTCAAGAAGCCTGGTAGTAGTTCGTCTAGCTCCAGTGGTTCCAGACAGAGTTATACAGGGGCTTATTGCAGAACTTGTGGAGGAAGATATCCCACAGATCAATGCCAAGGAGTATCTGGTAGTTGCAGCATCTGCAGACAACAGGGACATTTTGCGAGAGTATGTCCACAGAGAGGTTCCCAAAGATCCCAAGGAGCAGAATCATCTGGATCAGTGGCTCAGACTGATAGACGATCATTAGCTGTTTACTCTTTCCAGCCACCCACTACTACTCAGTCACAGCAGAGGCCAGGAGGAAGCCAAACTGTTAGCCAACCTCCCAGACAGCAGAACAGAGTATTTGCTTTTACTGAAGAACATGCCCAGGAAGCACCAGATGATGTTGTTGCAGGTAACTGTTCTTTATGTAGTTATCCTGCTTACGTATTGATTGATACGGGTGCATCCCACAATTTTATTTCTGAGCGATTTGCATTGATTCATGCATTGCCTGTTGAGTCATTATCTGCTGTAGTATCTATCTCTTCACCTTTGGGGAGAGGTCTTATATCAGTGAATTCTGTGAAACATTGTATGTTACAGTATAACGGGCATGAGATTGAGTTAGATTGTATTGTACTTGGATTGTTTGATTTTGACTGCATTATTGGTATCGATATGCTGACCAAGTACAGAGCTACCGTAGATTGTTTCCAGAAGATTGTTAGATTCAGACCTGAGATGGCTGATGAATGAAAATTTTACGGTAAGGGTTCTAGATCGAGAATTCCTTTGATATCTGCATTATCTATGACTCGATTATTACAGAAAAGAGCAGAAAGATTCCTTGTGTATTCAGTAGACGTATTGAAATCGAGCCCATCATTGGCAGATTTGCCAGTGGTATGTGAGTTTGCTGATGTCTTCCTAGATGAGATTCCGGGTTCGCCTCCAGTCCAAGAGATAGACTTCAGCATTGAATTGGTACCAGGTACAGTTCCTATTTCTAGAGCTCCATACAGAATGGCACCGATTGAACTGAAAGAATTGAAAGATCAGTTAGAAGATTTACTAGCCAAGGGTTATATCAGACCGAGTGTTTCTCCTTGGGGTGCTCCAGTATTGTTTGTCAGAAAGAAGGACGGTTCAATGAGACAATGCATTGACTACCAGCAACTGAACAAGGCTACGGTAAAGAACAAATACCCTTTGCCTCGTATCGATGATTTATTTGATCAGTTGCAGGGTTCTTCTGTTTATTCCAAGATCGATCTGAGATCTGGAAATCATCAGCTGAGAGTCAGAGTTTCTGATATTTTGAAGATAGCTTTCAGAACCAGGTATGGCCATTATGAGTTTATAGTCATGCCGTTTGGTTTAACGAATGCTCCAGCTGTGTTTATGCGATTGATGAACCGTGTATTTCAAAAGTATCTCGATGATTTTGTGATTATTTTTATTGATGATATTCTGATTTATTCCAAGAATATGATTGATCATGCTGAGCATCTGAGAACTGTATTGAGAATTCTGAGAAAAGAGAAATTGTATGCAAAGCTGTCTAAATGTGAATTCTGGCTGAAACAAGTTGTATTTCTAGGACATATTATATCTGGAAATGGTATTTCTGTTGATTCTAGAAAGGTTGAGGCAGTGATTAACTGGCCTAGACCGACTTCAGTGCCAGAGATACGCAGTTTTATGGGTTTAGCAGGTTATTACCGTCGATTCATTAAAGATTTCTCATGTATTGCTAAGCCGATTACTCAGCTGACGCAGAAGAATGCACCATTTGTTTGGTCAGAAGAGTGTGAGTCCAGCTTTCTAGAATTGAAGAAGAGATTGACCAGTGCTCCGGTGTTGACTATCCCGTCAGGTACTGGTGATTTTGTAGTTTATTGTGATGCTTCTCACAGAGGATTGGGTTGTGTTTTGATGCAACGAGGACATGTTATTGCCTATGCCTCGAGACAATTGAAGCCACATGAGACTCGCTACCCAATTCATGATCTTGAATTGACAGCCATCGTATTTGCACTGAAGATATGACGACACTATCTATACGATGAGAAGTTTGAGATTTATTCTGATCACAAGAGTCTGAAATATCTGTTTTCACAATCAGAACTGAATATGAGGCAACGAAGATGGCTTGATTTATTGAAAGACTTTGATTGTGAAATCAAATACTATCCGGGAAAGTCGAATGCAGCTGCTGATGCACTGAGTCGAAAGGTATATTCTTTATCCTTATCGACGATTGGTGTTTCAAATTTGATAGAGGATTGCTGTCTTTCTGGATTGATATTTGAGACAGATTATAAACCGTTGAGACTATATACTGTTCAAGTGGAATCAGAGATGATTTTGAGAATTAAAGACGCTCAAAAAATTGATCAAAATGTGCAGAACTCGATTTCAATGGTCAGAGCAGGGAATCGATCAGAATATCAGGTACGTGATCATGTACTGTATGTGAATAATCGTCTCGTTGTGCCAGATGTTTCAGATTTGAAACGACATATATTTTCAGAAGCGCACAGTAGTCGATTCAGTATTCATCCTGGTGGCAGAAAGATGTATAATGATTTGAAAAGACAGTTTTGGTGGAAACAGATGAAAGCAGATATTGCAGAGTTTGTATCAAAATGTCTGAATTGCCAACAGGTGAAAGCTAAAAGAAAGAAACCAGGAGGTTTGTTACACAGCTTGTCTATTCCTGAATGGAAATGTGATCACATTTCTATGGATTTTGTGACGAAGCTACAGCGATCCTCCCGAGATTGTGATGCGATTTGGGTCGTTATCGACAGATTGACCAAATCAGCATGTTTTATTCCGTACAAGATGACGTACAGATATGACCAGATGGCAGAGATTTATGTCAGAGAAGTGGTCAGATTGCATGGAGTGCCAAAGTCGATTGTATCGGACTGTGATCCTTGGTTTACTTCACACTTCTGGCACAGTCTGCAGCAGGCTCTAGGTACTAAATTGCACTTGAATACCGCATATCGTCCACAGACTGATGGACAGTCAGAGCGGACTATCCAGACATTGGAGGATATGCTTAGAGCTGTAGTGCTAGATTTTGGCACTAGTTGGCAAGATTCTTTACCACTTTGTGAATTTTCTTATAACACCAGCTATCAGACGAGTATAGAGATGGATCCATCTGAAGCATTGTATGGCAAGAAGTGCAGATCCCCTCTTTATTGGGATGATATCTCCAAGGTACCTGAGATTGGGCCTGATATGATCCGAGACATGACAAAAAAAGTGAAGCTGATTCAGAAGAGAATGAAGACAGCTCAAGACAGACAGACCAAATATGCCAATGTTCGTCGTCGACCGTTGGTATTTGAGGCAGGAGACAAGGTATTTCTGAAGATTTCTCCTTTCAGAGGCGTTGTCAGATTTGGCAAGAAAGGGAAGTTGTCTCCACGATATATCGGTCTGTATGAGATTCTCGAGAAGATAGGAGATCGTGCCTATCGACTCGCCTTACCGCCTTCTCTATCTGGAATACATGATGTCTTTCATATATCTTTATTGCGGTTGTATCTTCCTGATGCATCTAATATTCTTCAGCCAGACGAGGCCGAACTTGATGAGACACTGAGTTATTTTGAAAAGCCGATCCAGATTCTCGATTGAAAAGAGACGCAACTCAGAACGAAGACTATTCTGCTTGTGAAAGTTCAGTGGAGTCGTCATGGCATCGAAGAAGCTACTTGAGAGGCTGTGTCAGACATGAGACAGAAATTCCCAGAGTTATTTCACTGATGTGAGTTTCCTATTTAGCTTCTGTTATACATTTCTTATTGTATCTGATTTGATATCTTATTTGATTGCTTGCGATTTCGAGGACGAAATCAGATCTTAGAGGGGGAGAAATGTAATGCCCGAGATTTTATTATTGTAATCTGAAATGATTTATTGATAATTGATGTGATTATAGACGGAAAGGATCAAACCGGGAAAGACAAAAGAAGACTTGAATTTGTGCGAGGACTGAACCCCTCGCGCATATGCGCGACCGAGCAGGGCGCATATGCGCGAGGCAGGCAGAGAACCTCGCGCATATCTTGAATTTGTGCGAGGACTGAACCCCTCGCGCATATGCGCGACAGAGCAGGG
Source organism: Primulina tabacum (assembly GCF_025594145.1). Taxonomy (NCBI): domain Eukaryota; kingdom Viridiplantae; phylum Streptophyta; class Magnoliopsida; order Lamiales; family Gesneriaceae; genus Primulina; species Primulina tabacum. The sequence continues at coordinate 10,592,714 of NC_134553.1, forward strand.
CGCATATGCGCGAGGCAGGCAGAGAACCTCGCGCATATGCGCGACAGGATGCGCGCATATACGCGAGCATGGCAGAGAACCTCGCGCATATGCACGAAGAGAGGACGCGCATATGCGCAAGCTGAGGGAATGAAAAATGCCGAGACAGAGTGTCTCGCGCATTTGCGCTGAGGAAGGTCACGCATATGCGCGAGACGTGCAACACAAGGATTAAGTCACTTAGTCCTAGCCATGCAATTTATAAGCAAATCCTCATTCCTTCAAATTCAGTCACAAGCAAAACGAGAGAAGCTTCCGAGAATCTTCAAAGTTCTTTAAAGCGTAAGAATTGAGATTTTAAAAGATCCGTCCGGTAGAATTTTGATCCGAGTTGAATTTCGAGTTCCTCTTGACAAAGGTTTCAACAGGACGTAAGTTTTATTACTTTCTAATATGATTTGAAAATATGATATGGTAGAAATCCTGATATGACTGATATTATCTGTTCCTGAGATTATTGTCATTGTATAATGGTAATCAGATCGAAGAACGGATACCGTATGATTTGTTATCATTTTCAGATTGAATTTGATTGAGATTATACAGATTTGATATCAGATTGTGTTGTTGATCGATTATGAGTTATTGAGATTGATATCTGCTGATATTGTATTGATGGGTATATCGAGATTGTTCCGTTATGCCGTTGAAACAGAATTAGATTGAGTTCTGATTATATCCAGTATTGATTGAGTTGTATATTGATATTGTACTCCTCAATATTGTTATTGCCAGATTGAGTAATGACAGCTTCGAATTCGAGACTTCGACTTCGTCAGATCTACGAAAAGAAATGTATAAATCAATGTTGAACCGGGAAGATACGACTCGAGTTAGATCTGACTTGAGTTTCCCAAAACCACATACTTTATTTTATTGCATTGATGTATGCAATTCATGAGATTAATATGCTTATTCTATTGATTTATAGCAGAGCATGTATAGAGTCATGGGCAGATGTGCCTAGTCTTTGGCAGAGCTGCCAAGACACTGGACTTTTGGTGTATCGATGTTGCTTAGAAGTAGATCGACTTCTATCGCTGAGATTCGATACAGAATGCCAAAGTCTAAGTTCGACTGGGATCCCTAGATTAGGAAAGAGTTGATTCAGAGATTATGAGTCAAGAGATTGTTTTACAGTGTTATATCTATTCATGTCTTTCAGATTATGATACATGTTATTGATATCTGTTCTATGATTTTATATATGTTTATATGATTGCATGTATACGTTGTTTATATTGGGAATATATTTTTCATCGGAGTTATCCGGCTGTTGTTGTGTTTGTATGTATACATGACAACAGGTGAGACATGATCAGGGTTCAGAAGAGGATGAGAGATCAAGATTAGCGTGGAGATCCGGACTTAGAAGTAGAATTGGCTTTCAACACTTGATGTATAGTGGTTGAACCTTAGTTTGAAATAAATGTACTTTGTACAAGACTAATACTTTACTTTTGATGTTTATATCAGACTGATTATCATATGTTCCGCAATTATGCATTTAAAAAAAAAATTAGACACAGATTAATTAATTGATCCTAATGTTGATTAGGTTCGGGTCCCCACATGATGACTCTCCTGGAGCCGGTAAACAAGTCAAAGCACAACCCTAGCTTATAGAGCCTCAGGACTAATGGTGTACAATCATAACCACTGACTTATCCTCTCGATTAATGATAATCACTTCGAAAGTTCGAGGGAGGGTAGTTCGGTATAATCATCATATGACTACCCATCTGCATGTTTGGACATCTCTATGCCCTTACCAAGAAACGCAGTACACAACATCACAGATGCTAGTCTCGAGCTCAAGCGGCCTTTATCTTTATTTTAGGCGGCTGAATCGACTAGGAACGAATTTAGAATATGCGGTGTTTACAAATGAGTTTCAACATCGAATTACGATTCATTTGTATTAAAGTATAATCAAGGACTTTATATATGCTGATTGCATAGATATACAGATAAAGTAAAATGAAACCATTAACAAGTAAATTATATTAAAATAAAGATTGTTTATTACACTTGAGTCAATAAATTCCCTAGTCAACTTTTGGCTTGCAGGACATCTACTCTAACAATCACATGCTAATAAAACGTAATTAGGCACAAAGACTGTTTTATATATACCGATGCGCGCGGAGGAAGCGATGACAGCTGTGCGGCGTCTACAGCAGCAAATACACAACGATTCTGGCAACGGCGCGACTGCATAATCGCATGGGCAAGACCAAAATTCCACCAGCAATAAAAATCGGCAGATGCAGATACGCAACGGTGTAGGTGGCGACCTTCAATCGCAGTGGCGACACGAATTTCCGGGAGAGAACTTTGTTTTTTTTGACTGGATTTTGTAACAAATATGCAGTGGAAATGGCTTATATGATTCAACCAGCAACAAATTGGTTTTTTTTTTTAAACCCATCATTACAAATCATCTACTCGAAATGTAGATTTCAATTTTCAGGTGAATTACAATTTTTATCTAATGTATAACATTCGATTTATTTTCCGAAGTTTAAATGGGCTCAAAACCTATTTTTCCAATTAGTTACACTTAGGCAGATCATAACCGATCAAGTGAATTAGCGAACAAAACAAAAATAAATTGACGTGAATCTATTGGACCTACCTTTCAATCGTGAAATCGGATGAGACATTATATCTGAATCAAAATTTGTTAAAAACTAAGAATAAAAACTTCCAAGTCTGGACCCAATTCCTCATTTCTCGACTTTTTAATATACAAAGTAGAGACATTGAAAAAATATATATATATATACACACGAAGTAAAGGCATGCATAAAATAATTTTTCACAAAAACATAGTCCAAAATGAAATAAAAAAAAATATTTTAACTGAATTTTAAACAAAATAGACATTAATTTGAATGCGGTAGATTTGAAATTTAATTTCTTTGGTAAAAATTGCGTCGGTATTTCCACCTGCTCATTATTGATGAATGCCATGGAAAATAGTACAAAATACCTATCTCCATGTAAATTTTGTCCTTTTTCCATGCTCTTTCTTAAATTCTCGGTACGAGTGCTTTTCCCATGCTTTAAATGTTCTGGGTAGTGGCAGGCAGCTAAATCTCCATTTTATTATATATTTTACGATAATTTGTGTCATATTGGATATTACATTTTTATTAATTATTATATATTAACTAACTATGAAAATTATTTTATATCTCATATGTAATTGTTAATTTTTTTTATATATTTTTCGAAATGTGTTATAAAGAATTATTTGAATGCGTGCAAGAAATATTATATGATCAAATATAACAAAACATTTTGACTGTTAAAAGCTCAAAGAAAAGCTTACATCAAATTTTATTGTCTCTTCAATGCCATTCAACTACTCAACGTTCTTAACTTAATTATATCCAATCAATGAATCGTTCCATCTCTCTAAGTGGGTAATGAAATTATACTTTATAGGAGGGGTGTATTTAAGGAATTTTTGGTATAAATAATAATAATTTTTCATGGATTGGTCGGAAGATATGTCTCACAAAACAATCGTGAGACGATCTAATATGAGTTTTTTATCAGTATATATGAGATTCATTGATAAATGTTCATAGTTAGATGCACATTCGGATAATGCCTCAGGGGTAGCTTGAAATTTCTCCACTTTATTTTTAGGTTAAGTATTTTTTCAAAATTGATGAGTAAGCAAATATAGGAATCCTAATATAACTAATTTTGCAAGAGCAATAATGTATTATTAGAAATAAAAATGTATACTTCTCGGACAAGGATTTTCGAAACTGCATCAAATTCTTAAGAACATATGAGCGATGTGCATTTGCTGAGAGGCTAACAAATTCTCGAAAAAATGGGACATAATTCCCAGCTAGTTTTGGGTTGTATTTGAATTTGAGCAAGTATTCGAAAAAATTTTATGTTGAGATAAATTTGAAATTTATTACATTAATATATCAAAAAATAATTAGTTAAGAATTTAAAATCTATCATAAAATAAATTTATCCAACCACTGGATTAAAAATTTAAAATTCTTATTTCAAATCGATCAATTCGACTATTAAAGAACTTCTGAGCATGGAGACTGCTGATCTGATTCAAGTCGAAAGAGGGAAAACTTGCTGAAAATTAATTCTAATTGCATCGGCATTTTAGTATGAAGAAGTATTTTTACTAGATAAGCCATAACGTCCATATATACCGGATAATATATATATATATATATATATATATAGTTTTGATATCCTGCACACCTACCGTGTACACCTTTGTGAGCACCGATGAGGTATCACTCGCCCATTGGATGCGCAATTTTTCTATATTTCATCACATCCAATGAGTGAATGACACATCCGGTGCTCACAAAGGTGTGCACGGTAGGTGTGCAGGATATCAAAACTGTATATATACACATATATATTTTAGCACTTGTATTCAAGCGAACTTCCACCCTGTATTAGTGTGGATCCACAGTAAATCCTTGGAACCTCTAACTAAAAAAGAAAATAAACACAGAACCACCTGAAAGCACTGTGATTAATTAAAAGTCTTAATAAATGGACAAAACCAGAAAATAAAAAATAATTATTCTGGTATCTCATAATCATCTGGAACATAAAATGTATCTGGATCTTCATCCTGAAGCCAGCCATATTTCTCCATGTAGGGATTATTGAGATTCTTGCGAGGATAAGTGTCAATAAATTCTTTCCAGACAGTCCCTTCATCCAAATCCCGCGCCACTTCCCACAGAGCGCTGTTGCATTTAAATCCAGCTCCAAATGAAATCATGAGAATCTTTTGACACTTTTTGAGCCTTTTCTTGGCATGCATGTAAGCAAGAACGTACCATAGGCTGCTCGCAGACGTGTTACCGAATCGGTGTAAGGTCATCCGAGCCGGCTCCACGTCGTACTCGCTTAGGCCTAGGCTCTGGGCTACTGCATCGATCACCGCCTTCCCGCCGGTGTGTAGGCAGAAATGATCGACCCCTTGTTTGAAATTGATCATTGGTTTCGTGGTGGATCCGGATTTGCTCCACTTTTGGCGGAGTTTTTTAATGAGATGTAGCATCGCAAACCGGAAAAGCTCACGAACCGGCAAGATTTTTGGGGCGATTACCTTTAGGTTGTCGACGAATGCACGAGTGGCCGCCTTGGGGAGATTTTTGTCTAGGTGGAATCCGGCGATTCCTCTGTCATCTTCTTTATGCATGCAGCAATCGTAGGCTTCGTCTTTCGAACCGTGGTGGGTTCTTACCAGACATTTGAGCTTCAACATAGCTTTGTCCTTCAAGGATGCTTTGTTCGTCAAAAGAATGGCGGACCCCCCTACTCGAAATAAGCAATTTGCAAGAATCATAGATTTATCGTTGCCCCTGTACCAACCTAAGCTTAAAGATTCAGATGTCAATACAAGGGCGTGTAGGTTTTTTTGAGTCTTGAACATGTTTTGGACTATGTCAATGGAGATCAAGCTCGCACTGCATCCCATTCCGCTCAAGTTATACACTTTGATATCTTCTCTCATCTTGTACATGTTGATGATTCTCGACGATAATGAAGGCATCGTGGCAAGCATCGATACGTTCACAACCAAGACGTCGATTTCCGAAGGAGAGATGCCAGTACGTTTGAAGAGATTGTCAAGGCAACCCTGGAAGAACTCGTCCATTTCGATGAGACCATCGTTTAGTGTCGGATTTGCCTCCCGTCCGTCGAAAACCATTTGCGGGCCATACGTCTCCTCACCGATCCCGGAGCTAACCATGGCTTTCAAGAGGAACTTGTACTCACTAAGACCAAGGTGTTTGTTCCGACGAATGACCTCACCTGAAAATTTCGTGCTACATTTCCTGTTGTTCATAGGCTTGTGGCATTCATAATCCAATATGTAGCAATTTTGGTGTCTTTTTTCATCGAAAAATTTCCAAAGAATGAAGAATAGAGGTAGGAAAGTGAGCATGTACCATAAAATAAGATAAAGATCCATGTTCCTTGAAGGGTTAACTATGGCGTCCAGTGATTTTTATGGGGAAATAGTTTGATCTGAGATATATAAACGAAACACCGTAAATATATATATATATATATATATCCAAAATTTAATGGGGTTAGCTAAGTTGCACATGTAGAGCACAGTCTTAATAACACTCATATTCTTTCAACTGCCAACCACCCAATCCCTCGTATTATGTTTATATATACATTAGTTTTTTATATATTAAATTATTTTAATATAAACAAGGATGAGTATATATATGTGTGCGCGCGTGTGCGACTTCAAATAATCATACTGCACACAATTAGGAGAATTTTAGAATTGATCATGTAAGTAGTGCCATACATACTTTTGTCCCCCAGCTTACTCAAAATATGTATCAAAAAACAAAAACTACTCAAAATATAAATTTATGCAATGAGCTTCTAGCCCATCTAATCCAAATTTCACATAATTAATGTCCAGCTAAATTTCAATAATCTAAATGTTCAAGAAAAAAATACATATTGTGAAAAGGAAATTTTGATGAATTAAAGGACCAAAATCCATTAAAATCCAATTTACAGTAAATTTTTATACTTTTTTCCCATATAATGGCAAATAAATAAAATTAACAAATTTTATGAAAACAGCACCTCTAATTATTGAATATGGCTACTTTAATCCTAAAAGATATTGTTCACGCAACAGAGTCGCCGGCACGACTCATGTGACTCATATCTTTAGTACATTTAGACAATGTAAATTGATTCATGCCTTATGAATGAGATTTTGAGCAAATGGCAGTGTACATGTAAACTTTATTGCTACTTTGAATTAACCATACGAAAAGGTTTCATTGAATTATATGAGTGTGCATATTTATATATACGTATAGTAATTTAATGGACATGCAAGGTTTTTTCTATGTAAAAGTGATCCATTACCTATTTAGCTATTTATATGGAATGATTTTGTTAAATTGTAAATTTTTTTTTTCTGCAAAATGCTATTAAATATGAAAATATATTATTTAGGGATTATTTTCTAGGGACACGGGAAATATATCCAAATAGTATTTTGGGATGGAAAGGTAGCTTATTTATCAAAACTTATAACTAATTGTAATCATAATACCACTCAAATTTTTAATGCAGTGTTATAGTTTAAGCGTTGTCTTTTAATTGCTCTCTAGGAGTTACACCTACTTCAAGCTCATGAAAATCGACGGTATGATAAGGGATGAAGTTAGAAAATAGAGATTGGATGGGGGCAATTTTTTTTAAAAAAAATGGCAAAAACTTGTGTGAGACGGTCTCACGGATAGTATTTTGTGAGACGTATCTCTTATATGAGTCGTCCATGAAAAAATATTACTTTTTATTGTGAATATCGGTAGGGTTGGCTTGTCTTAAAGATAAAGATTCGTGAGATCATCTCACAAGAGACTTATTATAAAAAAAATTTAGGAGAAGAAAAACAAATATTAGGGAGAAAAATGAAAAAAATATAATTATTTTAAAGTCCTTAATCAGATAAAATTTAAAAAATTAAATTAAATCAAAAAAATTATGAAAAAAATGAAAAATTTATTTATTATATAACAACAAAGAAGTAAATTTTCTTTGTGTAAAAATACATAAAAAAGAAATATGAAATTATATTTTTCAATTCCAGTTTTAATGCACGGCAGGGTCCTATTCTATTATTACTATTAATTAAAGCAGAGAACACCCTGAGAAAAGCTAACTATAATGTATTTGGTGAAGCCATTGTTATTTTACCTAAAAATAACATCTCACTTTGAACTTGGCTTCATATTTTAAATGAATATTGATTAATAATTATTTTAAATTATTTAGAATAATACCTCATTTATAATTTTATTATATTATTTCTTTCTAATATATAAGCTTTAAGAAGTAATTCTTCTTCAATTTAATTTTAACGATAAAAAAAATTCATGAATCATAATATATGAATTTATATTTTATTTTACTATTTTACACACAAATTAAATCTGTGTCAAAATACTAATATAAAATATGGAAATATAGAGTCGGCACATGCATGAAACACAAAAACAGTGGTTGGAGACCAGTTGTTTTGTTTTGTTCTTTGTTTTTTTTTTCTATAAGATAAATGTCATTTTGAATACAGCCTGTTTTGAGACCGAATTTTATCCCCAATGACCTTACCTAGTATCTCTCCTGTAATAGTTCGGAGTCGAAGACACCCATCCTAGATCAAGAAATCACCCAAAAAAAAAAATAGACAGCCTGTTTTTAGGTTGGGAAAAGTCATTTTAATTGGATCCAAATGGTTGGCGATAGAGACAACATGTTTGGCAGACCACAGACACTATGTGGCCTAGAGTTCAGCTGGATCCAGCGCTGGCCTCATCACCACATAGTTTTTCTTCAGTTAAATTTAATAATTAGACTGAGTTAATTTTTATAATTATATTTTTTTTGCATTAATTTTATAAAGTTGACAATATAATTGGTTTGATGATTCCTTCGTTTTTGTAATTTTGCAAAAACTTGTGTGAGACGGTCTTACTTTGTGATACATATCTTTATTTGGGTCATCAATGAAAAGATATTACTTTTTATGCTAAGAATATTACTTTTTATTGTGAATATCATTATGGTTGACCCAGTCTCACTAGATAAAGCTTCGTGAGACCGTCTCACAAGAGATCTACCCTTGTAATTTTTAGTAATATCGCGTAAATTAAGGTTTTTTTTTTTTTTTTCTGCAATTTCATCTGATTTGCATCAAAATTCGGCCTTCCAGCATTCAATTATTCTATTATGTCAATAGTTCGAATCGACCTCTTCTAAAGTTAGCAGCACAAAAGTACATTTCACTGTAATAATATTTCTATGTGTAATTTGATGGAATAACTAATTCAACATTCTTTATGAAATCAAACATAAATCACATAATGTCCCGAAGATCGTACACATTATTAAGTTTTAGAGATTTATCCACTCGTCTTAATCTGCGATGGAGGAGTAGAACTATTGGAATTAGCGACGGTGTAAATATGATTTTACGATGGATTAACTATAAATATTAAATAACATTCACTTGATAAAACAACTATTTGTAACTATTTTATTTAATTGTGATTATCAGATTTATTGTCAAGCACATAATTAAGTTTTAGAGATTTCATAGCTGAAACTCTTGAAGGAATATTGTGGGATTGATAATCTGATTCTGGATATCAAAATATTAGTGGTTTACAAAGTGTAATTAACTAAACTTAAATTTTTTTTATTTCATAAAAATATTAATAAATGAATGTTAACTAATTTAATAATTAGGAGAAAAAAAATAATTATATGTTTTTTTGACTTTATATAAATTAAGTATTTGGAGTCGGCATAAATAATTTCATGAAGAACTGCTATAGATTAGTGGTCTGCTTAGCTCAAGTTCATATTAACAATTAATAGATAAAAGTAATTGAATTTCATTTATCAATATTCGATTAATTTAATTCATTTATTATATGATAATTTTCTAGTCTCAATTTGGGCTAAAACCACAATTATATATAAGGATAAATTATTAATCTTGTGGTCTTGATAGGGCTAGTTAAATGGTCTTGATAGGGCTAGTTATACAAGAGCTGATTTTTTTCAACCTTTAAAAATGATCGAACCATAAATAGTGCTGAAAACAGTATGATGGTTCTTATGATAATTTATACAGAAACATAAAAAAGGCAACAAAATAAATAACGATATATAATGAAATGAGACATGTATTTTTATGTATGTTCGGAGACTAAAGCTCATGTGTCACTTCTTATTCGACTTAGAAATGATTTTACTAGAAGATTTTGGTTTTACAACTGTTTGTAACATCTCATTTCAACCCCTCAAGACTTATCTACTGCCTCAGTTGAAACTCCAAGTTGAATTTCATCAACAGGTTGAGACAACATGTCTCACAACCAATACAAAACAAATATATAGAAAGAATGAATCCTCATATTCAAATTATCGGGCATTTCTTCAACGATCTTGACGGAAATGGTTGAGTGGTTGAGAAAAGTCTTAGATAATCCTCAAGGGTTGTTGAGAAGTAGTTGATATGAGTGTGAAGGGTGCTCAGAAATCATTCAGAGAATGCAAGATTGAAAAACAAATTGCTTCGAATGTATGTCAAATCATGTTGCATCATAAGAAGCTTTTCTAGGAATCTTCTATTTATAGTGCTATTTGCATTTGCCTGTTCAACGTTCGACTGTAGCTTATTAATTCAAAAGTACTTGTGTCATCGTCCTTTTTTTTTAATATTCATAATGCACTTCAATAAATGTTCAGTTTGGCATTTTCAAAATGCGGAAAGAAACTATCGTTGACAACAAAAAATATCTATCTATGAGCAATGTCTTTTTAGGAAAACATTATGATATTATGATGTTTTGTTTGTAGTATATGATTAGTCCACCAACTTTTCTAGTAAAGAAGGTAGGATCTTTGTATGACGCGTGGCTTGAATACGAAGATATCTTGTTCAACCATTTTCAAAAATGCTTCGATAGAGTGGAATAAATATTTTGTTAAGGAGTAAACCGATTGGATATCTTTGCATCTTGAGACCAGTTGAACGATTTCTTCCGAATCTTCAATAGAACAATCGAGTACCTGTAATATATGCAAATGTAGTTTGATCTAGTATATTAAGTCATTGTTTATAATCACCAAAACTAATGGATCTAGTAATATTCATTTTTTTTGTGATGACAAAACCTAAGCTCCAGAAACATCATATAATTTAAGAAAAAACTGAATTTCATTGAGATAATGAATTTTATCGTTACAATGTAGAAGGAAAGAAGTAAAACCTAATACACCTACTTGCATGAAAGTAAAAACTAAACTACCTCCTAAACCAGGAGTTTACATCACTTCCTGATCCATCACCTCTCTTAGGTTGATATTTCTTTTTCTTCTTCTCTTCAGCCGCTCTTCTTCTAGCTTCATCCTGTCTTCGTATGACCTCTTCCTGCCTTCGTTGTTTTTCCCTCTTTTTGGCATCACCTTTTGAAAATGATCCAGCATGTCTTGTAGCTGGGAGAAAAGGATAGCTTAAAGATCGTTAATGCGAGCCCCGAGTCTTTGTTCAGTTTGGGTTAACTGTCTAGAAATGGTGACTATTGCATCGTTGGTGCTCGTCTTTGAAGACTTGAAGTCATCCATGCAGAATTTAATGTCTAATTTGGTTCACACATATTCTTCATCAAAACATTGAAAATATTAGAGACAACAACACCTAAGGCTATTAGCAAGCATCCAAGTCAACCATGAGGCTGCAAAATTTCTCAAGTTGAGAATTGACCTCTAAAAAGTGTGCATCGGCCTCAATTTGAGCATTGGTGCACGAAAGTACAACTTCATTATAATTTGATTTCAATTGGGCGTCGTCACTTTCATTGTCAATCTCCATGTTTTCCATATTAGTGGCTCTAGTGGCGCCCTCGCGATTAGTAAGAACGGGAGACGTATCTCCTGGAATATCAAACTAGACCGGCAGAGGAGAAAGAGAAAACAAATCTTCTTGTTCATCAGTCATCTAAGGAGGTGAGGACTTTGGAGCTTCTTCTTCAAATATTTTCTCAGGAGATTGAATCTTGGGACCGGTGTCTTGATAAGTGACCATATGACTGGATCGGTCACCAAAGAGGTCTAAGTCTGTCATAGACTTTACCATATCATCTATTAAGGATAGAGGGACCTCGGGTAGTGGTGTATCCAAATCAACAACAGACGAAGGACGTGTTTCAAGATTATTCGAGATAGGAGAAGGTAAAAGTACCTCTGGCTGGGGTTGCACACATGTTGGATTGGTGTTAGTGGTAGAAGATGGCTCGTTGACCGTCAGTTGCTCAACGTCATTTTTAGTTTATTTATCCACCAAATCATCAGTTGATGGTCCACCATCGTCATGCGACTGGATAAAACCAATAATATTTTGGGCAACTGTTCAGCCCTCTGTGTTGTCCCCTCTTCTACTTCAGTTTCTTCTTCCATGCCCGTCTCATTGAACATGACAAGAGCTTCGCAATGTAAACCTCAGGGGTTTTGGCTAGAAGTTTCTTGGGCATGTCGAACTCACTCTTATTAGTGTGAATCTTAGATGCAATTTTTAAAGCATCAAACTTTAATTGAGAGATGACTGCAAAATCATCAAGAGAGTTGCGGCATTTTTCATCAAAATTCGTCTTCTTCTGAGTGACGACCAGTCACAAAAGACTTTCCCACATCTGGAATTCAATAAAGGACCGCCGACCAAGAACTACCTCGATTTCATCAGTCTCGGCCAATTCCAACATGTGACCTTCAAGAATGGCCATCTAATCAAGTGAATCATATTCAAGGACGGTCCTAAAGTGTACAAAGTTTTGGTAGTCATAAAACATATCATACTGCTTCATCCTTTGGACCACAACCTTCATCACTTGAGACAATGTTATAAGGACGTCCATCTGGATGGTTGTAGAAGGCTTTTTTGACAGTTGGATTTTCCCCTTGCCCTTGTCCTTGGGGTCTATCGGTGGAACATCATAGACGGTTGAAAGGATATCATCTTCAGAGATGTGAATGTCCTGTGGGGCCCGGGTCCGACATTAATACTAATAATTATAAATGTAACATACCAAACGATTGTGTAAAACACATAATCTGTGGTTCACAAACTGACATAAACATCGTCAAAATAATTTAAAGGTCTCAAATGTTTTAGATATGAGTTTTAACATGTCAAAATAAACTAGTGAGCCAAAGTAATCCAAACATCAAATACCTCCTAAGACCCGAGAATCTCACTATAACTCGCATCTCCTCGCTTGAAGCTGGACTCTGGCATCTCAGGTTTTGCCTCACCTACCGTCAAGCACATGAAAACAAGAGGTAACCGACATGCCCGTGAGTACAAACCCAGTATGATACAATTAATAATATATGAGAAATAAAATGACAACTAATTCATATAAAATCCATAAAGATGCAATATAATGCAATGCATGATCAGAAGCTATGGGCTATCAATAAATCTCAAGATCTAGTGAATCATCTAGTCATAGGGTACCCAGGGGAAGAGAATCCCCCAGCAAGATCCACCGACTCATCCGCTCGGGGTGGATGCTGTGTTCTGCAATCCCAGAACTATGGTGCGCCTATAGAGAGTGTTCAGGCCACAACAGCGACCTACACATACACTATGCCAACTCAACTATAGCCCCATACGTCCAACAAATCAAGGCGACCTCCGCCATATCAAATCTGAATCAAAAAGTGGCTCAAGATGCAATGCAATGATGCAAATCATTATCACCAACTCAATGTCATAATAAGATCTTCTCAATACAATCAACATCAAAAAATCGAAAGTAATTCATCGAGCCATAGAATTTACAATTTAAAATAAAAATGATACTTTTACCTCGTATGTTACCAACTATAACATACATTTCAAATTTTACCAAAAAGAGATCGAAAGGTGTGGTTGAGAAGTCTACTATAAGTCAATAACTTGGATCATTTATCAAAACAGAGCAATTTCGTACAAAATTCATAATTAATTCAATACTGCTTCGAATCAAGACCCGCAAATTGTATATGCAAGAAAATGCAAAGCCCAACAATTATTCATCACAAATTTTTCTCGAATAAAATCATTTACCCAGTCGTTCATAATCTGAAACATACAACATAATTCCTACAAATTTTGCGTCAATGTATTTCTGGTACATTTAGTATTTTGAGCATAACTTCCTCAATATCCAATGGAATCAAGCCAATTTAGTATCATTTTGAAGACAAGACAATTTTATATAACTTTTATTTGAACATAAAATCCAGAATCCCAACCAATAAATCCCAAAATTCGAATAAACAGAAGACATATACACAAATCTGCACTAACTCGGAGGTCCAGACCAGTTTTAGTAAAAATCAGATATCTCTTTCATTTTTTCCTGGAATTTAGTTATTGAAGAACCAAATCAAAGCTACCTCGATGATCTACAAGTTTGATGAATACCTTAATATCAAAATCCAATTACAACCGTCCCATATACACGAAATACAGAAGGTGTAAAACTATTTGTGCATAGAACAAGAAACCATGCTCATATCCATTTTAAATTCAAATCAACTCAAACACAACATCTTAATATCTCAAATATCAATTTTAAATTTCAACCCATTTCCAAACTTTAATAAAAATGGGAAATACTTACATCATCTTGAAGCCCATTATGAGATGACCACAAATCTACCTTCATTTTTCATAATTTTCTTGGGAAAATCTCCCATAAAATGAGGAAATAAATTCAATAATGGAAAGGAGATGTATGAGGGTTTGTGTGAAGGAGGAGAAAAATGATGGAGAACGAATGGTGGAAGTCAAAGTGGGTTTACATAGTCACTTTTCACGTCTATAGCGCCTCATCGCCACTTTCCAACGCCGCAACACCAAAATTGCCGCGCAATCAACGTTTGACTGTAGCTCATTAATGCAAAAGTACTGCTGCTACAATCATTTCTTGATTTATACTACACTTCAATAAATGAGAAATTTTTAATTTTCCAATTCTGGCAAGTAACGGTTCCTGAAAAAAAAAGTAACTGTCTCTGAACTTTCTTTTTAAGGAAATATGCTGATATTCTGATGTCTTGTTTATAGTGTATTATTAATCGACAAACTTTTATGATAAAGTAGGTAGGATCCTTGTAAGATGTGTGGCTTGAATATGAAACCGTTTTCAAATATCCTTCGATAGAATGAACGATTGAGCAGATCAAATATGATGATAATGTTTACACCGGTTGGATAGATTTGGATCATGTGACTTGTCAACGACTTTTTCTGAATCTTCAATAGAACGTTCGAGTACCAGTAATATAGGCAAAGGTGACTTGATCTAGTACACTAAGTCATAATTTGTTATCATCAAAACTAAGGGATCTAACATATAGATTGTATTTGCGTTTTCTAGTTTTTATATTTTTTAATTTCATAGTTGGGATTTGGATATTGGATTAGAAGGGGTGAATAAACAATCTCAATAATGTTTGAAAATAATTTGGTTGGGTTAGAAACACAGAACTGAATTCTCATTAGTTGGGTACCAATAAGATATCAATTAGGCTCTGCTGTCGAAAAAAGCTCATTGAACTAGTTTGAACACAATAAATGGTAATACTAATGAATATTTAGGCTATGAAATTGAAAGCAAAAATAAGGTAATTTAAAATGTAAATGCACAAATATGGTTTTAGATGTTCTGAAACTTGAATAACTCATACGTCGCCCATTTTTTCTATCAGGAAGGATTTTCACTAAAATACTTTGAAAATGTCTAATTGAAAAAACTGAATAACTCCTATATCTTGCAACTATCCACTCCATAGGACTTACCAATGTCTAACTGAAACTCTTTGTATGCTCAAAACTTAATCAAAATGATTAGTGAGACTTATTAATGTCAATTACAATTATTTTGCAATGAAAACTTTAAGAAAAATGATCTTTAATGATTAGAATATGAAACTTCAGTGTGTGCTTGAATAACTGTTCAAAGAGTTAAGCCCTCAAAAACTTGATACTCACAAAATTTACTTGTTAAATTTTAGAAGATTACAGGATTGAAGATCCATGAGATTCTACGCAACTAATCTATTTATAGGCTTCAATTAGAGTGGTAATCTTTTTAAATATGATAGTTGTTTCCAAATAGAGACATTGTTATTGCCATTTCTTCCTTTCTTACAAATCGTACAATTTTATTAGTGCACATGGACCATGAAATTATAACAGATTGATAAATTTGTTATGAAGATATTATCTGATATCAGCTTGGCTCGGCTTTTCAAAGAATGTTATGAAAATCTTCAGAGAAAGTTCGTCGAACAATCTGATCGATTTTGTAATACAAACTGATTAATGATCTTCTATCAGTAGCCTTTTGTAACAGTTAGCTTCCATCAACGAGGCTTAGAAATTGGTTGGGCTATTGAATATCAGTTTTGGTTCGGCAAAACATTTACGCACGAATGATGATTTTCCAACATTAATTCAGTTCTACTAGGCTCTGTAAATTTTCTTTAAATCAATAGCCTTGTTAATTCACCGAAACTTAATTGATCCAACAATTTCTCCTTTTTTGGTGACTGACAAAATATGTACTTTGAGAAAAACTGTATTTATATAAAATCTAAATAGATCAAAATAATTACAAAAATCTGCAAAACTGCTAAACTAATATATTGAAGCACTATATCTTATGATATTATTTGAGAAATCCAGAGTGCTTAGATTAATCAGGTGGATTCGGTAGTAGATGCTCTTTCATTTGAGCCGACTGCTAGATTCATTTTTCTTCTTGCGACATCTAACTTCCCCTTTTTTTCACCGCCACTTGGGGATTTTAGGTTGTTGAGCACAACAATCAGTTGATTACTGATACCATAAACCTTCTTAGCTAGATTTGAAATTCACAAAATCAATTTTGGAGGATAACTGCAAATTTTTTGCTTTAATTTGTCAACAAAGATGAGATATAGTGGCAGTCTATGCTTTCTTGATGTACTATAATGGCATAAACATGTCAAGTATAGTTTTGGAAAATATAGATACATCTTTAAGCTTCTTGTCCTCTAAGTTTTCCACATAATCAACGGTATTCATTTGACCTCTTTTAAAAATTATTAGACTTGAAGAAATATCGGTTGAAATGGCATTGATATGCTCCAAGGTGTTATCTTATGCTATATCTAATTCAGGAGACATTGTCAAGATCCTGGAAATTTCCTTCGATCCAGTCGGTGGAGGAGTAACAATTAGTGTAAGATCTGGAGCTAGACTGATTGAAGGGCCTTCTTATTCAATCATTAAAATTTCTGGCTTGACCTGGCTGACTGGCTCAAGTATCTTTACTTCCTCTATTCAGCAGTTTCTAGCATAGAGAGAGCTGCTTCAATCATCACAACTTTTGGTATTGCCTTTGCTGACTCGGGTAATACCTCATCCTTTTGCACAACTTCCTCTTCTATCACTTCTTCTTCCTCAGATAAGATCAAATTTTCTTCTGGAATGGAGGTAAATTGTGAAATCTTTGGCATTTCCAGTTGTTTGGTAATAGGAGAGAATGGCGACAGATAAAAAATGAACACATCATCATGCTCATGCTGCTATGAAATGGACTGCACAAATTTTTCAACTTTTGCCAAAGATATCTCCATAACCGGTGGAGATGCTATCACTACAAGAAAATTGATCTATACTGACGGGAAATGTGGTCATTAAATGGCCAAATCCCGTCGTAAATTAATTTTAATGACGGGAAATTTCCCGTCATATACCTTTATTACTGCCCTTCTAGGGAAAAGTAATTAATGACGGTAATGAGATCCCGTCATTATTGTTGTAACATATTTAGTGATGAGATTATACCGTCATTAAAATGAATACAAATGACGAAATATTTCGTTATTATACTTGCCTCTCAGTAAATAATATTCTAATGACAACACATCTCCTAATTATATCATTATTTACCCCTCACTCTAAGTTATTTTATTGGTGAAATTTACTATAATTATTAGTTATTAGCCCCTCAGTAAAAATCGATTTAACTTTGAAATTACCTCTCATTAAATCATTAAGTACCCTCATTAAAAAAATATTTTTAATTGTGATGAAATTTATAATAATTATTTGATATGAATTTGTTATTATATTAAAGATAGCATTAGTGATAAAATATGAAATATGGAACAAGTACGTTTTTTGAACAAAATATTTTATATAAACAACTGCATCCATATCTATTCATACATTCAAAATTTACAGAATTTCGATTTTTTCCAAAACATGAGTTCCATTTTGATGGATACTTGAAGTATTTCCTAATATCTACTCCTTGGAGTACAAAAATATTTGAGGACCATAAATGGTGATCACTTAGTAGTTGCTTCAAAATATCATATACTAGTTTTCTAATCAATGCTTGCATTCTTCTTTGAAGCACGATATCAGATTAAGGCAGCGTGTCATCTGTAAAACATAAATAGAAAAAATCAATTAATCTATTACATAACAAAAAATCTGTAGTACTTGGAAAATAAATGAATCCACCAACCACACAAAACAAAACAATCTATTAAGCAAGGCATAAAACTATTTTCACTTCCGAACAAGGTAACAGGTTCCATCGTTATCAATCATCATACTAGTTGAGTTTTGGAGTAATCTTCCACTAACATATGTGACCGAAAAAAACTAGACTATTGAAATCCATGTGTGGAGAAGTGCAAAGATTGAGTTCTAATACAATACTAAAAAATAAAAGACCTAACAAAGAGCTTTAAAATTTTAACAGAAGAATGCATTAATCAACTACAGTGAGACAAGTTTCAATAATAAATGAGAGGGTCAAAACTTTCGTCAAGTTCATCCAACCTAATTTATTTTACTCTTTATCTTCTAAATTATTGTCTTGGTACCACGTACAAGAGTCAAAGTTAAGCAATTCCTCTCTGACCTAAGTAGCTAAGATCATTCTTCAGGGAAGCATATTTTCATGCCCAGAAAACACACCACTCATCGATTACATCTTTGTATGTTGGTAAACTAAACTATGTCACATGTTGTCCCTCAGGAATGGGAGGAAGGCACTAAGCTTGTTCTTTTTCCAACTGCTAAGGGGTGGACTACTTTTTCCAGAGTTTGTTACCCTTTGGTATGAGATGATTGATACCTCAGATTTCTGCTCAGCATCCTACCACCTCCAGGATTCCTATTAACTTTCTTCTTGCAGTGTAGGTGCTTCATACAATATACCAGATGTTTTTATTGATAGAAATCAATTGAAGAATATGGATAGTTATTATGAACTATACATCTCGTCACTTGACAGGCTTGATGGCATGGACACATACAAAACTGAGATAATTTCAACCTAAAATAGTCAATTCCAAGTAGATAATAACACCAAGGCTACCAGATGATAACACATACAAGTAGATAATAACACCAAGGCTACCAGTAGATAATAACACCAAGGCTACCAGCCAAGTGGATCAAAATGGCTACAAGAAAACATGGAGATACACAAAGGGGCATTATACCATAGGGAGAAACTAAAAAATCCATAATCCTTGATCTTACAAGTCCACTTTCCCTAACAATCTGCTTCATTATTAGCTCACCTTGATTTTGGGTAATTTACTAGAAATGTACGCCAAGTTAAAGAGGCATTATATCATGGGGAGACACCTAATACACACAACTAGCAAACTCCAAAAAAGAATAAATGTAGAATAATGTATAAACGTGAACTTAAAATACTTGTAGTAAAAATTCAAGGTAGCACAACACACCTTCACCAGACATTGTAGGTGCATCTGAAGTTGCTTGGTTTTCATTCTCGATTTTGGCTAATCTACTTTCAATTCCATCCATGCGCCTCTTAAGGTTAATATTTTCTTCTTCTTTCTCATGGAGCTTAGCCTCAAGATCTTTTATATAAGCATCTTGTGAACAATTAAAATGTTTTCTTTTCATTCCACCTCCAAAACCAAAGACATGACTATGACACTGTGGTCCAAAACATGTTTCAACAACCTTAATATATGAGAGTGATGCATTAGATTGAACAGTCTTCACAATCTCATCCTACAAAGATCCATCACTCATGTCATTTAAATAAATGATAAACAACAAATTTAGGTTAAAAGATTAAGTAGTGATATTTACATATTTTTCATGCGCTTCTGGCTCAATAAGCTTTCCATTTTTATGTCGAGTCTCATAGAAAATTTTTGCAATATCAGGTGGGTTATTATCCTTGCCTCCCTGAAATATATATATATATTTATATATATGTTAATTAAGCAAAAAAATCATAAAAAATAAACATAAGAATTAATATAGATGTTTATGACTATTTCATATTTGCGTTTTCTAGGGCAGATATGCTTGTCGCACACTATTTTCCCCAAGTGTCTCGACCAATATCTGTGATGTTTTCCCACTGCATGATTGTTGTAGAATTCGATCTCCATCTTTTATCCACTTTTTAAAGTGGCAATTTTCTTATTCTTATTTTTTCCTCTAACTTTTCTCGCCTTTTGAGTTGCTGAATCTATTCAATGAATTGAAGTAATAAATAATTGTATCAAGATTATAATTTGAAATCAATAGAAAATGCATAATACGCTACATTTCAAATATATTATACTTACCATCAACATATTTGTCTGTAACAACATAGCTCGATTCACCACTTTCACCATCTTCAGTCATAGGAGTAAATTTAGCAACAAGATAATGACCAACAGCCTCAATTGGTATTTGAAATCCTAAAGAAATCAAATAATTACAAT
Organism: Primulina tabacum; assembly: GCF_025594145.1. NCBI lineage: Eukaryota > Viridiplantae > Streptophyta > Magnoliopsida > Lamiales > Gesneriaceae > Primulina > Primulina tabacum. Next base: position 10,613,144 of record NC_134553.1, read on the forward strand.
AATAAATTATGGTTCATGGAACATTTAATATTATTTTAGCCAAAGAACTTGCCTTGTTGATCGTACAGTCACTGATAGATTGCAAGCCAGTCTCGATATCAAAGTTCTTCGAAATAGTTATGAACCATTGAACTGTACTAGCTTGTTCACTTCCATTTACCACATCCCACCGGACAATGACTTTCTCATTTGTCTTATAGTCACCCAATATTTTAGTATCTCTTACTTTTGGAACTCTTGGGATTGGGATATAATCTGTACAAATTTAAAGAAAATAAATCAATGATAAAGAAAAACAAGAAAAACTCAAAATAAATAACTCTTTATTAACGCTACCAGATGTTGGATTGTCTTCGGGCAGTTTGAAGAGCAATGGTTGGGCAGTTTCATCCATATCTACATACATGTCTATGTTCTCCACGTACTCATGTTCTTTCAACATAGCCAATAAATCTTTATCATTTCTCAAAGGCTTACCATCCCCATCAGTGACTTTGAAACCAACAGAATATATGTCAATGAACTTTTTACATATGTTCAAGATTTCTAAGAAAGAACTAACATCCGTAAAATCTCTTTCTTTGCATTCATCTTCCCCAAAATGCACAATAAGAGTATGGGCTGAAATTCCACCTTTTGGAAGGAAAAAAAACTTTTTACAATCATATCAATATATTTTCACTTAAAAATAGAGGGAGTGACCTAAAAAATTGCATGAGTTATAAATTACAATGTCTACATAAAGTTTAGAGGTTTACCAATTCTTCGTTGATAGACGATGTATTGAGTTTCTTGCTCTTCAACCTGTAGCCTTTGAATTCCCCCTAAGCTCTTGTGGGCAGATGCATTTCTGGAAAACAACAAATCAGATAATTTAATTATGAAATAATTATATCAACCGTTGAAATTCTATAAAAAATAAATCTACGCTATCAGTTTAAAAAAGAAATTACCAGTAGAATCTCCAACAGGCCTCGTTTTATGTCCATATCCACTCTCCTTGGCCAACTTACCAGGAGCTAAAAATTTTACAGGCTTTCGGATGTTGCCTACACTACTTTTGGCAAGCATTGGTTTCATCTGTTAATATAAGCAATGTAACATATTAGTACAAATAGTAAAAACATGAAAATGAACCCGAATGAATAAACAACTAACACATAAAAGAACAGACATTTTACCAAAATAGAATAGCATAAAAAAACAACTAAGAAACATGATAAGTACTTGGAAATACATCTTCAAATTGGAATTCGCTTTCTCTTTCTTTTGTTTTTTGGTAAGTCAACTACTAGCGGCTCCAAATCTGTTCTTCTCCTAATATTTTAACCATCTACATCGAATGAAGTTTGGCCCCCACAATCGAAATTGAAAGATTCAGCATGTTGATATGCTTCACCGAAATCATCTACATTATTGCTCTCGTCTTCTTTTGGTTGTGGCATCTCATATAGATCCCGAGGTTGTGTCTTAACAACAACATGCCAACCTTTATTGATGTTGTCAATGGCATAAAACGCTTGTGAAGCTTGATTGGCGAGAATAAAGGATTCGTTTGTTTTCAAAATACGATTGCAATTAATGCTAGTGAATCCATATTCATCTACTTTGGCTCTTTTCTCATTATCATGCACATCGAACCATCTACATCGAAATTAAACCACTCGTTTTCCATCAAGATACTGCAGTTCAAGAATCTCTGTCAACACTCCATAATAGTCAACATAATTCTTCTCACTACCTATATCACCGATTACACACACCCTAGAATTTTGTGTTCTACATCCTTTGTCATGAGCTTCAATCCGAAACCTATATCCGTTGACAACATAACCACTGAAGAATGTAACATACATTGAAGGACCACGGCAAAACAATAGTAGGTCATCATATGTAAAGGCCCGTATTTCGTATTCATAATTTTGCAGAATTATAAAAATTTTTCTAAATAAATAATTATCTTGTCTTGTTTAATTAAAATAAACATGTAAATAATTTTTAACTTTAAAATAACAGCGGAAGCGAATAATGTTTCAACCAACAATTTAAAAATAAACTAACGTAAACATCGATTTAAAATAATCCAACGTATTAAAACTGAATTTGAATAATAAAAAGTGCATAAACTAAATCATGAGGTCCTCGGGTTTACTACTGTTGTCTCAAGATCGCTCACTGGTCCATGCCCTCCGTCTCGGCCTCAACAATACCTACAACAATCAAGTCTAGTGAGTCTAAAGACTCAACATGTATATATCGTGAATAACAAGAAAATATATCATAAAATCGCATGCAACTTAAAAATAAAGTATCGTAAGGCGTACGGGGAAAATCGTATCATGAATAATTATAACTATGTGCATATCTGAAAATCATACGTAAAAGCTTTGCTCAATAGAGCTCTATCATAACATATCATAATTTTCTGGTAGAGATAATGTTTCTAAGCAAGTGGCACATAACATAGCGTAAGCGCCTGATCAGACTAAACCACAGTATACTGGGCGGTAGAGATCAATCACAGCCCTTGGACTGGATGTCCGTACCCATACATAATCATAAACCGGTCGTAAGTCACCGGGCGGAGAGGTCCTCGGTTGCGCCTACCGACTTCCAGACCCATAAGCATAAGGTGGCCACAAGACATATAGCATATATCTCAAAAATAAACATTTTATATTTTTATGCACGTAATATAATTATAACCTTATTTTTACCGGATGAGTTGGATCGTTCCCAGGCTTGCTGCGACTCAATTCTAATATGTGACACATGCAATAAATCTTAACTTGACAAAAACTTAACAATCGAACCAAAAACAAGACAAATAGAACCAATAACTTGATTTTTACCCATGGCTTCGTACCAACCCGACCCAACATTAAACCGACGTTTAACCATGATTAAAAATACCACAAAATACTGAAAAATATGCATAATAAGTGTAAAACACGAAAATAGGTGAAAGGAGTCCAACAACATAAAACGCTCTTTCGAGAGTCATTTTGGCACCTTTCGCAGTAAATTCTCGTACGACACTCGACCAAATCACAAACGGCCAAAAACATGACCTTCCTAACTCATTGAGGTACTTTCCAGTCCAAGGCCATGGGCTAAAAGCCAACCAAGAACTCATACCACCCCAAAAACCAAAACCATAGCTGCTGTCAAATTTCAGTAGTGACAGTTTGTATCTTTTGTAGTGAAATTCCTGAATTTTATGACTATGGGCTTGAACCACCACCCAAGGACTCTTACCAATATCCTAAGGCATGGCTTGGACCATGGATAAGGGCTAAAAGCCAACCATAAACCAAGCCATTACCTAAGACACTGAAACATCCCAACCGAGAACTCAATTTCTGGGTAGTGATATGTATTGAATTGTTTTATTATCTTGTGTCGTTCCAGTGGCCATTTCATCAACCATGGCTCGATCTAAACATGATGTAGTATTGTATGAACTATGGCTATGGGCTAGGAGCCACCCACAATCCAAGCAACACCCAAAAACCGAACTCATACCCACACCGAAATTCAAAATTTAAAACCGATGAGCACCTTACTTAGTTATTTAAAAATCTTGTGGATCCGTGAACCAAATATTGAAAGGATGATTTGATCACGTCCTAGACATGATAAGGAATGATTCTAACCCTGTCTACAGTCCTTAAGAAAACCAAGATTCGAAACCCCACTTTAAACACCCAATGACAGAAACTTGAACATAAAACTGTAACTCATGGAAATGATGGAAATGTTGCTGTAACTTCTTTGTTGTGCTTGTATGGACTTGAACCATTGAACCAAAAACATCCTAACACATTCTAATTTATTCCTAAATGCAGCCTTGTGTGCCTGGAAAACGAGACAACCTCCTGAAGCACCAAACAATTCAAAACCGTGAGTCACCAAGCATAAGCCAAAAAAATCTGTGCAGAAACCTTGGTATTGTTGCTGTCAAAATCTCGTTTTTGCCTCATAAATCCTGAGCATATGGTGTTTTAAAATATCTATAGTACTTGATTGAAGAGCAAAGAAGCAACATATACATGCCTGGAAATCGTTTTGAAGAAGAACAAACCAATACGACAATACGGCGCGGCGGAACCGAGTTGGATTTCCTTTCTTGTTCTTGTGCTGTTCTTACACGATTAAGCTGCTGATATTCTGATGCATTTTCGAAGGTGAGGGTGTAGGTTTGTTAGGCAATGAAGAAGGGTGTTATAGGAGGTGTTAAGGGGGTAATAATATGCATTTAGTTAGGAGTTACAAGTGCAAGAGTTGAATGGGTTTTTGAATTGTGTCTTCTCCCTTAGTTGCCGATTCCTTTCCTCATTTTGTTGCATGATTTCGTTCAGTTACTAGCATGATGGGTTAAGGAAGACTCTAGGTATATTATTGTGTTTGAATTCACTAATAACTAATGAATTAAAGGTGAGGAATTGTATTCACCTTAAAGGCTAATGAGGTGATTTGAATGAGGTTTACTACAATTTTTGAATTGTCTTAACATAATATTATTACTACCTCTTGCATGGTATGCTAGTGTTTTATTTCTTGCATTTTAAATTCTTAAGGTTTAATACATTCATTATATATATTTTTTATAAATGACAATTTAATTTAGAATAAAACATTTCATGGCATACTTGACTTAAAATTTAAGTATTAAAATGTTATGTTTAATTTCTTGACTATTTTATACCTAGATTAATTCATCCTCCATTTATTTACATATATATTTTTTTAAGCTTTAATTAAATATTAATCAAAAGAACTTATTTACCAACTTAACTCTAATTAATTTATTAATCCCAAGGACCTTCTTTTTCTTTAAATTAAATTATTCTTTGACTTAAATTAAATTTAGGAACGTCTTTCTTATTATTAATCTTATCTCTAATCTCCAAACTCCGGTCCGGCCTCGCGTATTTAACTGAAAAGATAAAACTAAACTTTTGCATTTAAAATAAATAGTTATGACTTGTCAAATATCAAAATGAATTAGACCCTTCATATATATATATATATATATATAAAATTATTTTTAAATTTAAATAGTAATAATTATGCATGGCTTATACGTAGTCTGATTTGCGGGTCGTTACATCATATTTACTATGTTGGGCTTGCATTTTCATTTTGTCAACCTATAAATAAATTACAATGTAAATAACTCGAACAAATAATCTTGTTCAACACAAAATAATTTATAACAATAGAATCACTTACTTGTTGTTTAAACCAACCAATAAAATTGCTATTCCATTCGTCATCCGATAGTTGTGGTGTATTATTATTCTCATTTTTAGAGTACTCTCTGCGTTACAACATTAATGAGAAATGCATATATATAAAAAGAAAAAATAAATGGTTGTTTATATGTATTTGAGCTTACTCGAGGAAAGGTTGTACTTCATCGCAATTTTTTAAAATATAGATATGAGCTTTCTCCCATGCATCGTCATCGAGAATACGACTTATACCAGCTCCTAATGCTCGTCCACATTGCGAAAATATTGATATTTCACCTTTACATTTATGAAAGCCACTGTCATAGTTTCGCTCAAGTCTACTGAATTTTGTCTCAATGTCTTTCAAGTATCTTGAGCAAAGAGTCATACACTCCTTTGCTATATAGCCCTCTGCTATTGAGCCTTCCGGACGAGCCATGTTTTGAATCAGTTGTTTTAACTCATAAAACATACGCTCAATAGGGTACATCCATCGATATTGTACAGGTCCACCAATTATAGCCTCCTCGGCCAAATGAACAGGCAAATGCACCATCACATCAAAAAATGAAGGGAGAAAATCTTGTTCCAACTTGCAAAGAGTAATCGGAATTTGGGATTCAATCTTTTGTAACTCACATACCTTCAATGTTTTAGCACCCAAACTAGTAAAGAACAAAGACAACTCGATAAGTGGTTCACACACTATTTTAGGGAGGAGGCCACGTATCCCAAGAGGAAGTAGATGTTGTAAAAGGACATGAAAATCATGACTTTTCAAACCTGATATTTTATGTTCTTTCATATTAACACTTTGAGAAATATTAGATGAAAACCCATCTGAAACTCTTAATTGCTTAAAAAATAAGCAAAACAAGTGCTTTTCAACTGTAGATAAAGTGTAGGATGCAATGGGCAACTCAAGTTTGTCCCCCTTGCGAATTGGATGCAAATCTTGTCTAATTTTCAGAGCTTCCAAATCAAGACGAGCTTGGATATTGTCCTTAGTCTTACCCTTCGTATTCATAATTGTCTTGACTATATTCTCACATATGTTCTTTTCAATGTGCATCACATCCAGATTGTGTATTAACAAAAGAGAACTCCAATACGGAAGTTCAAAGAAAATACTTTTCTTATTCCGATTATCACCTCTGTTTTCATGTGAAATTTTCACCTTTCTTTTAACATCTTTAGTCAAGATGATTCCTTCAAGGTCATTCACTTGAGCAAGCACATCACCACCTGAAAGTGAAAGTGATGGTGATCTTACCTCTTTGGTTCCATCAAACAAACTTTTATTTTTTCTCCATTTATGGTTGCTATGAAGATAACGTCGATGACCCATATAACATTGCTTTTCACCATTAGCTAACCTCATAGAACAAGTGTCTTTGTTACAACAAGGATGTGTCATCTTACCTTTGGTACTCCAACCAGACAGATTCCCATATGCTGGAAAATCATTTATTGTCCACAATAAAGATGCATGCAATTTAAAATTTTGGCGAGTTGAAGCATCATATGTTTCAATGCCTAGTTCCCACAACTCCTTCAACTCTTCTATCAAAGGTTTAAGATAGACATCAATAGCATCTCCCGGACCCTCGGGACCTGGTATGAGACTTGAAAGAATAAAATTAGATTCTCTCATGCACATCCATGGAGGCAAATTGTATGGAATGAGTATTACTGGCCAAATGCTGTATGATTTTTTTGAATGAGTAAACGGTTCGAAACCATCACTAGCAAGAACAAGTCATACATTTCGAGGTTCAATGGAAAAATCTTTATGCAAATCATCGAACGACTTCCATGCCATAGAATCAGCTGGATGTCTCATCAGTCCATCATCTACTCTTTTTTCATGATGCCATCTCATTAAAGAAGCAGTTTTTTTAGACATGAATAACCTTTGAAGCCTTGGCTTTAAAGGAAAGTAACGCAAGGTCTTCACTGCTAATTTCTTACCATTGTTTCGAACTTTGGTTTCCTCATTATGACTATTTTCTTTCCATCTAGAAGCACCACATATTTTGCACATGTTAGACTTATCTTCTTCCTTCTAATACATCATACAATCATTTTTACACATATCTATTTTTTGATAAGAGAGACCAAGATCTTTAATATTTTTTTTGAATCATAATAGGATTCTAGCAAATTTGATCCGATTGGGAGTATTTGTTTCAACAGCTGTAGCAACATATCAAATGATTAATTACTCCATCGACCAATACTCTTAATGTGTAATAGTTTGACAAGCACAGATAATTTTGAGGTGTCACAACCTGGATAAGTTGGTTGCTCAGAGTCTTTTAACAATCTGTAAAATTTCTTTGCTTCATCATTCAGTTCCTCTCCATGTTTACTCTCACTTGATGAACCAATTTAAGATCCACTTCCGTAAAAACCATCCATGTTAGGATACAAATCCCTTAAAATTTCATCACAATCACTTCTTTTCGATTCTTCATCATCAGATGAAGAGTCACCAAGCCTTTCACCATGGTGATACAAAGTTGTATAATTTGGGATTATTCCATTCACATTTAGATGCATTTCAACCACTTCACAAGATCCATAATCAGTGTTATTACACTTCACACATGGACAACGAATACTATTCTCTTCACTTGTCTTCTTAAAAGCATAATTCAAAAATTGTTCAACTCCAACCTTGTATTTTTCATTGAATCGATCATTGAAAAAAATCATCCATTCCTTACTAGGTGCCATTTTCCTTTTACAAGTATGAATTCTTGCTCAAAAGAATCTGCAACAGATTTAGAGGCAACACAACAAAAAGTTATGTTTTGTGAAGCTAAAAAATGATACTTTCAGCTTACTATTATCATAATACAACTTTCAATTATGCTATCATATTTTATAATAAACTAAACAATTATGCTATCATATTTTATAATTAACGCAGACATATTTTATATCTATTAATAGTAGCGCTTCAAAACCCAATTTTCGCATATATGAAAGTAATTTTCAGGATTTACGAGTTGTTTGTACAACTTGTATCACTAGAGCTTTTGCAATAGTTAAAGACCACTTTAGTTGCCCAATAATTCAAATCCCTCCTATCACTATAATTTTTGCAAGGATTTAAGCGTCTTCAATTGCCTGATATATTGCAGCATATTATCTCTCAGAAACAGTTGTAGCAGCTTTTACCATCGATTACTATAACAGCTTAATGGGATCATATTTTAAAAAGTGGGGTGGTAAAGGACAGATAGAACAGATTCGAACCAAAAATTTCAGATTTCCCGGTTTCGGACCAAAAATTTCAGATTTCCCAATTTCAGATTTCACAAACAATCAAAGGTTACGAATTTTGAATAATAATAAAAAATTGGTGGTCTACTGGACGGAAGCTTATGATGTTATTGGAACGATGGGGAACGTGATTGGGTGAAATTCTGGAGGTGGTGACATTAGCTACTTGTTGCACAGCCTCTTCGAGTAAAGATAAAATAAGGAAACCTAACAACTAATCTTGCTGCTCCCAAAGCAAAAATTCTGGATTCACGGTATTTTGAACTCAAATGTGTTAATCTAATTTGGCATCTTTATCTAAAATTAGCTAAACGTGTAATAATAGTGATATTCTTTGACCATTAAAACAAGATAAACGAGAAAATAAGTTAAATTTCAGATTCAGAATGAGCGCAAATCTCTATCGGAGAAACGCGATGGCGGAGTGCAAATCGACTTTTCACTGAGAGAGGCAACCTTACACGTCTTCCACAAACGCCGCCGCTAGGATTCCCCTTCTCTCAGTCGCACCGAGTATGAGAGAGCACCGAGAATGAGATAAGCGATTATGAGAGGCGAGAATACCTGTTGGTGAGAAAAAAAGTCGAAGTCGGAGGGGAGGGGAGGGGAAGGACGTTTACACCGATTATAAATTGAATGTTAGAAATATAATTGTATTTGGGGTAAAATATATTTTTATTTTTTTAATAAAGAAAAATAAAAATGCATTATGTAGGCGCCTAAAATCTGTAGGAGTAATTGGAGGGAAATAATTTTATACATGGCGCCTAAAATCTGTAGGCAATTATGAGAGGGATTTTTTTGTATTCAAATTATAATGACGGGATTAGTTATCTATAGCTACGAAATTGTGAATTCGTCACTAATAATTTAACTCTTTAATAATGGTTTGTTTACCCTCATAAAAACTTCAAAAATTATGTTTTAATTAGTGACCCATTTTTCATACCTTCATTAAATTTTTGTCATTATAAATCAATTTTCTTGTAGTGTATGGCTTGTGATTGTTGTGGGGGAATTGACGAGACTTTTGGTGGAGAGATAGTGATTGAAGGTTCAACAACAGAAACATTTGGAAAAATAGTTTATTTTGCTGAGGTGGAGGGTAGCAGAACTATATCTTGAATGGTCTGGGAACCTGACTGCTCTACCTTTTCAGTTTGTCTTGAGACAGACTGTTGAAGAGTCTCAGTGGCCTTCTTCTTCTTGCTATCAGCTGGGAATACCAGCTAATGTTCATCTTCCCACACTTTTACTTTCATCTAGAAAGAAATAAGATACAAATCTAATTGATTGATGACTGCAATGTCATCAAAGGCAATTGGACAAATAGGATCACAATTTTTTCTTCTTTCAGCATTATTGCTGTCAGCTTCTTGATCTTCATCAGGTTTACCAAGTATAGGAATCTCTGAATGGCTTCTGATATGTTTTGAGTCTTGGTAGCCTTGAGAACACTCTTCTCCCATCAAATTTCTTTATCTAATGCATTATTATTTTCTTCCCTTTGGATGATGATGTTGAAAACTTGGAATCAAGTCCTCATCTAGTGGAATGAGGACCTAATATTGTCATGTTGAAAACTATAAAATCCCTTCATTTTCCCATGCACCTAAATCTGTATTTTACTCAATCCCAAACCCTAATATTGTCATATTCTCAGAAAACCCTATTTTACCCTGCGGATTTGTAGGGGGTTAAATCCATGCACGTAAAGTCACAACTGTTTCAGTCAAAACTATCTTTTCCATTTGATAGCAACACTCATTCTTACAAGTCACGTAATCTAATGGCCACAAGCCTTCCTAATTTTATTTTCATATAATAATACATCCAATTTTATAAATTATAAAAAGTATTAAAAAAAATTATATTTTTTGTTGGATTTAGATTTTTTTTTCATTTATATTTGTTTTAAAATTTTACTTTTTTAAAAAAAATTACCTAGTGTCAACGAAAATTGTTGATATAACATAAGATGTTATTGACATATTCTATTTCAAATCATTACTATGATGAAAAATACAATTAATGGATAAAATACGAAATAATTGATATATTCGACATCATATCAAACTAAAAAAATAAAATATAAATTTGTGTAATAAGATAATAAATTTATTGTCAGCAAAATAAAAAATAAATTTTTTTTTCTTCAAATTATAAGAGAAACATGTAATTTCACCTAATATTAAATACCCATAAAGAAAAAGTTAGACAGAGGGGATAACCCCTGTCAAATTGGCTATGGTCGAAGTTGATTCGATCTGTTCTTGATTCCATCTTAAATTTACTTTAACGTGTAATAACATTCGGCACCATTCATTTACTTTTTTGACACCAAAAATGATGAAACTTAATTCTAATGAATAAACCTCATCTGAATCTTATTTTCAGATTAATATTTATGAGATCAATCGATATGATTCATATTTTTAGTTAAATGTAATATCTTTAATGTAAAAATAATATTTTTTTATCAGTCAGATCAGATATCTGTATCACAAAATTTACATTTGAAAAAATTTATGTGAATTGTGATATACATTTAATATGATCAATTGTAGGTGTGCATATATTGGGACATGTAAAATAAACATTATTCAAGTGTAAGAAATCATTATGTTTGCATTTAAGTACCTTATGACTTTTCTTTGATTTTCTCCCTTAAAAAAGTAATTAACAGCAGTTGTTGTACGTTGATCATGAAGGGAAAATAATGTTGAAAACTTGGAATCAAGTCCTCATCTAGTGCATAGGAAAATGAAAGGAAAAAAAATTTCTAGTACTTTTTAAGAAAACGAGTAGTGGACGTTTCACTTACCCTTACCCATGATCATACACTTCGTGTTGTATGAAAAATGATCTTGGGTCCTTCGAATTTTATCAGAACAATTAACAATTGTGCTTGAATTGTCATGTGTCCTGAGCAGACACTATCCAAGCATCAAACTGAATTCTTCAGCCCTTCTTGCTTATTGATTTGAAATCACAAATAAAATCAATTGTTAATCCAATCCTATTTAGGTCTAAACGGGGTTAGTCCCTTAAGAATCTACACTTTGATCAGTCTGATTGGCCGAACACTCTATTTGTTTTGAAAAGGATTGTGCAAAAAATACGTGTATGTGATGCTTTGTCATGTGCATTAAAAGAAAATTTTTATTTTGCCTTTTGTCATCATTGGTCTACATGTATCTCTTCTAAAAAGACATACTGTTATGGTATCAGTAGAGCTTACCCTTCTTGAAGTTATGCCTTACCGAAATAACTCTATTACTAGACCAGTTGGACTTAGTTTGGTAACTCTCTTGCGTACAACCTATACCAAATTTTCTTCTTTTGCTCATTTGTTCAACTGGTTTTCGATTTGAACATTCTACTCCTGATATTCATATATTGTGTAGCACTAAAAAAACTAATGAATTTTAGTGTTCCTTTGTTTAGGAACACCTAAGTATTGCTATCATTACTACTGAAGTCGAGACTAGTCTTGTCTCCTGATGGCTTTTGCAGCTCTTGCATTTTCATTTCGCGTGACTATTCTTAGTTAAGATACGTATTTTTTTCTAGTCAAAGCCTTGATTTCCTCAAAATATTGAGATAGTCTCTTATTCTCATTTATCATATCCTGAAGTGAAGTGAAAAGATCACTTTGTGTAAAATTAGTTGAGTTGAAATCAAATACTTCTTCATTGGTAAATTCCAACTCAGCATCTGCCATGAGGCATTGCTCTTCTTCTTCATCACTCCCACTGGTTGATAATTTTGATTCAGATGAGTCAGAATCTGGGCACTTGGCCTTACTAGCCACATGTACTTTCTGATATATTTTCTTTATGAACGATTTTTTGTCATCTTTGAATCTTGTTATGAGATATGTTGCCCTTGTAAGTTGGTCTTCTCTCATCCATATTCGTTCTAGGACAATCATATATGAAATGACTGACTTTACCATAGTTGAAACATGCATTGTCCTCATCAGTGGACTTTTTCTTAAGGTGATTTCTTTTGTTAATGCTTTAAATATTTGTGTTGATTATTCCATAGAAAATTGCCAAATTTTTTCACGAATAATGACATTGCATCATTACTCAACTGCTCTACTGACTTCTATTTCGAGATGGATTGATTAGTGGATGTAGCAGTCATAGCCTTGGTCATTTTTGCAGTCGATTCACCATCTGTTCTCGATTCCAATTCAAATACATACGCTTTAAGATCTGTGAATAGATCATGCAGTTCAAGCTTGTAAGATCCTTGGATTATCTCATAACCATTTTTTTGACATCCCGTTCTCTCGGGAATGCCCTCATTAATTTCAAAGTTGTTTTTCAGTTGACAAATTCTTTACTAGGAGCATCCAGTTGTATTATAATGATGCTCACTCTTTTATCAAAGCATAACATTGAATGATCGACCTTATTTTCATGTTGTCAAACTTCTATATCACAACAGAGAGTTTATTCTCCTTGGTCTGATCATTTCCTCACACGAGTGGATCAGTTTCTATTAAATATAATTGACAGTGGAATACATCTTGATTTTGCTAAAAAAAAATTTATCTAGCATTTGTACAAAATATTATTCGAAAAATTATCCAAATTTCTTTTCTTTGCCGATCGAAGTCATTCATGTCTTTTCTATCATGTACGGAGCATCTTTTGTTTTTGCAATGACAACATTGGCTTTAATTATTTTCATTTGTCCGTCTGTAATGATGTATCATAGATCATCATCTTGTGCAGTTGAATAAGCCTATATCCTGATCTTCCATTCATCAAAGTCCTTTTTGGAAAACATGAGAATTTTATTGAAGGAGACCATTTAAATGATTAGTGTTCAAAGAAACTATTTAATCTTCTCTGATACCACTTGTTGGGATCGGGAAATTTGTTCAAGGGGTAAATAAAAAATCTCAAAAAAGTCTGAAAATAATACGTTTAGGTTAGCAAAACATAATTGAAATTCTCATCAGTTGTTTATCAATAAGCCAACAGTTGGGTACTGCGTGAAAAAAAGATTCATTGAACTAGTTTAAACTTAATAAATGAAAACACTGATGAACAGTTATGCTACAAAACTGAAAGCAAAATAAGGTAACTAAAAATCCAAATGCACAAATATGTTTATGGATATTCGAATAATTGAATAACTGCTATAGCACTTTTTCTTCCTCTAATGAATGATTTTCACTAAAATTATTTGATAATTACAACACCTTGCAACTTTCTACTTCGGTGGGACTTGGCACCACCTAATTGCAACTCTTAGTATTCTCACAGTTGAATCAAAATTATCAGTAAGACTTCTTACTGACAATTATAAGTATTTTTCAATAAAAAAATCTAAGCACAAATGATCTTTAATGATTAGAACATATACTCGATACTCAGAAAATTCACTTGTTCAAGATTTGAAGATTAGAGGATTGGAGATCCCTGAGAGACCCGACTGATCTATTTATAAGCTTCAATTGAAACAGTCGTCTTTTTTAATCAAATAGTTGTTTCCAAATATAGACGTTGTTGTTGTCGTCATGTCATCGTCCTATCTGAAAAATCATACACTTTGGTTTATGCATGGACTCTGACATTCTAAGAGTCCTTTAAATCATCAACCTTATTAATTCACCAAAAAATAATTGATTTAATATTCACCATATTATGTAATTTTTTTTTCCAACTTATGTAATTTAATTTTCATTAAATTCACTTTAAATTATCCGAACTAACTGTTTTATATATTAATTTCCTAGTTTTTAGCTTATATTTATCGAATTATTATTTAAAAAAATAAATGTAATTTTAAAAAATAAATGTAATAAAATTTAAATACTAATTTAATTACAAATCTTAAATTAAATATATTAGTTAAGATTATGTAAAACACATGAACTTATAAAATAAGCATAACTGAAAAATATAAATAAAAATATGTTAATTGACAGTAAGTCTCATAAAAAAAATGTTTGAAATGTTTATGATAATCGAGATTTTTTTTTAGATAAAGTATAATTTTTAACTTTTAATGTGTCACAATACTCGTCACTGTAAGTCGGACCAAGTACAGTGAGATCAGCTTAAGATCTCCCTATGAATAATAAGATTCCACTCTTTCTGTAAACTCATATTTAATTAACTTTATGATAACATTTATTAATATTAACTAATGTTTTGGTGAGATTATAAAATTAACTAACTTTCATTTCTTCATAGATTTATGAATTTATTAGTAGTTGCCTTTTTATTAAAATAAAACTTTATAACATCTCAATTATATTATTTTTTCTTATTGCATTTAGAAAAACCAGGCTTAACTTTTCGAATTTCTAGACTTAGAAATCATAAAAAAAGTCATATCGTCAAATTGTTTGTCACTATAATTATAAACCAAACTTCGTATATAAATATATAGATTATCTCTGTTTCTTTTGATTCTTTACGTATCACAAACTCTACATTAAATTTTTTAATCATTTATAATCTTATATACTTGTGCATCATCTTATTTCATGTGCTGGTAATTATCAAATAATTTATTGTTATCCTCTCTTTGTTTTGGTTGTTAATATTTTCGTAGTATGTTAGTAGATTAAATCAAAATTAATTGACTAAATATATTAACAAACACATGGATTTTTTCACGAAACCTATACTTGTTAGAAGTTATATTATTCGACAGATATCACAAACAATAAAAATATCAGAATAGGATGTAAAATAGTAATTTGTGTTTTATAGGAATTAGGTGTTGTGCCAGATGTTACAATATCTCGGACAACATGCAGCGGAATATTGTATTTTGTAACACAAATTGACTTTAAATAAATAGATGGACGAGATTAAATATGCACACATTATGGCAAAAATATATCACTAGAAAACCAAACTGTTTACAAAAACATATCACTAGTGATTATAGCAAAAGTCAATTTCCTCAACAAATTGAGAAAATAAATAGCTTTCTAAAACAAATAACCAGAATAAAATGTTAACAAGAAAGCAAAAACGTGATGCCAAAAGGGAATCCACGAAAACGATCTTCAGCCAACTTCTTTATGGATGTTGTCTGCAGATATTCCCAACATTCAAGGCAACACGCGATCAACACTCTTAAACAGCAACGGCTTCGAGAATTATTTGGATCTGAAAATCTCCACTTCGTGTATGTATGTATGAACGATATATAAGCCACCGTTCACCAATGTCCTTGACCTCTTATTTATTGATGAATACTTTTATCTCCACAAAGAAACCTATAGCACAAGGGAAGTAAGAGTTTTATTAGGAATAAACTCTTTTTTAAACACCAATATCATATCTTATCAATAAATAACATATCTTCAAATATATTTGAGTGGTTATCTCATTATCAAAGAAAGGCAAAATCATATTAGATATTTACTTAGTCAAAGCAACAAGAAAAACATGTTCTTAGTCAAGAAATATATCAATTAAATTCGAAAATAATATTTCCTTTCAATCTCCCCCTTTTTGCCTTTCTTGGACAAAATGAGATCAAACACATTTATCCTTGTTTAGTTCAAATCAACTCCCCCATCAACTCCCCCTGAGTTAAAGACTTTCTCTCCCCTTGAATAAAATATTGTTAGCAAGGGTGTTGTTAGTAGAGTTGGCAACATTCAGAACAACACCTGCACAGACTTTTGTTATTTGCATCCGGAACATAATAACACACTAAAGGGCCTAACAACACAAAAAATAACTAAATATTAAAAGAACTAGAGACAAAACCAAGAACACATTCAAAACTAAGAACACATTCAATCATCTTCCTCTTCATCATCCGCATCATCCTTGGTCCCTGATGGACCAGCTGGGGTTTGATCATCTCCATCTCCCCTTTTTGTTCGGAAAAGACGGCGACCTCCAGGAGAAGCCGAAAGTTGGCAGCCACAACCTGATAATAAGCAATATCCGCATTGGCTTGATCCACCATAGCCATAGCCTGATCAATAGCAGCCCTGGCTTGCTCCACCTTTGCCAAGGCGTGAGCAACGTGAGCTTTGGCTTCCGGAACCGAGATCATGATATAGTCAGTAGGCTGGGAAGGAGCAGGAGGGCTCGGTGGTGGCTCCATAGCAGGTGGTGCACTAGAAGATGCACTCCATGGTAGATCTATTCGGCGATTGCCCTTGAAGAATGCAGGAGCAATCTTGAGTGTATCACTGGTGGTGGAATTCGTCGAGGGTGTCCAGTTTCGAATAGCCAGCTTGTGTAATACTGAGTAAAAGGATGTCAACTTGGCAGCTGATAGCTTCTGTGGATGTGCTGGGAAATGAGTAATAAGACCCCCAGTGAGAGTGGAGGTGACTTCATGGATGTCAGGAAGGAGTCCGTCTTCGGAATTAGTTGGTGTATTGTAATGCAGATTGACAGCAACAGGATTGAAATAAAAAATTTGGTTACGAACAAATACTTTCCCATATTTATCTGACCTCTCATCACCTACCCCAGGTGATAGGTTTGCATAGAACTCCAGAACAGGTTTCTGGCAAAAAGGTGTAACCGTAGAGACAGTTGAGAGAAGCTGGGCTTGCTTGAGGAATGCGATCAAGTTCTGTCTGTCAAAGGCATCCGTATCAATGTTCCTTTCTTCAATGAATTCACGATGGGCATAAAGGTGCCACTGAGCAACTGCGTGCTCAGTGTAGAATTTGGTAGAGAATGTAGTGTCCAAGTCATAATCACTGAGGTCAGTGTTGTCCTCAGTGTGGACAACATCCTCAGCAACAACCTTTTCCAGAGGCTTGTGTTCTTCAGGGATGTCATTTACCTCAGCAGGGTTATCAGAAGAACTGCTGGATTCAGTAGAACTTTCAGATTCTTGGGAATTCACAGGAACAGCAGAAGTTTCAGCTTTTAGATTTTTCAAGTTGGCCATAAACTGGGCCAACGTGATTTCTTCCTCTCTAGTGGGTGAGGGCTGTCGTGGAGGAACATGGAGTGCTTCTTCATTGGATTCAGTGGCTTCGCTGGAGGAGGTACTACTGTCCTTCGGTGGAGTGACAGTTTTCTTGCGAGCTACAAATTCGTAATTCGCATCATCCGAGTCATCCCCCGAAGTATTCTCTTGGTCAACAAGAGATGGTCGACTCGGCCCTTCTCTTTTGTGACGAAACCGCTTGGATGTAGTCAAGTCAGGATTACGCCTGTCGTTTTGATCTTCTGACTAGAGGAGGAGGCGGGCATGCCTTATTGACAGCAGCAAAATCCAGTGGATTATCGAGATCAATTTCATTCCCAGGCTCACCTGGGGCAATTACTTCCAAGGGCACGACTTCTTCAACAACAAGTACCAATGGTAGAGGCGGTTCGACTGTGGGTGTTGCAACAGATGTTGTCTCGTTAGGGGCAACATCTTCTGTGTGTCCCATTTCACTCCGAATGTCATGGGGATCAAACCCTTTCCCTGCCATTTAAATTTGTGGTATTGTGTGAAGATTAAAGTGGGAAAGACGAAGAGTGCAGAAAAATAAACACAGAGGTAGATTGCGAGAGAAAAATACGAAAATCTGAGAGGCAATTATGAAGAAAATGACAAATTGACGGTGTAAATCATGAGGATAAGTATAAAAGAACAGTGCAACGGTAACAACACATTTGGTAACTGATTTAGTCTAACGGTAAAGAAAGAACGAAAAAAATAGCCGTTAAACATTACAGGCAATTACTGAGATGGTTTTTGTACAAAATTATTTCAAAAATTCCAAAGATAACTCCACATCGAATTTTTGCACCACTAGACATAAAAAATCATATAGATTAGAAATTGTTGCAAAGTCTGGAATTTCATCGCGTTTTACTTTGTTAAAATACTCATGTCCTTTTGGCACAGCAATATTCACGATGATATGTTTATGCATGACCTATTTATGCCTTATAACAGAATGTAACAAAAATAGAAACATGAAACAAGTATGAGATATGTTTACAGATGAGGTGTTGTCACAAATGTTGGCAACATCTTCGTCAACACGTCCAATTCCTGAAAATAATTTTGATTTCCTCCTCACACTTAGGAACTTAACTATTTTCTGATCATAGAAGTGGTAGCTACCACACTAGAATAACGGTCTTCAATGGACTCCTTTAGGTAGCTTTTTCCATTTTCTTCTATTTCTGTGTTAATATTTAGAAGGGCTAGCTCCCACACTTAAAGTCCAGCCTTCATTGGGTTACTTTAGGTAGCTTTTTCCATATTTCCTTCTAATCACAGACCCAACAATATTAAAAATTATACCTTAATCTCTCGGGTTACTTGTCACATGGATTAGAAATAAATGACCATTCTTGAAATCTTTAGTGACAAAGTTCACAAGTATAAGTGTGAAGTTTTTAGAATGTAACAACGAATTGTAAGTGCATCAGAAAACTATGCTACACAGTTTCAACACAACATATCACAGTATGTATGAAAATGCAGAATGTCTAATGCTTAAAAATGCACGTGCATGTTAGGTGTTGTCCTAGATGTTGTAACATCTGAGACAACATCTATGAATGATCAGGCAGAACACATGCTGAGAGATTTCCTAAGGTTGGAGAACCTCTCAAAGTCTAATACTTTTGTGAATATGTCAGCCAATTGGTTATTTGTATCAACAAATTCCATTCGAATCAATCTTTTCTCTACTAGATCTCGAATAAAGTGATGACGAATGTCAATGTGTTTAGTTCGAGAGTGTTGTACTGGATTTTTCGAAAGGTTTATTGCACTAGAATTGTCACAGTACACCACTAAGGGTTCACTCTTAAATCCATAATCTTCTATCATTTGATTCATCCACAAAAATTGAGTGCAACCACTTCCAGCTGCCACATATTCAGATTCAGCAGTTGCAAGTGAAACACAGTTCTGTTTTCTACTATGCCATGATATCAAGTTATTCCCAATATAAAAACAGCCTCCAGAGATACTTTTTCTATCATCCAAATACCCTGCCCAGTCAGCATCTGAGAACCCTACTAAATTCGAGTTGGTGTCGTGAGTATACCATAATCCTAAGTCAATTGTTCCGGCTATGTATCGTAGAATGCGTTTTACGGCTTTTAAATGAGAAATCTTAGGATTAGATTGGTATTTAGCACACAGGCAAACACTAAACATTAAGTCAGGGCGGCTAGCAGTTAAGTACAGGAGACTTCCTATGATGCTGCGGTTATAAGGTGTTGTCAACATTTTCGGCAGCATCATCTTTGGATAATTTTTCATTTGAACCCATAGGTGTCTTCATGTGCTTGGTGTTTTCATTAGCAAATTTCTTTATCAAATTTTTAGCATACTTACTTTGACACAAAAAGATGTTATCATGCATTTGTTTGATTTGCAAACCAAGAAAGAAACTTAGCTCACCAACCATGCTCATTTCGAATGTGGCTGACATGCACGCAACAAAATTATCAGCATGCTTTTGAGATGAGGAGCCAAAGATTATATCATCAACATAAACTTGACAAATAAGAATTTCACCTTTGGATTTCTGAATAAAAAGGGTATTGTCTACCTCACCTCGTTTGAAGCCAATTTCAAGAAGATATTCTGTTATCTGTCATACCGTGCACATGGTGCTTGCTTCACACCGTAGAGGGCCTTTTTCAACTTGTACACATGATTCAAATTATGTGGATCTTCAAATCCTTTAGGCTGTCTGACATATGCTTCCTCACACAAGGTACCATTCAAGAATGCACTTTTGACGTCCATTTGAAATAATTTGATTTTCATGTAGCATGCAATGGCTAGCAGAAGCCGGATTGACTCAATGCGGGCAACAGGAGCAAAGGTCTCATCAAAATCAACCACCTCAACCTGTGTTTACCCTTGAGCAACCAACCTTGCTTTGTTTCGAATGATGTTCCCTGACTCATCAGTTTTATTTTTAAAAATCCATCTAGTTCCAATTATATTGACGTGGTCAGGAGGTGGAACTAGATCCCAAACATCATTTCGAATTAATTCATCAAGCTCATCATGCATAGCATTGATCCAAAACTCATCTTTTAAGGCTTCGTCAACATTTTTAGGTTCGCATTGAGATACAAAGCATGAAAATCTAACCTGTGAGTAAGCCGATCTGATGCATATAAGTCCAGCCATTTTTCGGTAATCGACTTTCTCTTTCTTTCGAGTTTGGACTTCACCTTCCACACTTCCAATTATTTGAGATGATGGATGATTTCTCTGAATCTTAGTCGGTATATTCTTTCCATCATGTGCTGTGTCATCATCACTATTTGCTTCGTCCTCAACTTCAGTGACTTCAGTGTCATATGTTGTGCTAGGTGTTGCAACATCTGGGGCAACACCTGCATTTTCCAGTATGGTCGGGTTTTCCAGAAGATCATCAACGTCATCCTCAATAGTTTTCTTCTTGAGATCTGCAAAATCATAAAAAACAACATTAATTGATTCCATAATAGTCCTTGTTCTTAGATTAAACATACGATAGGCTCGACTATTAGTGGCATATCCTAAAAACAGACACTTTTCACTCTTTGAATCGAATTTAGCAAGTTGATCCCTGTCATTTAAAGTGTAATAGATGCATCCAAAATATGAAAATATTTGAGATTAGACTTCTTTCCCATGATTATCTCATAAGATGTCATGGTTGAGCCACTTCTCAAATACTACTCTGTTTGAGATATGACAAGCCATATTTAGGGCCTCTGCCCAAAAACGCTTTGAGATATTCTTTGAGGTCAGCATCACCCTTGCCATTTCTTGAAGTGTTCTGTTTTTCGTTCGGCAATCCCATTCTGTTGTGGAGTTTTTGGTGCCGAAAACTCGTGTGAGATACCTTTCCTGTCACAAAATGATGCGAGTGAAGAATTCTCAAATTCCTTACCATGGTCAGTCCTGATTCTTCTTACCTTCAAACCATGAAAGTTGATTCTTGTGACCAATTGTTTAAACACACTGAAGGTATCTGATTTCTCCCTAATAAAATTAACCCATGAAAACCGTGAGAAATCATTAACACATACGAAAGAATATTTCTTACCTCCAAAGCTTTCGACTTCTATAAGACCCATAAGATCCATGTGAAGTAACTCAAGACAGCGTGTTGTCCCAGATGTTGCCAACACCGGGTGTGACACACGAGTCTGTTTACCTTTTTGACATTCACCGCACACAAAGGGTATTCCAGATGAAAGATTGGGCATACCTTGCACTGCCTCGTACTTACTCAGATTCTTCAAGGTTTTCAAATTAACAAGGCCGAGTTTTTGATGCCAAAGGTCAAGTTCAGTGATTTGTGCCCGTTTGCATGACAGTTTTTCACCAATTTGGTAGCAATTGTCTGAGGACCTTGTACCTGTCATGATGCATATGTTAGATTCATCAAAAACTTCGCACATATGCTTATTAAACTTAACATGCAAATTATCATCGCATAATTGACTTATGCTTATCAAGTTTGAGTTTAGTCCTTCAACATGGAGCACATTGTGGAGCTTTGGTAGTCCTTCAATGTTCAAAGTTCCCTTTCCAACAATTTTTCTTTTAGCTCCCCCTCCATATGTTACTCTGCCATATTTTTGTTCAACATAATCGATGAGATATTCTCTTGACCCTATCATATGGCGTGAGCTTCCACTATCGAAGTACCAGTAACCTGCAGTGTTAGTTTTTAATGAAGTATAAACACCATTGCAGTGAATTTTTACCTTTGGTACCCATTCCTGCCTTACTGTAGGTCGATTCTTGGAGGTGTTGCGGAAAGTATTGTGCAACATCTGAGGCAACATCCGGCTTGACTTTTGGTTCATGAGGTCGTCCCTGAGTTTAAAACAATATGGCCTGATATGTCCAGTCTTAAAGCAGTAATGGCATACATACCTTCGTTTTCTCTTCTTAGGAACAGGTGCACTAGGTTGTCTTTTCGGTGGGAAGCTTTTGGTTGAAGGTGTAGATTGTGGCGGTGTGAATGTTTCAGTTTTTCCTTTCACAAAGACAGTGGATTTTGAAGATTCACCAGTTTCATGCACACTATCTTTGAACCCTAGACCCTTCTTGTCATCTCTTCCCATCGAAACTATGGATTCGATCTTTGATGTTCTCGAATTAAACTTGGACAAGGTTTCAGTTGCCTTTTGAAGTTCTTCTTTGGTCTTTCCCATTTCTAAGTCCTTTTTCCTCAGAACTACTTCAAGTTTGGCAACTACGGCTCTTAGATCAGTGTTTTCCTTTACAAGAGTAAGTTAAGCTTGTTTCTTTTGGTTCAATCCTCAAACAATTCTTCATAAAGCTTTTGAACACTCTCAAGAGTCATCTCTTCATTATCAGCTTCTGATTCATCATCTTCACTCGAATTTCCAGAAGTTGTGGATTTCAAACACACAGATTTTTTGCAGATGTTGCGGTCAGGTGTGGCAACACCTAGGGCAACACCTAAAGGATTCACCTGCAGCCTGCGATTTTCTGTCAATAATGCAGTCAAGGAGGCGAGGTTGAGTGTAGTTTCGAAATACGTAGGAGCAAATGCATTGTAGTCGGGAATTTACAGTTTTCCTACGAGTGAAGATATCCTATGTGATCTAATGAGTTAATAGTACAAGGAGTCTCTGGCCAGAACAATAAATGTACCTCAGGAAAATGTGTTTTCTTAGTTGCACATACCATGCCACTGTTAGTACTCAAATATAAATTACGTCGTTATCGAATTCATATGCAACTCTCGATATACCAGTTATTGCAGATTCGATCATGATATATATGTTGGAGAGAATATATTGTACGCTAATTATAACTTAAGGTTATTGCAGGCACTGTCAGCGATAACTAGGGTATTAGAGGGCGATACTACTAGATGTTTTTACCATGATCCCATGGGTACCATAAAAAATAACTAATAACATTCTTTATCAAGGAGTTAATGAAAAGAATGAGGCTAATTAGGATAAGCTCGAATAAGAATAAATGTTATTCTGAATCACATGGAGATGTGAACCCATGGCTAGCCGAATCCCTGAACCATTGACGGTCACACAAGTATCGGACTCTGCGTTCCCGTTGAGAAAGTCAAAGTTCAAAGAATTGAATTTGGCTAATATAGTTTGATGGAAATCAAACAGGATTCTTATAAAGGAGTTTATAAATTATCTCTGTGAGATGGAAAAATGTGAAACGTCTGCTATTCTTTTTACTTAAAAAGTACTAGAAATTTTTTTAATTGAATTTAGATCGTTAATTGTGACTTTCTTCATCTTCAAAAAATCGATGGATCCATCTACATGTAGCCACAGTACTGGACGGCACGGACACCAGCAACACTCTCATTGGTCAACTGGGCCTTGGCCTATCCTCATCGAATGGAAATTCGATCGTCGTGCTCCCTCTGGGGCCTTTTCCCTCACGATATCCTCATTCTTATCCTCATATCCTCAATAGTCACAATTACTTCACTTTCTTCAACGTTTTACATTTTCATCACTTTATAAAATCATGCATTTAATATCATTTTCCTTTTAAAAACAAGCATGTAACATATCCTTTTAACTTTATCGTTCATCATAAATTCCATAAATGAATCACAAAATTCCATAAACCTTTAAAATAAACATTTTAATATATAAAAATCCTTAAACATTTAAGATAATCATAATAGCATATAAAACAGCATTCAGAGCACTGCCATGACGTTTACTAAATTTCAGGTGTAAAATTACCGGTTTACCCATAGACGTAAAATTTCACGCTTTTGACTTTCTCTTAATTTTCTTGACTCTAACATGTCCCAAATAATTATTTAAGCATAAATTAATTTTCCCAAAATTTTATTTAGCTTAAATAATAGATTTTTTAATTAATCCTTAATTATTCACTTTTAAGGGGTTTTAATCCCGAATAATTTCAAACTTTAATATAAAATTTCTAAATTCACAACTTAGACTTTTAATAATTATTTGGCCCTTGTGAACCATGACTCGACCCCCTTGACCCATGTTTCAATTTGTTTTCACCAAGAAAACCTTAGGTTCGATCCTACTTGTTACCCCTTGAGCCAACTTGTGATTCCATCGAGTCAAGCTCGAGCCACCCTGATCCAGACCCTCCCTAACCCTTCTATAGACCATACTGGACCGACATAACCCCATGAACCTGCCCCCAGCCCGAAACCGAAGCCCCAACTCCAGCTGCAAGCAAGGCCGAGCCTCTTAGTGCACATGGACTCTAAGTTTGTGAGCCTAGGACTCTAGCCTTCAACCTAACCCTTGAACCAGCATGATGCGCACCCACCTAGGACCCTTAACCCTTGACCTAGCCCAGCCCGATCCCCCTGACCAAGCCCCTGACTCCCTGCGCGCTGCTGCACCAAAGGCGCGCAACACGTCTCTTCTCGGGTGGGAGTCCTAGCCCAGCCCATGACTCGAGTCCTAGCATGGCTATGACCCTACCCTTGACCCTTAACGGACCCTAGCCAAGCCCTGGCCCCAACCAAAGCCAAGCCAAGAAACCGATTCATGCAATCCGAGCCCTTGACACCCTTCGAGCGATTATGGTTCCATCTTGTTTCTTGTGTTTATGCAGCGTGTGTGGTGTGTGTCTAGGACCCTTGGACGTGTAAAAACCTTGCTTCTACATGTCCTAGTCGTGGCAGCCTCTTTAGATAACATGAAACAAGTTTTTGGAACATCAAACCATGAGTTCATCACAAGCATATGCAATATTTCGAAAATAATAATAAGAATATCATGCTTTTCATACAAACGATATTTAAAACGGTAATACGATGTGATAGACGAGAAAAAGAGATGTATGACGTGCCTTTGCGTTTTAAACGCACGATTTTTCGTTGACGACGAAGAACAACGAGGAGGAGGTCCTAGGCTTGAATTTCCTTAGCAACTTTCTAATTTTTCTCCTCACAATTCAGATGTGTGTGCCGTGTGTTTGGGGTGGAATTATGAAAAGTGGGTGTGAGGCGTGTAACAATGAGGGTTTGGGGTGGGATTTAATATATTATATACTAATTAAATCACTAACAAGACCTAGGCCTATTAAGCAAATAAATTAGGCCTATTAGTTCTTAATTAAAATATTAAAAATAGTTTTATTTAATAAAGTTGGTGAATATATTAGATGAGTTGCCAAAACGTTTATATTTTTGTTGAAAAACCAAAACCAATAAAATTTATGTCCCGACGTATAAAATCACCTAAAAACCTCTTATTTGAAAAAATATGAAAAAGTATCAACCCTATTTTAAATAATTAAAAACAATTATTTAATAAAAATATTTTCTATTTTTTCAGCCATCGGTCTCCGTTCCTCGATCCCAACTCGAAAAATCCTTAAAATACAGTTTTACGCATAATGACAATAAAATCCTATTTAACATATAATCATGCATGTCACACAATCAATTAAGCAATTAAAATAAATTAATTAACCATTTTTCGTATTTCCTAGATTTGCATGCAGTTGAATTACGTCGTCCTAATTTTTGATCTTACAATTCCTCCCCCCTTAAATAAAATTTCGTCCTCGAAATTAGAACTTGCCGAATAAAAATGTAATTTAGAACTTACCGAATAAAAAATTCCAATAAAAATGTAAGTTAGCTTTATTGTTAATCGAAGAAGGAGAGTGAAATTGCCTGTTTTGGTGAAGAAGTTCACTAAACTGGCAACTGACCAATATGGTAAGTGAAAATTTTGATCTTCGAAATTTTCGATTTTCATTATATGAACAGACTTGTATCCTTGATATATAAGCAATGTCAGATCGTCGATCGAGGTTATAATGAGCTCGAAATCATTTATTTAGTGAATTTAAAATTTACTGATTCAATAATGGTACTAGTAGTGGTGACTACTAATATGTGCAAATTCTCATAAAATATTGTAGAGATATCTAAAGTTAATTAACTAATGAGTTAATTATATAATTAATATTTAATTTAATTAATGTGTCTATTCATATATAAATGTACATTTCTAGATATATTAATGTTCATATATATACACTGGAGATATAAAATACGTGTATATATAATATTAATATATCATGCATTATCAAAAGTTGATAAATACATAATATAATAATATTATGAGAATTTTATTTAATGAAAATTAAGAGTCCTTGTGAGATAAAGATTAGAAATCCTGATGTGAGAGAGATTCCTGATCTATAAATATACCTTAAGGGGGCATAAAACATAACCCGAGTTTTTGCACACAAAAGTTCAACAAAATCTTTCCCAATCTCCCAATTAAGTTTCAGCCATCACCATATTCTGGTGAAGAAATTTTCGGCCAAGCCTAACGTTAATACACCGACTCCGAATTTTGTTACTTCTAACGATCTAGTCTCAACGAAAAAATTGTTTGAGATTACTAATGCAATTCAGATAAGGAAAACAGTCTCTGATTGTGGAACTAATTTGACGATCAAAATGCGGAGATCCGTTCGAAGAGAAATACAAGAAAAGCCATCTCCGCTAATCTCGGATTGGTTTGGATTTCAGCGTTTAAAACGTGCAGTATAATAGCTAAACACTCTATGGATGATTGGGTGCGAGAAAACGTGTGCCCCAACAATTTCATTGGAAGAACATAAGCTTGACTCATTCAATTTCCTGAAATTGTGAAGCAATTGAAGTTACATGAAAAAGGAAATTGGTTGATGTTTGTAAGACAAGATATAATTCAATTTATGAGATGTTGAGAACGACAATTGCTTTCAAAAAAAGTTTTTTCCAAGATTTATAGAACGTGAACCAAGCTACTCATTGTCCAGAAGATGATTAGTAGAAATTGCACAATGTCAGCATTTTATGATGCAACCAAAATCAGTTCTGCAATTGAGTATCCTACTACCAACCTCTTTTTAAATGAAGTCTATATGTGAAAGTAGTCTTGGATGAAGAAGCGTTTATCAGAAAACACTGTGAAGAAATTTTTTATAAATATTGGGGTGACTGCAATTTTTTTAATGACTGTTGGTTCAATTTTGGATCCTAGATGCAAAATGCGAGCACTGAAGTAACACATGCTAGAAAAGCTTGGCATCCTCTCTTCATAAGTTTCCTTGCACACATACAAGAGATAATATGTGACATTTTCTTGTTCCTCGCTGCCTCAAATATAAAAGACTTCCCACTTGGCGGTCAAATAGACACTGTCCTCTGCCGAAAATCTATCGAAACTTCATTCGATGTCAGCCAATCCATGCCAAGTATAATGTCAAATTCAGGCATCGGGAGTACGATGAGATTTTCCATAACCACATCTTTGTATAAACGAAGTTCAGATTCTTCACTATGCTCGATGTGACCATTTGATCACCAGAAGAAATTGAAACTTTGAAGCCCAATCTTATATCATCGGGTATAATATTTAGTCGCTTGATGAATGTATCGGATATAAATGAGTGTGTAGCACCTCAATCCATCAATGCGTAAGTAACTACACCTTGAATGAATATCCTTCATACGACGAAGATGTCGTTAAATTTATTTTGTTTTCAAGCTTAAAGGGGCTTCTATCATTATTTTCCCAAAAATTTTGAAAATTAAGTTCTTGAACCTTATTATTTCTTAGAAAAATTGCAATTTCACCCCTTATACTTCGAAATTAATGAATTTTTATCCTTAAAGTTTTCTATTTATTAAAATTATTTACTTTTATTTTCGAAAAATTGCGTTTTGAACACTTATAGATTTTCGAAATTCTCATTTTCACCCTTGGAAGTTTCTAAATTTCATTTCAGGCCCCTTAAACTTCGAAAATTGCAAATTTTGATCCCTACATTTCGGAAATTACCATTGAGTCCTTGAAATTTTCGAAAATTCTCTAATTACCCTAGGATTTTTGGTTTTACCAATTTCAGCCCTTGAACTCTTCGAAATTTTATGATTAGCCCCTTTAAAATTTTCGAATTGCAATTTTGCCTCATGAATTTCTAATTTTGCAATTTGGTCCTCAGATTTTTTTTCGAAAATTTCAATCATACCCAAGATTTTGATTTTTTTTCTCCATTTTAAGCCTTAAAACTTTTATTTGGAATTAAATGCCTCCCTTACATATTTAAGGCTCAATATTCAAGTCCAATTTCTATGGTTTCCATTGTCATCTCTTAATTCCAACTATGGTAGAGCATGCGACCTATTTTTTTCTAGGTTCTTGATCCCAAATCAATTCTCATAACCAATTTAATATTTCATGCAATTAAAGCAATATAAAAGCATTAAATAACTAGGTTACTAGTGATTAGGGTCGTGTCTGGTTCCTCCTCAACTTCTTCAGCATGCATAACATAAGCTCTCCCCACAGTTGGTGCTTTCTTCTTCGGGAATTCAGCAGCTTTATGCCCTTACTCCTTTCATATGAAGCACTTGTAAGTCCCCCACATGCACTTGCCAAGATTTGGACGATCGCATTCCTTGCATAGGGGCATCTCAGCAGGTTTTGGCGCTCCAGGTTGTGGTAGCTTTGGTGGTCCTGGCTTCTTTACTTGACCTTGGGGATTTTGTTGCCCTTGAGGTCTAGGAGGTCCCGAAATCAATATCTTTCAATGCTTTTGCGCTGTGAGCTCTGCTGGTGTTGATGCCTTCTATGCTGCACCTCAAAATCAATAGCTTTCAATGCTTACTTGGCTTGAAATGCATAGGTAGTGGCACCAGTGTAGTCCACCGGTCGCATCATCATCACGTCACGGTGGATAGTAGGTCATAGACCATCCATAAATTGTCTCATCTTCTCAGCAGCGTCCCTAACAATGAGGGGCACAAAGTGACAACCCCTCTCACACTTCTTCACAAATTCAGCCGCAGTCGTGTCCCCCTGACGGAGGCTCATAAACTCTCTCTTCAAACACCCTCGAACATCAACAGTGAAGTACTTTTCATAGAAAATTTCCTTGAAGCGAACCAATGTAAGTGTAGTCAAGTCAATCCCATGCTCCACACCTTCCCACCAAAGGGAAACATCATTTCTAAACATGTAAGTGGCACACCTAACTCTGTCAGCGTCTCCCATATTCAAATAACGGAAGTGAATCTTAAGAGATCTAATCCAACCCTCACCAGCAAAAGGGTCGGTAGTTCCGGAAAATACCTCGGACCGAGCCTCCGAAACTGATCGTAAATGTCATGATGTGGTCTAGGAGCATGCTGAAACTGCTGCTCGAAGAACTGTGCCATGCCCTCCTTTGCACGAATAGTAGCATCCCCATTAGGAGGCGGGGGTGCATTCTCTTGACGATCTTCAGTGTTCTCGGCTTGTCTATCGGTATTAGGTGCGCGTCCAGGAGGCATTATTTCTGAACGTTTTCCAAGTTCTAAACGTAACCAACATGCATTTAAATCTAAAGTTTGTTGGAACATTTAATGTTCGCAATCTTAATTTTGATGTTAACAAAACTTGTTTGTTTGTTTTTAATAATCTACCTTAGTGCGCAGATAGCTGAAACTGAAATAGTCAGTTACAAGCCAAAACTGAAGCTGTCAAAGACGTCAACTGAAGGCATCAACTGATCAACCAAACTAGACTAGTTCTACTGATGTGTTGTAAATGAGTTCAACTGATTGTTCATTTGATAGGTGGTTCAGCAGAAGAACCTCAGATGCCCAGCCAGCCGAAGGAATGTTCAACTGATTAAGAGCCCAACTGAGATCAATTCAACTGAACAAGAGTGAAATCAGTTCAACTGACGAGTCAACTGATTTCACCAGCCCAACTGAAGACCAGTTCAACTGACCAGTTCAGAACATCAGTTAAGAGCAATCAGTTGCAGATCAAGATAAGCTGAACTAAGTGGAATACAGCTGTGCACAAAGGTACAAAAACTTTTGTCCAGTCAAAGGACAATAATGGACGTCGCATCAGAGCTTAAAGAGAAAAGTGTTCCATAAAGAACAAGACAAATTTCGAGGAACATATTCAAAATGCAACAGATACAATAATTGAGTCTCACTGTACGATCAAACTTTGTGCCTATAAATAGAAGGTGAAGATCAGTAAAGACACAACAATACAACAATATATACAACACAAGAGAGAAAAGAGAAGGGCATGCTTCAAAGTCATATCATCTTAAGAGAGAAGCATTCACCCCAGTCGAGGGAACAATTCAACGTGTTATCAGCTTAGA
The DNA here is from genome assembly GCF_025594145.1 of Primulina tabacum. Taxonomy (NCBI): domain Eukaryota; kingdom Viridiplantae; phylum Streptophyta; class Magnoliopsida; order Lamiales; family Gesneriaceae; genus Primulina; species Primulina tabacum. Next base: position 10,643,797 of record NC_134553.1, read on the forward strand.
TTAGAAGCATATTTCCCTCAGTGTGTGAGAACACTTTCGGGTAATTTTCAGAGATCAGTTCTCACACAGACACAGACCACCACTCAAATACAGTCTTGCACAAAGACGTTAAACTTGTGTATGTAGTATTTCTCACATAGACATTAAAGAAGTGTTGACTGAAAGATGCTGCTTTCAGTCTAGTCTAGGAGTTCAGTTTAGGCAGTAGTGTAAGTCCTAGCTGAGTGGGTTTGTACAAAGTTTTGTATAGATCAAAGTTTTCTAGTGAATCCTACGCAAGATGGTAGAAGGGGTGACGTAAGAGCAGTTGAAGTCTCCGAACATCCATAAATATATCTTGTGTAATTTAACTGTTAACCCCTTGCTTTAAAATGACTTGATCAGTTCGAGTATTTATTAGTTCAGTTCTTTCCATAACTGAACTGATACATGCAAGAACTGATCCCCCTTATCTTCAGTTAATTAGTTACATGAGATTAAAAGCTTTAAAATTTATCAGTGTTTCTTAACGAATGATTATTTCGAGTGTTTTTGGCTTGGTTTTAACTCCAAACTCGATCTAATTCATCGGTGTATACATTCTTAGAACACGAGCTATTGCAGCTCTTGGAGAATATTTTGTTTGAAGCATCACATGGTGCTCGGCAAACGATCTTTCAATTGGTATCAGAGCTAGCTGTTCTAAGAAGTACATTTGAAAACTGATATTTTAAAATATATTTTAAAATGTTGTTTAAAATGGGTTTCAAAATTGTAAGGCCCGAGAATTTGATTACCGTAATCGAAAATGATTTGGGGCATATTTACCGTAATCTGAGAGTATTCTGGAATGATTTATTGATTAATCAAGGTAATTATAGACGGAAAAGAGTGGACCGGGAAAGGTAAGAAAAGAAGCAAAATGTATGTGCAAGGAGGTGTGCTCGCGCACATGCGTGACGTGATGCGCAAGTCTTGCGCGGAGTGGACAGAAGACCCCGCGCATATGCGCGGCGTGTGGGCGCGCATATGCGCGAGGTGTCCAATAGCCAAGGAAATGCTCGGCGCATATGCGCGACGTGAACGGGCGCATAATCGCGAGTAGGGCAGTGAGTTCGGCGCACATGCGCAACGGAAGGCGCGCATATGCGCGAGAGATGCCGAGACACACGCGCTGAGAAATTGTGTCTCGCGCATATGCGCCGAAAGATGTCGCGCATATGCGAGAGACATGTTACTCGAGGGAGCATGCCACTTGCCTTGCTGCATGCGTGGTATATATATATATATATAAACATGCATATATCTTCAGAAGAGAGAAAGAGGAAATCGAAGGAATCTTTAAGAAAATTCTCCGTTGCATTTTAATCGCGATTTTGCGAAATCCGTCCGTTAGATTTCTAATCCGAGGACAGTACCGTGTTCCTAGCGACGACAGCTACAACTAGACGTAAATTTTACTACGTTTTGATATGTTTTAAAATTATGATGTTGTCAGAATTGAATGGGATTCATATATGATGTTCTTAACATGTTAGACATCATAGAGTCGAAGTCAGATTAAGAAACGGCTTGATTATGTAATTGTTATGATTTTTGGAATTGATTAACTGAGATTCGATATCAGATTGGTGTTGTTATTGAAATTTTGAATTGCACCGATATTGATTATGAATTCTGGTATTATATCTATGGTGTTGGAATTGACGGGGTTATCGAGACTGTATTGTTATGCCGTCGAAACATCAATTGATTGATATTGATCAGATTCGGTATGGATTGAGATGGTATTGTGATATCATATGTCGATGGGCATTGATCAGATTATGTTTTGATTTGAGTATTAATCAGAACAGGTTTTGAATTGAGTTATATACTGATATTGTGTCTGCTCGGTATTGTTATTACCAGATTGAGAATGAATAGGATTGAAGGCAGGACTTCGTCTTCGTCGGAGCGAGAAGAGAAAGGTATAAATTAATATTGAGTTGGGATTGCACAACTCGAGTGAGGTTTGACTCGAGTTTTCTCTAAATCAAATACTTTACCTTATTGTATTGATTTGATTGATATAGTTGTTCTCTTGATTGATAGATAGCAGGTATTAGATGAGTATCTTGGGACAGAAGTGCCTTATAGTGGTGGGATCGTCACGGGCACATTGCAAGATGTCACAAGATAGTGTATTGGCGATAGTGCCAAATGCTGTCACCGGATGATTGGCTATCGATGTGGATAGAAATGTGGCTTCTTCTATTACTGGTGATCGGTACTGTATCGATGTGGATAGAATGTAACTCTTCTATTACTGATGATCGATATTAAATCGATGTGGATAGAATTGGAGTTTCTTCTATTACTGATGATCGATACTATATCGATGTGGATAGAATCAGAGCTTCTTCTATTACTGGTGATCGATACCCTATCGACGTGGATAGAACTGGAGTCTTTTCTATTACTGTTGGTCGATATGGGAATGCTAACTTCTGGAAATCGGGATCCCTAGACTAGGATTGAGTCTAGTCTTAAATTTGACGTCATGAGTCTAATTGACTGTTTATATCGAGTTATGTTGATTATGTTCCTGAATATGGTACATGGTGAATTATGTTCCTGATGATGGTATATGTTTAGAATATGATTTATTCTTGATATGGACTTATATTCTGATTTGAATACATGTTAGATATATCTGTTATATGCTTTTATATTGTTTTATGATTGCATGTATACATGATTTATACTGAGAATGTAATTCTCACCGGAGTTATCCGGCTGTTGTCTTGTTTGTATGTGTGCATTACAACAGGTGGGATAGGATCAGGGTCAAGAAGAGAACGAGGCTGGACTAGATAGCGTGGAGATCCGGGCTTCGAAGCAACTTAGGATTCAGCACTGATATATAGTTGAACCTAGTTGAATTCTTGTAGATAATACAAGATTTGTATGTTTATGGTTAATATGTAATTTGAATTGAATTACATTACGTTTCCGCTTTGTATTTAAAAAAAAAATATTAGACACTGTTTATTATAATTGTTTGAATTATTCCTAAAGACGATTAAGGAATGAATTAGCGTCCGGGTCCCCACAACAGGTGGTATCAGAGCATTAGGTTCCAGAACAGTAGATTCTAGAACTGTAGTTCTTGAAATTAAGATAGAAGAGAGTGAGCGGGGTAGATTGAGTTATCTTTCCTGCATGTGACTGCTAGAATGTGATTTACTTATAATGTTGATTTACATTGTGTATGCTAGCATGATATTATGTTTTACTGCCTGGATTTATATAGCATATGATTGAATATAATGTTGAAATTACATTGTATATGCTAAGATTTCAGTATGTTTTTTACTAGCTATTAAGCTACATGTTACCTGAATATCTGAGTTGATTTGGTAATATGTATTAGTTGAAACTGGATCAGAACCAATTCTTGATCAGAGGTAAGCTGATCAGGATTGGGATTGAGACGGATTTGTCTCCTGTTACCACTAACATCTGTGATTATCAGATATTCCTCCTAGAAGAGTGCGAGAACGAGGTAGTACTTCGACTGATCTGATGGATGTATCAGAAACTCTGATGGAAACACAGTTGATGAGATTTCAGTCATTTCAACCGCCGATTCTGAGGGGTATTGAGGCGCCAGGCGATTGTGAGAATTGGCTGGAGGATATAGAAATGTTATTTGAATTTCTGGGTTTCACAGATGATTGTAGAGTTAAACTGGTTGGAAATCAACTACGGGAAGCCGCTAGGAGTTGGTGGCTGGTAACCAGGGAAGCCATAGCACAGCGTGGCTCAACGATTACGTGGAAAATTTTTAAAGTTGAATTCTATCAAAGATTTGTACCTCTATCATACCGACAGGATAAAAGTGCAGAGTTTACAAATTTAATACAGGGTCAGTTGAATGTCGATGAGTATTTGGCCCTGTTTTTCACCTTACTACATTTTGCTCCTCAAGTGGCTAGAAATGATACAGCGGTATCTAATCAGTTTATCCAGGGATTGAATCCGGAGATACGCACATTGGTGAATGTGAAACCACCGAGTAATTTTGCTGATACTCTGAATCGAGCCAGAAGAGCAGAAACCGTTTTGATAAGACAAAAAAAAGTTTCATATGTTCTTCCCACATCGATACCACAACTACTGCCGTCCAGACTCGAGACTGGCAACAGCAGTGGTGGAAAGCAAGAACAATTGAAAGCTCGAAAGAAACCGTTTAAGAAGTTAGGAAGCGGACCGAGTGGTTCATCTAGCTCCAGTGGTTCTAGCCCGAGTTATACTGGAGTTTATTGCAGGACTTGCGGAGGGAGACATCCCATGGAGCAGTGTCAGGGAGTGACTGGTCGGTGCAATATCTGTAAACAGCAAGGACACTTTGCTAGAGTCTGTCCACAGAAAGGTTCCCGAAGATTTCAGGGAGCAGAATCATCTGGTGGTAGTGATCGAGGAACAGACCCAGGACACATGTGATGATATAGTGGCAGGTAATAATCTGTTATGATTATATTGCATATGTATTGATATATACTAATGCATTCCCTACGATTATCTTTGACTGAGTTGTATTGATATATGTTGTACCTGCTGGGTCTGTATTACTGTAGTATTGATCCTTGTACCTTTTGGGGAAAGGAATTGATATCAGTGAATTCTGTGATATATTGGGTACTGCAGTAAAAAGAGAATGAGATTGAATTAGATTGTATTGTACTTGTGTTATCTGATTTTGATTACATCATTGATATTGATATGCTAACAAGTACAGAACTATTATAGATTCTTGCCAGGAGATGGTAAGATTCGGACCTGAAATGGCCGATGAACGAATGATATACGGTAAGGATTCTCGATTTTGAATTCCTTGATATCCGTATTATGTATGATTCGATGATTATCGAAAAGAATGGAGTAATTCCTTATGTATTCAGTTGATTACTGAAGTTGAGCCTGTCTGGGAATGATTTGTTAGTAGCAGGAGAGTTGCTATAGTCGTTCCATATGAAATTCCGGGTTTGTCTTATATCAGGGAGAGTGACTTCAGCCTTGATTTGATATCAGGTATGGATTTCATTTTAGACTTCTGTACATAATGATCTTGATGAATTGAAAGAACTGAAATGTCAGTTAGAAGATTTACTGCCTGAGAGTTAGAGTTACATCTGATTATGTGTTTCTCTGAGAAATACTTCAGTTCGGTGTATGGGTTGATAAATCCTGTGTTCCGAAGTGTTCTGATGATTTTATGCTCGTTTTATCTATGATAGTTTGATATATTCGCAGCGTATGATTGATTGAATCGAACAGTTGAAATTTGTATTGAATATTCTGGGAACTGAGATTGTTGTATACAGAATTATTTGGCTATGAATCCAGATTGCAACAGATTGCATTCAGAGTCTGTGATATCTGAAGATAGTATACTGATTGATTGTACGAATCGTTGAGATTATATACAGTCAAGCCGGCTCAGAGTTGATGTTGAAAATTTCAGCAGTTCCGAAGTTTGATCAGATTGTTCCAAACTTGATTTCGATAGTCAGAACAATGTGTCAATCAGAATACCAGGTAGGTAATGTTTTATTTTATATAATTAGCTGATTAGTTTGTGCCAGATACTTCGAATTTGAAATGGTAGATATTGTCAGAGGCACACAGTAGTAGAGTCAGTATTATTCCGATAACACGAGATGCGTGATAATTCGAACGGACAGTTCTGATGTAAACAAATGAAATCAGTTTTGTCAGAATTTATATTGAAATGTCTAAATCGCTGACAGATGAAGACAGGAAGATAGAAACCAGGAAATTGGTTATACAGATTATCGATTCCTGAATAGAAATAGGAGTATATTTCTATGGATCTGGTGATAGATTTACCGAAATCGTGCCAAGAATATACCAGGATGTGGTTATGATTGAACGATTGTTCAAATCTGCATATGTATATCGTACCGGATGGCGTACAGATATGACTAGATGCACTGAGAAATATGTCAGAAAAGGGGGTCAAATAGTATTGAATGCCAGAGTTGATTATATCATACCATGATTTTTGGTTGATTTTGTACTTTGGCAGAATGTATAGCATGATTTTTTATCTATGGATTATAGATTGACGGATAGTCGGAGCGAACTATCTAGATACTAGAGGATATCCAGGAACTGTAGTGCTGGATTTTAGCACTGGTGACCTGATGTCTTGTCACTTTATGAATTATTGTATAATGATAGCTATCAAATGGGTATTGAGATAGCTACATACGAGACATTGTACAGTGAGTACTGCAGATTTCCGCTGAATGTGAATATATTACGGTGATATCTGAGATTGCATTTGATAACAGCTGATGATATTGAGTTGGTATGAGCTGTTGATTGGTATATACGAGTGTTGTATAGCCAGTATTTGCAAGTAATTTTATCAGAATAGTTTGATAGAATGAATTTGCTGAAGTAACCTCTATTATACATTCCTTCCTTATCTGATTTGATTGTTTGTGATTTCGAGGACGAAATCATATCTTAGAGGGGGAGAAATGTAAGGCCCGAGAATTTGATTACCGTAATTGGAAATGATTTGGGGTATATTTACCATAATCTGAGATTATTCTGGAATGATTTATTGATTAATCAAGGTAATTATAGACGGAACAGAGTGGACCGGGAAAGGTAAGAAAAGACGCAAAATGTATGTGCAAGGAGGTGTGCTCGTGCACATGCGTGACGTGATGCGCGAGTCTTGCGCGGAGTGGACTGAAGACCCCGCGCATATGCGCGGCGTGTGGGCGCGCATATGCGCGAGGTGTCCAGTAGCCAAGGAAATGCTTGGCGCATATGGGCGACGTGAACGGGCGCATATGCGCGAGCAGGGCAGTGAGTTCGGCGCACATGCGCAACGGAAGGCGCGCATATGCGCGAGAGATGCCGAGACACACGCGCTGAGAAATTGTGTCTCGCGCATATGTGCCGAAAGATGTCGCGCATATGCGCGAGACGTGTTACTCGAGGGAGCAGGCCACTTGCCTTGCTGCATGCGTGGTATATATATATATATATAAACATGCATATTTCTTCAGAAGAAAGAAAGAGGAAATCGAAGGAATCTTTAAGAAAATTCTCCGTGGCATTTTAATCGCGATTTTGCGAAATCCGTTCGTTAGATTTCTAATCCGAGGATAGTACCATGTTCCTAGCGACGACAGCTACAACTGGACGTAATTTTTACTACGTTTTGATATGTTTTGAAATTATGATGTTGTCAGAATTGAATGGGATTCATATATGATGTTCTTGACATGTTAGACATCATAGAATCGAAGTCAGATTAAGAAACGGACTGATTATGTAATTGTTATGATTTTTGGAATTGATTAACTGAGATTCGATATCAGATTGGTGTTGTTATTGAAATTATGAATTGCACCGATATTGATTATGAGTTCTGGTATTATATCTGTGGTGTTGGAATTGACGGGGTTATCGAGACTGTATTGTTATGCCGTCGAAACATCAGTTGATTGATATTGATCAGATTCGGTATGGATTGAGATGGTATTGTGATATCATATGTCGATGGGCATTGATCAGATTATGTTTTGATTTGAGTATTAATCAGAACAGGTTTTGAATTGAGTTATATACTGATATTGTGTCTGCTCGGTATTGTTATTACCAGATTGAGAATGAACAGGATTGAAGGCAGGACTTCGTCTTCGTCAGAGCGAGAAGAGAAAGGTATAAATTAATGTTGAGTTGGGATTGCACAACTCGAGTGAGGTTTGACTCGAGTTTTCCCTAAATCACATACTTTACCTTATTGTATTGATTTGATTGATATACTTGTTCTCTTGATTGATAGATAGAAGGTATTAGATAAGTATCTTGGGACAGAAGTGCCTTATAGTGGTTGGATCGCCACGAGCACATTGCACGATGTCACAAGATAGTGTATTGGCGATAGTGCCAAAGTCTGTCACCGGATGATTGGCTATCGATGTGGATAGAAATGTGGCTTCTTCTATTACTGGTGATCGGTACTGTATCGATGTGGATATAATGTAACTCTTCTATTACTGATGATCGATATTATATCGATGTGGATAGAATTGGAGTTTCTTCTATTACTGATGATCGATACTATATCGATGTGGATAGAATCAGAGCTTCTTCTATTACTGGTGATCGATACCCTATCGACGTGGATAGAACTTGAGTCTTTTCTATTACTGTTGGTCGATATGGGAATGCTAACTTCTGGAAACCGGGATCCCTAGACTAGGATTGAGTCTAGTCTTAAATTTGACGTCATGAGTCTAATTGACTGTTTATATCGAGTTATGTTGATTATGTTCCTGAATATGGTACATGGTGAATTATGTTCCTGATGATGGTACATGTTTAGAATATGATTTATTCTTGATATGGACTTATACTCTGATTTGAATACATGATAGATATATCTGTTATATGCTTTTATATTGTTTTATGATTGCATGTATACATGATTTATACTGAGAATGTAATTCTCACCGGAGTTATCCGGCTGTTATCTTGTTTGTATGTGTGCATGACAACAGGTGGGATAGGATCAGGGTCAAGAAGAGAACGAGGCTGGACTAGATAGCGTGGAGATCCGGGCTTCGAAGCAACTTAGGATTCAGCACTGATATATAGTTGAACCTAGTTGAATTCTTGTAGATAATACAAGATTTGTATGTTTATGGTTAATATGTAATTTGAATTGAATTACATTACGTTTCCGCTTTGTATTTTAAAAAAAAAAATTTAGATCCTGTTTATTATAATTGTTTGAATTATTCCTAAAGACGATTAAGGAATGAATTAGCGTCCGGGTCCCCACAAAAATCCTCTTAAATATTTTATGCGTTTGTTATGAGAAGAAAGAAGGATCTAAACTCTGGAACTAACATCGTAGCTACTTCTCTTGACTCATTAACATTGTTGTATTAAGTAGCTTGCAGGTTTTTGAGTTCAGTTGACAGCAGTTCAACTAAACTGATCTTCAGACAAGATTTCAGTTGCCAGCCTACCAGTTCAACTAATCTTCAGACGAAACCCAACTACCACCTGAAACTGATCAGTTAAGTGGAGCTTAATCATCAGCAGTGCCGCTGCTCAATTGCCATATCAAATCAAATATAGATGATCGATTCGGTTCAGCACCAGTTGAGTCCAGTTTGAGTCAGCTCGACCAGTTAGCCAGCACAGAGATCAAGTTAAAAGGCAAATTAGCTGACCTTCTGAAAAAGAAACTCAAATCTTTGCAACTTTCAAAGCATTCAAGGCGACCAATTGTTAGTATATTCAGTTTTATTATGTGTAAATTAACTGATGTTCGATGTTATTTAAAATCTGCTAGTGGAGTAGCAATTTCCCTTACATTGGTTGATATGCGCAGATATATAATACAAGGGACGCTTATTTGATTAAATAAACATCTTTTTCATCCAGTTAGCCCTTACATAACTGAACTGTTATTTTAAGAGTTGTTGCTTAAAGTGCTTGATTGATACCAAAACTTCATTAATCGGATAAATAATTATATTTTTGAAGGGAGTTTTTCATTCAGTTTCTGAGGGGGAGTTTTGTTTAGAATTATCCCTCGAACTGAAAAACTGTTTTCAAATTATTTTATTCAGTTGTTGAGGGGGAGCATTTCTTTCTGTTATTCCTTGAACTGAAAAACTTTTCAAACTTTTCTTTATTTCTTTAATTCTCTTCTAAGAGAACTTCTTTTAGCTTTAATTGCTCAAGTTTTGTAATCATCAAAAAGGGAGAGATTGTTGGAACATTTCATGTTCGCAATCTTAATTTTGATGTTAACAAAACTTGTTTGTTTCTTTTTAATAATCTACCTTAGTGCGCAGATAGCTAAAACTGAAATAATCAGTTATGAGCCAAAACTGAAGCTTTCAAAGACGTCAACTGAAAGCATCAACTGATCAACCAAACTAGACCAGTTCAACTGATGTGTCGTAAATGAGTTCAACTAATTGTTCAGTTGATTGGTGGGGTTCAGCAGGAGAACCTCAGAAGCCCGGCCAGCCGAAGGAATGTTCAACTGATTAAGAGCCCAACTGAGATCAGTTCAACTGAACAAGAATGAAATCAGTTCAACTGACGAGTCAACTGATTTCACCTAGCCCAACTGAAGACCAGTTCAGAATATCAGTTAGGAGCAATCAGTTTCAGATCAAGACAAGCTGAACTAAGTGGAATACAGCTGTGCGCAAAGATACAAAAATTTTGTCCAGTCAAAGGACAATAATGGACGTCGCATCAGAGCTTAAAGACAAAAGTGTTCCATAAAGAACAAGACAAATTTCGAGGAACAGATTCAAAATGCAACGGATACAATAATTGAGTCTCACTGTACGATCAAACTTCATGCCTATAAATAGAAGGTGAAGATCAGTGAATACACAACAATACAACAATATAGACAACACAAGAGAGAAAAGAGAAGGGCACGCTTCAAAGTCATATCAGCTTAAGAGAGAATCATTCAGCCCAGTCGAGGGAACATCTCAACGTGTTATCAGCTTAGATTAGAAGCATATTTCTCTCATTGTGTGAGAACACTTCCGGTTCGTTTTCAGATATCAATTCTCACAGACACACACACACCACCACTCAAATACAGTCTTGCCGAAAGACGTTAAACTTGTGTATGTAGTCTCTCTCACATAGACATTAAAAAAGTGTTGACTGAAAGATGCTGGTTTCAGTCTAATCTAGGAGTTCAGTTTAGGCATAATTGTAAGTCCTAGCTGGGTGGGTTTGTACAAAGTGTTGTATAAATCAAAGTATTCTAGTGAATCCTACCCGAGGTGGTAGAAGGGGTGACGTAGGAGCAGTTGAAGTCTCCGAACATCCATAAATATATCTTGTGTACTTTAACTGTTAACCCCTTGCTTTAAACTGACTTGATCAGTTCGAGTATTTATCAGTTCAGTTCTCTCCATAACTGAACTGATACATGCGAGAACTGATCCCCCTTATCTTCAGTTAATTAGTTACACGAGATTAAAAGCTTTAAAATGTATCAGTGTTTCTTAACAAAAGATTATTTCAAGTGTTTTCCGCTTGGTTTTAACTCCAAACTCGATCTAATTCATCGGTATATACATTCTTAGAACACGAGCTATTGCAGCTCTTGGAGAATATTTTGTTTGAAGCACCACAAGGTGCTCGGCAAACGATCCTTCATGGTTTCTAATCATGCAGCATCTAAATTTCATTTATCCTTAAGCTTTAAACATGAACTTCATTAAACATGCATCTTAAACATATAAATCATGATATCATGCAAGATACTAAGCATAAAATCATATAAAGCATTTAATGAAACGACTTCGACCTTTTTTTCTTATTATCATAAACTCGAAAATATTCGATCCACTCAAGAGTCAGCACCTCCTCATATCATCAAATCCTGCATCATTCAAACCTAGTGAGTCTAATGACTCAGCACGTTCTATACATGAATAGCAAATAATACATATGCAATCACATGCAATAAAAATCATACTTTTATTTTAAAAATAGATTTTTAGCATAAATAAATCATAAATCGTAAAATCATTTTAATCGTAAAACTTTCAATCCTTTATCATTTTAGGTGAAGTTTGATCCTCCAAAGTGACTAGCTTTAATCCTCTGGTCGACTGATCAGTCTTCAGCTCCACATGGCCCATGGGAGCGGGCACTAGGCTCCGCCATGTAAATACGATTTTCCGGCTCCCTTTGGGGTCTTTTCAGGTAAACGGGCTCCCTCTTGGGCCTTTTCCCTCACGACATCTCTACAAAATTGTAAACTCATCGTTCCTTCTTAAAACGGATCCTCAACATATCATATATCATTTGTCATAGTTCACATCCCTCAAAATATTTTTCATTTTCTTTTAAAACATAAAATATCATAGATTTCCAAAAATAACATTTATAACAGTAAAAATTGCACATATTTATCATAAATCATAAAATATCATATTTTCATTTTAAACACCAAAAAAATCATTTAACATGCATTATGATCATTCGGACGCTGTCAAGCTTTTACGTAATTCCCAAGTGTAAAATGATCGTTTTGCCCTAGCCCTAAAATTCTCGATTTTAACTTTTTCTTAATTTTAATAACATGGGCTAATCCCAAATAATTATTTTGCTTAAATATAAATTTTCATAATTTTATTCAGCTTATTTCGAGGATTTTCATATAGTTATTTAATTAATAATTCGTGAGGCATTTAATTCCCGAATAAATTCAAACTTTAATATTTTCTTCCCAAACTTTAAACATGAAAATTTTTATTACTTAAAATACCCTTGTGAGCCATGGACCACCCCCGTGGAACCATGGTTCCAATTTTTATTATTAATTTTTTATTTTGACCCTTAATTGAACTCACCCAGCCATCTCCCAATTCCACAGAGCCACAGTCGAGCCACCTCGAGCCAGGTGCTAGCCAACACATTTAAGGACTCTCCTGACCAACCCTGACCCTTAGAACCAGCCCCTAACTCACGCACTAGTCCTGCACCCGTGACCAACAAGCTGCGCGTGAATCCTATCCTTACTATGTTTTCTAGCCAACCTAGGACTCTTCAACTCTAGCCACCACCGAGCCCACCTGACCCTCGCCGACCTTGGACCACGGCCAGACCCAATCAAGCCCATCCCAAGCCCATGATCCCAGGCATGATGTCGCTAGAAACAAGCAACAGCCGCACATGTGTTCTCCATAGCGCCTATAAGCTTCCTACTTCGACTAGGACTCTTTGCTCGAGCCACCCTCGAGTCCAAACCTTCCTGAACCTCTCTGAAAAACCCCGAGTCACCTCCTAGATGACCTAGCCCAGCCCTTAACCCCACGATTGCAGCAGCTCTCGGCTGTGCCATCAGCAAACATGGGAAGAGTCCATGCGATCATAGACTCTTCCTATCCGACTAGCCACGGGTCCTGGCCATGCTAGGACCCTACCAGACCCTAGACAGGTCCCTCACCAAGTCTCCAACAGCCCTATTCGAGCCCAGGCCCTGACAAGCCCTCACCCGAACCCTATGACATCGAACATGCAAGGAACCCTCCCCTCTTCTAACAGCCACACACAGCCCTTGTCATCTACGATTACAGCCTTGTTTTCTTTTCAATTTATTCATATTTCATCCTACGTTTTCAGCGTACTCGTTGGAAATCATAATATGATCATATATACGTAAAAACGTTGAAACTTTTGAAAATATTTGACAAAACATTTAAACCATCAAACATAAATATTTTTCATACAAAAACAATTGAAACATGAATATTATGATTTTAATGATGCGTAAAAGAGTTTAGAAAACCTGCCTTTGCGTTTAAAACATTCGAATACGTGATCGTCAGCGAGGAAAGACGAACGGGCGACGAAGAATCCTAGCTTTTCTCTTCTCCTTATTTTCAAAAATTCTAGTGTGTGCAAGTGTGTGTTTCGGCTGGTTTAATGTGTGATTTACGGGGTGAGAAACACTTGGTTTACTTATTAATAATTTTTAGTTAACATGTTAATGAGCTTGAGTTTTGGTCTTGCAAGCTTAGGAGCAATTGAGTCTACTCAATTTGGTTAAATCGGGCTCAATAACACTTATTTAATTAAATAATAAAAGTATATGGAAATTAATTTTCAAAAATAAAGCATTTGATATTTTAAAAGTACCTTTTTTGCCCAAAATCGGCTTCTCAAGTAAAATCGATCTCGTCTCGTAAAATAATTCGAACTCTACTATTTTTAGAAAAATTAAATCATTTTTAATCATATTAAGAAGTCTTGAAAATATTTAGTGAAAAATATTTATTCTTGTCTTGGTCATCTCCGGTATCCTTTTCCCAGCCTATTGTCGAATATTCGGGTAAAACCCTTCAATTTCATGAAAACATGCTATATAATCATTTAGTCATGCAATCACACCTTTAATCATTTATAATTATCATGCAAACATTTAAAATCAATTAAATAAAACAATTAAGCAATTCAAATAATTCGCATGCATGTGGTTTACGTAGGTTTGGTTTTTCGGACGTTACATTTAAACTTACAAATTTGAGGCTTGATGACTGAGCTTTCCGGAACTGGAAATGGCACAACCTTTTGCAGGAACCATTGCTCTGATACCGATTGAATCGTTCGCAACTCGTTTTTCTTTAAAATTTACTATAATTTTTTTATTTTTTTTAAACATACTCTCGGCCCTATACATATATAAATTTAATTTTTGCAACTTTTTTAAAATAAATTTATCAATTAACCATTTAAAATCCAAAAGAACACAAATCCAAACCATAAAGTCATAAAATTAAATATCAACCATACTAGCTTTAACATTTTCAAAAGTAACTCTCAAAATCATCATAAGTAAAAAAAATCTTATAAGTAACTCATATCAGTTAGCGTAAATCATAAACATAAGTCATAAACGTAAGTGCAGAAAAACTAGCGCTGGTCCTCGAGCTGTGTGCATCTTCAGACCAGCAAGATCAACCATCCAAACCTCCATCATCATAATATCATGCTCACCTGCATTCATCACATCTAATGAGTCTAATGACTCAGCAAACCATAATCTTGATAACAAGTAGTACATATATCATCGCATGCAACAGTGAAAATACTTTTATTTAAAATAGCTTTTCATGAACATGCATAACATAAACATTTTTCCTTTCGTTATTTCATAGTATATATCATTTCATTATAAGCATTTTTTCCTTTTATTGAATTCATATTGTTAATTGTGACTTTCATTTCAGCTTTAAGCTCGATGGATCCATCTACATGTAACCACAGTACTGGGCGGCAGGGACATCAGCGACACTTTAACCCATCAACTGAGACTTGACTTATCATCATCATATGAAAATTAGATCTTCGGTTTTCCTCCGGGGCCTTCTCCAATTGACGGGCTCTCTTTAGGGCATTCTCCCATAAATGGGCTCCCTCGGGGGCCTTTTCCCTCGCGATATCCCCAATCATATCATCGTATCATCGTAATAGTCACAATTACCTCACCTCTTCCCACGTTTCATATTTTCATCACTTATAAAAAGCATGCATATAAATATCATTTTTCTTTTAAACCAAGCATGCAACATATCTTTTAGCTTTAATTTTTTATCACAAAATTTCTTAAACATTTAAAATAAGCCTTTTATCATATATTACAGCATTTGGGGCAATGCCATGACATCTACCCATTTTTAAGCGTAAAATGACCTTTTTACCCTTAGACGTAAAATTTCTCAATTTTGACTTTTTCTTAATTTCATTGATTCTAGACCATCCTAAATAATTATTTAAACTTAAATTAAATTTCTTATATTTTTATTTAGCTTAAATTCGAGGCTCACTATTTATTTCTTAATTATTATTTCGTATAGCGTTTTAAACCCGAATTAATTCAAAACCTTAATATTTTCTTTTCAAATTTTAAACATTGACTTTAATTACCTAACTTACCCTAGTGAACCATGATACGACCCCCGTGGACCATGGTTCGACCCTTTAGCCATTAAACCCTAAGAACCAAACCCTAACCCTTTCCCTTGAGCCATCTCTCGTTTCCCTCGAGCCGCACCCGAGCAACCCTAAGCCAGCCCCTGACCAGCCCTCCTAGGAACCCTATTGGACCCCCTGGACTGACCTTAACCCATACTGCAACCCCCTGCCCGAAGCAAGAGCTGCGCGATAGCCATCCAACTTGCGCCTAGGACTCTAGTTCCACAAGGAGTCTTCGCCCGAGCCACCACCCGAGCTCAACCACTCGAGACCCTCTCTAGACCCTCCTAAGACCCTTTCTAGCCATCCTAATCAAGCCCTATCCATCTTGCTGTAGCAGCCCCTCGGCCGCGAGCTGTCACGCATGGGGAGGAGTCCTAGCTTGCATGGACTTCTTCCCTTGCGCTGCACACAAGTCCTAGCCATGCTAGGACTCTACCTCACCCCCTGCCACGTCTAGTTCGGACCCTGGTCAAGCCCTGGTTGAGCCGTGCATCCCCAAGCCACATAGCTGAACCCTAGTGATCTAAACATATGATTATTTCGTTCCAGCCATATCCCTATCTGTTGCAGCTTTAACCATGCATCTTATGGCCCTTAAACTCATGGAAAAACATCCCTCCTTGATCTCCTAACATGGCAGCCCCTTCATGCAATAATATCATGAGGTTTGGAACATAAAATCATGAATTATTAACATGTTAATAAATAAAAACGAAATATAAAAACATGGTAACCATATTTTCCTGCAAACAATAATAAAACACTTACAAGAATATGATAAATGAGAAAAATGATAATTATGGCGTGCCTTTTCATATATTACGCACGAAAATACGTTGGGATGCGAAGAACAGCGACGAACGGAGGACCCTTGTTGTTTTCCCTTCCAAAAAAGTGACTTTCCCTTGCTGAAATTTCGTGTGTGCGTGTGTTGCTGCTGCTAGGAGACTTCGTGTGTGTTGTGAGGGGAGAGGGGCGTGTGGTTTTAAGGGTTTAAGGTAGGGGTTTTAAACTTAATTATTGTTAGTTAAACATGTGTGCAAGCTAGGGCACATTAGTCTAGTATAATAGGCCCAATAAGCTCTTTGGGGTATTTTTAAAATATTTCATTTAGGAAAGTTATAGAAATTATTAGCCGAGTCGTCAAAAGTTCATATTTTTGTCGAAAATCGAATACCGTTAAAAGTTACAATTCGGCGTATAAAATCACCTCAAAACACATTATTTTAAAAAATATCATACAGCATCAACTTTATTTTAAATAATTGAAATCAATTATTTAATAAAAATATATTTCTTTTTTCAGCCATCGGTCTCCGTTCTCGATCGTATTTCGAATAACCTTTAAAAATACAGTTTTATACATTCTAGCAGTAAAATCCTATTTTAACATGTAATCATGCATATCACAATTAATTCATGTCATTAAAATCATTTAATTAGCCATTTTCTGTTTTCCTATATTTGCATATAGTTTGATTACGTTTTCTTATTTTTGGACCTTACATTGTTCGTTTTCTTAAATTGAATTCCGTTCATTAGCTGTGACTTTCGTATCATCGTGTCAGTCGATGGATCCACCTACGTGTAACCGCGGTACCCGGTGGCGGGGACATCAGCAACAGCATTACCCGTCAACTGAGCCTTGGCCTTACGTGTCATTGTGTTAGTCACAATCAACTCTCATATTTCAAAACATGTCATCATATTCATCATGTCATGCCCCGTGTCCGAAGGTTCGATAACATCCGGAATTGTTTAACAATTACTTGAAAACAATTAAGTCTCGTATCGAAATGCCAAAAACCAGTTTTTTTTCATAAATTAAACATTGTCTTTACATTGACAATAGAATTTAAAATACATCAGACTAGCAATTGCGGAAACTAAACAAAAGAGAAATAAAGTCTTGATTTCTTGTATCCTGCTCGTCGACTACCATCCCCAGAAGGCTTCTTGTTCCTCCTCATTCAGTTGTTCTTCACTTTTATCTGAAATTTGTAAGGGGTGAGTGTTTTGGGAAACACTCAGCAAGTAGGGGTCGATCGATTTTCAATGATACATATAGATCTTAATCTTTAAACAGTTCTTTAACAATCTTTCAAATCATATTACTTTTAGCTCCTCATAACAGAAACGAATCGAACAAAAGACAGTTTTTCAGATGATTCGAAATAGTTCAGAAGCAAATCCGATAATTTCAGACAGAACAGACACAAAACTGTTACTCATCTCATTTCCATGGTCAAATTGTCCCCAATATGTTAGTCCTCTAAGGGGTGAGGCCAGAACACGATTTTATACCCACCGGTGGGGGCCAGACAGAAATGGTTTTATATCCACCATTGGGGGCCCAACGGAAATGGTTTTATACCCACTATTGGGGGCCAGACAGAATCACAATTCTCGTCCCATTTCAAATTGAATCGTAACAGTGTAACAAAGATTTTAGAATTATCAGGCAGAACTTATCAGAAGTTTCAAATATCAGAATTTCAACGTATTCAGAGGAAACAAAGAATTTCAAAGCATAGAAGAAACACATAATCGATCGAATTTTAAACAGAATAGATAGCAATTTTCGAAAATATGAACATACATATAAGCATGTCATATTATGTATGTCAAAGTTTAAAAATACAAAAGATTATGTAACAAAAGCCCACTTACCGTATATTGAAGGTAGAACTGAATTTGTAAACTTTGGCACCTTGCCTCTCAAAAATTCTGCAGCACTTCGATGTATTCTTTTCGATTACTATCTTTACTTCAGCAGCACATCGACGTAGAAGCTCGAACACTTGAACCGCATGAGCTCCTCCTTGTTCTTGAATTTCGGCCGAAAGCTTTGTAGAGTGGGGAAGGGGAAACCAAATTTCTTGCTTGGTTTTTGTGAGGTTTTGCAATGCATGATGTCTCATATTTATAGGCCAAAACTTGTCCCCTCATCTAGCCCATGGCCGAAACCTTGTCTCCCAAGAAAGAATTTATTGTGCTCATTATGGTGGTCAAAGGCATGCCAAGCATCAAGGGTCATTCTTTGCATAATAAAGATGTCCTAGCCCTTAGCTCCTCCCGCAACTCCTTCATGGTTTAACGCAAAGGTTATTTCCTGCACATTTAACTTGTCCAAACTCTTAGCTCAACTTATAGCTCCCTTTTTGTCTTGTTAGGACAAGCTTGGTTGAGCAGTTTTGAGCTGACAGAACGAGTCCTTGAGCTGGGGTTTTACTCCTCCAGTGACAATATTTCGATGGATGCGGTTACTTGGAGCTTGGCCTCCCGTTGAGTCAGTCTCCGAGCTTTGAAGCTACTTTCTCGAGTTAAATTTACTGAAAATCTAAGTTAACATTCAAGTTTTATAGTTAGAATGAAAGTTGTTAAGCTTAGTTTGAGTTAAATTTCAAGTTCGAATTTCTTACATGATTTGCTTCGGATCGGAAAATCCCGGGTTCTCACATTCTTCCCTCCTTATTGAAAGTTTCGTCCTCGAAACTTAGATCAACTGGAGCTTGTGAACAAATAAGGGTATTGTGAGCGCATTTTCTCTTCGAGTTCCCAAGTTGCCTCCTTTTCGGTATGATTTGACAACTGCACTTTGACAAATGGAATTGTCCGATGCCTCAACACTTGGTCTTTTGTGTCCACTATTTGGATATGGACTTCTTCATATTTGAGTTCTTCGTTGAGATTTTCTTCAATCACCACTGGTGTAACCTTGAGTACATGACTTGGGTCTGAGACATATTTCCTCAGTGGTGAGATGTGGAATATGTTATGTATCCTGGACATATCAGGTGGTAAAGCCAGTCGGTAGGCTAAGGTTCCCACCTTCTCGAGTATCTCAAACGGTCCTACATACCTTGGGTTTAACTTCCCGGACTTACTGAACCGAACCACTCCCTTCATAGGAAATACCTTGATATAAGCTTTTTCACCGATCTCCAATTCCAACGGTCTTCTCTTCAAATCTGCCCAGCTTTTCTGTCTATCTTGGGTTGTCTTGGTATTTCTTTGATCATAGCGACCTTGTCAATGGTTAATTGAACAAGCTCTGGTCCAGTAACAGCCTTTTCTCCGACTTCGTCCCAATATAGAGGCGACCTACACTTTCGGCCATACAGAGCCTCATACGAAGCCATCTCGATGCTACTGTGATAGCTGTTGTTATAGGCGAATTCTATCACGGGTAACTGTTCGCTCCAGTTTCCAGGAAAATCCAAAGCACATGCCCTCAGCATGTCCTCGAGGGTCTGAATCGTCCTCTTAGTTTGGCCATCAGTCTGAGGATGATAGGCTGTACTGAGAGTGACTTTGGTTCCAATCGCCTTTTGAAAACTTTTCCAGAACCTTGATACAGATCTTGGATCTCTGTCAGATAATATACTTGCTGGAACTCCATGTAGTCTCACTATGTTGTCCATATACAAAGTGGCTAATTTATCCAAATTATAATTCATCCGTACTGGCAAGAAATGGGCAGACTTGGTCAATCTGTCAATGATTACCCAGATTCCATCGTGACCCTGCCTTGATCTTGGTAACCCTACAACGAAATCCATGGAGATGTTATCCCACTTCCATTCCGATATTTCCAATGGTTGTAAAAGTCCTCCAGGCCTTTGATGTTCCACCTTAACTTGTTGACAGACTAAACACTTTGCAACAAAGGCAGCTACATCTTTCTTCATCCCGTTCCACCAATAATTATTTTTCAAATCCCGGTACATCTTGGTGCTTCCTGGATGTACTGAAAATCTTGATTTATGTGCCTCAGCCATTACTTCTTCTCGAATTCCATCGATGTCTGGCACGTACATCAATCTTTTCATCCAAAGGATACAATTTTCATCAATTTGAAACTCTGCAAATTTTCCTTTTTGGATTTGTCCTTTAATTTTTAGGATGAAGGTGTCTTGACTCTGCTTCAATTTGATGGTCTCTCGGAGGCCTGGTTTTACTGATAGTGAAGATAAACCACCTTCCCAGGGTTCCTTCGGCTCAACGCATCTGCTACCTTATTTGCCTTACCCGGATGGTAATTGATTGACAAATCATAGTCCTTGAGAAGTTCCATCCACCTTCTTTGCTTCATAATTAATTCCTTTTGAGTGAAAATGTACTTGAGGCTCTGGTGATCAGTAAACACCTCACATTTTACTCCATAAAGATAGTGCCTCCAGATCTTGAGCGCAAACACAACTGCAGCTAACTCCAGGTCATGAGTGGGGTAATTCTGCTCATACGGTTTTAACTGTCGTGAGGCATAAGCAATTACCTGACCTTCTTGCATTAGTACACACCCTAACCCTTCCATTTGAAGCGTCACTGTACACTGTAAAGTTCTTGCCATCTTCAGGAAGGATTAATACTGGTGTAGTTGCGAGTTTTGTTTTCAGGGTTTCAAAACTCTTCTCACATGCTTCATTCCAAATAAATTTCTAATTTTTCTGAGTAAGTTTTGTGAGTGGAATGGCTATCGAAGAAAATCCTTCCAAAAATTTTCTATAGTAGCCATCTAATCCCAGAAAACTTCTCACTTCGGTTACTGTCTTCGGTTGAGGCCAGTCCTTGATTGCCTCTAATTTTTTAGGGTCTACTGACACACCCTAATTCGGAAATTATATGACCTAGGAACGCCACAATTTTTAACCAAAATTCACACTTCTTGAATTTGGCATATAATTTCCTTTTCCCGCAGTGTCTGCAAAGTGAGACGTATGTGTTCCCTATGTTCTTCCTCACTTGGTGAGTATACCAAGATATCGTCGATAAAAACAACTACAAACTTGTCGAGATATGCTTTGAACACTCGATTCATAAGGTCCATGAATGCCGCAGGAGCATTTATTAGACCAAAAGGCATTACTGTAAATTCGTAATGTCCGTATCTCGTCCTAAAAGCAGTTTTAGGGATATCTTCAGTTTTGAATTTCAGTTGATGATAACCAGATCTTAGATCAAGTTTTGAGAAGATCTTGGCTCCTTTTAGCTGATCGAAAAGATCGTCTATTCTCGGGAGTGGGTACTTATTCTTTATGGTGATCTTGTTTAACTCCCTGTAGTCAATGCATAGCCTCATGCTTCCGTCTTTTTTCTTTACGAAAAGCACTGGGGCTCCCCACGGAGATGCACTAGGACGGACCTGCTTCTTGTCCAGTAATTCCTGTAGTTGCTCTTTTAACTCTTTTAATTCAGCTGGAGCCAATCGGTATTGTGCCTTTGAGATTGGTGCAGCACCAGGGACCAAATTAATTTCAAATTCTACTTCCCTATCGGGTATCTCACCCGGTAAATCCTCAGGAAAAACATCTGGAAATTCTTGAACAATTAGAATATCTTCCAACTTTGGGAGCTCTTCTACTTTGATCTCATCGATCATTGCCAGATAAATTTCTTCTCCTCCTTTTATGGCCTTCCAGACTTGTGAGGCCGATAACAGAGATTTTCTTTCTTTGGATTTTTCGTGATATATGACTTCCTCTTTAGTCGGAGTCTGAAGTCTAATATCTTTCTTTTGACAGTCTACTATGGCATGGTTTTTAGCTAACCAATCCATTCCAAGAATGATGTCAAGCTCAACCATATTGAGTTGAATTAATTCTGCCTCAAAAATTTGTTGGTTGATACAAATTTTACAATTTCTATACACTTTGTGGGTCTCAATTATTTTGCTCGCCGGTGTTGCCACTCTTAACGGCTCACTAAGAATATCATGTTCAAGTTTAAGCTTCTTAGCAAATCCTTTGGACAAAAACGAGTGCGTAGCACCACAATCAAACAAAGTATATGCAGGTATGTCATTGAGTAGAATAGTACCTGCCACCACCTCGTTGGTGTTATCCGCTTCTTCCTGGGTGATTGCATATACCCGAGCATTGGTCTTGTTTTCATTCTGCTTTCTAAGTCCCGCCCCTTTTTCTTTGTTTTCCGGACATTCCTTAATTCGATGACCCACCTGTCCACACTTGAAACATGCGCCTGTCTTCCGATAGAATTCTCCGTTATGATACTGTTTACAGGTGTCGCACCACTTCCCTTCCCTATTGCCAGTATTGCCAGAGCTTCCTTTGAAAGGTGAACCTGAATAATTTGGCTTCTTAAACTTGGGACCATTCTGAGTAGATTTATTGACCATTGGTCTTTTGTTCTTGTTTTCTTCCTCACGGCGTTTGATATCCGTTTCAGCGCTCATCGCAGCGCCCATCAAATCCGCAAAACTGTTTGGCTTGAATACTGCCAAAGCTGACTGAATCCGGCTGTTGAGTCCCTTTTTAAACGATGCATTTTTAGCGTTTCATCACACATGATTTTTGGGACGTAGGTTCCTATATCATTGAACCGTGAAGTGTATTCCATCACTGACATGTCCGGAGCCTGTTTGAAGTTTCGAACTCGCTCAACTTCTGCAGACGAAATTCAGCTGGGTAGTATTGTTTCAAAAATTCTCTCTTAAAAATCTGCCATGTGATCTCTTCCACTTCAGCTAGAGATGGTGACACATTTTCCCACCATTTCCTAGCCCGGTCTTCCAAAAACGGTGTCACAACCTCCACTCTCAGTTATTCAGGTATTTCCGGTAAATGCAGCTGTGTCTCGACATTCTTGAGCCAGTTGTGGCTGACTTTCGGGTCTGGGTTTCCATCGAAAGTTGGAACTCGATTTCTCCTCAGAGATTCATAATGATATTTAATCCCACGCGGTTGTGGTTCTTGAGGTGGTTGGATGGCATTAGCCAGTGGGTTCACGAACCCTTGCAATGTCGCGGCTACAATAGTAGCTATTGCCATCATATCTTCTTGACTGAGATTTACTCTCGGTAGTGGTGGTGGATTTTCATTTTGGTTGGCGCCACGAGGGTTACGGTTGTTTCGGGGTGGTCTGCCTGCCATTTCCTATAAACATGTATTTTATTAATTTGTTTGCAACAATGTATAATTAAAATAATTCCATTAAATTTTTAAAATTCATACAATCAAAAGTTTCAAAACAAATGATTAATCAAATAATTCTGAATACAATCAATGCCTAATCTATAGTTCTTTCCCTACTCGTCTATAACTTCACTGTCTCCTACTGCCTCATCAATTTCTTCTTCTTGAATAGGATCTTCTTCTTGGTTAGCTTTGAGTTCCTCTAAGAGCTCCTCCATATTGATCATGTTATTCTGTAGCTTATCGATATGATTTTGCAACTGTGTGTTGTGGTGGTCCAGGTTGTTTACTTGCTCCTGAAGCTCTTGTATAATTGATTGTCTTACTTTCTCATCAATTTCTCGTTCCTCGATACGTTCCTGAAGACGGCGCTGTGTTTTGAGGAGGCTCTCATCCCGGATTTGGAGAGTCAAAATCCTATCATGGGCTTTGTTCAATTCTTTCTTGGTGATTTCGTGTTGTCGCTCAGACTCTAGGTGGTAGGCAGCATAGCGCCTAACGTCGTCGCGCAGTCTTTTCTCTTCCACTCTTGCCTCACGAAGATCCTCCATCATGCATAAGTTATTCCCATCCAACTGGTAGTTATCTCTCTCGAGTTTTTCATTTTTCTTTTTCAATGTCTTAATCTCCGCCTCTTTTTCCCGGAGTTGTTTTTGAAGTTCAGTTATAATGCTTTGAGGATCCATATTTGTTTTTCCTATAAAAGTTAAAAGAAATTAATTTCTTATAGACAGATTTATAAAATACTTTATCAATTTTGATATGTAAATGCAATAATTTAAAAATAATAGAATTTTTATTTATAAATAAGGTGATACACATAATATTTTCTTAATCATAATTTTATTACAATCCAATATAATCTTGATACTAATCTATAATTTCTCCTCCGTCGCTGTCGCTGTCGTCATCGGCCACCTCCATCGCTGCTTCCTCCTCTTTTCCATGTTCTCGATCACCAGATGCAGGTAGTTATTCAGATCTTGAAGTCTGTCCATAGTGGCGTGGAGCTTCAAAATGTATCGATCCTGCTTGGCGCTGAACTCCTCTTGGCGCTGACGGGCCTGAGTAGCACATCCTCGCTCTATCTCTACTCTCTCCAGCAAATCCTTTTTGAGTGAAGATAAGCGCGCGATGCGAGTTGAATCAGTCGGTATCTGTAGAAGTTGGCTCTCAGCCAAGTCCAAATGATGAGTCAATTGATGTACGTCAGTCTCAAGTATGTGTCTAATCTCACTAAGCTCCTGCTTTTCCAATTTTTCATTAGCCAGTTGTGCCTTCAAAGTCGCAATTTCTCTATCCTGGTTATCTATCGTAATCTGGCGCATGAGAAGGGCAGCCTGAGCGCGAGTACGTGGAGCAGCCATTTCCTAGGATAAAAATCGAGGTAAAGCATCAGAATCGTATCAAAGATAGAAAGGTACAAAAATATGAACAAAGTTAGTGATAGATTTTTGAAGTCTATGCGAAATTTAGGAAACAGATGAAAGTTGGACCAAAATTGGGATGCATTAGGCTTTTGCCAAAATTTGACTTCGCCAAATTTTTTCTGTCAAAATCCCAGCGGGATTATGAACCTGGCGACTCTGATACCACTTAAAAGTCATGCCTCGTGTCCGAAGCGTCGATGACATCCGGCATTGTTTAACAATTACTTGAAAACAATTAAGCCTCATATCGAAATGCCAAAAACCAGTCTTTTTTCATAAATTAAACATTGTCTTTACATTAACAATAGAATTAAAAATACATCAGAGTAGCAATTGCGGAAACTAAACAAAAGTGAAATAAAGTCTTGATTTCTTGTATTCTGCTCGTCGACTACCATCCCCAGAAGGTTTTTTGTTCCTCCTCATTCAGTTGTTCTTCATTTTTATCTAAAATTTGTAAGGGGTGAGTGTTTTTGGAAACATTCAGCAAGTGGGGGTCGATCGATTTTCAAAGATACATATAGATCTTAATCCATAAACAGTTCTTTAACAATCTTTCAAATCCTATTACTTTTAACTCCTCATAACAGAAATGAATCGAACAAAAGACAAAGTTTTTCAGATGATTCGAAATAGTTCAGAAGCAAATCCGATAATTTCAGACAGAACAGACACAAAACTGTTACTCATCTCATTTCCATGGTCAAATTGTCTCCAATATGTTAGTCCTCTAAGGGGTGAGGCCAGAACACGGTTTTATACCAACCTACAGAAATAGTTTTATACCCATCATTGGGGGCCAAACGGAAATGGTTTTATGCCCACCATTGGGGACCAGACAGAATCACAATTTTCGTCCCATTTCAAATTGAATCGTAACAGTGTAACAAAGATTTCAGAATTATCAGACAGAAGTTATCAGATAGAACTTATCAAAAGTTTCAAATATCAAATTTCAACGTATTCAGCGGAATCAAAGAATTTCGAAGCATAGAAAAAACATATAATCGATCGAAATTTTAAACAGAACAGATAGCAATTTTCAAAAATATGAACATACATATAAGCATGTCATATTATGTATATCAAAGTTTAAAAATACAAAAGATTATGTAACAAAAGCCCACTTACCGTACATTGAAGGTAGAACCGAATTTGTAAACTTTGGCACCTTGCCTCTCGAAAATTCTGCAGCACTTCGACGTATTCTTTTCGATTACTACCTTTATTTCAGCAGCACATTGACGTAGAAGCTCGAACACTTGAACCGCACGAGCTCCTCCTTGTTCTTGAATTTCGGCCGAAAGCTTTGAAGAGTAGGGAAGGGGAAACCGAATTTCTTACTTGGTTTTTGTGAGGTTTTGCAATGCATGGTGTCTCATATTTATAGGCCAAAACTTGTCCTCTCATCTAGACCATGGCCGAAACCTTGTCTCCCAAGAAAGAATTTATTGTGCTCATTATGGTGGTCAAAGAAGTAACGCCCCGAAAATTTAAAGGTCCACGCAAACCACATGCATTTGAATTATTAAATTTTCCTGTATTTTAATTAAATGTTTTAA
Source organism: Primulina tabacum (assembly GCF_025594145.1). NCBI lineage: Eukaryota > Viridiplantae > Streptophyta > Magnoliopsida > Lamiales > Gesneriaceae > Primulina > Primulina tabacum. Next base: position 10,670,278 of record NC_134553.1, read on the forward strand.
TTGCATGAATTAATTATGTTGTGCATACTTGCATGTTTCAAATATATTTTTCTACATTGCGGCATTAAAATGTATTTTTGAAAGTTATTCGAGTTGCGATCGAGAAACGGAGACCGAGGGCTGAAAAATGTAAAATGTTTTTTTTATTAAATAGTCATTTTTAATTATTTAAAATATGAGTGATGTTTTTTCTTATTTTTGAAAATAAGGGGGTTTTGAGGTGATTTTATACGCCGGGAAGTAAATTTTATCGGTGTTGGTTTTTGTTTACTAAAATACGAACGTTTTGACAACCCGGCTAATAAATTCACAAACTTATTTAAGCAAAATTATTTTAAATATTTTAATTAATCACTAATGGGCTTAATTAAATCTCCTAATGGGCCTAAGCTTGATTAGTGTTTTTATTTAACTATATAATATGCAATTAACCTACCCCAATCCATTAGCATACACGCCCCACCCTAGCACAATTTCAGAACTCTTTTCACCCCGCCAAACTCACGGCACACACAAGGGTTTTGTAGAAGAAAGCTTCGATTTTTGAAGAGAAAATTCAGCCTAGTCTCCGACGTCAAAGCTCTTCGATTCGTCAACGAATAATCGTGCGTATAAAACGCAAAGGCACGTCATATTCTCTTTTTACTCATCATCACACCATATTATTTAATTATGTTTGAAATTGCATGAAAACAAGTATCACCTTTGAAGATTTCCGTTTATGCCTCTTTTATGGTTTTTAAAACATGCATGTTGATCTAAGAACCATGAATTTCATTCACCTAAGGGGCTGCCATGAATTAGGATGATATAGGGCATGTTTTACACGTGTTTGAGGGCCTAAAAAAACGCACAAACAGGCTGCACACACGCTGCACACACACACATAGGAACAAGCTGGAACATAAAATTTGATGTTGAGAGATCAAGGGGCTCGGTTCTATGGGATTGTTGGCTTGGTTTGGGTTTAGGTTGGGATCAGGGCTTGGATAAGGTCCATGAGGGGTCAAGGGAAGAGTCCTAGCCATGCTAGGACTCGAGACAAGAGGCTGGGAAGGAGTCCTAGCAAGCTAGGACTCCAACCCGTGAACTTCAAGGAGAGAACAACACAAGTTCAGCAGCTAGTGCAGGGCTTGTGGGCTCGGACAGGGGGTCTGGGCTGGGCTAGGTTAGGTCCTTAGGGTCCTAAGAAGGTGCACAAGGGGTTGGTTCAAGGCCTGGTTCGGTGGTCAAGTGGCTAAGCAAGAAAACATAGAGTCCTAGTCTATGTGGGTTTCTCGGCCATGCTTGTGCTGAAGTGGGGCTTCAGTTTTCAATCTTGGGGCTGAGTCTTATGGGTTATAAGGGTGCAAGAGGGTCCCTAGAGGGGATGGTCATGAGTTGGGGCAGGGTGGCTCGATGGAGCTCGAGCCAAACGCAAAAAAAACGAGAGGTAGAAGCTCTTGGCAGCAAGTATGCGTGAGGTTGCTGTCAAGCTTCAGTGGGTGGCTGCTCGGATCCAGGGGTTTGGATCGGTCTGAGGTTTGTCTGGGCGTGGTCCAGGGAAGGTTAGGGTCATGGGTGGTCGGTGGTTAAGGGCTGGTAGAGTCCTAGGCGGCTAGGAGTCCCAATGCAACAAGGACACTACAAACACACACACGTGGAGAATTTTAGGTCGACTTCCAGGACGTTTTTGGTCTGGCTTGGTCTGGTTGTTTGGGCTGGGATTCGTCAGTAGGGTCCCTAGGTGGGTTGGCTAGGTTTTGTCTCAAGGTGGCTCGGGCGTGGCTCGAGTAAATTAGGAGATGGCTCGGTGTGTTCGATAAGGGGTCAATTTCAAAAATTAAAGGGCTAAAAATGAATCCATGGGTCAACGGAGGTGGATCATTACTTGGAAGGGTAGAATAAATCATAAAAAGGTTATGTTTAAATTTTGGGATCAAAATAACGAGTTTTGGATTTATTCGGGATTTAATCGCCGCACGAAACGCTAATTAACGAGTTAATTGAAAAGCCTAGTTTTAAGCTTTATAAAATTAAGGAAAATTAGGTTTAAGCTTAAATAGTTATTAAAAGTCTACTTTTTCAATTTGGTAATTTTATATTATGGTTTGGTTTAATTCTGAATTAAAACGCATTAATACGTCACATTTAAATATTTATTTAAAAGTTATCGAATTAAGCTAAATAAAAATATGAAAAATTCTTGTAGGCTTAAATAATTATTTGGAACATGTTAGAGTCAATGAAATTAAGAAAATGTCAAAAACGTAAAATGTCACGTCCAGGGGTAAAACAATCTTTTTATACCGAAAAATTAGTAAATGTCATGGCAGTGTCCTGAATGCTGTTTTATGTGCTAATATGATTATTTTCAATGGTTAGGGATGTATTTGGAATTTTTATATGTTAATATGTCAATTTTAAAATTTTTATGGATATTTATGATTTTAACATGTTAAGTTATGATTTTTAAATGTCTATGATTTTTATAATTTAAATATGAGCATTTAAAAGACATGTTGCGTGCTTGGTTTCAAAATAAAAATGATATTATGCATGTTTTTATTAAGTGATGATAACATGTTGAAGGACGTGAAGGGATTGTGACTACTACATGTTGGAAATATCGTGAGGGTTATGGTCCCAGTGGGATCCCGACGATCGTATTTCCTTGGATACGGATACGAATACGAATACGTGATACGAATACAAATATGTTAATACGTTGGCCAAGGCCCAGTTGACGGGTGAGAGTGTCGCTGGTGTCCCCTCTGCCCAGTACTGTGGTTTTCTTTAGATGGATCTATCGACCAATACGATCAAGAATACGAGTCACAATCACGGTCTCAATTCAACAAACACGAACATGAACATGAATACGAATATGAATATGGATACGAATATGGATATGCATATGAATAGGAATACGAATATGAATATGAGTATGTTTATGTTTTGATGAAAATGTTTTTATGCATCATGAAAATGTTTACGAAAATGTTTAAGTTTAGGTTTATGCATTATCATGAAAACGATATTTTAAGTACAAGTATTTTTGACTGTTATATGTTGATTGTATTACGTATTATTTGTTATCAAAGATATGACGTGTTGAGTCTTTAGACTCACTAGGTGTGATGGATGCAGGTGATTATGATGATTATGTTTATGGAGGTCTTGATTGTTGATCTGACTTGGACTGAAGGTGCACATAACCCGAGGACCGACGCTAGTTTTCCGCACTAGTTATGATTTATGATTTCAAGTAATGTTAAAAATATTTTTACGACGTTTTATTTATGAGTGGTTTTTGAGAGGTTATAGTATGAGCTATACTTTTCAAATGTTAGTTGGTTGATTTATTTAAAATGATGTCAAAAATATTTTATGCCTGTGTAAGCAATTCGGTCGATGCTATGTGAGGTTTTGAAAAAAAAAATTTCTAGTACATTTTAATAAAAAGAATAAGCAGACGTTTCAGTTGGTATCAGAGCAAAGGTCCTGTAAAGGGTTGTGCCACCATCAGCGCCAGAAAGATTAGTCGTCAAGCCTCAATTTGTAAGTTTTACACGCTTTATATGATTTTATGATGTTAACTGCATTAGTACATGGCTTATATGTTCACGTCACATGTTCAATAGCATTATGATGATATATGTTTTATTTGCTTTAGAATTTTCATACGTGATACGATACGAAATAAGAAATTATTTGATGTTAACGCATGTTCGCTTCGTGGTGGAATTGGACTATGTCGATTTTGGGTTTTAGTATTGATATTCTACTTTTTGGGCCATAAGTTAAGCGTGAATATTATGAATGTTTTGGGACACGTAGATTTTCTAAGAAAATATTTATGATTCATGGTTACTAGTCGAATTAATTTTTGGGAACTAGTTTAGCAATAAGCAGAAGTGAATGGGTTAAATACTAAGAATTTTTGATGATTTGGGATCGTAAGGATATTTAGAACTTTGGGATATATTAAGTTATAACGTTATAAGGAATGTTAACCAAGGGTTTTAAGTATGAACCGATATTAGGCTTGAAAAATCTAAGAATTCGAAGGTCAATTTGGGATACATTTTGTGTATAATATAAGGAAAGTAATATACGATAAGCGTGGTCATCCATATTTTTATATTGGAAGTTGTAAGAAAAATTGAAATTCGAGGTTATAATAGTAACAACACTAAGTCATTATGGGTCTTTTTAAGTTGTGAATTGCAAATAAGGATTTAGAATGAAAATTTAATTGGGATCAAGAAGACGTAAGGACATTCTAGAGCCTAAGTTTTATCAGAGTAGCGCAACGAAAGCGTGGATTTTTGGGATACTAGAACAAAGTCTAAACTTTGGGTTATCAGGATAAGCGAATTTCGAGGACGAAATTCAATTTAAAGGGGGAAGATTGTAACGTCTCGAAAATTTAAAGGTCCACGCAAACCACATGCATTTGAATTATTAAATTTTCCTGTATTTTAATTAAATGTTTTAATTGCATGAATTAATTATGTTGTGCATACTTGCATGTTTCAAATATATTTTTCTACATTGCTGGATTAAAATGTATTTTTGAAGGTTATTCGAGTTGCGATCGAGAAACGGAGACCGAGGGCTGAAAATGTAAAATGTTTTTTTATTAAATAGTCATTTTTAATTATTTAAAATATGAGTGATGTTTTTTCTTATTTTTGAAAATAAGGGGGTTTTGAGGTGATTTTATACGCCGGGACGAAAATTTTATCGGTGTTGGTTTTTTTTTTTTTACAAAAATACCAAAGTTTTGGCAACCCGGCTAATAAATTCACAAACTTATTTAAGCAAAATTATTTTAAATATTTTAATTAATTACTAATGGGCTTAATTAAATCTCCTAATAGGCCTAAGCTTGATTAGTGTTTTTATTTAACTATATAATATGCAATTAACCTACCCCAATCCATTAGCATACACGCCCCACCCTAGCACAATTTCAGAACTCTTTTCACCCCGCCAAACTCACGGCACACACAAGGGTTTTGTAGAAGAAAGCTTCGATTTTTGAAGAGAAAATTCAGCCTAGTCTCCGACGCCAAAGTTCTTCGATTCGTCTACGAATAATCGTGCGTATAAAACGCAAAGGCACGCCATATTCTTTTTTACTCATCAACACACCATATTATTTAATTATGTTTGAAATTGCACGAAAACAAGTAGCACCTTTGAAGATTTTCGTTTATGCCTCTTTTATGGTTTTTAAAACATGCATGTTGATCTAAGAACCATGAATTTCATTCACCTAAGGGGCTGCCATGAATTAGGATGATATAGGACATGTTTTACACGTGTTTGAGGGCCAAAAAAAACGCACAAACAGGCTGCACACACGCTGCACACACACACATAGGAACAAGCTGGAACAGAAAATTTGATGTTGAGAGATCAAGGGGCTCGGTTCTATGGGATTGTTGGCTTGGTTTGGGTTCGGTTGGGATCAGGGCTTGGCTAAGGTCCATGACGGGGTCAAGGGAAGAGTCCTAGCCATGCTAGGACTCGAGACAAGAGGCTGGGAAGGAGTCCTAGCAAGCTAGGACTCCAACCTGTGAGCTTCAAGGAGAGAACAACACAGGTTCAGCAGCTAGTGCAGGGCTTGTGGGCTCGGCCAGGGGGTCTGGGCTGGGCTAGGTTAGGTCCTTAGGGTCCTAAGAAGGTGCACAAGGGTTTGGTTCAAGGCCTGGTTCGGTGGTCAAGTGGCTAAGCAAGAAAACATGGAGTCCTAGTCTAGGTGGGTTTCTCGGCCATGTTTGTGCTGAAGTGGGGCTTCGGTTTTCAAGCTTGGGGCTGAGTCCTATGGGTTATAAGGGTGCAGGAGGGTCCCTAGAGGGACTGGTCATGAGTTGGGGCAGGGTGGCTCGATGGGGCTCGAGCCAAACACAAAAAAACGAGAGGTAGAAGCTCTTGGCAGCAAGTATGCGTGAGGTTGCTGTCAAGCTTCAGTGGGTGGCTGCTCGCGTCCAGGGGTTTGGGTCGGTCTGGGGTTGGTCTGGGCGTGGTCCAGGGAAGGTTAGGGTCATGGGTGGTCGGTGGTTAAGGGCTGGTAGAGTCCTGGGCGGCTAGGAGTCCCAATGCAACAAGGACACTACAAACACACACACGTGCAGAATTTTAGGTCGACTTCCAGGACGTTTTTGGTCGGGCTAGGGCTGGTTTTTTGGGCTGGGCTTCGTCAATAGGGTCCCTAGGTGGGTTGGCTAGGTTTTATCTCAAGGTGGCTCGGACGTGGCTCGATTAAATTAGGAGATGGCTTGGTGTGTTCGATAAGGGGTCAATTTCGAAAATTAAAGGGCTAAAAATGAATCCATGGGTCCACGGGGGTGGCTCATGATTTGGAAGGGTAGAATAAATCATAAAAAGGTTATGTTTAAATTTTAGGATCAAAATAACGAGTTTTGGATTTATTCGGGATTTAATCGCCGCACGAAACGCTAATTAACGAGTTAATTGAAAAGCCTAGTTTTAAGCTTTATAAAATTATGGAAAATTAGGTTTAAGCTTAAATAATTATTAAAAGTCTAAATTTTCCATTTGGTAATTTTATATCAAGGTTTGGTTTAATTCGGGATTAAAACGCATTAATACGTCACATTTAAAGATTTATTTAAAAGTCATCGAATTAAGCTACATAAAAATATGAGAAAATTCATGTAGGCTTAAATAATTATTTGGGACATATTAGAGTCAATGAAATTAAGAAAATGTCAAAAAAGTAAAATGTCACGTCCAGGAGTAAAACAGTCTTTTTACACCAAAAAATTAGTAAACGTCATGGCAGTGTCCTGAATGCTGTTTTATGTGCTAATATGATTATTTTCAATGGTTAGGGATGTTTTTGGAATCTTTATATGTTAATATGTCAATTTAAAAATGTTTATGGATATTTATTATTTTAACATGTTAAGTTATGATTTTTAAATATCTATGATTTATATGATTTAAATATGAGCATTTAAAAGACATATTGCATGCTTGGTTTCAAAATAAAAATGATATTATGCATGTTTTTATTAAGTGATGATAACATGTTGAAGGACGTGAATGGATTGTGACTACTACATGTTGGAAATATCATGAGGTTATGGTTCCAGTAGGGAGCCCGACGATCGTATTTCCTTGGATATGGATACTAATACGAATACATGATACAAATACGAATATGTTAATACGTTGGCCAATGCCTAGTTGACGGGTGAGAGTGTCACTGATGTCCCCGCCGCCCAGTACTGTGGTTTTCTATATATGGATCCATCGCCCAATACGATCAAGAATACGAGTCACAATCACGGTCTGAATTCAACAAACTCGAACATGAACATGAATACGAATATGAATATGGATACGAATATGGATATGCATATGAATAGGAATACGAATATGAATATGAGTATGTTTATGTTTTATGCATCATGAAAATGTTTACGAAAATGTTTAAGTTTAGGTTTATGCATTATCACGAAAACGATATTTTAAGTACAAGTATTTTTCACTGTTATATGTTGATTGTATTACGTATTACTTGTTATCAAAGATATGACGTGTTAAGTCTTTAAACTCACTAGGTGTGATGGATGCAGGTGATTATGATGATTATGTTTATGGAGGTCTTGATTGTTGATCTGACTGGACTGAAGGTGCACATAACCCGAGGACCGACGCTAGTTTTTCGCACAAGTTATGATTTATGATTTCAAGTAATGTTAAAAATATTTTTACGACGTTTTATTTATGAGTGGTTTTTGAGAGGTTATAATATAGGGCTATACTTTTCAATTGTTAGTTGGTTGATTTATTTAAAATGATGTCAAAAATATCTTATGCCTGTGTAAGCAATTCGGCCGATGCTATGTGAGGTTTTGAAAAAAAAAATTTCTAGTACATTTTAAGAAAACGAATAAAGAGACGTTTCAAAAGACATGCCAAGCGTCAAGGGTCATTCTTTGCATAATAAAGATGTCCTAGCCCTTAGCTCCTCCCGCAGCTCCTTCATGGTTTAACGCAAATGGTTATTTCCTGCACATTTAACTTGTCCAAACTCTTGGCTCAACTTATAGCTCCCTTTTTGTCTTGTTTGGACAAGCTTGGTTGAGCTGTTTTGAGCTGACAGAACGAGTCCTTGAGCTGGGTTTTTACTCCTCCAGTGACAATACTTCGATGGATGCAGTTACTTGCAGCTTGGCCTCCCGTTGAGTCAGTCTCCGAGCTTTGAAGCTACTTCCTCAAGTTAAATTTACTGAAAATCTAAGTTAACATTCAAGCTTTATAGTTAGAATGAAAGTTGTTAAGCTTAGTTTGAGTTAAATTTCAAGTTCGAATTTCTTACATGATTTGCTTCGGATCGGAAAATCCCGGGTTCTCACACATCACTTAATAAAATCATGCAAATACGTAAAGCATGCAATGTATTGTTCATATTTACATAAAAATTAGTATACTTGATAACATAAATGTTTAAAAACATGAAAAATTGTGGGACTAAAAACTCGACACGGGTGCAAAATGATCATTTTGCTCCTGAGAACCCAAAATGACCGTTTTACCTTTAGACCTTCAAAATTTCAACCCGAAGCTTACCAAACTCCTTAAAACATCCCAAAACATACTTATAAGCATTTCTTAGATGTAAACTTGAGCTCGTTTCAAAACATAAACGATTCATTTAAAAACTTGGACCGGGTCCCGGCCGAATCAACCCGAAACTTAACCAAATCTTTCCAAATTTAAACTGTGACTTAAACCTACATGACCAGCCCTTAAACCACTTATTTCCAACCACCTAGGATCCCTGGAAAAGACCCTACAGCTGCTGAAAAAATTCTTGCACCCTAGAGGACCGAACCCTAGTCACACTAACAAGTTAAACGCTCAACCCTGCACCTGACTGGCTTGGACCAGCCTTGGGCCAGACCAGCCCCGACTCCAACCAGACCTCTTAGGAACCTAACCAGACCCTTCTATACCGTCGTAACCCTGGCCAACAGCCCATGCACAGCCCATGTCTTTTCCTCCTCTAGATCGAGCCCTATATCTACCCAAACGCGAGAAACTCAGCGGCCACACCTGCTGCACCATACCAGACACGTCTTAACCCATCTAGGGCCTTGAAATGAGCCTCATAAACCCTCTGGACATAGCCTATAATCCGCAAGTGCAGCCCCTCGATCGCCTAAGCCATACGCACTCTAAAACCGCAAACAACCTCAAACCATAAAGAATTCGTTCGGCCTCTTTGTCCTGTCATACCAGACCTGTTCGAACCACTCCTAAGACAGATATACACTCATGGATCGTGCCTCTTCAAGCCTGGAACCTGGAAGCCCCTTTAAACGTTAAATCACACATGAACTACCTCAAGAAAATCAAGTTTTCTCATGCTAAACCCATAAAAACGCGAATAAACTATTAAATGACATATTTTTCATGAAAGATCATTCAAAATATTTAATATGATGTGAATGATGAGAAAAAAAAAGGTATTAGGCATGTCTTTGCGTCTAAACGCATGAACAACCGCACAAACGAGACGTAAGACGTGCACCGGAGAAGCGGGGAGAGATTCTTTTGAAAAAACCCAAGAGAATAACGAAGGGCTGTTGTATTTTCTTTGAAGAAAGCTCCTGCTGCAGCTGGTAAATGGAGGGGGGCGGCCACCATGAAGAAATTAGGTTTAGGGTTTTAATCAAGGAATTTAAGTTATAATAATAAATGTTAATGGGTCTTTAATTAAAATTAAAAGGATTAAAATATTTTTAGGCACATTAAACAATAAAAAAATCCCGACGAGCCAAAAAATACTCTCGAAAAATATTTCGTTTAGGTACGTTTTTGAAAATATTGTCCGAGCCCTAAAAAATTCCCCCGACTCACTAAAATTCGCGTACCGATTTAAAATACGAACCGACGAGTAAAAATACTCTACCAATGCCCATTTTCGAAAATCACACTTAAATAGCCATATATTAAATAATTAAAACTAATTATTTAATAAAAATATTTTTCTTAATTATCTCCGATCTCGGTTACTCGTTCGAGCGCGAAATGAAACTTAAAACCCTAGTGCATGAAATTTTAACAAACCAAGAATTAAAACTACCTATTTATGTCTCAATCATGTATTTAATGCATTAAAATAATTTAATTAAAATACAAAAGAAATTGATAACTTGCATGCATATGATTTACGTAGACCTTCATATTTTTGGGATGCTACACGTCTCAATTCAAATTTCCCAAAATCAATAATGTATACAAAGTTTCCAATGTTGGCCAATCAAAAAACCAAAAAATTCCCATCAACTACCATATAACAAAATAGATGAATCCGACAATGTCGGGTACAACATGGATCTATTGCTATCCGGAGCCTCTTTCTTCGAAAACATGTCCGTAAAGTAATTGTCCAAATCTTCCGGGGTATATTTGATAATCTCAGCCCCGACTCCACTTCTGTACTGTTCGTAAAACGCCCTGTAACTGGAGGAAATATTATTGGAAAAGTAAATTTTGATTTCGTCGCACATTTTCGGGTCGGGTATGACCCATGACTTCTGTTTCTTAAATGCCGCCTCGAGTTCAGAATTAAATTTTCTGAACTTTTCTGGTATGCCAACCGTTGGATCCTCGGTTAGTGACGCCATCACTCTACCCCAGCTCATCTTTTCGTAGTTTGCTAAATATTGCTTCACTTTGGACACATGTTTCCAGATCCAATCAGACCCAAGTAGGGGCCCGAGATTAGAACCCCGGACCTTCCAAACGACGTAGTTTAGGTTGTTTCCTAAGAACAAATAGGACAAAGCCACGTCATGATAGTGAGCCGCCTTCCCGTCGAGCTTGCAAAGGAGTACAAGAATAAGCCACGCCAGGTGGGTGGTGATCGAGGCTGCCCATGGGTACTCCGCCGCCGATGTTGGGCTGGAGAAGTAAGATTCTGGAAATGGTGTCCGCGCCGCAGCTGAGTGATCCCCGATTATATCGGAAACCAAGCCGCTGTAATCCCCTAGAAAAACTAGGAAATTCATTACATAGCGAGTGAGAGGGTGTACGCCGCCGTTCACCGGCGCGTTTGACGTGTCCTTTTGAATTGCCGCCTCGAATTGACTCAACATAACTCTTAGAGCTTCGGCGAGACTCGCCACTGCCTGCCGCCGCCTCGGACCTTACATCAACCAGCGACTCGTGGGCGAATATGGATTCGATCTCCGGCCACAAGTTGGAGATCGCCTCGTACATATCCAGCTCGCTAAACATTTTCTCCGGCGAAAGAATCTTCTTGCTTCGTGCGAAATTATGCGGGAAGCTAAACAGATTCACCGCGGCGTCTCTCGAGATCTCGGCGAAACACGAAGCTGCGATCTTCTCCGAGAAAGAGAAGATGAAGTCACAAAGAATTTTCTCGCCGTAGAACAGGCCTTTAACGGCGACTTTCACCGCGTGCAACCAGTTCTTGTTATTGTATTCCAAAACACTCCAGTCCATCTTCTGAATATGAGAAGTGGTGAACTTTTCGACGTGTAAATGATACAATGACTCGTCGATAATGGATTTCCGGACAATTTTGTAAATGTTTACGCATTCTTTTGCGTAACCAGAGCCGATCATGGCGTCGGCTATACTCTTCAACTCCGCCATAGCAATGTCCTGATCATGAGGTGACCTCATGCTATCTTCTTCTTCTGAAACTTCACCTGAAATTCCCGAGATACTTGATCGGGTCGAAGCCAGTGAAGAACGACCCGAAACGGATTCCGAATCAAGATTCTTTCTGTTAGCAGCTAAGATAAAGTAAAATTCTTTCTCCAACGTTTTAATGGCTGTTTTCATCAAGTTCTGAGCTCGTATAAGATTCTCAGAGGTGGGACTAAGCTTCACGTAGAAATGCAAGACATTCTGCAGATTTCCGACAGCTTCAAGAAATCTTTTAGCTTCATTTTTGTCATGTTCAAACATGGATGAAAATTTATCGTGTTTTTGGGAATCTACATCCCATTTCTTGATGATGGCTTCGGCCACATCCAGGTTTTCTTCCATTATTGTTTCAGAAAAACTATGGTGGTGTGTTTTTTCACTCACACTCTGAGAATGATGATCATGTAATGGGTGAGATGATGACCTTGAAAAAAAGAAATTCTTCATTTTTTTAGAACGATTCTGTATGGGCTTTCTGAGATTTTGGCAGTGGGATTTGGTTGCTGAGTGAAGTTTATCTTGGAAGTTCTTGATTAGTGTATGAGGGGGAATCGGTTATTTATAGAAGGAAAGCGGAGAATCTTCCGCCGCAAAAGGAGAAAGGAAAATGACTACGCGTTTTTGGTTTCGTTTGAAGCAGTCGCTGGTTTTGTTTTTTGCTTGATAAGTAAGCTATTCTTTGACAAGTTTTGTGTAATTAATAAGATATCGTAAATTTGATAGGTTTTATTGCGGAAAAAATAACAATATCGAATTTTAAGTTGATCTATATAAAAACTGCTGTTATGAAGATTAAGATACATGTGTTCAGAACCATCGACAATGCTGCTGAAGTTATTGATTATCTGCATTAGATTGTGTTAGTTGCCCATCGGTGATGCCGTATCTTCTTTATATTTTGCTAGCCAACCTGCAGCACAACAGGAAACAATATAATATAATGTGTTAGGAGAAAAACGGGCTCAGACGAACTGATTTTGGCCTCTGCAAATACACAGTAAACCAAGGCGAAGACCACAAAGGTTTCCCTTCCTGTAACGTGTGCTCTCACGGCCAGGGGTTGCACACACACACAGAGAATTCGTCCCCTTGCTGTCAAGAGAACAAATGAGAGAGAAATGAACGCAAAAATAGAGAGAACACCGAAGACACTCAGTCACCGAAGGAAGACACACACGAAGCAACCTTTTTTTTTCTCTCAAGACTCACGTTCTCTCATCTCTCAATCGGCAGCTCACAATTATTGGGGGAGTAGAAAACGAAGGCGGCTACTGCAAGGGAAAATGAAAGGAGCGTTCCACCTTTTTAAGCCCTATAGCCCATATATAAATAAGGGTGGCCATAGTAATGGGCCAGAGAAAATATTGGGTCCAAACCCAACATTTCTCCACCTTTTGGCCCAACACCGGTTCAACTGGTCAGGAGAGTCACCTACAGCCATCATCATTGCCCCACTTGCAGAAAACACAAAGTTAGTACAAGTACCAATATATAGCAAACACTAAGTAAGCTACACTACATAACAGAAACAGAACACATCAATCAGAAGTATCAAAGTTTAAAATTTTTAGACAGGATATAAATTTTTCAACTGATAAACACTTAGTTCCCATATCAGGAGGATTAAATTGAGAAAGAATTTTTTCAAGATAGACTATGTCTTTTGCAACCACATCACGAATGTAGTGGAATCTAACATCAATATGTTTAGTTCTATCATGAAAAACAGGATTCTTACATAGTTGTATACCAGACTGGCTATCAGAAAATACTACAACATCACCTTCAAGAAAACCAATTTCAGAAATAAGACCTTTCAACCAAATAGCTTCTTTTAAAGCTTCAGTGACAGCAACATACTCAGATTCAGTGGTTGAAAGAGCAACAATGTGTTGTAATTGAGATTTCTAGCTAATACAAGCACCACACAATGTAAACACATAAGAAGTTGTTGACTTTCTATTGTCCCTATCATTTGCATAATTAGAATCCATATATCCAACCAATTTAACACCAACATCAGATTTTGAAAATTTTAAACCATGCTTTACAGAACCATTCAAATATCTCAAAAGCCATTTGACAGCTAACCAATGGTAAACACCAGGATTAGACATATACCGACTTCAAACAACTCACAGAATATGCAATATCAGGCCTCGTGCTAACCATTAAATACATGACAGAACCTATAGCATTTGAATATGGCACATTCTTCATGTTTTTAACATCAAAATCAGTTTTAGGGGATTGCTCTTTACTTAGAACAAAATGACCAGCTAAAGGTACGTTGACTGGTTTTGCATTCGACATGGAAAATTTATTCAAAATTTTCTTAACATATGTATCTTGATTCAACAAAATGACTGAACGTTTTCTATCCCTATAAATGTTCATTCCAAGAATACGTTTAGCATCTCCTAGGAATTTCATATCAAATTTAGCACTCAAGCAATTTTTGACATGATCAATAGTTTTCACACAAGGACTAATCAATAGCATATCATCCACATAGATAAGCAAGAAAATAGGAACTTTAGCATTGTGTTTGAAATACAAGCAATGATCATAATTACTTCTAGTAAAATCCATAGAGAGCATGCATTCATCAAACTTTTTGTTCCATTGCCTAGGAGATTGATTCAATCCATACAAAGATTTCTTTAGCAAACAAACATGATCAGAATACTTAGAATCAACAAAACCATCAGGTTGCCTCATAAAAAATTTTTTCATCAAGTTCACCATGTAAAAAAGCAGTTTTAACATCTAATTGTTTCAACTCCCAATCAAGCTGAGCAACAAGGGCAAGCATGATTCTCACAGTAGTAAACTTTACGACAGGAGCAAATATTTCAGTATAATCTATACCTTCCTTTTGAGTAAAGCCCTTAGCCACTAACCTAGCTTTAAATCTAACAGATTCACATTCATTCTTGACCTTAAATAACCATTTACAGTCCACAACTGAACAATTTTCAAGTTTAGGTACAAGAATCCAAGTGTTGTTAACATGCAGTGAGTTAATTTCTTCATTCATCAGCATTTAACCATTGCACAGAGTTTTCAGATTTTAAAGCTTCTTCATATGACTTTGGTTCAACATTATCAATTGACTCAAACACAATAAATGCATGAGAAGTCATATGAAAATCATCAAAATGTTGTGGCTGCCTAATATTTCTTTTAGATCTATCCCTAGCCAATTGATAATCATTCAAATCACTAAGATCAGTTTCAGGAATATTTTCAGCAATTTCTTCATGCACATCAGCATCAACTTGATTATCAAAAACAGTTTCAGACAGATTTTCAGGTAAATCATTCACATCAGGAGCATTCTACACATTTTCAGAATCATGACTTGGACCAAGTAAATGCTCCACCTTGTTTGGAGCAGTGGCAGGTTCAGGAGTAGGTAAAGGAACAGATAAACAGGAAAATTCAGACTCATTGAAAACATTATCCCTACTGATTAACACTTTAAAACCAGGTTGGTCCCTTACCCATAATCTATAACCCTTAACCCCATCAGGATAGCCAAGAAAAACACATTTCACAGACCTAGGTTCAAGTTTGTCATTTTTCTGATGCACAAAAGCAGAACAACCAAAAACTTTCAAGTTTGAAAAATTAATTTGCGTACCAGACCACACAGATTCTGGACACTTACCTTTCAAAGGCACAGAAGGAGACCTATTTGTCAAATAAGCAGCAGTACAAACAGCTTCACCCCAGAACTTTTTTGAAAGACCAGAACTTGCAAGCATACACCTCACCCTTTCAAGTAAAATTCTATTCATACGCTCAGCTACACCATTTTGTTGAGGCGTATAAGGGACTGTCCTATGTCTTTGAATACCAGATTCAGCACACAAATTGTCAAACAATCGATTACAAAATTCAAGACCATTATCAGTTCTTAGAATTTTAATTTTCTTACCTGTTTGATTTTCAATCAAGTTTTTCCAGTTTTTAAACTTCTCAAACACATCAGATTTGTTTTTCATTAAGAACACCCAAACTTTTCTTGAAAAATCATCAATAACAGATAGAAAATACCGGTTTCCACCATGCATTGGCACACTAGCAGGACCCCACACATCAGCATGCAAATACTCAAGTATTTCAGAAGTGACAGAGTGTTTGGGAATAGGGGAATTTGGAAACTTAACTCTGGGCTGTTTACCTAGAACACAAGAATCACAAAATGGCATACAAGACAATTTATCACTACCAAAATAACCATCTTTATGCAAAATTTCAAGACCTTTAGAACTCATGTGACCTAATCTTTTGTGCCACAAATCAGTTTTGTTACTTAAGACAACATTCACAGAATTTTGCACACAATGTTCAGATGCAGCATGACAAACATACAAGTTTCTCTTTTTGGCAGCTTTAAAAACCACTAAAGATCCTTTCATAATTTTCATAACCCCATTTCCTCATCTACCCTGGAAACCATCATCTTCCAATGCAGCACATGAAATCAAATTATGACATAAATCGGGAACATGCCTCACATCTTTCAAAGTTAACACATAACCAGAATCAAATTTCAGTGATACATCACCAAGACCAGCAACTTGACACAATTTTTCATTTGCCATTGAAACAGACCCATGATTCACTTCTTTATAACTAGAAAACAGATTTTTAAATGGGGACATGTGGAAAGTGCACGCAGAATCAACTAGCCATTCATTCTCACAAAAAGAACTTGAATGCACAGAATTCACCACAGACACATCACATACCTCAGTCACCATAAAAATATCACCCATGTTTTCACTACCAGAAGCCATATTTGCATGGTCATCATGCTGATTTTTAAAGTTTTGGTTTTGGTTTTGCTTAGGCCTAGAACACTCTTTAATGTAATGACCAGTTTCACCACAATTATAGCATTTTCTATTCTTGGGTCTTGACTTGGATCTCGCCTTACTCTTGCCTCTATTTTTAACAAAAGATTGGTTGTGGTTGTTTGAAGGTTTTTGATTCTGAAATCTATGTTGAGACCTTCCTCTAACAAACATAACCTCACCAGAATTATTACCACCCTTATTGGTTTTTAAATCTATCTCTTTGCTTTTCAGGCCGTTCACAACAGTTTCTAAACTTACCTGATCTCTACCATACTTAATAGCAGATTTAACATCACTGTAAGAATCAGGTATGGCATTTAAAAGAACAATAGGGGTGTAATCATCAATATTCTTATCTCCTGTTTGCTTAATATCTTGAACTAACTTGGTAAACACATCAAGATTTTCATCAATGTCCTTGTTTAAATCAAGTTTGAACCGAAAAAATTTCTCAAGCAAGAACAATTTACTGGGCAACGAAGTTTCAGTATAAAGTTCTTCTAATTTTTCCCAAAGTTCCTTAGCCGATTTTAGTTTACCAACTTTTCTTAACACAGAGTCAGACAAGTTCAAAATTATAGACGAATAAGCAAACTCATCCATTTCAGCTCTTTTTTCAGCAGTTTCAGTGTAGAGACCCATTACAGGCCCAGTGGACCGCCCATACGGCCCACTGCCCCGATCGACCCAAGGCTATCCCGATCTTGGGCTCTGCTCTATGGGCCTTGGCCCATCTATGGAACTCTTTCCCTCACGGGCTTTCCATTGGCGTCGTATGGGTTACTCATAGAACTCTTCAGCCCATGCACTGAAGCTTGTGCCTTCCCAGGATAGAACCTAAGACCACATGGATATATAGGTACTTAGCACAATTCTGGTACCAACCCGTGAGGGAAAGAGTTCCATAGATGGGCCAAGGCCCATAGAGCAGAGCCCAAGATCTGGATAGCCTTGGGTCGATCGGGGCAGTGGGCCGTATGGGCGGTCCACTGGGCCTGTAATGGGTCGTTACAATAAAAGGCGTCCCTCAAGGGCTTTCCATTGGCGTCGTACGGGTTACTCATAGAACTCTTCAGCCAATGCACTGAAGCTTTTGCCTTCCCAGGATCGAACCTAAGACCACATGGATATATAGGTACTTAGCACAATCCTGGTACCAATTGAGCTCTCAATTGGTACCAGCATTGTGCTAAGTACCTATATATCCATGTGGTCTTAGGTTCGATCCTGGGAAGGCACAAGCTTCAGGTCATGGGCTGAAGAGTTCTATGAGTAACCCGTACGACGCCTATGGAAAGCCCGTGAGGGAAAGAGTTCCATAGATGGGCCAAGGCCCATAAAGCAGAGCCCAAGATCGGGATAGCCTTGGGTCGATCGGGGCAGTCGGCCGTATGGGCGGTCCACTGGGCCTGTAATGGGTCGTTACATTCAGCAGCAGAATATGACAAGTCTATCGCTTTGAAAACTCTTTGTTGTACCAAAATACCTTTCATTTTCTGCTGCCATATTGAAAAATCTGTTTTTCCGTTAAAAGGTTCGAGATGATATCCAGTCATAGCCATTTTCAAAAAATCTCAACAGTTTATCAAAAAACAACAAATTTTCACACAGAAAAATTTAAATCACACAAGATAAAAACTAACACAGCGGAATCATCTTTTAGCCACGGAAATAAAAACACAACAGTAAAGAACAAGCATATAAGACCTAGCGTTCTACCAGCAGCAAATCCCAGCACATAAATCCGCGGCAAGCGGTTACGCTACTAAAGCAGTAAAAGAGGTTCTAGCCAATATACCAGAGCGAAACCCTAAGTAAGAGTTTCAGATTCCGACAAACCTTCGGCGATGGCGACGGCGGACAGCAACCAATGGCTCTGATACCACTGTTAGTTGCCCATCGGTGATGCCGTATCTTCTTTATATTTTGCTAGCCAACCTGCAAGTTTAAGCACAACAGGAAACAATAGAATATAATGTGTTAGGATAAAAATGGGCTCAGACGAACTGATTTTGGCCTCTCCAAATACACAGTAAACCAAGGCGAAGACCACAAACGTTTCCCTTCCTGTAACGTATGCTCTCACGGCCAGGGGTTGCACACACACACACACAGAGAATTCGTCCCCTTGCTGTCAAGAGAACAAACGAGAGAGAAATGAACGCAAAAACAGAGAGAACACCGAAGACACTCAGTCACCGAAGGAAGACACACACGAAGCAACCTTTTTTCTTCTCTCAAGACTCACGTTCTCTCATCTCTCAATCGGCAGCTCACAATTATTCGGGGAGTAGAAAACGAAGGCGGCTACTGCAAGGGAGAATGAAAAGGAGCGTTCCACCTTTTTAAGCCCTATAGCCCATATATAAATAAGGGTGGCCATAGTAATGGGCTAGAGAAAATATTGGGCTGGACCCAACAGATTGTTTTTCGTATTATGCATTGAGATTTGAGAATGTATTATTCCTGAGGATGCCCAGTGTATTTGTATTTATAAAAACGTTTACCTTTTCTAATGATTTAGTTTATTAAAAAAAAACTTAAATGACGAATTTGACTTCTTTTTCTTTCATTTAAATATATGATAACATAATTTTTTGGGGTTGATAGATATCCTAAATCTGCCAAATACTCAAATAAAAAGGCATTTTTGGATTTCCCATTTCAAATAATCCATTTTTGATATAAATATTTTGAATATATTTTAGTTATATTGATAAATATAACAAATTTAAGAAGTGGATTTCAAAACAGTTTTATATCAATTCAGAATTTTGTTTTATGATGACGAAACTTGTATCCGTTATCATTTGGTACATATTGGATAAACCCTCAGGATAACGGACTAGCTTACAAATCGTGTGACTGGCTCAATCGAGGAAGTGTTGGTAGAAAAAATCGAAGTTATGATCATTGATCAAACTCTCACATACTCCACCAACTCAGTCACTTTCTCAGAGACTAAAATGATTTACAATGTGTTATAATAAACTTGATATTAGTGTTATTTGAAAATCATGCTCCAAATTTTATTTAAGTTAATTCTTTTTTTGCCAAACGCAACTTTAAACTATTTATTATTTATTGAAAACACGAACCATGGACACAAACCTTGTAGTTAAAGGTAAAATGTTTATTACTTTTAAAGTGTAGTATTATCTCTAAAATTTTCAACAATAAAAATGTCACGCCCCGGGACGGGGGTTGGTTGACACCAGCGTTGCTCTCAAATTTGCATTCGAAAACAACCAGCCTCAGAGTACAGAATTCAGAAACCAGTCTTTTATTCATAATACGAAATAAATTAATTGTCTGTTACAACTCGAATACTTACGTTTTATAGCGGAAATGTAAAATCAGACATAACAGTGTCTTAACAGATACATCGGAATTAACATAAAAATAAACTAAGAACAATAATCTTCTTCACCAGCCCCAGAACTGGATCTGCTCTTCTTCTTCTAATTTTTCTTCCTCGGTCTTATCTGAGATGGGTTTGGTGGGTGAATGATATTATTGTCACTCAGTAAGCAGGGGCGGGAATAACTCCCAATTTTTGAAATCATTTTCAACAGGACAGTAAAACAGTAATATGCAGAAAACTCTTAAATTCATAACAGAAATCAGAATTCAGAAATCACAGGTTTCAGAATAGAAATCAGAATTAGTAAGCACTGAGCACGTTAGTGAATTTCATGGCTAAACTGATATCAGTCCCCTATATGTTCTCTCCTCTAAGGGGTGAGGCCAGAATCAGAATCAGAATTCAGAAATGTTCAGAATATATATTCCTACCATTAGTTCACTAGGGAGTTTCAGTGCTTCAAAATCAAAAATCAAACATACAGAAACTGAACTTTAAAACAGAATTATCAAACGGATTTCAAGATATTTATATATAAGCCCACTTACAGTAATTTGCTAGAGTTTTTTCGGTTGAAGTCTGGAAATCTGCTTGCCTCGCTACTGGATTTTACAGCTTCGAAAAATGCACTCTCTTAGCTCTAATTTCAAGTGATAACTCAAGATTTTGTTAAGATCATTTCAGAGATTGAGGGTGCTATTTATAGGCCAAAATCTGACTGTTAGCCTTCCAATTAATGACCATAATCTGCCATTAACAACCTTTATTCCATGTTAAATGCTTCAGTTACAAGTCCTGAGCAGAATCGGTAGCTATCTGCTAGAATCTCGCTACTGAACTCTTCTGCTGCTCGATTCTGTCTGCTGGATTTTGTCTGCTGGATTTTATATCATCTTCTGAAATCTAAGTTGCTGCTGGAATTGTTAGCTTCTGTTGAAATTTGCTAGCTGCTGCTACTGCTGGAATTTCAGGTTCTCACATCCCTCCCTCCTTATGAGAAGTTTCGTCCTCGAAACTTGGCTATGCATGATCTTCAAAGAGATAAGGGTATTGTGCTCGCATCTTTTCTTCCAACTCCCAAGTAGCTTCTCTTTCGGTATGGTTGGACCATTGTACTTTCACATATGGAATAGTTTGTCCGCCTCAGTACTTGGTCTTTGTTATCCACAATTCGAATTGGAATCTCTTCATATTTCAGTCCTACCAACAGTGGTCCAGCTTCAAGAATATGACTAGGATCGGAAATATATCTCCTCAGCTGCGAAACGTGGAATACATTGTGAATTCTTGACATGTCGGGTGGAAGTGCTAATCTATAAGCAAGTGTTCCCACTTTCTCAATAATTTCAAATGGTCCGACGTATCTGAGATTCAGTTTCCCAGCATTATTGAATCGGATTACACCCTTCATGGGTGACACTTTCACATATGCCTTCTCTCCAACTTCGAATTCCACGGGTCTTCTTTTAAGGTCAGCCCAACTTTTCTGTCGATCTTGTACAGCTTTTAATCTCTCCTTGATCACAGCAACTTTATCCGCTGTTTCTTGGATCATTTCGGTCCAACAATGACTTTTTCCCATACCTCATCCCAATACAGTGGCGATCGACACTTTCGTCCATACAGAGCTTCGTATGGTGCCATTTCAATACTGTTGTGGTAACTATTATTGTACGCGAACTCAATTAAGGGCAGATGTTCGCTCCAATACCACTGAAATCTAGAGCACATGCTCTCAGCATATCTTCTAGAGTTTGAATTGTCCTCTCTGTTTGGCCATTCGGTCTGAGGGTTATATGCCGTACTAAGAGTAACCTTAGTCCCCATAGCTTGTTGAAAGCTCTTCCAGAATCGAGATGTAAATCTAGGATCTCTGTCTGATAGTATGCTAGCTGGTACTCCATGTAATCGCACGATCTCGTTCATGTACAAGGTGGCTAGCTTGTCCAAATTATAATTCATGTGGACATGTAAGAAATGCGTAGATTTTGTGAGTCTATCTACGATTACCCAGATGCCGTCATGACTTTGTCTAGACTTTGGTAACCCGACAACAAAGTCCATGGAGATATGTTCCCATTTCCATTCTGGAATTTCTATAGGTTGCAGAAGTCCTCCAGGTCTTTGGTGCTCTGCCTTGACTTGCTGTCACACGTGACACTTGGAAACAAACACTGCCACGTTTTTCTTCATTCCACTCCACCAAAAACTTTTCTTCAAATCTCTGTACATCTTGGTACTTGCCAGGATAGACTGAAAATTTCGACTTATGTGCCTCAGACATTACTTCTTGTCGAAGGTTATCGATGTCTGGTACGCACAATCGTCCTTTCATCCACAAGATTCTTTTGTTATCCGTCTCGAAATCTGGTGGTTTCCGTTCTTTAACTTGCTCTTTTAGTTTCACCAAAACGGAATCTCTATCCTGACTTATCTTGATTGTCTCTCGAAGACATGGTTGGGCTGAAAGTGAGGTCAGGATCGCCTTAATCATATTCTTTCGACTTAAAGCATCTGCTACCTTGTTGGCTTTGCCTGGGTGGTAGCTTATCGTCAAGTCGTAATCCTTCATGAGTTCGATCCATCGTCTTTGTCTCATATTTAGTTCCTTTTGAGTGAACAAATATTTGAGACTTTGATGATCAGTGAAAATCTCACATTTGGATCCATAAAGATAATGTCTCCAAATTTTTAGTGCGAACACCACTGCGGCTAGTTCGAGATCATGCGTTGGGTAATTCTGTTCATACGGCTTCAACTGTCTTGACGCGTACGCTATCACCCTTCCCTCTTGCCATGAGTACACATCCTAAACCTCCTTTAGATGCATCACTGTAGACGGTGTAGTCCTTACCTTCCATAGGTAATACTAGCACTGGTGTGGATGTAAGCTTCTTCTTCAAAGTCTCGAAGCTTTGCTCACATTTTTCACTCCATTGAAACTTAGAGTTCTTCTGTGTGAGCTTGGTGAGGGGTATGGCTATTGAAGAGAATCCTTCAACAAATTTTTGATAATAGCCTGCTAGTCCCAAGAAGCTTCGAATTCATGTCACATTCTTTGGTCTAGGCAAATCTGATATTGCCTCTACTTTCTTAGGGTCCACAGATACTCCTGCTGGTGATATTATGTGTCCCAAGAATGTGACGCTCTCTAGCCAAAATTCGCATTTCTTGAACTTAGCGTACAGTTCCTTTTCTCTCAGCGTCTGGAGGGTGAGGCGAAGATGTTCTTTGTGGTCTTCTTCACTTGACGAATATACCAGAATATCGTCGATGAATACCACAAAAAACTTGTCAAGAAATGACTTGAACACCCTATTCATGAGATCCATGAACACTGCTGGAGCGTTGGTTAATCCGAATGGCATTACTATGAACTCATAGTGTCCATATCTTGTTCTGAAGGCTGTCTTCGGAATATCGTCTGTCTTGACCTTCAATTGGTGGTAGCCTGACCTTAAGTCGAGCTTGGAAAAGACTGAAGCTCCTTTGAGTTGGTCAAACAGGTCATCTATCCTTGGAAGCGGATATTTGTTTTTGATTGTGATCTTATTCAGCTCTCTATAATCAATACACATCATCATGCTTCCGTCCTTCTTCTTTACAAATAGGACAGGAGTTCCCCACGGGGATGCGCTTGGTCGGGTTTGCTTCTTATCCAACAATTCTTGAAGTTGCTCTTTGATTTCTTTCAACTCTGCCGGAGCCATTCGGTATGGTGCTTTTGAGATTGGTGCAGTATTGGGTACTAAATTAATCTCAAATTGCACTTCGCGGTCGGGAAGTTCGCCAGGGAGTTCTTCGGGAAAGACATCCGGAAATTCTTGTACTACCGGAATCTCTTCTAGCGTACGTGTGGTTTCTTTCTTTACCTCGCTTAACATAGCCAGGTAAACTTCTTCTCCACTTTTCATGGCTTTCCAAATTTGAGAAGCAGAAAGAAGAGTCTTTCGTTCTTTTGTCTTGCCATGAAATAAAAGTTTCTCTTGGCGTGGAGCTTGGATAGTTATCGTCTTTCCATGACAGTCTACTAAAGCATGATTCTTGGCTAACCAATTCATTCCAAGAATTACATCGAATTCCACCATGTTTAGTTGAATCAGGTTTGCCTTGAAGTTCTGATCTTCTATGAGAACACTAATATCCCGATATAGAGTGCGAGTTTCTAAAATTCGATTTGCAGGAGTTGCTACTCTATATGGTTCTTCTAAGTTATCAGGCTTAGCTCCTAACTTCTTGGCAAATCTCTTAGACATGAATGAATGCGTAGCACCACAATCAAATAACACATAAGCAGGTATATTATTGATTAGAATGGTACCAGCTACGACATCATTTGAGTTGTCGGCCTCTTCTTAAGTAATAGCATAAACTCAAGCATTTGACTTGTTCTCCTTAGGCTTGTTTGGAGTTGTTCCTCCTGCTGGTCCTTTCCTTGGATCCGGAAGAGGACATTGAGCAATGCGATGGTCCATCTTTCCACAACGGAAACAAGCTCCAGAATTCCTACGACAATCACCAGTGTGTGTGAATCCGCAAGTTTGGCACTTGACTCATTCTTTGCTTGATTGAGAAGAAGTGGTTCCTTTAGCTGGAGCACAGTTGAATTGATTGCTTGAAAACCTAGGCCTCTTGAATTGCTGGCCCGATTGGTACTGGCTTGACTGAGGATGTTTGAGTTTGTTCTCGCCTTCACGCCTCTTGATGTCATTCTCAGCTCTGATGGCGGCTCCCATCAATTCATCAAAACTATTGGGCTCGATAACGGCAAGAGCAGATTGAATACGACTGTTCAGTCCCTTCTTGAAGCAATGCATCTTCAAGGCCTCGTCTCCCATGATGGTTGGGGAGTAAGTTCCCAATGAGTGGAACTTGGATGAATACTCCACCACTGTCATGTTTGGTTCCTGAACCAAGCTTTCGAATTCTGACAGCTTCTGCACTCGAACTGCTTTAGGGAAGTACTACTTCAGAAATGCCTCTCGTAACCTTTGCCAAGTTATAGGTCCCGCCCTTACCATAGCTGGTGAAACTCCTTCCCACCATTTGGCTGCCTTATCCACAAGAAAA
Organism: Primulina tabacum; assembly: GCF_025594145.1. NCBI lineage: Eukaryota > Viridiplantae > Streptophyta > Magnoliopsida > Lamiales > Gesneriaceae > Primulina > Primulina tabacum. Next base: position 10,695,286 of record NC_134553.1, read on the forward strand.
GGTGTAATCACATCTACCTTGATTCCTTGTGAAACCTCAAGTAGTCGGAGATGATTCTCCACCTCTTTCATCCAATTTTGTCTGACCTCAGGATCGGAGCTTCCATCGAAGTTGGGGACTCTTGCTCTTCGGAGAGCCTCATAGTGCTGTTTCGTCCCATTCTGAGCTGGAGGTGGTGGCGGTGGCTGATTAGCATTAGGGTTGACCAAACCTTGTAGCGTGGTTGCCACAATCGTGGCTATAGCCATCAAGTCTACTTGACTGAGGCCAACTGCGGGTGGTTACTGTGCATCTTCTTCATTACGGTTGTTGTTACGGTTGTTGTAACGAGGGTTGCGGTTGTTTCTCACTGGTCTTCCGTCCATTTCCTACAATTATGAAAGTTCTAAGGTTGATGACAAAATAGAGACTAAACAAAGGAAGCACGATGATAGAGTAATTGCTCAAAATTTAAATATGAAACCAATGGATAAAATAAATTTTATCGATTTCCACAAAAGTGCAATTACAACTGAACTTCGAAAATTTGAACAGAAATGCAAATGGAATAAGTGTCATTACAAAGAAAACTATTACTGATGTTCTAATCTATCACTTCTCCTAATCCCAAATCCATAGGATCCTCTTCAACTTCTTCTTCTTCTTCGGGATCCTCCTCGGGTTCTTCTTCATGATTGGCTACTACTGCTTCCAGATGTTCAATATGACCATACAGAACCGCATTCTGGTCGCTAAGAACTTCAACAATGTCATGCAGCTCTTGAATCTGAGCATCAGTCTGTTCACTATACTTATTATGCTGGTGCACGAGTTGGTGATTTTGATCCTTAAGTATTTGGATCTTCTCCACTAATGTATCACGTAACTCGATGAATTCTGCGACAGTCTCTTGGGAGGTTTCAAACTCTTCTTGAGCCTTCATATTCCTCTCTTCTACTTCATGCAGATAATGAGCATAACGTTGAACATCACTTCTCAAGTGTTCTGCTCGACGCTCTAATTCATCTTTGTCCAGCTCTAGACAATAGTTATGTTCCTTGAGTTTCTCTAGCTTCCTTTCTAATCTCTTAATGTAGCTACTCTGGTCAGCCATATCCTACATCCAAAACATGAGAGTGAAGATTCAGAAACTATATCAAGAATACAAGTCGAACTATAGACAATTACTGGAATGAATAGAATCAGTATGCCTATAACATTTAGTAGAAAAAAATGGCTCAAAAATTTTTTGGTCTCAGAATGGCGTGAAAATTTTACTAAAAATCCTTCACATCAAGGACATGAATGGTACCAAGTTTGGTGTAAAAAACTAAGCCATTTGGAAATGAAAATTTCTCAAAGTTTCAAAAATCTGGAAAATTTTACGGAAATGATGATATCCCTATCTAAACGAAGAATTTTGGGGTTCGTCGGCGGTGCTAGAACGATTGAGTGGTTCAAGGTTAGGTTTTCCTCGTCGAGAGCTTTCCAACGTCTACTTTTAATAGTAAAAATTCCTCCTGGATCAAAAGTTATGGCCGTTTGAAGTTTGCGCGAAAAACACCTCAACTTCCATGCCATTTGCAAGGTCTACTGCATGCGCTTGCTGGAATACACTATCTACTGCAACTCTGATGCTACTGCAATCAGTCTGCTGCTTTTCCAGCACTATTAGAACCAGTCTGCTGCATTCCGAGTCTACTGACCCAGTCTTCTGCATTCATATCTACTGGTATCCATCTACTGGTTCTGGTTTCGGGCTACTAGTTTTGGGTCTACTGATTTTTTTTTTCCTACTCATTTCAGACATGCTGCTTATTTCAGACATGCTACTGAAACACTCAGAGCTCTACAGTATTCTGATTTGTTTCCCTACTGATTTTCCTAACTGTACGTAGTCAGTCTATCATTTCAGTAGTCTATTACAATAGTTTATTTTCAGTAGTCTATTACAGTAGTTTTTTTTTTCAGAAGTCTATTACAGTAGCTTATTTTCAGAAGTCTGTTATATTATCAAAACTTAATTTTTCTAGTTCCTCCTCCCCAGATTATGAAACCTGGTTGGCTCTGATACCACTTCAATGTCACGCCCCGGGACGGGGGTTGGTTGACACCGGCGTTGCTCTCAAATTTGCATTCGAAAACAACCAGCCTCAGAGTACAGAATTCAATAACCAGTCTTTTATTCATAATACGAAATAAATTAATTGTCTGTTACAACTCGAATACTGACGTTTTACAGCGGAAATGTAAAACCAGACATAACAGTGTCTTAACAGATACAGCGGAATTAACATAAAAATAAATTGAGAACAATAATCTTCTTCACCAGCCTCAGAACTGGATCCGCTCTTCTTCTTCTAATTTTTCTTCCTCGTTCTTATCTGAGATGAGTTTAGTGGGTGAGTGATATGATTGTCACGCAGTAAGCAGGGGCGGGAATAACTCATAATTTTCGAAATCATTTTCAACAGGACAGTAAAACAGTAATATGCAGAAAACTCTTATTTTCAGAACAGAAATCAGAATTCAGAAATCACAGGTTTCAGAACAGAAATCAGAACTTGTAAGCACTGAGCACGTTAGTGAATTTCATGGCTAAACTAATATCAGTCCCCTATATGTTCTCTCCTCTAAGGGGTGAGGTCAGAATCAGAATCAGAATTCAGAAATGTTCAGATTATATATTCCTACCATTAGTTCACTAGGGAGTTTCAATGCTTCAAAATCAAAAATCAAACATACAGAAACTGAACTTTAAAACAAAATTATCAAACGGATTTTAAGATATTTATATATAAGCCCACTTACAGTAATTTGCTAGAGTTTTTTCGGTTGAAGTCTGGAAATCTGCTTGCCTCGCTACTGGATTTTACAGCTTCGAAAATGCACTCTCTTAGCTCTAATTTCAAGTGATAACTCAAGATTTTGGTAACATCAATTCAGAGATTGAGGGTGCTATTTATAGGCCAAAATCTGACTGTTAGCCTTCCAATTAATGACCATAATCTGCCATTAACATCCTTTATTCCATGTTAAATGCTTCAGTTACAAATCTTGAGCAGAACCAGTAGCTATCTGCTCGAATCTCGCTACTGAACTCTTCTGCTGCTCGATTCTGTCTGCTGGATTTTGTCTGCTGGATTTTATATCATCTTCTGAAATCTAAGTTGCTGCTGGAATTGTTAGCTTCTGTTGAAATTTGCTAGCTGCTGCTACTGCTGGAATTTCAGGTTCTCACAAAAAATATATATACACTAAAATATTTTATTCAATTATCTATACAATTTTCATCTTTTTCTTGACAGAATTATATAAAAAATAAAGCCAACCAAAAATCATATATAACAATATCTCAATACCGTTTATTTTTTAAAAATCATATTGTTGGGACAACATATTCTCACACCCAAGACGCAACCGAAGTTTAAAAAAAATTTTTCTTGGGCGTCGTGTGTTCAAAAAACATTCATAAGATGTTTAGAGTTATACATTTGCGTATTAAACGTTGGGCTCTAAATTATTCCGGTTTTTAAGCGGAGATAACCCTTCTTGTATATTCCTACGAGCGGCTCTTCAATATTGATCGTCTAATCAGGTCTACGATCGAAAAATTTGTTACTCGTTTGGATTGCACTAGAAATCACAAGCGATTTGTGCGTTGAGATTGCGCACTTCGAATTTCCAAAATCCGGTGACGGTGTAGCGTCTGTGATAAGCCCAAATCTTATAGAGATTTTAGGGATTTTATTTTATAATATTTGTGCTTATCTAGAATTATTATCCCTAATTTTGTGTTTATCATAATTAATTTTATAATGATTGTAGATTTGAATAGAAGAGGAAAAAATGCCTAAATTGGGAGATAAGATGATTTTACAAAATTTCAAAGAAAACAAAATAACAAAAGAAAGGAATTTTATTCCTTGATAATATTGAAGTTTTGGAAGAAAATCTTTGCAGATCTTGAAAAATAAAATCTTTACAATAACATCTACAATTTTTGAACTTGACATGGGCTTCAAGAAATTGGAGGATTAAGCCCATTGAATAGGGATAAAAGGAGAAGAGGCACAGACGTGAAAGGGAGGCGCAAACAGAGAAAAAAATCAGCGCGGAAGTGAACAGCAGAGAAGGGAAAAAGGAGAAAGAGAAGGAGGCAAAGAAGAAGTACAGAGGAGGAGAGAGAAAAAAAGAAAGAAGAAAGGAGAAAGGAAAATGGGGAAGAGAGAGGCACATGAGAGAAGCGTACAAAAAGGAGGCAGAGGAGAGAGAAAGGTAGAGAACAAAATACTACAATGAAGACATTAACAGGGAGGAAGACATAGACAGAAGCATAAGGAATTCCTCAACACACGCCACAAATCACTGAGAATTCCTTTAACTCATCCTTAATTTTGTTTTCTTCTCTGAACTTAAATATGACTTTTCACTTCTATTTTGAATTCATTGAATAATTTTCTTTAGGCTAAGACCACAATAGGGCCAAACAATAATTTGTTTGATATTTGGTTTATTTTTAATATATTATTTTTCTTGATTTTAATTATTGATTGATGTTAGTTTAATATTTCTTGTTAATAGCCTGATCAACTATTTACAAGTCAGTTGATTAATCACGAATCGGAAGATGATTGGTTAAATATAGCAACAAAGACATCATCAACACATGGTTAAACTGACTAGAAATAGTATTCGATTTCAGTGTGCAGTTTTAGGTGAAAACTGAAATTCCACGAAGATTTAATGCATTTAGATCTAATTAAATTCAATTATAAATAATTAGACTGTTAGATTTAAATAGATTTATTAACTCGATGAATCGTTTAATAAATAAAATTGAGGATTTCACCGTGATTGTCAAGAATTAAATAATTAATTGGATTTTAACACGTGTCAACATAGTAGAGTTTGGTACCGTTGTGTGTCTTAGTTATTTATTTGAATTTGAATCCCTCCTTGATATTTGAATCCTTCGTTTTTTAATTGATATTATTTTATTTAATATTTTAGATTAATAATCCACATATCATCTTTTTATTTATTTTGTCTAGTTTAAGTTAAGTGATAAAAATTCTAGTAATTAAATATTAGTCTCTGTGGGATCGATACTTGGACTCATCATCCATTTACTATAATTTGACCTAGTCCGCTTGCTAGATTTATTTCCAATCGAAATCTTCGGTCAGTTGGCGAGGCTGTGGAAGGACACAAGGTAGCCAAATTTCTTCACAAGAAACTCATGGTGGCCGAGGAGAAAAATTGGAGAGGTTTTGTGAATAAATCTCATTTTTTCTTAATCCATAATTAGAATAATTATTATTGATTTTTAATCAATAATTTAAGCAAATCCAATTTTCTTATTTGGGCAAAATGTTCTTCCTAAATTTTTGGTGATGGCCGAGATTTCCATGGGAAAAATGATGGGAAGATTTTTTTTAAAATCATAATTGATTCTTAATAATTATTATGGAAATTAATTAAATCACTTAATCCAAGAATTAATGATTTGATTTTCTTCCAATCCAAGCTTGGCCGTGACTTTTCAATTGGTAAAGGAAATTTTTGTGAATTTTTATGGACAAAAATCTCTATTGAATTATGCTCTCTTATGGTATATTTATAGAGTTAGATTCCTAATCTAATTAGGAATTCTTATATCACAAGAACTCTAATAATTTCATTATATTTAAACTTTCATATAATTAATATATAATGTATTTATTAACATTTAATAATACATTATATAATAATATCATATACACATATTTTATATCACCATTTAAATTATATACATGTATATGTATATCAAATTAAATAACCATTATTTAATTTATAAATTAACTACATGGTTAATTTAATTTCAGACTCCTCTAGAATATTTATGAGAATTTGTGCATGTTAGTAGACACCACTACTAGCACAATCATTTAATTAGTAAATTTCAAATTCACAAAAAAATGATTCCGAACTCATTATAACCTCGATCGACGATCCGAAAGCGCCGATGTATCAAGAATACAAATCTTGTTCATATAATGAAAATTGAAAATTTTGAAGATCAAAATTTTCATTTACCATATTGGGCAGCTCCAAGTTTTAGTGAACTCCTTCACAAAACTGGCAGTTTCACTCTCCTTCCTTATTTAGCAATCATGCCAACTTCCATTTCTGCCATCCCATGGAATCAGCTCATAAACTCCTTTATAACCTTCTTGTTTGATCTCCATCAAACTATAGTCGCCAAATTCCAACTCCTTGAAATTTGAATATCTCAACGGGAACATAGAATCTGATACTTGTGTGACCCTCAATGGTTCAGGGATACAGCTAGCCGTGGGTTCACATTTCAATGTGATTCGGAATAACATTTATTCTTATTCGGGTTTACCCTAGTTAACACCATTTTTTAATCAACTCTTTGATCAAGAATGTCAGAACTGATTTCTGATCGCACCCATCGGATCATGGTAAGAGCTTCTAGTACCATTTCTCCATGATCCTCTAGGTATCACTGATAGTGCCTGCAAGAACCTTTAGTCATAGTTAGCATACAGTACGGTCTCTTCAACACATATATCCAGATCGAATCTGCAACCATTGGTATATCGAGAGTTGCACATGTGCAACTAGGAAAACACCTTTCCCTAAAGCACATTTCTTGCTCTGGCCAGAGACTCCTTGCACTATTAACTCATCATATCACATAGGATATCTTCAGCCGTAGGCAAACGGTGAATCCCCGACTACAATGCATTTGCTCCTACGTATATCGAAACTACACCCAGCTTCGCCACCTGATGACTCTCGATTGAGTCGATAAACGGATCAAAGTGCATGCTAGTACATATAGTCCCTACATTGTCCCGGGTCAAAGGACTAATGGTGTACAACCATAACTGCGGACTATTCCACTCGATAAGTGGGAACCACTTGGATAGTCCGAGGAAGGGTTGTTCAGTGCATCATCATATGATCACTTATCTGTGTGAATGGACATTTCCATGCCCTTGCCAATGAAACATAATGTTTACACCACAGATGCTAGTATCAAGCTTGAGCGACCTTTATCCTTGTTTTAGGCGGCTGATTCGACAAGGAACTTGTTTAGAATATACGGTACACTTCCTAATGAGTTTCATGATCTTACGTTGCGACGCAGACCTCATGGTATCTATTGTATATTCAAGGACTTTATCTATGCAGCTTGTATGGGAATACAGATAAAGAATAATGCCATAATCGAATAAAATCGAAAATATTATTAAAATAAAGATCGTTTTACATTAGAGTCAATAAAAGCCCGAACCAGAAGTTGGCTTGTCGGGCACGTATTCTAACACATACAACAGTCAAGAAAATTATCAGTGTCCTAACTCTGAAAAAAATCAAGTTCAAAAATCAAATCAAGAGTTTTCAATCAATTTCTCCTCTACGTGATGCATATGAAAATTTCGTTGGTATTGTTACAACATATGAAAACATCATGTAATAATCATATGCTCTCCCTGAATATCAACCACCATTCCATCATATATACTGCATAGACCTTTTCTTCATCATGCATCCTATCACTGCCTAAAAAAACCGAATTCTACACACCAAGATCAACATCTTGAAAAAAATGAACCGGATCTGAAACTATTTTTTGACCTAGTTTTCTATTATTTTTCCTAGTTTTCATAGTTTGCTTAATTGATAAAAATAAACAAAACTAAAAGCAAAATATAAGACACTGAAAATTTTCCTTTTCTATTGATGCATCTATTACGAACAAATTTAGTAGACTTCACTTTGTGAGCATCATTCATCTTCAATATCTGTCAACTCAAACTCCCTTCGATAATATGTGGGTTCTTATCTCCAAAGAACGTCATATTCCTCTCCCGATAAATTAATTATGAATACGTCAACTATTGTGTATCACCAGTAAAAGAAAAACTCTCGAAATAGAATGATAAATTGGCTCGGTTTGAATCTTGTCATAGTAATTGTCGCGACACAAAATGTAACACGAAATGAAAAAATTAATTTTGGCTAGTTAATTTCGTACCCAACCAACCTGACATGCTCACAAATAGAACATGCTCTATACAAGAAATATCGCTTTCTCTCCAGAATTCATATGCTTTTCCCGAAGAATGTCTAGATGAATATAATGCATAAAAACAATAAGAAACAATTAACAATCAGCTATGAAATATTTGACAATAAAAGCACATTGATTTCCCTTGACCACACATGGTCACCTCTAGGCAATCTTCAAAATGAATTAACAATACTTTAAGACTAGATCTTTTGTGCGACTGTCTCACGAATCTTTATCTGTGAGACGGGTCAACCCTATCGATATTCACAATAAAAAGTAATACTCCTAGCATAAAAAGTAATATTTTTTCATGGATGTCCCAAATAAGACATCCGTCTCACAAAATACGACCCGTGAGACTGTCTCACACAATTTTTTGCCCTACTTTACATAGAATAACATATAATATCCAAGATAGATATTATGTTTTCGGCTATTGCATTATATCTTTAATAATATCTTTCTATATCTCCATAATATCTTCAACAATCACAAGATATATACACAAAAAATAATAAAAAACAAAGCCAATCAAAAGTCATATCCAACATATATATTCTACAAAAGGATAGTTGAGACAAAAACATAAGTTTTAATTTGCAAAATTTTTATGAAAATAATTTAATATTTTCTCATTGTAATATAAATTTTGAGATTCCACGTAATTTTCCTTTCATATTTGTATCAGTCAGAAAGAAAATAAAGAACATGTATAAGTCAATGGTCAAATATATATAGCAAAGTGTTGTGAATCAAAATAGTCAAACACTCTACAGATAGGCTGATCCTGAGTTCCAACCTAACCCAGTTGTGCATTTAAGTTGACATACGTATCACATGATATATATTTCCTCGAGGACCGGGCTATCTTTTTTCATGTATAGGCAACTTGATAAATTATAGGTTTTATCAAAAATAAGAAAGAAAAAGAAAAGTCAAATCCATTTTTTTAAAAAGAAGAAATATGCCAAAGAAAGCGGGATTTTTTTAGAAAAAATAAACATCCGAAGCGTGACAGTTTACAAGAGCTCGAACATGTTTACGTAAATTGAAAACACTTAGAGAAATGGAGTTTTGGGATAAAACTGTCTGTCACTTAATTATTTTCTTGTTAAATACGAGAAATGCTTAGCTATGGGGGATAATAGTTATTTTCTGAAGCGCGTGTTTCAACCCGTTGTAATTCTCCGCCTCCAAGAGCTGAGGATATCGCACATGGGCGTATCTGAGTGCAATTTCGTGGTTGTGCCCTGCAGTGGCGAAGTGCTTGTAAGAATTTTAAATATCATGTACATAAATTAATTACATGAATACTGAAGATAGTGTTGGTCCAACGTGCAGAATTTGAGATAATAAAACCCGAAAATAAAGAATAAACTGGATAACGAGATTTACATGGAAAACCCCTAAAAATTATTAGGGTAAAAACCACGGGCAAGATGAAAAGAATTCCACTATAATATTTTGTGGTGTACAACTCACTCACTGTGTTTCCAAAGAGAACATACACTATCTTAATACAGGATAACAAACACATCACAAATATTATAGAACTAAGCAATCAAATGCTATAGGATGAGAAAAAACTCGAAGAAGGGATACTTTCAGAATGAAGGGGGGAGCTCTATTTATAGAGCCCCTTGTCCGTGTGAAAACGCGTTTTCTCCTCTGAAATTCCTACGGATTGCCAACCCACGTTTTTTGTCTGTCAATTGTTGACTAATTCTGTCGACATTTCTCCCATTTGGAGATTTGATTGAGAATCAAACACATCTCCACACATCATTTCAATCTTGTCATTCCCTGCTGCTTACGTTTCTGCTAGACCACTTGAGGATCTACACTACTCAAACTTATCAGTGTTTACTGGCTTGGTCAGAAAATCAGCTATGTTATCTTTTGTATGGATTTTCTGCATATCCACACTTCCTTCTTCTACTACTTCTCGCACTAAGTGAAATTGTACTCCAATGTGTTTTGTCCTGGAATGAAAGGCTGGATTTCTTGCGATGTGCAAGGCACTCTAACTATCACAAAACAAAGGAACATTCTCTTGTTTGTGTCTGATCTCCTCCAATAATGTTTTAATCCATTTTGCCTTCTTGCAAGCTTGAGTAGCTGCCATATATTCTGCCTCTGTTGTAGATAACGCTACAAATGTCTGCAATTTTGAAACCCAGCTTACTGCTCCCCTCGCAAGTATAAACACATAACCAGTAGTAGATTTCATTTTATCAGGATAACCTGCATAAGCTGAATCGACATAGCCCCTGAGTGTAAAATCTGATCCTCCATAACATAATGCAACATTTGATGTAGAACCCGTAATTTAGACTACGTACGAGCCATGCATAATTCTAATATTTTGAATTAAATTGACTTCATTGCATGATTATTTAAATGTTTTTCTTTGAAGTTAATTATTTTAGCCAGCAGTTTAATTTTATTTTTTCAGTTATTTCAGTGAGGCCGGACTGGAGTTGGAGCTTTGAGATAGAATTTAAGATTCTATAAATATTTTCAGACTTTATTTTAGCTAGCAAGTAAGTTGATTTAAGTTAATAAGGAAGTTCAAGGAATTATTTAAGTTACTTGAGGTGAGTAGAAAATAAACTCATTTAAGTTTCATAATTAAGGGTTTAAATTCACTAAATTAATTAAAGTATTAGTGAGGCTTTTAAGGGTTATTGATTTACTAGATAATCAACATTTCCCCTCCATTTATTAGTGAATTTTCGGCCAACCCTTTCTAGATCCATCCAAGAAGAATTGATAGCAACTAGAATTCAAAATTCAAATAATAGTAGACTTGGTCACCCCTTTGTATCCCTTTATTATGGGATCTCCCCTCACTCCCCCAACCACTTAATCCCCTCCTCAATCACCAAAAACAGCAGCCATTTCAGATTAAAAATCGTGACCCTCATAGCCTAGAACAAGAGAGAAAAGAAAAGGAAAGAAGCGCTCCACCTCCTCCGCGCCGAGTCGTCGTATTCTTTCGTTTTTCATTCAAACGAAAACCAAGGCATGTCTAGATTTTTTTCAAACCTCAATCAAGTCCTACTATTATTTTAAACATCACTTTTACATGATTTTTATACAAGAAAACCGAAATTTACATCAAGCATTTTCGAAATGCATGTGCAGAATTTTTCGACTTCATGATGCTCTTCACGGTTTTCTCTTGTTTCAGTTGCTACAGGTTATGGTTCGATTCCAGGCTCCCAAGGCGGCTCCTAGACATGTAATAGGATGCATTAGGACCATGTTGGTCCATTCATTCAGTCCCCATACTTGCTGGAAAACCGAAATCACAGCAAGCTCCCCATAGGTGCAAATTTGTGTTCAAAAATTCTGGTTGCTGTCATAATGGAGATGGATCTGATCATGGCTGCCACAAGGCCCATAGCCATGGTTGGATCACTTCCCTAGCATTTCTAAGATGAGACTAAGTCGCCCTTTTGGTGGCTTGGTCCATGGCTCATCGGTTTTCAATTTAAAAACAAGAACAGCCCCCTCCCCTCTCGGCCCCCTTCGGTTTTGACAGCATATGAGTTCGGCTTTGGTTAGGTTGGTATGGATCTTGTTTGGCCTATAGCCCTTAGCCACGGTTCATACCATGTCCCTAGATGTCTAGATCGTGCCATGGTCAATCAATGGCCACTGGAACGAGTCGAGACAGCAAGCGAAGCACAACACCACACACGCACGCATGAGGGCCCTCGGTAAGAGCTTTTGGTTGGTTGCTGGAATGGTGAGGATTGTGGCTGGCCTAGGGCCCTTAGCCATGGTTCAAATCATTCCTTGGGATGTTGGTAAGAGTCTCTGGTCGGTGGTTCACGCCCCAATGGCCGGTAGTCTCGAAAACAACACAAGATACGCGATGGTACAGCTGCTGGAAATTTACAGCAAGTTGCTGTGTCGGTTCGGAGGCTCGTTCGCGTTCTCGGTCGGCTTTTAGCCTATGGCCTTGGACTGGACAGTGCCTCATCAAGTTAGGAAGGTCGTGTTTTTGACCGTTTGTGATTCGGATCATTTTTGTGGTCGTACGAGAATTTACGGTGCGATGTGCCAAATTGACTTTCGAAAGAGCGTTTCTTGTTTTGGCCTCCATTTCACCTAGATTTCGACCCTCATCATTTTAGGAGCATTAGTTCATAATTTTAAGCGTATTTTAATCATGACTATACGTCGGTTCAGTGTTGGTTCGGGTTGGTTCGGAGTCATGATTAAATACGAAGTCGTTAGACGTAATTGTCGCATTTTCAAACTTAATTGCATAGTTTGGTCAAGTATAAGCTATTTTTCATGGCATATTTAGGTTGCAGCGAGCCTGGGAACGATCCAATCCAGTTGGTAAAATATACAGGATATTTTCATTATGCCATTTAATTATATTACGTGCACGAAAATAGAAAATACTTATTTTTTAGATTTATGCGATATTTCTTGTGGTCAATTCACTATTATGGGAGCATTATTTTATACGGTCGCCACTGACAGATCAGTTCAGTTTGGTACCACCTGGTCGTCAGTGACCGGTCAGCTCAGTTCAGTTTGATACTCCCCGGTAGCCAGTTACCGATCAGTTCAGTTCAGTGCAGGGGCCACAGGCGTAATAATCTCAACAGAAAATTTTTATCAGTTATTTCAGTACAGGGCTCCAAGGAGCAAACATTCTATTTACTATGACTTTCTGTTCAGTTATGCACGTATTATAATTGCTCAGTACAAGTTATTTTAAGTATGCCTCATGACATGATATTTTATCCATACAAATTACATTTTCTCGTTACCTACGATATTTGCATGCTGAGTCTTTAGGCTCACTAGACTTGATTGTTGTAGGTACTGATGAGGCCAGGGCGGAGGACGGGGACCAGTGAGCCAGCTTGGGTCGGCAGTAGTGGCACTCGAGGACCTCAGTTTCAGCACATGTCATTTTATGCTCAAACATTTTTACCAGTTGTTGGACATTCTTTGAATTGTTATTTTTGGCAAACTTTATTTTCTTCCGCTGCTATATTTTTTTAAACATTGAACTTGATTCATCAGTTGATTTTATGGATGAGGCACTCCATTTATTTTAAAAGAAAAATTTTTAATTTTTCGTAAATTTTCAAAGTAAGAATTTTCGGGCCTTTACAGTTGGTATCAGAGCGGTGGTTCTGTATAGGGTTACACTACTACTGACCACGAGAAGCTCACGAAGCCACGCCTTCGGTCTGTAAGTTTTACAGTTCAGCATTTTATTTAAAGCATGAATTATTTTGACAGCATGCTTCCATGAAATAATTTCGACCAGATTTTCAGCATTTCAGTGTTCATTTAAAATAAATTATGGAATTATGCATGTTAGTTACGTATGGGTTATGTTTGGAACACTATGCCCCTAGACGTCAAGTACGACGCCCAAGAGGTAGTGGCGAGCACCGTCGAGAGGACGATGACGATCAGAGACAAGAGAGGCCGACACCTCCTCCTCCTCCTCCTCCACCTCCACCACCGCCCCCACCTGACATGAGTGCCCAGATGCTAGCTGGGATGACACAGTTCTTCGCACAGTTTGCGGGGAACAATGCCGCAGCCGCAGCTAGGCCGACAGGGCCAGAGGCTGTTTACGAGCGATTCATGAAGATGCGTCCAAAGGAGTTTTCTGGGACGTCTGACCCCATGATCGCCGAGGGATGGATCAAATCCCTCGAGGTCATCTTCGAGTTTATGGAGCTGGAAGACGCAGACCGAGTCCGATGTACCACCTATCTGTTCACTGGAGATGCCCGCTTATGGTGGGAAGGAGCGTCAGTAGCCCTGACCTTGGCTACACTTTCATGGACACGCTTCACGGAGGTTTTCTACTCCAAATATTTTGCTGAGGAAGTTCGCACCAGGTTGACCACTGAGTTCATGAGCCTGAGACAGGGAGACATGACGGTTACGGAGTTCATCCGTAAGTTCGAGAGGGGCTGTCATTTTGTGCCCCTGATCGCGAATGATGCCAAAGCCAAGTTGATGCATTTCCTGGTGGGTCTAAGGCCGATCTTGCGCCGGGATGTTAGGGTGTCTGACCCTGCTACTTATGAGATTGCTGTCTCCATGGCCCTAGCCGCAGAGCAGGATCTGCGGGATATCGAGAGGGATCGCCAGGGCAAGTGCCCAGTTCAGGTACCACACCGCCCTCCTCCTCATCAGCATCAGCAGCAGAACAAGAGGCCTTTTCATGGACCGCATAGAAACAGAGGCCAGCAACAGCAGCAGCAGCGGGGACGCCCAGCCCCGAGGACTTATGAGCACCCAGTCTGTCCCAGGTGCTCACGTCGCCATCCTGGAGCATGTATGTCTGGCTCAGGAAAGTGTTTTAAGTGTGGCAGTCCAGACCACATGTTGATGCAGTGCCCTCAGCGGAATCTGCCTACCCAAGGCAGAGTTTTTGCTCTCCATGCCGCGGAAACCAACCCGGAGACTATGTTGTTGACAGGTACCTTTAAACTTTAAGTTATTATTTGAATTTCCGTGTTTTGGGAATAAGGATTAAGATTGAACTTAGAACCGTGATAGGATTGCATGCTCTACTCAGTGGTATTTTGGAGATTTAAGTTAGAAGAATTTTGACCATTGCATGTCTATAAGTTTAGTTCTTGTAGCTATTGGATTCAAATTAGAGTTCCGCTCTTTCAGGGAGAATTTTTATATCTGGTTCCGCTACCAAGGCCTTGATAGATTCAGGGGCCACTCACTCGTTTATTTCGGAGGTCTTTGCAAACTTTCTCAAGATCAAGACCATTGGGCTAGACATAGCCTTTTCAGTAGTGTTGCTGTCAGGCGAGGAGATGGCAGCTACCAATGTTATCCGAGATATAGACCTTGAGCTGCACGGTAATCTTGTTTATGCGGATCTGATTGTGCTACCGATGCCAAAATTTGACATCATCCTAGGGATGTACTGGCTATTGAGGAACAGAGTGTTGATAGACTTCCAGCGGAGATCAGTTCTTGTCCGACCACCTGGAATGGAGCAGTTCTTATTTGAGCCGGACAGGTACTTTCCTTTACCGCGCATTATTCCTTATGTTCAGGCCAGGAAGCTCATGCATAGAGGGTGTCGGGCATTTCTAGCGACCTTTTTATCTGTCCCCGAGGAACCCAGCCAGTCAGCCTCAGATGTTCCGATCGTCAGAGATTTCTTAGACGTTTTTCCCGAAGACGTCTCTGGTATGCCACCCGAGAGAGAGGTGGAGTTTTCCATTGAGCTTATGCCAGGTACGGCTCCGATATCCAAAGCGCCGTACCGACTAGCACCGACAGAGATGGCAGAGCTTAAGAACCAGATACAGGAACTTCTGGACAAGGAGTTCATTCGCCCTAGCTTCTCACCTTGGGGCGCGCCAGTCTTGTTTGTTAAGAAGAAGGATGGCTCTATAAGACTTTGTATTGACTATAGGGAGTTGAACAGGGTTACAATGAAGAACAAATACCCACTTCCGAGGATTGAGGACCTGTTTGACCAGTTGCAGGGAGCTTCGATTTTCTCCAAGATTGATCTGCGCTCTGGTTATCACCAGTTGAGGGTGAGAGATGCTGATGTTTCCAAGACTGCTTTTAGGACTCGTTATGGCCACTACGAGTTCCTTGTGATGCCGTTCGGACTGACGAATGCGCCAGCGATCTTCATGGATCTCATGAATCGCGTATTTCAGCCGTATCTTGACCAGTTTGTGATAGTATTCATAGACGACATTCTCGTCTACTCCAAGAATCAGGAGGATCACAGCAGGCATCTGGCCACAGTGTTGCAGACATTGCAAAAGCACAAATTATTTGCAAAGTTTAGTAAGTGCGAATTCTGGCTAGAGAAGGTGGCGTTCTTAGGCCACATTGTATCCAGCAGTGGTATTGAGGTAGACCCAGCGAAGGTTGCAGCAGTCAGAGATTGGGTTGTGCCGCAAAATGCATCAGAGATCCGCAGTTTTCTTAGCTTAGCAGGAATTATCGGAAGTTCATTAAGGGATTCTCTTTGATTGCAGTTCCACTCACAGCACTGACCAAGAAGAATGTGAAATTTGTTTGGAGCGAGGAGTGTCAGAAGAGCTTTGATACTTTGAAGCAAGCTCTTATCTCAGCACCAGTTTTGGCCGTGCCGTCAGGGTCTGGTGAGTTTGTTCTGTATACGGATGCTTCAAAACTCGGTCTTGGCGCAGTATTGATGCAGCATGGGAAGGTGATAGCTTATGCTTCTAGACAGTTGAAGACTCATGAGAAGAACTATCCTACCCATGATCTAGAGTTGGCCACCGTAGTTTTTGCCTTGAAGATTTGGAGGCATTATCTGTATGGAGAGAAGTGCCAGATCTTTACCGACCACAAGAGCCTCAAGTATTTCTTTACGCAGAAGGAGCTGAACATGCGTCAGAGGCGTTGGTTGGAGCTTGTGAAAGACTATGATTGTGACATTAGCTACCACCCGGGTAAAGCTAATGTAGTTGCAGATGCATTGAGCAGAAAAGTCGCAGTGATGACTCATTTGACGATTCAGAAACCTCTTCAGTTTGAGATACAGAGGTTTGATCTCGAGACTTATCCTCGAGGTAGAGTTCCTTGTCTATCTACCTTGACCATTCAGTCTTCCCTTATGGACCGTATTCGCAGTGGTCAGTCAGCAGATGAGCAATTGGCACAGTGGAAGAAGAGAGATGAAGCCAAGGGCAGTGTCTTGTATACAGTCAGCGACGGTATTGTGAGATACCGAGGCAGGATATGGGTTCCTAGCAGTGATTCTATCCGAGCAGATATCTTATCAGAAGCCCCTACGTTGCCGTACTCTATTCATCCAGGGAGTACGAAGATGTACAAGGATCTGCAGCTCTTGTATTGGTGGCCAGGGATGAAGAAGGATATCAGGCGATTTGTGTCCGAGTGTCTGACTTGCCAATTAGTGAAAGCGGAGCATCAGAGACCGACAGGTTTGCTCAAGCCTCTCCCTATTCCCGAGTGGAAGTGGGAGAATGTTACCATGGACTTTGTGACCGGATTGCCGAGGTCAGCCAGAGGATCGAATGCTATCTGGGTGATTGTAGATCGTCTTACCAAGTCACCGCACTTCTTGCCTATTAAGACGACTTTCACCATGGTTCAGTATGCAGAGTTATATATCCGGGAGATAGTTCGACTTCATGGTGTTCCAGTTTCTATCGTATCTGACAGAGATCCCAGATTTACTTCCTCGTTTTGGAAGAGTTTGCATTCGACTATGGGTACGAAGTTGCTGTTTAGTACAGCTTTCCATCCGCAAACAGATGGTCAGTCAGAGCGAGTTATTCAGATCTTAGAGGATCTTCTCCGTGCTTGCGTCATTGATTTCTCCGGGAGTTGGGAGTCGAACTTGCCATTGGTTGAGTTCACCTACAACAACAGCTTCCAGTCTTCCATTGGTATGGCTCCGTATGAAGCACTATATGGCCGCAAGTGTAGATCTCCTGTTCATTGGGATGAAGTAGGAGAGAGAGCAGAGTTGGGTCCAGATATTATTCAGCAGACTGTCGATGTAGTAGCCCGGATCCGTGATAGAATGAGGACTGCTCTGAGTCGACAGAAGAGCTATGCCGATCAGCGGAGGAGAGATTTAGAGTTTGCTGTCGGCGACCATGTCTTTGTGAAAGTGGCACCTATGAAGGGTGTCATGAGATTTGGGAAGAAAGGGAAGCTCAGTCCGAGATTCATTGGACCCTTTGAGATCCTTGACAGAGTTGAGACGCTAGCTTATCGTGTTGCTCTTCCACCGAATCTGGCCGGAGTACACAATGTGTTCCACATCTCCATGCTGAGAAAGTACATGGCGAATCCTTCGCATGTGCTGAACTTTGAGCCATTGCAGCTTACCCCGAACCTGTCTTATGAGGAGAGACCAGTGCAGATCCTAGACCGTCAGGAGAAGAAACTTCGGAACAAGTTGGTTAAGCGAGTCAAAGTCAAATGGCTCAATCATTCAGAGGAGGAAAGCTACATGGGAGTCTGAGCCAGAAATGAGGAGTCGGTACCCAGAACTATTCGGTGAGTTCTAATTTCGGGGACGAAATTTCTATAAGGGGGGAAGGATTGTAGAACCCGTAATTTAGACTACGTACGAGCCATGCATAATTCTAATATTTTGAATTAAATTGACTTCATTGCATGATTATTTAAATATTTTTCTTTGAAGTTAATTATTTTAGCCAGCAGTTTAATTTTATTTTTTCAGTTATTTCAGTGAGGCCGGACTGGAGTTGGAGCTTTGAGATAGAATTTAAGATTCGATAAATATTTTCAGACTTTATTTTAGCTAGCAAGTAAGTTGATTTAAGTTAATAAGGAAGTTCAAGGAATTATTTAAGTTACTTGAGGTGAGTAGAAAATAAACTCATTTAAGTTTCATAATTAAGGGTTTAAATTCACTAAATTAATTAAAGTATTAGTGAGGCTTTTCAAGGTTATTGATTTACTAGATAATCAACATTTCCCCTCCATTTATTAGTGAATTTTCGGCCAACCCTTTCTAGATCCATCCAAGAAGACTTGATAGCAACTAGAATTCAAAATTCAAATAATGGTAGACTTGGTCACCCCTTTGTATCCCTTTATTATGGGATCTCCCCTCACTCCCCCAACCACTTAATCCCCTCCTCAATCACCAAAAACAGCAGCCATTTCAGATTAAAAATCGTGACCCTCATAGCCTAGAACAAGAGAGAAAAGAAAAGGAAAGAAGCGCTCCACCTCCTCCGCGCCGAGTCGTCGTATTCTTTCGTTTTTCATTCAAACGAAAACCAAGGCATGTCTAGATTTCTTTCAAACCTCAATCAAGTCCTACTATTATTTTAAACATCACTTTTACATGATTTTTATACAAGAAAACCGAAATTTACATCAAGCATTTTTGAAATGCATGTGCAGAATTTTTCGACTTCATGATGCTCTTCACGGTTTTCTCTTGTTTCAGTTGCTACAGGCTATGGTTCGATTCCAGGCTCCCAAGGCGGCTCCTAGACATGTAATAGGATGCATTAGGACCATGTTGGTCCATTCATTCAGTCCCCATGCTTGCTGGAAAACCGAAATCACAGCAAGCTCCCCATAGGTGCAGATTTGTGTTCAAAAATTCAGGTTGCTGTCATAATGGAGATGGATCTGATCATGGCTGCCACAAGGCCTATAGCCATGGTTGGATCACTTCCCTAGCATGTCTAAGACGAGACTAAGTCACCCTTTTGGTGGCTTGGTCCATGGCTCATCGGTTTTCAATTTAAAAACAAGAACAGCCCCATCCCCTCTCGGCCCCCTTCGGTTTTGACAGCATATGAGTTCGGCTTTGGTTGGGTTGGTATGGATCTTGGTTGGCCTATTGCCCTTAGCCACGGTTCATACCATGCCCTTGATGTCTAGATCGTGCCATGGTCAATCAATGGCCACTGGAACGAGTCGAGGCAGCAAGCGAAGCACAACACCACACACGCACGCATGAGGGCCCTCGGTAAGAGCTTTTGGTTGGTTGCTGGAATGATGAGGATTGTGGCTGGCCTAGGGCCCTTAGCCATGGTTCAAATCATTCCTTGGGATGTTGGTAAGAGTCTCTGGTCGGTGGTTCATGCCCCAATGACCGGTAGTCTCGAAAACAACACAAGATACGCGATGGTACAGCTGCTGGAAATTTACAGCAAGTTGCTGTGTCGGTTCGGAGGCTTGTTTGCGTTCTCGGTCGGCTTTTAGCCTATGGCCTTGGACTGGACAGTGCCTCATCAAGTTAGGAAGGTCGTGTTTTTGACCGTTTGTGATTCAGATCATTTTTGAGGTCGTACGAGAATTTACGGTGCGATGTGCCTAATTGACTCTCGAAAGAGCGTTTCTTGTTTTGGCCTCCATTTCACCTAGATTTCGACCCTCATCATTTTAGGAGCTTTAGTTCATAATTTTAAGCGTATTTTAATCATGACTATACGTCGGTTCAGTGTTGGTTCGGGTTGGTTCGGAGTCATGATTAAATACGAAGTCGTTAGACGTAATTGTCGCATTTTCAAACTTAATTGCATAGTTTGGTCAAATATAAGCTATTTTTTATGGCATATTTAGGTTACAGCGAGCCTGGGAACGATCCAATCCAGTTGGTAAAATATACAGGATATTTTCATTATGCCATTTAATTATATTACGTGCATGAAAATAGAAAATACTTATTTTTGAGATTTATGCGATATTGCTTGTGGTCAATTCACTATTATGGGAGCATTATTTTATACGGTCGCCAGTGACCGATCAGTTCAGTTTGGTACCACCCGGTCGCCAGTGATCGGTCAGCTCAGTTCAGTTTGATACTCCCCGGTAGCCAGTTACCGATCAGTTCAGTTCAGTGCAGGGGCCACAGGCGTAGACCATAATCTCAACAGAAAATTTTTATCAGTTATTTCAGTACAGGGCTCCAAGGAGCAAACATTCTATTTACTATGACTTTCTGTTCAGTTATGCACGTATTATAATTGCTCAGTACAAGTTATTTTAAGTATGCCTCATGACATGATATTTTATCCATACAAATTACATTTTCTCGTTACCTACGATATTTGCATGCTGAGTCTTTAGGCTCATTAGACTTGATTGTTGTAGGTACTGATGAGGCCAGGGCCGAGGGCGGGGACCAGTGAGCCAGCTTGGGTCGGCAGTAGTGGCACCCGAGGACCTCAGTTTCAGCACATGTCATTTTATGCTCAAACATTTTTACCAGTTGTTGGACATTCTTTGAATTGTTATTTTTGGCAAACTTTATTTTCTTCCGCTGCTATATTTTTTAAAACATTGAACTTGATTCATCAGTTGATTTTATGGATGAGGCACTCCATATATTTTAAAAGAAAAATTTTTAATTTTCCGTAAATTTTCAAAGTAAGAATTTTCGGGCCTTTACATTTGAGGTACCCTTAATGTATCTAAGGATCCTCTTAACAGTACTCCAATGCTCTCGTCCTGGATTCTCCATATACCAACTAACTGCTCCCACTGCTTGAGCAATGTCTGGTCTTTTACAGATGTGAGGCCCGGGGCCGAAGAGTGCGGGGGGTGATCGCCGGTGCCATGAGGTTGCACAGACAATGAGCGGCTCCTGGTAGGCTTCTAGTTGGAGGGAACATGAATGAACCGATCCCACACGGGAATGAGAGGGATTCTGAGACTGTTCAATGTAATGGACTGTACAGTTGAAGAAAGCTTAAAAGATTTGATTGATACTACTCATATCACGAAGATGCATCTTCTTTTCGGTAGCTCATTACATAAGAACTCCAAAGTTAAGCATGCTTGACTTGGGGCAATTTTGGGATGGGTGACCTCTTGGGAAGTTTCCTAGGGTGCGTGTGAGTAAGGACATAAGCACGCTGGAAAGACTCGTCTTGGTACAGTGAGGACAGTCGTCAAATCTGGGGCGTTACAGTTGGTATCAGAGCCGACCTCTCTTAGTACAGTGTGGTTCGGGGACGAACCAAGCGGAAGCTGGTGGGCATGTGAGGCCCGGGGCCGAAGAGGGCGGGGGCTGATCGCCGGTGCCATGAGGTTGCACGGACAATGAGCGGCTCCTGGCAGGCTTCTAGGTGGAGGGAACATGAATGAACCGATCCCACACGGGAATGTGAGGGATTCCGAGACTGTTCAATGTAATGGACTGTACAGTTGAAGAAGGCTTAAAAGATTTGATTGGTACTACTCATATAACGAAGATGCATCTTCTTTTCGGTAGCTCATTACATTAGAACTCCAAAGTTATGTGTGCTTGACTTGGGGAAATTTTGGGATGGGTGACCTCCTGGGAAGTTTCCCAGGATGCGTGTGAGTGAGGACATAAGTACGCTGGAAAGACTCGTCTTGGTACAGTGAGGACAGTCGTCAAATCTGGGGCGTTACAATAGATCATGGCGAACATCAAACTTCTCACTGCTGATGCATATGGTACTCGAGACATCTCCATCCTCTCTGCTTCACTGCTAGGACACATCTCGGAGGATAACTTGAAGTTAACAGGAAGAGGGGTCGATATTGGCTTACTATTTTGCATGTTGAAGCATTGCAAGACTTTCTTCAAATAATTTTTCTGGGAAAGCCAAATCTTTCTGTTACTTCTATCTCGGTGAACTTGCATCCCTAGAATCTTGTTTGCTTGTCCCAAGTCCTTCATATCAAATTCCCTAACCAATTGTGCCTTCAATCCTTGGACCTGATCTTTGTTGGGGCCTGCTACCAACATGTCATCCACATACAACAGCAAAATAGTATATTCATCACCAGACCTCTTGAAATACATACAAGGGTCTGCACTCAATCTGTTGTATCAAAGGCTCATGATATAGGAATCAAATCTCTTGTACCAACACCTCGGCGCCTGTTTGAGACCGTACAGAAATTTGTTCAACCTTCAAACCAAGTTCTCTTTGCCTTTTTCTGTAAAACCTTCTGGTTGGAGCATATAAATTTCTTCTTCAAGATCTCCATGAAGAAATGTCGTTTTCATATCTAGTTGTTCTAGATGTAGGTCAAACACCGCACACAATGCCAACATTACTCTGACTGTTTTAAGCCAAACCACAGGAGAAAATATCTCATTGAAGTCAATGCCTTCTTTCTGAGTATACCCTTTTACCACCAATCTAGCACGATACCGCTCCACTTGGTTATTGTCATCACGCTTGATCTTATAGACCCATCTGTTTCCAATGGCTTTCATTCCTCGTGGTAGTGTAACATGATCCCAAGTTTTATTCCTGTCTAATGCCTCCAACTCTTCTTGCATTGCTATCATCCACGGGGATACATCCGAGCTTTGAGTAGCCTCGTGAAAACTCGATGGCTCACCATCCTCTGATAATAGACAATATGCAATATTGCTTTCAGTGACATAATCTGAAAGCCAAACTGGTGGTCTTTTGTCTCGAGTTGACTGCCTCACATTGGAAACCTCAGACTCAACATATTCTTGTTCTTCGTGCTCTGGTACTGCTTCACAAGAAACTTGACCTTCGTCCGTCTTATTATCCACCTGAAATATAGTAGTTTCTGATTTCAATGTGCCTTTATTTCCCTTTACTTTATCTTCCTCGAAGATAATATCCCTGCTGATGACAAGCTTGTGAACAGTAGGATCCCACAAGCGAAACCCATTTACTCCATCAGCATAATCCAAGAAGATACATTTTCTGGATTTCGAATCCAATTTCGATCTTTCTTGCTCATTGTACAGAACGTATACAGGACTTCCAAATGTATGCAAATGAGAATAATCTGTCGACTTCCCGGTCCACATCTCCATCGGAGTCTTCAGATAAATTGCCAATGAAGGAGAACGATTGATAATATAACAACCGGTTTTGACTGCTTCTGCCCAAAATGACTTTTCTAGACCTGCAGTCCTCAACATAGCTCTTGTTCTGTCCAACAAGGTTCTGTTCATCCGCTCCGCCACTCCATTCTGTTGAGGTGTGTAAGCCAGTCGTGAATTGTCTTTTGATGCCCTCATGTTGACAATATGCATCAAATTCATCACTGGTATATTCTCCTTCATTGTCAGTCCTCAAACACTTGATTTTCTTTTCAGAATCAAGCTCAACCCGCGCTTTGAAATCTTTGAAGATCTGGAAAACATTTGATTTCTTCTTGATTGTATACACCTAACATCTCCTAGAGAAATCATCAATGAACGAGACAAAGTATCTCGCTCCTCCTAGGGATACAACTGGTGCTTGCCAAACATTCGAATGAATCAGCTCCAATATGCTTTTGCTCCTGGCAGTAGAAGTGCCAAACTTTAATCTGTACTGTTTACTGGTAACACAATGCTCACAAAAGGGTAGTGATACTTTTGTAAGTCCTGACAGCAGCTTCTGTTCTGAGAGAATTTTCAACCCCCGTTCTGACATATGCCCGAGCTTTCTATGCCATAACACTGTTAATTCTTCTCCTGAACCATTTGATGCAACAGCTAATTTTGCCTCTTTGTGTGTTTCTCCCAAAAGTACATACAGATTTGCAGCAACTTTTTTTGCCTTCATAACCACAAGCGCTCCCTTCACAATTTTCATGATCACGTTCTCGATACGAGTTTTGCACCCGATGTCATCCAATTTCCCCAAGGACAAAAGATTTTTCGTCAGTCCTTTCACATGTCGTACCTCCTGTATGGTGCGAATGGTGTCATCAAATATTTTAATTTTGATAGTATCGACCCCAGCGATTTCCAAGGCATGATCATTTCCCATGAATACAGATCCTCCTGAGACTGGTTCATAATGATCAAACCATTCTCTCCGAGACGTCATGTGCCACGTCGCTCCTGAATCCATAATCCATGTATCACAAAATTTGTGTCTGCCTTCTGCAACAGTTGCTGCTTCGCTGAATAATATTTCACCACTGCCTGAAGTACTGGCCACATTTCCTTGAGAGCTTTTATTGATACTCGTACACTCTTTCTTGAAGTGCCCTTTACCGTCACATTTAAAGCAGTAAATATTTTTCTTCTTACTTCTCGACTTTGATCTACCCCGTCTTTGGCTCCCACTAGAGTCACGGTCCATAAATCTTCCTCTTATCATCGGTAAAGCATCTGCCTGCTTCGAAGTTACCAACCTATCTTCCTTATTCTTGCGTCGGATTTTTTCACTGAGAAACGCAGTTAAGACATCGTCGAATCTTAGAAAGCCCATAAGAATATTGTTGGTAATGTTGATGATAAGTTGATCATATGAATCTGGTAGACTTTGAAGTAGAAGCTCCGCATGTTCATTTTCCTCTATTTTATGCCCAATGGAAGTGACTTGGGAACATAGAGTATTTAGTGTGTTGATATGGTCGGTCATCGATGAGGATTCCGCCATCCGAAGACTATAAAGCCTTCTCTTTAGGAAAATCATGTTGTGTAGTGACTTGACCTCGTACATCTTTGTCAGAGTATCCCAGATAACTTTGGCTGTTTTTATCTCAGAGATACTTGACAGTACTTCATCTGCAATAGCCAAGTGTAAATTGGCAACAACATTATCATTCATCTCATTCCTCTTTCCATCGTCCGTAATTTCCACCGCTCTATCTCCAATAGCCGCCAAGCAATTCTCCTTTCTTAAAATTGATTGTATCTTTATTTTCCACAGCATAAAATTGATTCCGTTGAACTTTGCTATCTCGTACCTGCCCGCCATTATGTCTACAACAATTTTAGTAGACTGGAAAAAATAATCCCGCCTTAAATAAAAAACTCAAAAAATCTTTTCTGATGTGGAAGATCAGTCTAGGCTGCAACCACAGAGCATACTCAGAATTTTAGAAATTTTAAACCAAGGCTCTGATACCACTTGTTGGTTCCATGTGCGGAATTTGAGATAATAAAACCCGAAAATAAAGAATAAATTGGATACCGAGATTTACGTGGAAAACCCCTAAAAATTATTAGGGTAAAAATCACGGGCAAGATGAAAAGAATTCTACTAGAATATTTTGTGGTGTACAACTCACTCACTGTGTTTCCAAAGAGAACATACACTCTCTTAATACAGGAGAACAAACACATCACAAATATTATAGAACTAAGCAATCAAATGCTATAGTATGAGAGAAAACTCGAAGAAGGGATAATTTCAGAATGAAGGGGGGAGCTCTATTTATTGAGCCCCTTGTTCGTGTGAAAACGCGTATAAACGCGCTTTCACCTCTGAAATTCCTACGGATTGCCAACCCACGTTTTTTGTCTGTCAATTGTTGACTAATTCTGCCGACAGATAGATTAGATGTTACATCTAACCATTGAATTTTTAGAACTCTTTGAGCATGTCCTCGAATATCTTCTTAGTGTTTGAGAGTCTTCTAAACACTTCATACCTCGATTTAAAATATAAATGATGTTGTATAACTTTGGTGGGTGTGCTTAGAGATACCAAACACCACTATTTATAGGAAACTTATACGGCCATCATCAACCAAATTTGAGTTGATTTTGGCTTATCATGTTGGATCTCGGTTTTCTTGTGCCCAAACGCAGCGGAAGTTTTAAATTTTTTTTTATTTTATTTTGACAATCAAAATATATTTGTTTGAGCACTCGAATGGTTTTTCGATCAAAACATTCATAGGGTGTTAGAATTATACATTTAGTGAATTAAATCACTTGGCTCCAACTAATCCGGTATGGGCGGATATAGCTCTTGATGAATTCCCTACAAACTTTCTTCAAGAACTCCTTCCTTCAATCCTTCTATCAAGTCCACGACTGGAAGATTTTTTCCTCTTCCAAATTGCACTAGAATATTTGGAAGAAGTTTCAACGTTGGAGATCAAAAACGAGAGGCGACTCAACCCCTTTTTCAAGAGAGGGTGGCCGAAATTCTTTGAGAGGAGAGGGGAGAGTTTCCGAAAATTTGGTGTCATGTGGAGGCTAGGGTTTTCATATTATGAGAGTTAATTAATTAACCCCAAACCTAATACACATATATATAAGCTTAGGGCCCATTAATTAAATCAAACACTTAATGGGCTTAATCAATTAATTACTCTAGTCCAACTAGTTTAATTAATTAATTATTTTTAAAGCCCAATTAAGAACTTTAATAATTTGTATATTGGTCTTGTACTCCTAAAAGCTCATAATACATACACCCATTACATTTAATTTAAATCCATTATAAATTCAACATTTGAATTTAAGATTTAAATTATAAATTCAACTCCTTGAATTTATCATCTCCAAAACTTAATATTTAATAAACTCAACTTTTGAGTTTAATAAATTAAATTTTCAAATTTCATAAATTCAACTTCTTGAATTTATTATCTGATAAATTCAACTCCTTGAATTTATTTTCTCAAATTTTAATTATCATAAATTCAACTCCTTGAATTTAAAATATCTTAATATAAATTCAACTCCTTGAATTTATTCTCTCAATGGGAACAAACGATCCAGTGCTTGTGTGACCCTCAATGGTTCAGGGATACAGCTAGCCGTGGGTTGACAATTCTTTGTGATTCAGGACATCATACTTTATTCGAGCTTACCCTAATTTGCCCCATTCTATGTATCAATAATTGATCATGACAATGTCAGAAATCATAATTCTGATTAAACCCATCGAATCATGGAAAGAGCGTCTAGTAGCATCACCCATGATTCCCTAGGTATCACTGATAGTGTCTGCAAGAACCAGTAGATTATGATTAACGTACCATACGGTCCCTTCATCTCATATATCCCGATCGAATCTGCAACCATTGGTTCATCGAGGGTTGCATAAGAATTCGATAACTATGTGACACATATAAATAGTGGCATCGCATGTACTATTTGAGAACTCCTTTTCCAACGTACATCTCGTACTCTGGCCAGAGATTCCAGGCACTATTATTTCATCAGATCACATAGGATATCTACACCCATAGGTGAGCGGTGAATCCCTGACTATAATACACTGGCTCCTACATGCGTCGCAACTGTACCCAACCTCGCCACCTGATGACTCTCCTGGAACCGGTAAACGAGTCAAAGCACATCCCTAGCTTATAGAGACTCAGTATTGTCTCAGGTCGTAAGGACTAATGGTGTACAATCATAACCACAGACTTATCATCTCGATGAATGATAACCACTTGGAAAGTCCGATGGAGGGTTGTTCGGTATAATCATCATATGACTACCCATCTGCATGTTTGGACATCTCTATGCCCTTACCAAGAAACGCGGTACACAACATCACAGATGCTAGTATCGAGCTCAAGCGACCTTTATCCATGTTTTAGGCGGCTGAATCGACTAGGAACGAATTTAGATCATACAGTGTTTACAAATGAGTTTCAACATCAAATTACGATTCATTTGTATTAAAGTATAATCAAGGTCTTTATCTATGTTTGATAACATGGTTATACAGATAAAGAAATAACAAACCATGAAATAATGAATTATATTAAAATAAATATTGTTTATTACAACTGAGTCAATAAAAACCCTAGCCAACAGTTGGCTTGCATGACATCTATTCTAACATATCATTGAGATGTTTCGAATTTCAAATAAATGATAAGCTTATTAAGATAGAATTTTTAACATCTAAATCTTTACAAATCTATAGCCACTAAATAATATAAATGTTTTGCATAATTAAATCATTTAATAATTATCATATCTGACACTTGATACAATGAAGTTTGATATCTAAATAAATCTTTCCAAATTCTCTCATATACCTCATGTACATCTCATTATCACCAAATGAGTAAAGAAAATACATGAATTATAGCGATAGGTCTCAAAAAGGAAAGTATTATATTACATGAATCACGATGCATCATGCTTCTAGAACCGATATAACTTAATGAAAAAACTTATGTGTATTCAAGGTTCAACTTTAGTGATATTTCTCAGATCAATGATTGTATACACAAATAACAAATATGAGAAAAACATCATAACAAAGTTTCACTAATAACTTAATTGTTCTTATAACAAAAAATATATAGAGGAACCGATTCCTGTACTTTCTACATGATCCTTAAATTTATTTGGTTGCATGCTTTTGATTAAAGGATCAACAATCATAATGTCTTCCATAACTATCGTCTCTTATCTTTAACATGTTTTCTTATGGCTAAATGATTTGTCGATTTATTTACTTCGACTTCCACTTTTGTTATTATTAACAATAAAAATAGCAGCTAAATTCTTACAAAGCATCCTCAATGGCCTAGAAATATTATCCACAATTCTAATCCTTGAAATGAAACTCTTCATTAAAACACTATGTAAGATATGAACTCAACCTCTATACTGAAAGTGGCAGTCAAAGTTTACTTTGCGCTTTTCCAAGATATAGATCTATTGGCTAGCAAGAAAATAAATCTAGTAGTGGATTTTCTTGAATTAATGCAGCTAATGTAGTATGAATCAGAGTAGTCAGTCACTTCCAAATTCCCAGTCTGTCTGAACATAAGCATGTAGCTTTTGGTCTCTTGAAGGTAATATAAGCAATTTTGTTCAAATAGTTTCAGTTAGTCTATTTCCGCATATTTTTCATTGTTGACTTATTGATAACCCAACTGACAAAAATTTCATTTCAGTATTGCTAACACAACCAAAATATTTGTAAATTGTAGAGAAATTTTATTCACCTCCTCTTAATTTATCTCTGATCCTAACATAAATGTTGAAGACACATTGTGAAACGTCTACTCGTTTTAAAAATGCGGAAATAAATTTTTTTTATAAAGCTCACATTTTCGAAATAACATTTAAACGTTTCGTATGCTTGCGCTGTACAGAAAAATATAAAATTTAAAAATGATCTTAAATATTTGACAGTAAAAATAACGCAGTTTAAAATAACCAAACTCTTCCTAAAATCATAGGTAAACATGAACCAATCAACATCTTAAAAATCATCAACGTAGGAAAATATTCATCTCCACTCAATCTCATAAATTATAATGCGAAAAATATGCTGTCCTCGGGTCATGTCACTGAACCAGAGCTACCTACTCAGAGTTCAGCACCTCTAGTCTCCTCAGCATCAAGATCACCTGCATCACACACGCCCAATGAGTCTAAAGACTCAACACACCTGTACCAATAATAACAAGTACATATACGTAGCACACAGAAGTGAAAAATAGCATAATAAACACACATTTCGTGTCTGCAGTAAAAATCGTATAAGTAAACGTGTCCTTTCAAAACATAGTAATAATCATAGCATGTATCATCCTATCAGCATATACGTGTTAAATCATGTCATCTCATGTCATCATAAACGTATACATTTTCTTTTATTGAATTCAGTTCATTAGTTGTGACTTTCAAATCAGCTATATCGTATCAGCTCTATTCGATGGATCCATCTATAAAACCGTGGTACCCGCCGGCAGGGGAAATCAGCGACAACATTACCCGCCCACTGAGCCCGGGCCTCAGCTTATCATATATCATGTCATCGTATACATATACATCGTAAATCCCAGCCAATTCACATCCTTCAAAAATATCATCATTTTCATCACTTAATAAAAACATGCATATGCGTAACTTTTTCTTTAAACCAAGCATGCAACGTATTTATCATAATTGCGTAAAAATCGTAAAAATGATGCATAAACATTTAAAATATCATATATTTGTGCTCAGCGTTGCTAGGACCAAAATCTCACCCCGGGTGCAAAATGACCATTTTGTCATTGGAAACCCAAAAAAATTACCGTTTTACCTCTGGACCTCTAAAATTGACCCGAATCTTACCAAACTCTTTAAAATGTCCAAAACATTTATATAAGCGTTCCTAGACATAAACTCGAGCCCATTTCACAACTTAACCGATTCGTTTTAAAACTTGGATCGAGGTCCCGGTTTAACCCCGAATCGAACCGAAACTTAACCAAATTTTTTCCAAAATTTTACCATAACTTAAAAACCCATTCTAAACCATTTACTACTTAAATTATTCCATTTAAATCCATAATGTTTCGGCTACCCCTAAAATCATAGGTAAACATGAACCAATAGACATCTTAAAAATCATCAACGTAGGAAAATATTCATCTCCACTCAATCTCATAAATTATAATGCGGAAAATATGCGGTCCTCGGGTCATGTCACTGCACCAGAGCTACCTACTCAGAGTTCAGCACCTCTAGTCTCCTCAACATCAAGATCACCTGCATCACACACGCCCAATGAGTCTAAAGACTCCACACACCTGTACCAGTAATAACAAGTACATATACGTAGCACACAGAAGTGAAAAATAGCATAATAAACACACATTTCGTGTCTGCAGTAAAAATCGTATAAGTAAACGTGTCCTTTCAAAACATGGTAATAATCATAGCATGTATCATCCTATCAGCATATACGTGTTAAATCATGTCATCTCATGTCATCATAAACGTATACATTTTCTTTTATTGAATTCAGTTCATTAGTTGTGACTTTCAAATCAGCTCTATCGTATCAGCTCTATTCGATGGATCCATCTATAAAACCGTGGTACCCGCCGGCAGGGGAAATCAGCGACAACATTACCCGCCCACTGAGCCCGGGCCTCAGCTTATCATATATCATGTCATCGTATACATATACATCGTAAATCCCAGCCAATTCACATCCTTCAAAAATATCATCATTTTCATCACTTAATAAAAACATGCATATGCGTAACTTTTTCTTTAAACCAAGCATGCAACGTATTTATCATAATTGCGTAAAAAACGTAAAAATGATGCATAAACATTTAAAATATCATATATTTGTGCTCACCGCTGTTAGGACCAAAATCTCACCCCGGGTGCAAAATGACCATTTTGTCCCTGGAAACCCAAAAAAATTACCGTTTTACCTCTGGATCTCTAAAATTGACCCGAAGCTTACCAAACTCTTTAAAATGTCCAAAACATTTATATAAGCGTTCCTAGACGTAAACTCGAGCCCATTTCACAACTCAACCGATTCGTTTTAAAACTTGGACCGAGGTCCCGGTTTTACCCCGAATTGAACCGAAACTTAACCAAATTTTTTTCAAAATTTTACCATAACTTAAAAACCCATTCTAAACCATTTACTACTTAAATTATTCCATTTAAATCCATAATGTTTCGGCTACCCCTCAATAAAACTCTCGCCCCCCTTATCTTCCAACACATGTATTCAACCCCATAAAGTTTCGGTCCACCTTCCATCTTCACTTGTCCAGCCTTTAAGGCTCACCCTTAAGACCTTAATGAACTCCTAAACCAAGCCTAAACGAAACATAAAGCTGCTGTGCCACTAAAAGCAGAAACATTCGAGCCTCTCCAAGAACAACTACCCGAGCTCTCTTCAACTAAACCCCCTTCGATCTGCTCCTGGACCAAGACCAGCTGTTCCAGCCCTTAACCCACCTCTCCTAGACCTCGACTGGGCCCTCATGAACCAGCCTAACCCACGACTGCTCCACCATACAAACCGCAGCTGCCCCACGATCGCGGTTCTCACAAAAACACCACGCCAACCCGAAGCCAACACCCACATCTCTCGATCGATCTCACTTGGGCTGGTTCTAGCGTGCGCTGAACTCTTCCAAACCTTGTCTCAGACCCACCAGGGTCTGATCTGTGGCTCGGAACGGTCCTGGCGTTGCTGGCCCAACCCCTGTACAAGATCTCCCCTAAACCGAAACATACAAGGGACTCCACCTTCGATCTACAACAACCCTTCTCAAGCCTCGACTCCAGTGCTATTTTCCTCAAACCGTGACATGCCTCAGCCCTCTAGCATCAGTAGACGCAGGCCCCTTACACCAAGATCACAAACATGAGTTGGGTGTAATATAAATACTAGTTCATGCCTCAACCGAAGCACACACACAAAAACAATGCATGAACCGAGAAACAACATGAATGGCACACAAGACATCATGTATTATAGCGTGAAAGATGCAGAAATAATGTACAGTGCGTGCCTTAAGATGTTTGAAGATCAAACAAGAAAAGAGTGAGGCTTCCTTTGAAGAATAAGAGACCACCGAAGTTTTCTTGAAAAATGGCACTGAACCCGAGAGAGAGAGCAGCTGGGGGAGGAGGATGTCGGCTGATGATTTTTAGGTTTAGGTTAAATTGTGGTTAAGGGCTAATTAAATAGTTAATAGTTTGCTAATGGGACACAATTTCATTTTAAAGGTTTTAAAAGAGTTTTAAGCCCGATAAGCTTAAAAGTATGCCCATTAAATCCAAACACACTCCCAAAAATATTTCGTGTTGAAAAGATTTTGAAAATATTAGCCGAACCCTTAAAAAATCCCCCGATTCGATAAAGTTTGCGTACTGTTAAAAATAAAAATCCTGCGGGTAAAATACTCAATAAAATCCAATTTTTGAAAAATACCCTTAAAAACACCTTAACTTAATTTATAAAAATAAGTAGTGTAATTAAAATAATTTTCCTGAACTTCTCCGGCCTTCGATCCTCATTCGAGCGTGAAATGCACCTAGAAACCCTAATGTATGAACTTTTTTAAAATTTCATGAATTAGATCCTATCATGCATGAATTATGCATAAAATGCATAAAAATAATTAAACACAATTTAATAAAATAAACATACATTTTATGCTTTATAAGAATTTAATAAAATACAAAAAAAATTAATAATTTGCATGCATGTGGTTCACGTGGATTTTTCGATTTTTGGGACGTTACACATTGGTTAACCCGAATGACATTACCACAAATTTGTAATGCTCAAAATAGGTATTAAAGGCAGTTCTGGAAATATCATTTTTCTTAATTTTAAGTTGGTAGTACTGAAGGAATTGATTCACTTATTCAGAAGTCAACATGTGGGATCAGTGTGTGAGATCACACGAGCTGGGAAGAGATCAAATTTAAAGATCAACATTCAAGTAGAACAACTCAACTGCCCTAACTGAACATGAGAGAGAAGTATATATGTTGTGTTGTACATATAAGTTGATAGAAGGGTGAAGGAAAAAGAGGAATTCTTTTTCATTCTTAACTTCATCAGCTTGTATACCATCACTAAGAAGAGAGTAAAAATCTTGAGGGAGATTCTTCGTCTTTTCTCTGGATACATTTCATGAGAAAAGCTTGGAGAGTTTTGATATTCCTTGTACATTCTTGAAACTTGTTGATAATAAATTGATCCTTGGGTCAAAGTGGATGTAGGATTTTTTTATCCAATTACTCTTTGTGTTAGTTTTTCTGATATTTAATCGGTTGCTGATCTCGCATGCATGGTTCACAGAAGTTCAGTCACCACCCCATTGTGAGAACCCGAATTTCCAGCATTTCAGCAGAAGCTAATATTTCAGAAGCTGGTATTTTTCCAGCAGATTAGAATCCAGCAGCAGACAACAGGTAAAATCCAGCAGCAGAAGAGCGAGATTCCAGTTGACAGTTACTGATTCAGCTTATGACTTGTAACTGAAGTATTTAACAAGGAATAAAGGCTGTTAATGTCAGATTATAGCCATTAATTGGGAGGCTAACAGTCAGAATTTTTCCTATAAATAACAACCTCAAACCTCTGAATTTGTGTTACACAAATCTTGAGTATCACTTGAATTTTCAAGCTAAGAGAGTGCTTATTTTCGAGCAGTAGAAACCAGTAGCAAGAACAAGCAGATTCCAGACTTCAACCGAAACTTTATACAAATTACCGTAAGTGGGCTTATGTATAAATATCTTGAAATCAGTTTGATGATTTCTGTTTTGAAACAAAGTATATGTATTTGGATCTCTGATTTTTGAAGCACTGAAACCTAGTGAACTAATGGTAGGAATATATATTCTGAACATTTCTGAATTCTGATTTCTGATTCTGGCTTCACCCCTTAGAGAAGAGAACATATAGGGGATTGATATCAGTTAGCCATGAAATTCACAAACGTGCTCAGTGCTTACTTACTTGCATTTCTGTTGTGAATACCGATTCATGTTTTGAAAATAAGAAGTCTTCTGTATATTATTTGTATTACTGTTTCTGTATAAAATGATTTCGAAATTTAGGAGTTATTCCCGCCCCTACTTATTGAGTGACGATCATATAACTTACCCACCAAAACCATCTCAGATAAGAACGAGGAAGAAATATCAAAATAAGAAGAGCAGATCCAGTTTTGGGGCTGGTGAAGAAGACTGCCATTTCTCAGTTCTGATTCTAGTTTATGTTATTTTCCGCTGCATCTGTTAAGATAATGTTATGTATGGTTTTACATTTCCGCTGTAAAACATTAATATTTGAGTTGTAATAGATAATGGATTATTTAGTATTATGAATAAAAAGACTGGTTTCTGAATTTTGTGTTGGGACATCGAATTCTCGTACCCAAGACGCAGCGGAAGTTTAAAATTTTGTTCTTGGGCGTCGTGTGTTCAAAGCATCCATAGGGTGTTTAGAATTATACATTTGCGTTCTAAACGCTGGACTCCAAACTATTCCGATGTTTAAGCGGATATAGCCCTTCTTGTAAATCCCTACGAACGGCTCTTCTCCTATGATCGCCTAATTAGGTCCACGATCGAAAACTGTTTTCCTCGTTTGGTTTGCACTAGAAAATCCAAATGATTTGCGCGTTGAGATTGTATCCTCCGAATTTCCAAAATCCGGAGACGAAGCGACACGGCGGTGGAAGAAACTTGTGGCCAAATTTTTCCCCTCAATTTTCAAGAGATGGCCGAGAGCTCCATCCTTCAAAAATCATGGTCTTTGGCTAATTAATTCTTAATCAATTATTAAGCAATATTATGGATTCTTAATCCATAATTAAAACAAATCTAATTTGTTTTGGCCAAAATTTCATTCCAATTCTCATGATGTTGCCGTGACTTTCAAGGAGAGATTGGAGAGGATTTGTGGTGATTTTGTGTGCAATTTTTCATCTCCCAAGAATGAGCCCTAATGTTGTATTTATAGAATGAGACTCCTAATCTAATTAGGAGTCCCTTTCCCACAAGAACTCTTATAATTTCATTATATTTAAACTCTTATATTATTAACATATAATGTATTTATTAACCTTTAATAATACATGATATAATAATATCATATACACATATTTTATATCTCCATATAAAATATATATACATGTATATTAATTAAATTAAATAACCATTATTTAATTAATAAATTAACTCCATGGTTAATTTAATTCTAGACTCCTCTAGAACATATATGAGAATTTGTGCAAGTTAGTAGCCACCACTACTAGCACAATCATTTAATTAATAAATTCTAAATTCACTAAAAAAATGATTCCGAACTCATTATAACCCCGAACGACGATCCGAGAGCGCCGATGTACCAAGGATACAAATCTTGTTCATATAATGAAAATCGAAAATTTCGAAGATCAAAATTTTCATTTACCAAATTTAGAACTTGCCATATATGACAATTACCATATTTGGCAGCTGCCAGTTTTAGTGAACTCCTTCACAAAACAGGCAGTTCCACTCTCCTTCCCTATTTAGAAATCATGCTAACTTCCACTTCTTCCATCATATGAAATCAGCTCATAAACTCCTTTATAAGCTTCTTGTTTGATCTCCATCAAACTTTAGTCGCCAAATTCCAACTCCTTGAAATTTGATTATCTCAACGGGAACACAAAATCCGATACTTGTGTGACCCTCAATGGTTCAGGGATACAGCTAGTCGTGGGTTCACATCTCCATGTGATTCAGAATAACATTTATTCTTATTCGGGTTTACCCTAGTTAACCCCATTCTTTTCATCAACTCCTTGATCAAGAATGTCAGAACTCACTTCTGATTGTACCCATCGGATCATGGTAAGAGCGTCTAGTAGCATCGCCCCATGATCCCCTAGGTATCACTGATAGTGCCTGCAAGAACCTTTAGTCATGGTTAGCGTACAGTACGGTCCCTTCAACACATATATCCCGATCGAATCTGCAACCATTGGTATATCGAGAGTTGCATATGAATTCGATAACGATGTGATTTATCTTTGAGTATTAATAGTGGCATGGCATGTGCAACTAGGAAAAAACCTTTCCCTAAAGCACATTTCTTACTCTGGCCAGAGACTCCTTGCACTATTAACTCATCAGATCACATAGGATATCTTCACCCGTAGGCGAACGGTGAATCCCCGACTACAATGCATTTGCTCCTACGTATTTCGAAACTACACCCAACCTCGCCACCTGATGACCCTCGATGGAGTCGGTAAACGGATCGAAGTGCATGCTAGTACGTATAGCCCCTACATTGTCCCGGGTCAAAGGAATAATGGTGTACAACCATAACTGCGAACTATTCCACTCGATAAGTGGGAACCACTTGGATAGTCCGAGGGTGGGTTGTTCAGTGCATCATCATATGATCACCCATCTGTGTGAATGGACATATCCATGCCCTTGCCAATGAAACATGGTGTTTACACCACAAATGCTAGTCTCAAGCTCGAGCGACCTTTATCCTTGTTTTAGGCGGCTGATTCGACTAGGAACCTGTTTAGAATATACGATACACTTCCTAATGAGTTTCATGATCTTACGTTGTGATAATAAGTTCTGATAGACTTCTGAAAATAAGTCCTGAAAGTTATTGAGATAGACTACCGAAAATAAACTACTGTAATAGACGTCTGAAAATAAGTCCTGAAAGTTACGGAGATAAGACTACCGAAAGTAAACTACTGTAATAGACTACTGAAAATAAGCTACTGTAATAGACTACTCAAATGAGTAGGAAAAAAAATCAGTAGGCCAAAATCAGTAGGTCGGAACCAGCAGATGACCGAAAAACAGTAGCATCAAAACTAGTAGTCTGGAAACCAGAACCAGCAGATAGAAATCAGTAGATCGGAATGCAGCAGATTGGTTTTAACAGTGCTAGAAAGCAGCAGACTTGATTGCAGTAGCATCAGAATTGTAGTAGGAAGTGAATTCCAGAAAGCGCATGCAGTAGGCCTTGCAAAATGGCATGGAAGTTGAGGTGTTTTTCGCTCAAACTTCAAACGGCCATAACTTTTGATCCAGAAGGAATTTTGACTATTAAAAGATACGGTTGGAAAGCTCTTGACGAGGAGAACCTAACCTAGGTAGTGATATCATCATTTCCGTAAAAATTTTCTTCGTTCTAGCACCGCCGACGAACCCCAAAATCCTTCGTTTAGATAGTGATATCATCATTTCCGTAAGATTTTCCTAATTTTTGAAAATTTGAGGAATTTTCATTTCCAATTGGCTCAGTATTTTCGCATCAAATTTGGTACACTTCATGTTTTTGATGTGAAGGATTTTTAGTAAATTTTTCACGAGATTCTGAGACTGAAAAATTTTGAGCTATTTATTTTATTGAATGTTATAGACTGTACTGATTCTGTTCATTCCAGTAATTGTCTATAACTTGACTTGTACCCTTGAGATCATTTCTAAACCTTCACTCTCATGTTTTGGATGTAGGATATGGCTGACCAGAGTAGCTACATTAAGAGCTTAGAGAAGAAGCTAGAGCTGGACAATGATGAATTAGAGCGTCGAGCAGAACACTTAAGAGGTGATGTTGAACGTTATGCTCATTATCTGCATGAGGCATAAAAGAGGAATAAGAGAGCTCAAAAAGAAGAGTTCGAAACTTCCCAAGAGACTGTTGCAGAGTTAATCGAGTTACGTGATAACTTGGTTGAGAAGATCCAAGTGCTTAAGGATCAGAATCACCAACTCATGCACCAGCATAATCAGTATGGTGAACAGACAGATGCTCGGATTCATGAGATGCAGAACACTGTTGAAGTTCTTAGCGACCAAAATGCAGTTCTTCATGGTCATATTGAACATCTAGAAGAAGTAATAGCCAACCATGAAGACGAACCTGAGGAGGATCCCGAAGAAGATGAAGAAATCGAAGAGGATCCTATGGATTTGAGATTAGGAGAAGTGATAGATTAGACTATCAGTAGTAGTTCTTTGTAATAACACTTGTTCCATTTACATTTCTGTTAGCATTTTCGATGGTTAGTTGTAATTGCACTTTCTTGAGAAATCAATAAAAATTTATTTCTATCCATTGGTTTCATATTTAATTTTGAGCAATTACTCAATCATTTTGCTTCTTTTGTTTAGTCTCTATTCTGCCATCAACCTTAGAACTTTCATAATTGTAGGAAATGGACGGACGATCAGTTAGAAACAATCGCAATCCTCGCTACGGCAACCGCAACAACAACCGCAATGATGAGGATGCACAACAACAACCACCAGCAATTGGCCTCAGCCAGGCGGACCTGATGGCTATAGCCATGATTGTGGCAACAACGCTGTAAGGGTTTGTCAACCCTAATGCTAATGAACCACCACCTCCTGCTCAGAATGGGACTAAACAGCACTATGAGGCTCTCCGAAGAGCAAGAGTCCCAAATTTCGACGGAAGCTCCGATACTGCGGACAGAATTGGATGAAGGAGGTGGAGAACCATCTTCGACTACTTGAGGTTCCACAAGGGATCAAGATAGATGTGATTGCACCTTTTCTTGTGGATAAAGCAGCCAAATGGTTGGAAGGAGTCTCACTAGCTACGGTAAGGGCGGGACCTATCACTTGGCAAAGGTTCCGAGAGGCATTTCTGAAAAAGTACTTCCCGACAGCAGTTCGAGTGCAGAAGCTGCCAGTATTTGAAAGCTTGGTTCAAGAACCAAACATGACAGTGGTGGAGTATTCATCCAAGTTCTACTCATTGGGAACTTACTCCCCAACCATCATGGGAGACGAGGCCTTGAAGATACATCGCTTCAATAAAGGGTTGAACAGCCGCATTCAATCTGCCCTTGCTGTTATCGAACCCGATAGTTTTGATGAATTGATGGGAGCTGCCATCAGAGCTGAGAATGACATCAAGAGGCGTGAAGGTGAGAACAAACTCAAACGTCCTCAGTCAAGCCAGTACCAATCGAGCCAATAATTCAAGAAGCCTAGGTTTTCAAGCAACCAACTTACCAGTGCTCCATCCAAAGGAACCACTTCTTCTCAATCAAGCAAAGAGAGAGTCAAGTGCCAAACTTGTGGATTCACTCACATTGGTGAATGTCGTATGAATTCTGGAGCTTGTTTCTGTTGTGGAAAGATGGACCATCGCATTGCTCAATGCCCTCTTCCAGATCCAAGGAATGGACCAGCAGGAGGAACAACTCCAAACAAGCCTAAGGAAAACAAGATAAATGCTCGAGTTTATGCTCTTACTCAAGAAGATGCTGACAACTCAAATGATGTCGTGGAAGGTACCATTATAATCAATTATATACCTGTGTATGTGTTATTTGATTGTGGTGCTACGCATTTATTCATGTCTAAGAGATTTGCCAAGAAGTTAGGAGCTAAGCCTGATAACTTAGAAGAACCAAATAGAGTAGCAACTCCTGCAAATCGGATTTTAGAAACTCATACTCTATATCGGGATATTGGTGTTCTCATAGATGATATGAGTTTCAAGACAAACCTAATCCAAATAAACATGGTGGAATTCGATGTAATTCTTGGAATGGATTGGTTAGCCAAGAATCATGCTTTAGTAGACTGTCATGGAAAGACGATAACCATCCAAACTCCACGCCAAGAGAAAATTTTATTTCATGGTAACACAAAAGAACGAAAGACTCTTCTTTCTACTTGCCAGACTTGGAAAGACATGAAAAGTGGAGAAGAAGTTTACCTAGCTATGCTAAGCGAGGTAAAGAAAGAAACCCCACTTACACTAGAAGAGATTCCCGTGGTACAAGAGTTCCTGGATGTCTTTCCTGAAGAACTCCCTGGCACAATTCCCGACCGCGAAGTGGAATTTGAGATTAATTTAGTACCCAATGCTACACCAATCTCAAAAGTACCGTACAAAATGGCTCCAGCAGAGTTGAAAGAACTCAAAGAACAACTTCAAAAGTTGTTGGATAAGAAGCAAACCTGACCAAGCGCATATCTGTGGGGAGCTCCTGTTCTATTTGTGAAGAAAAAGGACGGAAGCATGAGATTTTGTATTGATTACAGGGAACTGAATAAGATCACAATCAAGAATAAATACCTGCTTCCAAGGATAGATGACCTGTTTGACCAACTCAAGGGAGCTACAATCTTTTCAAAGCTCGACTTAAGGTCAGGCTACCACCAACTGAAGGTCAAGACAGACGATATTTCGAAGACAACCTTCAGAACAAGATATGGACACTATGAGTTTATAGTAATGCCATTCGGATTAACAAAGACTCCGACAGCCTTCATGGATCTCATTAACAGGGTGTTCAAACCGTTTCTTGACAAATTTGTCGTAGTATTGATCGACAATATTCTACTATATTCTTCAAATAAAGAAGACCACAGAGAACATCTTCGTCTCACCCTCCAGACGTTGAGAGATAAGGAACTGTACGCCAAGTTCAAGAAATGCGAATTTTGGCTAGAGAGCGTTACATTCTTGGGTCACGTAATATCAGCAGCATGAGTATCTGTGGACCCTAAGAAGGTAGAAGCAATCATGGATTGGTCGAGGCCAAAGAATGTGACAGAAATTTGAAGCTTCTTGGGACTAGCAGGCTATTATCGAAAATTTGTTGAAGGATTCTCTTCAATAGTCATACCTCTCACTAAGCTCACACAGAAGAACTATAAGTTTCAATGGAGTGAAGAATGTGAGCAAAGCTTCGAGACTTTGCAGAAGAAACTTGTCTCTACTCCGGTATTGGTATTACCAACTGAAGGCAAAGACTTCACCATCTACAGTGATGCATCTAAAGGAGGTTTAGGATGTGTACTCATGCAAGAGGGAAGGGTGATTGCATACGTGTCGATAGTTGAAGCCATATGAACAGAATTACCCAACGCATGACCTCAAACTAGCTGCAGTGGTGTTCGCACTAAAAATTTGGAGGCATTATCTTTATGTAGCCAAGTGTGAGATTTTCACGGATCACCAAAGTTTCAAATATTTGTTCACTCAAAAGGAACTAAATATGAGACAAAGACGGTGGATTGAACTCATGAAGGATTACGACTTGACGATAAGCTTCCACCCAGGCAAAGCCAACAAGGTAGCAGATGCTTTAAGTCGAAAGAATACAAGTAAGGTGATCCTGGCGTCACTTTCAGCACAACCATGTCTTCAAGAGACAATCAAGATAAGTCAAGATAGAGATTATGCTTTGGTGAAACTGAAAGAGCAAGCTAAAGAAGGAAAATCACCAGATTTTGAGACGGATAACAAAGGAATCTTATGGATGAAAGGACGATTGTGCGTACCAGAAATCGATAACCTTCGACAAGAAGTAATGTCTGAAGTACATAAGTTGAAATTTTCAGTCCATCCTTGCAGGACCAAGATGTACAGAGATTTGAAGAAAAATTTCTGGTGGAGTGGAATGAAGAAAGACGTGGCAATATTTGTTTCTAAGTGTCACGTGTGCCAACAAGTCAAAACAGAACACCAGAGACCTGGTGGACTTCTTCAACCATTAGAAATCCCGTAATGGAAATGTGAACATATTTCCATGATTTTGTAGTTGGTTTACCCAAGTCAAGACAAGGCCATGATGGCATCTGGGTAATCGTAGATAGACTCACAAAATATACGAATTTCTTACCTGTCCGCATGAACTATAATTTGGACAAACTAAGCTAGCCACATTGTACATGAATGAGATCGTACGACTACATGGAGTTCCAGCTAGCATAATATCAGACAGAGATCCGAGGTTTACATCCCATTTTTGGAAGAGCTTTCAACAAGCTATGTGGACCAAAATTACTCTTAGCACGGCCTATTATCCTCAGACCGATGGCCAAACAGATAGGACAATTCAAACTCTAGAAGATATGCTGAGAGCGTGATAGGATCGATTAGGGGGGTAATCGTTGAGCTACAATAGCTCGGTTCTTCAAATATTGAACACCGATGAATTAAATCGAGTTTGGTGTTCAAACCAAGCGGAAAATACTCGAAATAATCCTTCGTAGAAACTGATTAAATATTTTGTAAAGCGTTTAAAATATATGCAAGTTGAATGAGTAAAAATATTTTTGTTGAAGCATTTTATCAAACACTTGTATGCAATATTTTGGTATTTGAAGAACACATAAAATGCTTCAACAATGCATCTTTAGAAAAGTGAAAATGATAAGCAAATGCAATAAACAAATAGACACGAATTTGTTTATGGATGTTCGGAGATTTCAAACACTCCTACGTCTCCCCTTCTTCCCCTTGGGAAGGATCCACTAGAAGACTTTGATTTATACAACTACTTGTACAAACCCATTCCGGAAGGGCAGCACCCAACTAGAACTCCTAGCATTCAAGATTGTAGGCAGCACCTCACAATCAGCATATTGTTTTATTGTCTCATATGCAAAGACTACATACAAAAGTTTATTGTCTTTGTGCAAGACTCGCTCAACTAATCTTTGAAGTTCAACTCTCTTGTATATGTGTGAGTGATTGTGTGTGAGTAATTTATCATTTACAGTGTATATCTCAAATGTATCCTCACACAAGGGCTTGTGCTCTCAACTAGCTGATATCTTCATGCTAACTGCCCATGCTTTGAATCCACTTTAAAAGCTCTTGTTTGATCTTCAATATGTTGTATTTATAGACTGTAACACTGATATATACGTTAGACACAAGAATATGACCGTTGGAAAGTTTCTGTACTGTTTCTGGAATTGCAACGGTCAAATTCGTCTTGCTGGACATTTTCCCGACTGGTCAACTCTGGTCAACTCAACTGGTCGTTCAGTTCAACTGGTCAGGAACTGGTTCAGTTCAGTTGGTCAAGTGCTGGTTCAGTTCAGTTCAGTTCAGCTAGTGTGCTGAAATCAGCCTAGCTGATTTCAGTTTGCGCAGAACCAGTAGCTTCATCGTCATTTATCAGCATCTTAAGCTTCGATTCAGACTTTGACTTCTGAACGTGATTTGTAGATCTTTGTCTTATCTTTCCAACGCATACTGAATCGATTCGTTTCGATAACCGATCTGAGAGATATGACCAAAATACCGCAGCTGCTCAAACCCAACTGATTGCTGTTTTCGTGTGATCAGTTTGGTAATTGAGCGATAAGTTAGACCATGATAAAATCCGATTTTGCCCAACTAACGTGAAATACGATTTGTTCCACATTGAGTTTTCTAATCAATCCAATTGGCGGATTGTCATTTGGATAATCTAGTTGAGAGATATCATCAAAATACCAAAGCTCGCCAGAAATTCAGTTTGTGCAAAATTCAGTTTCTGCTTGCTTCTTCTGTTTTCAATTTCACACTTAAGTAAATATGTTAGAAACACAATAACAAGTTTTGTTAACATCAAAATCAAGATTCCAAACTTGAAAAGTTCCAACAATCTCCCCCTTTTTAATGATCACAAAACTTGGATAAAGAATCAACTCAACTAACA
Organism: Primulina tabacum; assembly: GCF_025594145.1. Lineage (NCBI taxonomy): Eukaryota > Viridiplantae > Streptophyta > Magnoliopsida > Lamiales > Gesneriaceae > Primulina > Primulina tabacum. The sequence continues at coordinate 10,739,288 of NC_134553.1, forward strand.
TATTTCTCTCCCTTTTTGTGTGAATCAAAAAGTCATATTTTCAAAACATTTTAAACAAAATTTTCTCCCCCTCAATATTTAAAAATAATAACTCCATTAAAATTACAATGAGTTCTCCCCCTATATTTTTGAATATTTTGAAAATTATAAAAGAAGAAGGATAACTAACCAATTTTCTCCATGGCTCATTTTCTGCTGCAGCACATATGCTCTGCCTTCAACGAATAAACTGTATTTTCTCGAGCATAATTAGGCTGCAAATTTTATATTGTTGTAAACCTCTATGAGTCTAGTTTGCAATGCAAAAAACGGTTTGTCATTTGGACACTCGAGCAAGAAGATATGCCATTTTTCCTACGGTCGCTGCAAGCTGCGCGAAAATTCAGTTTTGCATATATATGTGTAAAAAATCTGAAATTTTCGAATTTTAAACATCAAAATAAGTTTCAATGTTCTTTCAAGAACAACCCGCTCTGATACCAATTGATAGGATCGATTAGGGGCTAATCGTTGAGCTACAATAGCTCGGTTCTTGAAATATTGAACACCGATGAATTAAATCGAGTTTGGTGTTCAAACCAAGCAGAAAATACTCGAAATAATCCTTCGTAGAAACTGATTAAATATTTTGTAAAGCATTTAAAATATATACAAGTTGAATGAGTAAAAATATTTTTGTTGAAGCATTTTATCAAACACTTGTATGGAATATTTGGTATTTGAAGAACACATAAAATGCTTCAACAATGCATCTTTAGAAACAGAGAAAATGATAAGCAAATGCAATAAACAAATAGACACGAATTTTTTTATGGATGTTCGGAGATTTCAAACACTCCTACGTCACCCCTTCTTCCCCTTGGGAAGGATCCACTAGAAGACTTTGATTTATACAACTACTTGTACAAACCCATTCCGGAAGGGCAGCACCCAACTAGAACTCCTAGCACTCAAGATTGTAGGCAGCACCTCACAATCAGCATATTGTTTAATGTCTCATATGCAAAGACTACATACACAAGTTTATTGTCTTTGTGCAAGACTCACTCAACTAATCTTTGAAGTTCAACTCTCTTGTATATGTGTGAGTGATTGTGTGTGAGTAATTTATCATTTACAGTGTATATCTCAAATGTATCCTCACACAAGGGCTTGTGCTCTCAACTAGCTGATATCTTCATGCTAACTGCCCATGCTTTGAATCCACTTCAAAAGCTCTTGTTTGATCTTCAATGTGTTGTATTTATAGGCTCCAACACTGATATATACGTTAGACACAAGAATATGACCGTTGGAAAGTTTCTGTACTGTTTCTGGAATTGCAACGGTCAAATTCGTCTTGCTGGACATTTTCCCGACTGGTCAACTCTGGTCAACTCAACTGGTCGTTCAGTTCAACTGGTCAGGAACTGGTTCAGTTCAGTTGGTCAAGTGCTGGTTCAGTTCAGTTCAGTTCAGTTCAGCTAGTGTGCTGAAATCAGCCTAGCTGATTTCAGTTTGCGCAGAACCAGTAGCTTCATCGTCATTTATCAGCATCTTAAGCTTCGATTCAGACTTTGACTTCTGAACGTGATTTGTAGATCTTTGTCTTATCTTTCCAACGCATACTGAATCGCTTCGTTTCAATAACCGAGCGGAGAGATATGACCAAAATACTGCAGCTGCTCAAACCCAACTGATTGCTGTTTTCGTGTGATCAGTTTGGTAATTGAGCGATCAGTTAGACCATGATAAATTCCGATTTTGCCCAACTGACGTGAAGTACGATTTGTTCCAAATTGAGTTTTCTAATCAAAACAATTGGCGGATTGTCATTTGGATAATCCAGTTGAGAGATATCATCAAAATACCGAAGCTCGCCAGAAATTCAGTTTGTGCAAAATTCAGTTTCAGCTTGCTTCTTGTGTTTTTAACTTCACACTTGAGTTAATATGTTAGAAACACAATAACAAGTTTTATTAACATCAAAATCAAGATTGCGAACTTGAAAAGTTCCAACAGAGCGTGTGCTCTAGATTTCAGTGGCAATTGGAGTGAGCATCTTCCCTTAATCGAGTTCGCGTACAATAATAGTTCTCACATCAGTATTGGAATGGCACCATACGAAGCTCTGTATGGACGAAAATGTCGATCACCACTGTATTGGGATGAATTAGGGGAAAAAGTCATCGTTGGACCCGAACTAATCCAAGAAACAGTCGATAAAATTGTTGTGATCAATGAGAGATTAAAAAGTGCACAAGATCGACAGAAAAGTTGGGCTGACCTGAAAAGAAGACCCGTGGAATTTTAAGTTGGAGAAAAAGCTTATGTGAAAGTGTCACCCATCAAGGGTGTAATCCGATTCAATAAGGCTGGAAAATTGAATCCCAGATATGTTGGAACTTTTGACATTCTAGAAAAAGTGGGAACACTTGCTTATAGATTAGCACTTCCACCCGACACGTCAAGAATTCACTATGTATGCTTCGCAGCTGAGGATCATGTATAGCCAAAAGTTGGACGAAAAGATGCGAGAACATTACCCTTATCTCTTTGAGGATCATGTATAGCCAAGTTTCGAGGACAAAACTTTTCATAAGGAGGGAGGGATGTGAGAACCCGAATTTTCAACATTTCAGCAGCAATGCAAAATTCCAGCAGAAGCTACTATTTCAGAAGCTGGTATTTTTCCAGCAGATTAGAATCCAGCAGCAGACAACAAGTAAAATCCAGCAGCAGAAGAGCGAGATTCCAGCAGACAGTTACTGATTCAGCTTATGACTTGTAACTGAAGCATTTAACATGGAATAAAGGCTGTTAATGTCATATTATGGCCATTATTAGAAGGCTAACAGTCAGAATTTTGCCTATAAATAACATCCTCAAACCTCTGAATTGGTGTTACACAAATCTTGAGTATCACTTGAATTTTCGAGCTAAGAGAGTGCTTATTTTCTAGCAGTAGAAACCAGTAGCAAGAACAATTAGATTCCAGACTTCAACCGAAACTTTATAGCAAATTACCGTAAGTGGGCTTATGTATACTTATATTGAAATCAGTTTGATGATTCCTGTTTTGAAACAAAGTAAATGTATTTGGATCTGTGATTTTTGAAGCACTGAAACCTAGTGAACTAATGGTAGGAATATATATTCTGAACATTTCTGAATTCTGATTTCTGATTCTGACCTCACCCCTTAGAGGAGAGAATATATAAGGGACTGATATATAGCCATGAAATTCACAAACGTGCTCAGTGCTTACTTACTTGCATTTCTGTTCTGAATACCGATTCATGTTCTGAAAATAAGAAGTCTTCTGTATATTATTTGTATTACTGTTTCTGTTGAAAATGATTTCGAAAACTAGGAGTTATTCCCGCCCCTGCTTATTGAGTAACGATCATATCACTCACCCACCAAAACCATCTCAGATAAGAACGAGGAAGAAATATTAGAAGAAGAAGAGCATATCCAGTTTTGGGGCTGGTGAAGAAGACTGCCATTTCTAAGTTCTGATTCTAGTTTATGTTATTTTCCGCTGCATCTGTTAAGATACTGTTATGTATGGTTTTACATTTCCGATGTAAAACATTAGTATTTGAGTTGTAACAAATAATGGATTATTTAGTATTATGAATAAAAAAACCGGTTTCTGAATTTTGTACTTCTGGGGCTTGTTGTTTTCGAATGTAAATTTGAGAGCAACGCCGGTGTCGACCAACCCCCGTCTCGGGGCATGACACCCATAGTATTCTTGCTTCTCAATATCTGGTATCAGAGATGGGTTAAAGGATAATGAGCCTTGCACGATTGATATTGAGAAGTTCACAAGAATAAATGATTTTTAGCCTATGGAGTTTGAAGATGAAAGCACTACTTCAAAGTTATATGGTGGTCGCTCTATCATTAAAGGCATCTCATGAAAAAAAATTCGGAGATAAAAGAATGTGTGGCTCCTAGGATCAAATAAAGTTTTTATCAAATTAAGGTAACCATACCTTCAACCACGGTGGTGAGATTTGACTTCTTCTTTTCTCATGAGTAGCAATTTGATATCCATCTTCACTCGCATTGCTTGATCGAAAGCAACACTATAATTTGTGCCATCGGTAGACAAGGTCTCTCAACAAATATCAGGTTTGAATCCTTGAACAAAAGTAGCTATTTCTTGCCTCATTTTCTAGGTAATCTGGAGCGTAGTGAAGCAAAAGGTAGAATTATGTCTTGAATTGTGCCACCGTCGTAGAACCTTATATTATTTCGATGAATCCCCGTTCTCATTTGTTGAGTATCACTTGGACGATGTATTTTCCCTCAAAATCCTGCATAAAATTAGTCTATGTTTTGGGAGTGTTATTTTTCTTCCACTGGTGATTAATAACTCTCCACCAATTATGTGATGCTCCCTCGAACTCATATATTGAAAATTTTACATTTTGTTTCTCCGAGTAGTAAGGACATAAAAAATCTTTTCAATTATGATCACCCATTTTTTTAGCTCGTTTTCGTTAGGGGTTGCCGTAAAACTTGGGTGGACGGAACCTAAGGAATATTTCAAGAGTTCAATTGCTTGTTTCTGTCGGCAAAATAATTAAAGGTGGGGACATACATAATAAATGCATGCAGAGGAGAATTCTTATTTGATTGCCTTTGTTGAAAAAGAAGCAAAATGTGTATGTGCAGCCGAAGGAAATAAAAACGCGTATTCACACGGATAAGGGGCTCTATAAATAGAGCTCCCCCTTCATTCTGAAATCATCAATTTTTCGAGTTTTCTCTCATCTTATAAGCATTTGAGTGCTTAATTCTATAATATTTGTGAGGTGTTTGTTCTCTTGTATTAAGAGAGTGTGTGTTCTCTTTGGAAACACAGTGAGTGAGTTGTACACCACAAAATATTATAGTGGAATTCTTTTCATCTTGCCCGTGGTTTTTACCCTAATAATTTTTAAGGGTTTTCCACGTAAATCTCGGTGTCCAATTTATTCTTTATTTTTGGATTTATTATCTCAAATTCTGCACGTGGGACCAACAAATGGTATCAGAGCCTTGGTTTAAAATTTCTTAAAATTCTGAGTATACTCTGTGGTTGCAGCCCAAACTGATCTTCCACATCAGAAAAGATTTTTTGAGATTTTTTATTTAAGGCGGGATTATTTTGTCCAGTCTACTAAAATTGTTATAGACATAATGGCGGGAAGGTACAAGATAGCAAAATTCAACGGAAGCAATTTTATGCTATGGAAAATAAAGATACAAGCAGTTTTAAGAAATGAAAATTGCTTGGCGGCTATTTGAGATAGACTGGTGGAGATTGTGGATGATGGAAAGTGGAACGAGATGAATGATAATGCTGTTGCCAATTTACACTTGGCTATAGCTGACGAAGTTTTGTCTAGTATCTCTGAGATAAAAACAGTCAAAGTTATCTGGGATACTCTGACAAAGATGTACGAGGTCAAGTCGCTACACAACATGATTTTCCTAAAGAGAAGGCTTTATACTCTTCGGATGGCGGAATCTTCATCGATGACCGACCATATCAATACACTAAATACACTATTTGTCCAACTCACTTCCATGGGACATAAAATAGGGGAAAATGAAAGTGCGGAGCTTCTACTTCAAAGTCTACCAGATTCATATGATCAACTTATCATCAACATTACCAACAATATTCTTATGGGCTTTCTAAGATTCGATGATGTCTTAACTGCGGTTCTCGGAGAAGAAAGCCGGCGTAAGAATAAGGAAGACAGGTTGGTAACTTCGAAGCAGGCAGAGGCTTTGCCGATGATAAGAGGAAGATTTATGGACCGTGACTCCAGTGGGAGCCAAAGGCAAGGTAGATCAAAGTCGAGAAGTAAGAAGAAAAATATTTACTGCTTTAAATGTGGCGGTAAAGGGCACTTCAAGAAAGAGTGTACGAGTATCGATAAAAGCTCTCAAGAAAATGTGGCCAGTACTTCAGGCAGTGGTGAAATATTATTCAGCGAAACAGCAACTGTTGCAGAAGGCAGGCACAAATTTTGTGATACATGGATTATGGATTCAGGAGCGACGTGGCACATGACGTCTCGGAGAGAATGGTTTGATCATTATGAACCAGTCTCAGGAGGATCTGTATTCATGGAAAATGACCATGCCTTGGAAATCGCTGGGGTCGGTACTATCAAAATTAAAATGTTTGATGGCACCATTCGCACCATACAAGAGGTACGACATGTGAAGGGACTGACGAAAAATCTTTTTTCCTTGGGGCAATTAGATGATATCGGGTTCAAAACTCGGATCGAGAACGAGATCATGAAAATTGTGAAGGGAGTGCTTGTGGTTATGAAGGCGGAAAAGGTTGCTGCAAATCTGTATGTACTTTTGGGAAAAACACACAAAGAGGCAGAACTAGCTGTTGCATCAATTAGTTCAGGAGAAGAATTAACAGTGTTATGGCATAGAAAGCTCGGGCATATGTCAGAACGAGGGTTGAAAATTCTCTCAGAACGGAAGCTGCTGCCGGGACTTACAAAAGTGTCACTACCCTTTTGTGAGCACTGTGTTACCAGTAAACAACACAGATTAAAGTTTGGCACTTCTACTGTCAGGAGTAAAAGCATATTGGAGCTAATTCATTCGGATGTTTGGCAAGCACCGGTTGTATCCCTAGGAGGAGCGAGATACTTTGTCTCGTTCATTGATGATTTCTCTAGGAGATGTTGGGTGTATCCAATCAAGAAGAAATCAGATGTTCTTCAAGTCTTCAAAGATTTCAAAGCGCGGGTTAAACTTGATTCTGAAAAGAAAATCAAGTGTCTGAGGACTGACAATGGAGGAGAATATACCAGTGACGAGTTTGATGCATTTTGTCAACATGAGGGCATCAAGAGATAGTTCACGGCGGCTTACACACCTCAACAGAATGGAGTGGTGGAGCGGAGAACAGGACCTTGTTGGATAGAACAAGAGCTATGTTGAGGACTGCGGGTCTAGAAAAGTCATTTTGGGCGGAAGCAGTCAAAACCGCTTGTTATATTATCAATTGTTCTCTTTCAGTGGCGATTGATCTGAAGAATCCGATGGAGATGTGGACTGAGAAGCCGACAGATTATTCTCATTTGCATACATTTGGAAGTCCTGTGTACGTTCTGTACAATGAGCAAGAAAGATTGAAGTTGGATTCGAAATCCAGAAAATGTATCTTCTTGGGTTATGCTGATGGAGTAAAGGGGTTTCGCTTGTGGGATCCTACTGTCCACAAGCTTGTCATCAGCAGGGATGTTATCTTCGAGGAAGATAAAGTAAAGGGAGACAAAGGCACATTGAATTCAGAAACTACTATATTTCAGGTGGAAAATAAGACGGACGAAGGTCAAGTTTCTTGTGAAGCAGTACAAGAGCACGAAGAACAAGAACATGTTGAGTCTGAGGTTTCTAATGTGAGGTGGTCAACTCGAGACAGAAGACCACCAGGTTGGCTTTCAGATTATGTCACTGAAAGCAACATTGCATATTGTCTATTATCAGAGGATGGTGAGCCATCGAGTTTCCACGAGGCTACTCAAAGCTCGGATGTATCTTTGTGGATGATAGCAATGCAAGAAGAATTGGAGGCATTAGACAGGAATAAAACTTGGGATTTTGTTACACTACCACGAGGGAGGAAAGCCATCGGTAACAGATGGGTCTATAAGATCAAGCGAGATGGCAATAACCAAGTGGAGCGGTATCGTGCTAGATTGGTGGTAAAAGGGTATGCTCAGAAAGAAGGTATTGACTTCAATGATATATTTTCTCCTGTGGTTCGGCTTACAACAGTCAGAGTGCTGCTGACATTGTGTGCGGTGTTTGACCTACATCTAGAACAGCTAGATGTGAAAACGGCATTTCTTCATAGAGATCTTGAAGAAGAAATCTATATGCTCCAGCCAGAAGGTTTTGCGGAAAAAGGCAAATAGAACTCGGTTTGCAGGTTGAACAAATCTCTGTACGGTCTCAAACAGGCGCCGAGATGTTGGTATAAGAGATTTGATTCCTATATCATGAGCCTTGGGTGCAACAGATTGAATGCAGATCCTTGTACGTATTTCAAGAGGTCTGGTGATGATTATATTATTTTGCTGTTGTACGTGGACGACATGTTTGTAGCAGGCCCCAACAAAGATCATGTCCAAGGATTGAAGGCACAGTTGGCTAGGGAATTTGATATGAAGGACTTGGGACCAGCAAACAAGATTCTAGGGATGTAAGTTCACCGAGATAGAAGTAACAGGCAGATTTGGCTTTCCCAGAAAAATTATTTGAAGAAAATCTTGCAACGCTTCAACATGCAAGATAGTAAGCCAATTTCGACCCCTCTTCCTGTTAACTTCAGGTTATCCTCCGAAATGTCTCCTAGCAGTGAAGCAAAGAGGATGGAGATGTCTCGAGTACCGTATGCATCAGCAGTGGGAAGTTTGATGTTCGCTATGATCTGTACAAGACCGGACATTGCTCAAGCAGTGGGAGCAGTTAGTCGGTATATGGCGAATCCTGGACGAGAGCATTGGAGCACTGTTAAGAGGATCCTTAGATACATTAAGGGTACCTCGAATGCTGCATTATGTTATGGAGGATTGAATTTTACACTCAGGGGCTATGTCGATTCAGATTATGCAGGTGATCCTGATAAGAGAAAATCTACTACTGGTTATGTGTTTACACTTGCAGGAGGAGCAGTAAGCTGTGTTTCAAAACTGCAGACAGTTGTGGCGTTATCTACAACAGAGGCAGAATACATGGCAGCTACTCAAGCTTGCAAGGAGGCAATATGGACTAAAAAGTTCTTGGAGGAGATTGGGCACAAACAAGAGAATGTTCCTTTGTTTTGTGACAGTCAGAGTGCCTTGCACATCGCAAGAAATCCAGCCTTTCATTCCAAGACGAAACACATTGGAGTACAATTTCACTTTGTGCGGGAAGTAGTAGAAGAAGGAGGCGTGGATATGCAGAAGATCCATACGAAGGATAACATAGCTGATTTTCTGACAAAGCCAGTGAACACTGATAAGTTTGAGTGGTGTAGATCCTCAAGTGGTCTAGCGGAAACGTAAGCAGCAGGGAATGGCAAGATTGAAAGGATGTGTGGAGATGTGTTTGATTCTCAATCAAATCTCCAAGTGGGAGAAATGTCGGCAAAATAATTAAAGGTGGGGACATACATAATAAATGCATGCAGAGGAGAATTCTTATTTGATTGCCTTTGTTGAAAAAGAAGCAAAACGTGTATGTGCAGCTGAAGGAAATATGAATACGCGTTTTTAACGCGTATTCACACGGACAGGGAGCTCTATAAATAGAGATTCCCCTTTCATTCTGAAATCATCCCTTCTTCGAGTTTTCTCTCATCTTATAAGCATTTGAGTGCTTAGTTCTATAATATTTGTGAGGTGTTTGTTCTCCTGTATTAAGACAGTGTGTGTTGTCTTTGGAAACACAGTGAGTGAGTTGTACACCACAAAATATTATAGTGGAATTCTTTTCATCTTGCCCGTGGTTTTTACCCTAATAATTTTTAAGGGTTTTCCACGTAAATCTCGGTGTCCAATTTATTCTTTATTTTTGGATTTATTATCTCAAATTCCGCACGTGGGACCAACAGTTTCTTCAAATCTTTGAAGACCTTGATTATTTTTGGCAAAGTTTCTAGGTAGTGGTTGTTGAAAGAACTGCATAAACTGCTGAAATACTTGAACACATCTTTTGGATTTCGCTCCTTCCGTGGAACACATTGTTCTTCTTTTTGGTTTTTGTTTGCCTCTAAGAGACCGTTTTCATCACGGTTAGAAAGGTTAATTCGTCTTGTGATTGACAATGATTCATCTCTATTTCTTGATGATGTCATCCTAAGAAATAAAAATCTAAATAATTTTTATTTTAAGAGATATAAATCAATAATTATCAATTTAGAAAGTACTTCGTACATTACTACCAACACTCTTTGAAGTTCAATATTATTCCTAAATCAGAACTTATAATCCTCAGTTTTTGGTAAAACTAAAGCTGTCATTTTATCTAATATTATTATTTATTAGCCACAAGATCTGGACATAATGGTAAACACTATAAGTTTTCACTATAATTCATGTCCATAAAACAAAAATATAAAATCTTATTGATTCTATTCTATCATAAAAAATAATTCACGATAAACCTAAGAGACTCTGATACCAGTTTGTGGGCCTGTAATATCATCGTTATCACTTTATACTTATGGTAGTGGAAGCGTGTATAATCTTTCAAAAGATAATAAATACTAATTCAACACAAATTTCACGGTCTTGCTAAACCAATATTTCCATTTTCTAGTTTTCCCTACTGTTTGGAATTTTGAAATCTTGTATCTTGAATTTACAATAAATAGAAAGAAAATAGAGGGTAAGTTTTTGAGGACTTATTGAGATAAAAAAAAATTGGGCTTTTATATAGTTATAATAGGTCAAACAATAATATCTCGGCATAGTGATTCCATATGAGATGAAATTTATCAGTAGTAACATATCGTTATGAAATATCTTGTCTAGTGAAATGCAGTGACTGTTCCCATCTGAAGTGTATATGAAACATCCACTACTTTTTAACTTTAAAATCCTACTAATTTTTTTTCTTCTTTATAAAATTTAAAACCTTTAATTAAAAACAACACAACTTTTCAAAAATCTTAAATGCATAAAAATTTTATAAATCGTCCACCACCAGCATCATAAGTCAATATTTAAAAATAATCCCAAACTGAGCTTCAAAATAAAACAAATATCTCTAAATAGAAAATCCTCAAAATCTTTTCGTGAAACATTAAATACTAATATGTGCGGAAAATCAATGTCCCTAGAGAGTGTACTGTCAGACTCGATCCACTCAAGCGTCAGTGCCTCCATCAAAATCATCATCACCTGTAACCATCCAAACCTAGTGAGTTTAATGACTCAGCACGTTCTAAACATGATTAACAAATAATACATATACAAGCACATGCATTAAAATCATTTTTTTATTTAAAATAAGTTTGTAATCATAAATATATCATAAATCGTAAAATCGTAAAGTTGTCAATCATTTATCCTTTTGGGAGAAGTTTGATCCTTGAAAGTGACTAATATTTATCCTCTAGTCGACTGATCAGTCTTAGCTCACCATTGCGCATGAGGACGGGCACTAGGCAACGACGAAAAATGGAAATATGATCGTTGAGCTCCCTATGGGCCTTCTCCCGTAAACGGGCTCCCTCTATGCCTTCTCCTTCACGATATTCCCAAAAATCATATATCATATCCTCTTTGTCACAATCAATTCACATCCTTCAAAATATTTTTTTTCTTTTTTAAATCATAATATTGTGTCTTTTTCATATTTGAAAAATAGCATTTTAACAGTAAAAATTGTACATCTTTATCATAAATCATAAAATTCCATTTTTTCATCATAGACATTTTAAAATATCATTCAGCATGTATTATAATTCTTCGGAGCACTGCCAAGCCTTTCGTACTACCCGGAATGTAAAATGACTATTTTACCCTTGGACCCTAAAATTCTCGATTTTGACATTTTCTTACTTTTATTGACTCGAGCCTATCCCAAATCATCATATAAGCTTAAATTTGTCCTCTAATATTTTTCTTAGACGTAAATCCAGGCCTTTCGATTTAATAACTTATTGACTAGACCATGAAGCGTTTTTATCCCGAATAAATTAAAAACTTAAAATTTTTTTCCCAAATTTTAAACATAAACTTTTCATCCCTAAACTTAACATGACACGTTAAAATACATTCATAAACATTTCTTGGACGTACAATTTAGCTCCTCAACTAATTTCCCAATTCTTTTTAAAACTTAACTGTACGTGTCGGTTTTAACCCGTATCGACTCCAAACTTTACCAAACTTGAACCATAGCTTACTAACACCTTACTAACCTTTTTTCATCCCAAATCAAGCCAATTAAAACCCTCAAACAAGCCTAGATACTTGATGGAAAATTCTTGCCCTTGGTTCGAAAACCCTAACTTGGCACAACCTTGAGTTCCTTCAAGCCTAGGCCCTAACCATCATGTCCAGCCACTAACCAAACATCCTAGGACCTACACCGAACCCTAGACTAGCTACTGGACCAAGCCTTACAACAACCCACACACGACCACAGCCCTCAACCCATCAACATTAGCCTTACGCGACCCACACTTAAAGTTACAGCCCTAAGCCCTGCACCATCCTTCCTCCAAGCCATCTAGGACACTGACTAGACCCTACTAGGACCCATGAACATGTTCCAACAGCAGCACATGGCCTGCTCTTTCCTAGCCCTCAAAACCGAACCTAATTCCTCTATCAACCAAATTTTCGTTCAGCCCTTGCCCTCATTTGTTCCAGCCCTTAGCCAAGCTTATATGGACCCTTAAACGTGTTGAAAATCGTCCCTTCTCATAGCCCTACCATGGCAGCCCCTTTATGCATCATAATCATGAATTTAGGAACACAAAAACTCAAGTTTTGTTCATGTTATGCCATAAAAACGAAAATATACAAAGTGTATCATATTTTCCATGCAACCATGATTAAACATACATAATATGATTTGAATGATGCAAAAAGAATGTTAGAAACGTGCTTTTATGCTTAAAACGCTCGAAATACGAACACCGTAGCGGTGGAACGTCGGTGACGAACGGATGACGATTTGTATTTTTCTATCCTTTTCTCTTATCAAAACCCCACCAAAAACCCACATTGGGATGCACGGGAGTCGGGTGATCATTGTTGGAAGGAAGAACGAGGAAGAAAATCGAGGAACGATGGAGAAAAAAATTCAAAAATAAAGAGGTTCGGCCATTTCTTGCCCACTTTCAATTCAGTTAACGTGAATTTTGTCCGTATTTGTGTGCGTGTAGGTGTGTTTAGGGGTGTGTGTGTGTTTAGGGTTAGTTATTTAAAAAAACAAAAAAAGGCTTTCTAATTACTTAATTAATGGGCTTAATCGACCCTAGTTTTTAAATAATTATTTAGGCCCATTAAGTTTAATAAAATCATTAAGCCTCAATTTAAAAGATTTTAAAACACCTATTTCAAAAAATTCTTATAAATTACATAAAATTCTTTGATCTTATTAATTACTTTAAAATTGACCTTAAAAATTAAATAATTCTTAAAATATTTATATTTTCTTAACTAAAAATAAAAATTTAGCTTTAAAATCTTTAACACTTTAATCGTTTCCGGTCCTCCGTTCCGGCCAACCACCGAAATTCGTCTGAAAAGATTTAAATCATGAAATCAAACAAAATTACCTAATTAATCATTTGTTCACTCAAAATATATCATTCATACATCCAAAATCATTTAATTAAAATATTTTATCAATTTAATAATTTTCATACATGCGGTCTACGTGGAATGATTTTCGACCGTTAAATTATAATGTGGCTAAAGAGGTGGCTCCCACCATCATTCGTTGCAGCACTTTTCCCCATGTATTCAAATTTGATTCCATACAATCGATCATTGATGAGCGAAGGTTAACTCACATTTATGGGCTGAAGTCATGTTGTTCAGATGAACCGTATACCCGAGTTTAAACATGTTCTTCATTGGACTTACTTTCCGAGCCGAATCCACGTTGTCCAGTGCATTAGCAATCCGGTACATAGACTATTATCCAGGGCTCCAATCATTCATTCATTAAGTAATCGATCCACAATCATCCAGAACCAATAACAATATAGAAAACCAAATATGCAGTAAAAAATGACAAATAAAATTGTTAAATGCACAACTTGATGCAATAAATCAATAAATCATTAGTGTATGAAACTTTACTGTAAATTTCATGGTAAATGCCAAACTTTATTATTTCAATGAATAGATAGAAATCCTTACTATAGAAACTCACGGTAGAAAGCTCGCAATAGAGAAACTTATAGTCAGAGCTAGGTTGATAATTCAAAAACTGAATGAATTACTAAAAATACAATATGATTGATATTTCATAAATTAAAGCCATAATTATATATTTGATCGTATTATAATCATTTTTGTATATATTATGGTTTATGTAATTTTTGTTCAAAACTTAGGAAATTAAATTATAATTAATATACATTTTTAAAAAATCCAAAATTTGGTCAGATGATCGAAAATTAGTGTAGAAATCGACAACGATCGGAATTTCACTGTTCCGGTGGTGTGTGTATGTGGGCTCGTGGCCAGCTATCCGACAATTACACGCGGCCAGAATTTTTCGATTATATGTATGTTGATGAGATTTACAACTTTTATCTCGATAAGTTTTGCCAAATCTCAACAGATTTGTGTGAGATTCAAATATTGTGTTTCTGTGAACTGAGGTACTCCATAGCCTGAAAGTATTACTTCGGCAATATTTTGGAGCAACGACTGGTACGTTCTTCATATATGCAATAAGAGGTACAACTTTTGTGTTCAAGTCAACCTTTAAATAGGTGAATAGTTATATGAAAGATGAGCTTAGAATAGCTAACCTGAAATAAAATTTCGTCACCCCTTTTTGAAAATCTCGGTTTGATTTTCTTGTCCTTGGACTCTCTTTTTGCCTCACGTTCTTTTCCAAGTTGTTTTAGGAAACGAGGTAAGTATTTGGTGATTTATTGGCATTTTTCACAAGACACTACAAGAAAATAGAATTCAACAATACTCAAATGTCAACAGTTTTTATTAAAACTATTGTGTTTTTTCTTTTGAAAAAAAAACGTTGTCTTTGATGTGTCTACGACAATGGTTTTTAAAAATCATTATCTATGAGCGGGTTTTTTTGGGCTACAACAACGATTTTCGTAAACCGTTATCTATATGTGTTTTTTTTCAGGATCAAAGACAACGGTTTGTTTAAACCATTGTCTTTGAGTTGGATTTTTTAGGACTACGACAACGGTTTTCGTAACCGTTGTCTTTTCTTATTGTTTTATATGGTAAAAGACAATGGTTTACAAAAACCGTTCATTGAATTTTTTTTAAAAAAATTTGTAGTTAATATTAAATTTTGAAGGTCATATACACACACACATACATATTACACACAATTATAAATAAAAGAGAAAAGAAAAGAAAGAAAACCCAACCCAATCCCTGTACGTCGCCCTCTTCCCCTCCAAAGTCTCAAGCCGACACCGCCGCTTCTCACTGCCAAGGAAGACCAGCCGACCACCGTGCGATCTAGCCATCAACTTCAAGACCTTGGTTAAGCTCTGAATTGATGTTTCCAGCCGAGTTTTCAGCTGCTTGAAGCTACCGTTTGGGGCTGTTTCTTTCTCGATTTAGGTGAGTTTTGGTTTTATTTTCTCCTAGTTATCGTGGTTGGTTGTTTTATTTAGTGAAGCACCTAAGTATTCTCCCAATTTCAGCTGCGTTTTCAGCCACGGTATGTGCTAAGAACACATTACCAACCAACTTCGTTCATTAAGCCATTTCCACAGCATAGCTAAAATTCATTAGCAAAATAATATGTTATAGTATCAAGTCACACTACTCAACATCATTCTGATTAATATTGGTAATTGAAGCATCACATCAAACCTTATGTCTAAACCATCTAGTATTACTGATGCTCAATAAAGCAACACAATATAACTGGCAGTGATGCACATTAAAATAAATGATGTTATAAAAGTGAAATAAATCAAAATTGGAAAACAATAAAGAAAACCTGAGCTGTCTTGAGAACTATCATCTGTAGTCCATAATAATCTTCCCAGCTAGGTATGGCACCAGAATTTTAGTTTAGGTGTGAAGAATGTCTAAATTTATGGGTAACATGCACGTAAAATTTTTATTTCCACCGGCCTCTCTGATTTGAACTTTAAACCAAGTATGACTTTGGTAATGAGCACTAGAAATTGGTATTTCAACTATAACCTAGAGCCTTTTCAAGAGCTCCACGGATAGTAATTTGATAACGTAATCTCTTTTCAAGCTGCAATATCTAGTGTGGTAATTTGTGTATTATGCTCAAATTTTACAACATTTGAGATTTGAATTTTACAAGGATTAGAAAATCTATTATCCCATACCTCTTGCTTCAAAGAATATTGGGTATCAGCACTTGGTGTTTGTCATTTCTTCCTGTCGGTACAGTCATTGGAGCATCCCAAATTTTGGTAGCTGAAAAAAGATAACACATCTTAATCAAAGTCTACATATTATGGCCAAATGAACCCGAAGAAAATAATTCCAGAAAGCAGCAAGTGATAGAAGAAAGAAAAGAAATGGGACTACAAGCAGCAGGACAGTCACATGCAGCAGAACAATCACGTGTAACATACAACAATCATATGTTTGATGTTGATTTCATGTTCACAATCTTGATTTTAATGTTAACAAAACCTGTTATTGTGTTTCTAATAATTCTACATAAGTGCGCAAAAACTGAAACCGATCAGTTATCAAGCCAAAAATGAAGCTATAGAGACGCAAAATTAAAGTACCAACTGATTGATACAATTGAAGTATCACGAGCAGTTCAACTGATTGTCCAGTTGATAGGATATTCAGTAGAAGATCTTCATAAGCCCGGCCTGCTGATAAAGTGTTCAACTGATGAAGAGCCCAACTGACCAGTTCAACTAAATCAGTGAAATCTGTTCAGCTGACAAGTCAACTGATTTCACCTCACCATTTCAAGACCAGTTCAGAACATCAGTTAGAACCAATCAATTGCAGAACTCAACAAGCTTATTCAATGGGATCCAGCTGTGCACAAAGGTACAAAAGCATATGTACTGTCAATAGTACAATAATGGACATTTCAGAAAAGCTTAAAGACAAAATGTTCTAAAATGGCTGTCGGAAAAGTCGAGACACAAATTTCAAGGAACTCATTCAAGCTGCAACGATCACATGTGATGAGTCTTGATGTACGGTCGCATTACTGCTATAAATACAGACCAAGACCATCAACAAACATATGAACGAGAGGTGAAAAACAAGAGAGAAAAGAAAGGGCACGCTTATTGCTTATCAGCTTACAAAGAAGAAATCAGCCCAGTCGAGGGAACACTTCAAAGGTATATTAGCTTAGTGTAGAAGCTTATTTTCCTCAGTGTGTGAGAACAACTTTCGGGTTGTTTTCAGATATCAGTTCTCACAAACACACTCACCACCACTCATATACCATCTTACACAAGACGTAAAACTTGTGTATGTAGTCTTTGACACATACACGTTAAAAAAGTGTTGGCTGGAAGGTTATGCCTTCAGTATAAACTAGGAGTTCAGTTAGGCAGTGGATTTGTACAAGGTGTTGTATAAATCAAATCTTCTAATGGATCCTACACGAGGTGGTAAAAGGGGTGACGTAAGAGCAGTTGAATTCTCCGAATATCCATAAACATATCTTGTGTATTAACTGATCAACTATGTTTCTTATACTGATTTGATTAGTTCAGGGATATCAGTTTAGTTCTCTCCATAGCTGAACTGATAGAAGTCATAATTGAGTCCCCGTATTTTAGTCGATCAGTTTACACAAGTCATTAGATTTTAAAATCTATCAGTTTTTCTTAACTAAGGATTACTTCGAGTGTTTTTCGCTTGGTTTGAAACCAAATTCGATCGAATTCATCGGTGTATGCATTCTTAGAACACGAGCTATTGTAGCTCATTGAGAATATTGTGTTTGAAACACCCTCGCAGGTGTCCGAACCGATCCATCAATTGTTACAGAGATTACTATTCTAAGAAGGATATTTGAAAACTGACTAAAATTATTTTACTTTAAAATATTTTTAAATGCTATTTAAAAGTACTTTATATTATTTTCAAAAATATTTGAAAATGTTTATCTAACACTCATTGCGAAGAGTTGAGAGGATTGGCTCTGCAACTAACATTGTAGCCACTTCACTCAACTCAGAGCTTTGGGGCTTTAATCAGCCTGTAGGGGTATGAGTCCTACCTGTTAGCTATTCTGTAAAATGGATCAGAAGACAAGGTTTCAGCTGCCAACCTACCAGTTGAAGCTAATCAACAGACAAAGCCCAGCTATGTTCAGATGTTGGATGATTAAAGTTGAGCTTAATCATCAGCAGGATACCGCCGCTTAACTGCGATATCAGATCAAGTAGATGATAAATGCAGTTCAAGATCAATTGAGTCCAATTTGAGTCAGCCCGACCAGTTTGGCAACACGTAGATCATGTCCAAGGCAGCTAGCTCTTTGTCTGGCAAGAAGACTCGAGATCGTTGCAGCACTTCAAGAGTTTAAGGCAACCATTTGTTGGTATATTCAGTTCTGTAATACATAAACTGGTTGATATTTGATGTTGTTTAAAATATGCTATTTTAGTAGCAATTTTCCCTTATAACTGATGATGTACTTAAATGTATAATAAAAGGGAGATCTATTCGATTAAATAAATATCATGTTTATCCAATTATGTTACTTTGTGATTGAACTGATACATCCAGATTTCTTGTCTAAACTACTTGAATGATTAAAACTACTAAATATTGGCGTACATAATTATTTTTAAAGAGGAATTTTTAATTCAGTTAGTGATGGGGAGCTTTATTTCCTTCGAACTGAAAAATGTCTTAAATTCGTTTTAAACTTGTTTTGATATTCAATTATTTAGGGGGAGCTTTCTTATCCCTCGAATTGAAAATCTTTCTTTAATCGTTTTTAAATGTTTTTGATTCTCACAAAGGGATAGAATCAGTTAAATTTTAAAATTCTTTAAAAATTGCTTTAACTGTTCAAATTTTGTGATCATCAAAAAGGGGGAGATTGTTGGAACATTTCATGTTCGCAATCTTGATTTTGATGTTAAGAAAATGTATTATTGTGTTTCTAATAATTCTACCCAAGTGCGCAGAAACTGAAACTGATCAGTTACCAAGCCAAAACTAAAGCTATCGAGACGCAAATTGAAAGTGCCAACTGATTGATCGGACTAAACCAGTAGAACTGAAATATCAAGAGCAGTTCAACTGATTGTCCAGTGGATAGGAGATTCAGCAAAAGACCTTTAAAAGGCCGGTTAGCTGATGAAGTGTTCAACTGATTAAGAGCCCAACTGACAAGTTCAACTGAATCAGTGAAATCAGTTCAACTGACAAGTCAACTGATTTCACCGCACCAATTCAAGACCAGTTCAGAACATCAGTTAGAACCAATCAATTGCAGAATTCGACAAGCTTATTCAATGGGATATTGCTGTGCACAAAGGTACAAAAGCGTATGTACTATCAATAGTATAATAATGGATGTTGCAGCAAAGCTTAAAGACAAAATGTTCCAAAATGACTGTCGGAAAAGTCGAGACACAAATTTCAAGGAATTCATTCAAGCTGCAACGATTACATGTGATGAGTCTTGATGTACAGTCGCATTACTGCTATAAATACAGATCAAGACCATTAACAAACATATGAACGAGAGGTGAAAAACAAGATAGAAAAGAAATGGCACGCTTATTGCTTATCAGCTTACAAAGAAGCAATCAGCCCAATCGAGGGAACATTTCAAAGTTATATTAGCTTAGTGTAGAAGCTTATTTTCCTCAGTGTGTGAGAACAACTTTCGGGTTGTTTTCAGAGATTAGTTCTCACACACACACTCACCACCACTCATATACCGTCTTTCACAAGACGTAAAACTTGTGTATGGAGTCTTTGACACATAGACGTTAAACAAGTGTTTGCTGGAAGGTGATGCCTTCAATCTAGACTAGGAGTCCAGTTAGGTAGTGGGTAAGTCCTAAGCTGGATGGGTTTGTACAAGGTGTTGTATAAATTAAAGTATTCTAGTGGATCTTACTCGAGGTTGTAGTAGGGGTGACGTAGGAGCAGTTGAAGTCTCTGGACATCCATAAACATATCTTGTGTATTAAATGCTCAACTGTGTTTCTTATACTGATTTGATCAGTTCAGTTCTGTCCATAGCTGAACTCATAGAAATCATAACTGATTCCCCGTATTTCAGTCGATCAGTTTACACATGTCATTAGATTTTAAAATCTATCAGTTTTTCTTAACAAATGATTACTTCGAGTGTTTTCCGCTTGGTTTGAAATCAAAATCGATCTAATTCATCAGTGTATGTATTCTTACAACACGAGCTATTGCAGTTAATTGAGAATATTGTGTTTGAAGCACCCTCCAAGGTGCCCGAACCGATCCATTAATTAATAAATTCCAGATATCTGTTAACAGAAGCGAGACTCCTAATCTTTTTACTATGACAGTTCAACCGACTCTAACGGATACAATATGTGAAGGTCAGTCTTCTGATGAGCAGTGAGAAAAATGGAGACTGAGAGATAAATCTAAAGGCCAGAAGCTATATTCTGAGGATGATGACATAGTTTGATATCAAGATCGACTATGCATTCCTAGTGATGAATCACTTACAGAAGTTGTGATGAAAGAAGCTCATAATACTCCATACTCCATTCATCGTGGAAGTACAAAGATGTATAAGAATTTGCAAACACTATATTTTGTGGCCGGGCTTGAAGCGAGACATCTTGCGATTTGTGTCTGAGTGTTTGACATGTCAGCAAGTTAAAGCAGAGCATCGGAGGCCAACCGGGAAGCTTAAGTCACTTCCTATTCTCGAGTGGAAATGAGAAAATATTACTATGGATTTTGTTGTAGGATTGCCAAGGACTATCAGGGGATTCAATGCCATTTTGGTGATTGTTGATCGTCTTAAACAATCAGCGCATTTTCTAGCTATTAATATGACATTCACCATGTCTCTGTATGTAGAGATGTATATCCGAGAGATAGTACGATTGCATGCGATCTTAGTGTCTGTTGTTTTGGACAGAGTTCCGAGGTTCACATCGTCCTTCTATAAGAGTCTGCATTTAGCGATGGTAATGAAGTTGTTGTTCAGTATAGCGTTTCATCCTCAAACCGATGGTCAGTATGAAAATGTTATTCAAATTTTGGAGGGTCTACTCCGAGCTTTTGTGATCGATTTGGGAACCGAAGTTACCTCTAGTGGAGTTCACCTATAACAATAAATAGCAATCGTCTATAGATATGGCTCCTTACGAGGCACCTTATGGGAGGAAGTTTATATCACCGATACATTGGGATGATGTTGGTGAAAGAGAAGAATTTGGTCCGGACTTGATCAAGCAGACAACAGAGCTGCTAGTCAAGATCCGAGATAGGATGAAGACTGCTCAAAGTCGCCAGAAAATCTATGTTGATAAGTGACGAAGGGAGCTAGAGTTTGCAGTAGATGACCACGTATTTGTGAAATTAGCACCTATGAAGGGTGTAATGAGATTTGGCAAGAAAGACAAATTCCGTCCGAGGTTCATATGACGGTTTGAGATTCTTGAGAAGATTGGAACATTAGCATATAGAGTGGCTTTGCCACCAATGCTGGCGGAAGTGCATAATGTGTTCCATATCTTGATGCCGCGAAAGTACATGTCGAACCTTTCACATGCACTAAATTATGAACCTCTACAATTGACTCCAAATATTTCATACGAGAAAAGGACTATACAAATTCTAGATAGGCAAGAAAGAAGGCTCCGAAATAAAGTTATTCAAATGATCAAAGTCAAGTGGCTATATCATTCGAAAGAGGAAGCTACTTCGGAGACCAAGACTAATATGAGGAGTCGCTCCCCGGTGTTATTCGGTAAGTTTTAATTTCGAGGACAAAATTTCATCTAAGGGAGGGAGGAATTGTACGGTCCAAAATATAATAACGTAATCCAACTGCGAGCAAATCTAGGAAAAATGGAAAATACTCAATTAAATAAATTTAATTTCATTAATTACATGTTATAGGCATGTTTACATGTTAAAAATATGGATTTCTACTAGAATGCATAAAACTGTGTTTTTAAGGGTTATTCGAGACGCAGTCAAGGAACGGAGATAGGAGACCATAAAGGAAAATATTTTTATTAAATGATTATTTTTAATTATTTTATATATGTTATATTTAGAATGAAATTCTCAAAAATGGTGATTTTTGAGGTGTTTTTATATGCCGAGTCGTTTTTTAAATATGTAATCGATTTTTGACGAAAAATAAGGACTTTTTGGGAACTCGGCTAATATTTTCAAAAACTTTCCAAACGAAATAATTTTCCTACATTCTAATAGGCCTAATGGGCCTATTGTACTAGGGTTATAAGAGGGTCTAATCATGGTTCTAGATGGATTGAGAGAAGGCTGGTGCAAGGAGGAAGGATGTAGGTTGGAAGCTTGTAGTCGCGCAAAGCTTGGAGTGACGGGTTGAGAGCCGTGCTAGCTTGGTTCACTAAGACTGATACATCAGTGTTTTAAGGGCTCGGCCATGGTCCTAGGAAGGTTGCATAGGGGTTGGTCTTGTTGGTTAAGGTCTAGGGCCGAATGGGTGCAAGGTTAGGAAGCTAGGGTTTCGTTAAAATTAGGGCACAAAATTCACAAGCTTGATAGGTGGTTTCTATGTTCTTAAATGGCTTTATTTGGGTTGCATAGGGTATGGTTAGGTGTTAATAAGCTATGGTTCAAGTTTGACAATGTTTGATTAAGTTTCTAGTTGATTCGGGATAAAATTGGGGACGTAGGTTCAAGTTTTAAAACGAACTTGGAACTTAGACGAGGAGCATAAGTTTATGTCTAATATATATTTATGTGTGTATTTTAAGGTGTTATGTTAAGTTTGGATGGATTTGGGTAGTCGTTTTAAGGTCTAAGATTAAATTGGAAAAAGTTAGGGTTTCAGGGGTAAACGGTAATTTTACACGTGAACATTGTTATACGTCCTGGCAGTGCTTTGAATGCTGTAATGAATGTTAAAATATTTATTTTATAAGATTATGGGATTTTATGATGATAAACGATAATGCTAAAAGATGTGTTGCATGCTTGGTTTAAAGGAAAAATAATATCTATGCATGAATTTTTATAAGTGGTGAATATAATGAAAGGTTGAAGGAGGTGACGTGATTGTGACTAATATTAAAACAAATACGAAAGTATATAATGATATGTAAGACCAAGGCTCATTTGACGGGTGAGAGTGTCGATGATGTCCTCGCCGCCTGATACCATTGTTATACGTAAGATTGATCAATCGACCAAAAGCTGAAACGAAAGTCACAATTAATGATCCGAATTCAATAAAAGAAAAATGTATACGTATATGATAAAAAGAAAAGTTATGATGAAAGGAAAAAAGGTTATAAGTTATGCATGTTCATGAGAATCTATTTTATTAAAAATATTTTTCACTGTTAGTTGTGAATATATATGTATTACTTGTTGTAAAAGGTTAAGTTTTACTGAGTCATTAGACTCACTAAATGTGAATGATGCAGTGATGACGATGGAGTACTTGACGGTTGAATTAACTAGACTGATGGTGCACATAACCCGAAAACCTTTGCTTGTCTTCCACATTATTACAATTTTAAATTTATTATGACTTTTGATGCTTTTGAGTGGTTTTGAGAGGATTTAAGATTTTTTGCTATCTTCAAAAATGCTAGTTTAAGGTTTGGTTTGACGGTTTACGATTTGATACTTTGCACTGTGTTATTTTGGATTTTCAAATAATAGGTTGGTTGGTTTATTTTACATGGCAAAATTATATATATATATGTAGAAGTGTGTTTTGGTCATGATGCTTAAAAGGATAATAAAAATTTCTAGTATATTTTAAAGAACATTATCATTCATCGAGAGGAAAAGTATGTGATTGTGATTGTACATCATTAGTCCTTATGATCCGGGACAACGCTGAGTCAATACATACTTGGATTGTACTTTGACTCGTTTACCTACTCCGCGAGGGTCATAAGGTGGCGAGGTTAGGTGCAATTGCAACATGTGTAGGAGACAGTGCATTGTAGTTGGGAATTCACTGCTCACTTACGTGTATTGATATCCTATGTGATGTAACAAAATAGTAATGCATGAAATATCTGGTTAAAATGTAAGATGTACGTTCCGGACAATGGTTCTCTAGTTGTACTTACGATGACGTTATGAATATTTCATGAATGAATCACGTAGCTATCGAATTTAATATACAACCCTCGATGAACCAATGGTTGTAGATTCGATCGGGATATATGAGATGAACAGACCGTCATGTACATTAAACATAACTGATTGGTTCTTGAAGGCACTATAAGTGATACCTAGGGAATAATAAGACGATTCTACTAGACGCTTTTACCATGATTCGATGGGTTTAATCAGAAAATGATTTCTGGCATTCTCATGATCAAATATTGGTGCATGAAATGAGGCAAATTAGGGTAATTCTGAGTAAAGGAAAATTTCTTGAAAATCACAAAGAGTTGTGAATCACGGCTAGCTGTATCCCTGAACTATTGAGGGTCACAGAAGCACTGGACCATTTGTTCTCGTCGAGAGAATAAATTCAAGGAGTTGAATTTAAATAAAATTATGATATAGTAAATTCAAGGAGTTGAATTTATGATAATTAAAATTTGGAGAGAATAAATTCAAGGAGTTGAATTTATAGAATTTGAGAATTTAAAATATTAAACTCAAAGGTTGAGTTTATAACATATTAAATTAAATGTAGTGGGAAGTATGTATAGTGGGCTTGTAGGAGTACAAGCCCAACATACTAAATAATTAAAGTTCTTAATGGTCTTTAATATAATAATTAATTAAACTAGTTGGGCTAGTAAAATTAATTAACAAAGCTCATTAAATTTAATTGAGGAACCCTTAACCCATAATTAAGATAATTAGGTTAAGGATTCATAATTTAGTAAAGAGACCACAAACCCTAGCCTCCCTTTTTCTTGCAATTTTCTCCATATTACTCCAAAGATTTTCGGCCACTTCATAGGGTTTAAGGGTTTGAGCCGTATTTACTTTTTGCTCTCAAACGTTAAAAATTCTTCTAAATTTATAGTGCAATTTAGAAGAGGAATAAGCGATCCAATCGCGGACCGAATTTGAATAATTGAAGGAAGGAGTTCAAGAAGAATGTTCGTAGAGAATACTACAAAAGCTATATCCGCTAACCCCGGAATAGTTGGTGCCGAGTAATTTATTCACTAAAAGTATAATTACTAACACCCTATGAATGTTTTTAATCATTTAAATCATACGAAAGTCCAAAGGAATTATTTGAATGTCAAATATATTTTTTAAAACTTCCGTTATGTGTTGGACACGAGAAAACTGATTACTCATCATCCGCAACTGTAACGTCCAAAAGCCAACCCACGTAAACCACATGCATGCAAATGATTTAAATTTCTTAATTGTTTTATTTAATGGATTTTAAATTCTTGCACGATGCATACAAGATTATTAAGGGTCTAATTGCATGATTTTGTCAAAAATGTAGATTTTACCCGAATATTCTATAATAGGCTGGGAAAAAGAGACCGGAGACGACCAAGACAAAATAAATATTTTTCAAGGCTTATTAATATGATCAAATATGATTAAATTTTTCTAAAAAGGGTAGAGTTCAAATTATTTTACAAGACGAGCTTGATTCTATCCGAGAAGCCTGTTTTGGGCAAACAAGAGACTTTTAAAAGACTAAAATTCTTATTTTTGAAAATTGATTTTTATAAACTTTTATTTTTCAATCAAATAGGTGTTATTGAGCCTAAATTACCTATGATTAGTAGGCCCAATTGCTCCTAAAATGAAAGGCCCAAAACCTAAACCCATTAACATGCAAATTAAAATCTATAAAAAAAGAAATCCTAGGTCTTTTTGAAGCACATAACAGCCGTCCACTTCACACACCACACACACATACTTTTCGAAAATTAGGAGAGGAAGAAACAAGGATTCTTCGTCGCCTGTTTGTCTTTTTTCGCGCCCCACGCCAGCTATCGTATATTTGAGCATTCTAAAATGCAAAGGCACGCTTCTAAACTCTTTTGATGCACCATTCAAATCTTAATATGCATGTTTTATATATTTTTAAATGAAAAATATTTGAGTTCAAATTTATCAACATCTTGACGATTAGTTTCAAAGTAGTGAAGATTTTACGCTTGCTTGAAATGATTTATGATTCTTAAGGACATGCTACCAATATAAGATGTTTGAGGAATGGATAAAGGGTCGTTTAAGGGTGGAACTTTGGCTGGAACGTGCATGGATTTGAAAGAAACGAGCCTAGATTTTCTATGTGAGGAGCACGCGAATATGGGCTCGGCTCGGTGCATGGAAGTGTGCGGCTCAGTCAGGGCCTGTGCGTGGCTGCTTCTAGAGGCTAGGAGGAGTCCACGAGTGATTGGACACGGCGACGGCAGGGAAAGAGGAGTCAACAAGCGCTAGGACTCCTCACCATGTGCGTGCGGCTGGGGTGTTTCAGGAGATGGTGCGGCTGGGTTGGGGGCTTGCTAGGCTGGTCTAGTAGGGTCTAGGGAAGAAGGCTAGGAGTCGTAGCAGGGTATGGTGCAGCCATGGTCCATGGTGGCTCGAGTTGGATGAGGGACGCGACTTGAATAATAGGAGAGGAACTCGTGCGGCTGGCTGCTGGAACTAGGGGCTCGGTGCATGGGTCAGGAAGAATCAAGGAGGGCCCAGAAGGGTCAGGGTCAGGTTTGGTCCATGGTGGCTCGAGATTGGCTCGGGTTTAGGGGGAGTCATGGCTTGTTTTAGGGATTAGATTTCGATTTTGAGGCTAGGAGAATAAGTGGTTCGAACCATGGTCCAGGGGGGTTGATTCATGGTTCACGAGGGTAGTTTAGGTATAAAAATTTATGTTTAAATTTTGGGAAGAAAATATTAAAGTTTGGATTAATTCGAAATTAAAATGATTTACGACATAATAAATAAGGAATTAAATCAAAAAGCTCGAGTTTACGTTAAATAAAAAATATTTGAAATCAAATTTTAGCTTAAATAATTATTTGGGATAATCTCAAGTCAATAAAAGTGAAAAAAAAGTCAAAATCGAGAATTTTAGGGTCTAAGGGCAAAACGATCATTTTACACCTGTGTAGTACAAAAAGATTTGGCAGTGTCCAGAACGATCATAACGCATGCTAAATGATATTTTAAAACGTTTATAATGAAAATATGAAATTTTATAATTTATGGTAAAGCTGTGAAATTTTTACTGTTAAAATGTTATTTTTCAAATGTGGAAAGGATACGATATTTTATGATTAAAAAGAAAAGAAAAAATATTTTGAAGGATGTGAAATGACTGTGACATAAAAGATATGATATATGATTTTTGGAAATATCGTGAGGGAAAAGGTCCCAGAAGGAACCCAATGATCGTATTTCTATTTTACGCTGATGCCTAGTGCCCGTCCCCATGCGCAATGGTGAGCTAAGACTAATCAATCGGCCAGAAAATAAAAACTAGTCACTTTCAAGTATCTAACTTCACCCAAAATGATAAATGTTTGAAAGCTTTACGATTTGACGATTTATTAATGCTTACAAGTTTATTTTAAATAAAAGTATGATTTTAATGCATCTGCTTGTATATGTATTATTTTTTACTCCTGTTTTGAACGTGCTGAGTCATTATACTCACTAGGTTTGAATGCTGCAGGTAATGAGGTTATTGAGGGAGGCGCAGACGCTTGAGTGGATCGAGTCCGGCAGTACTGCCCGATGGACTTTATTTTCTACATTAGCTTGATAGTTAAAAGTTTAAAGATTTTGTTAATGATTTAGTTAGAGATTTTCATGATTTATTTTGAAGTTAGTTTTGATCATGTTAAAAGATCAAGTGAGATTTTTGTTAATTGACGATTTAGGGAATTTTTTATGCACTTGAGATTTTAAATGTGAAACTATTTTGATTTATGGAAATGTTGAGTTAATTTAAATATGATTTTCGAATTTTATAAAGAAAAAAACAAATTTTAGTAGGATTTTAAAGTTAAAAGTAGTGGAAGTTTCAGTTGGTATCAGAACGAAGGATCCCCAAAGGGTTGTGTCACTACCACTGCGAGAAGCTCAAGAAGTCCCGCCTCAAGTGTGTGAGTCTTTATTGCTTTAGATTTTATATGCTGAACTTTAAATGCTTTTATGATACATGATATAGAGGTTAGACACATGTTTCAATTAAATGTTAAATGCATGTTGGTTGCGTGGTATGGACGATTTGTATAGAGATGCCTCCTAGACGAGTTCTTCATAGGGATAACAAGGATAGACATGAGGAGGAGATTCTACAGCCTCCACCTAATCAGGATGCTAGTGCCCGTGTACTAGCCTGTATGGCTCGTTTACTAGAGCAGCACGTGGGAAATGGTGCGTGGGTCTGACCGGAAGCTGTCTATGAGCGATTTAGGAGGATGGATCCCGTGGATTTCTCTTGCACTACTGATCCATTCATGGCTGAGGGATGGATTAGATCTTTAGAGTTGATCTTTTGATATATAGACATGGTGGACACCGACCGAGTTCGTTGTATCATCTACCTGCTGAAAGGCGACACTTCCTTATGGTGGGAGGGAGCAGAGCGAGGGGTGAATCTAGCGACAATGACTTGGGAGGATTTCAAGAGGATATTCTACGATAAATACTTCACTACCGACGTGTGTTCGAGGCTGAAGAGAGAGTTCACGAGTCTTCGCCAGGGGGACTTGTCTGTTGCTGAGTTTGTGCAGAAGTTTGATACAGGCTGTCATTTTGTTCCCTTGATTGCTAATGATGCTTCGGAGAAGTTACGAAATTTCTTGGATGGTGATAAGATTGGTGGGTAGGTTATAGAGTGTTTAAAAGGGGGGGTTGAATAAACACTCGACAATTTAACCACCTTTTAATGAGTCAGTTTAGTGATAAATTGAACTCGGTAATCTTGTTATGTCAATGTCAATCAGTTAATTAATGAAAGTGCGGAAATAAACTGACTGACTGATAGAATAAAACCTAAAACAAGACACAAGATTTATGGATGTTCGGAGATTTCAATCACTCCTACGTCACCCCTTCTATCTTGAAGATATGATATTCACTAAAGGACTTTGATCAATACATGACTTGTATAAACCCCTTCAGTTTTTGACTTAACAATGCGAAACTGAAACTCTTAGTTTCAATACAGTTTATCAGTTCTCAACTGATCTGAAACTACTTAGCACAACTGATCTCTATAAAATAGAGTAATACAATGATATGTGTTTGTGCTTTTAAGCTCAATGTATAGCCTTGAATGCTATGAATGTATATGCTAAGTGTGAGTTTTTGAAATCTTTTAAATATGAACAGAAAGTATAGAGCCAAAAATCAGCACACGTAAAACTCATGCATTTATTTAAATTGCTTAATTATTTATTTAATTTTAAAATGATTTTTGACAATATACGATTAATGATTTGCATTATTTTAAATTATTATATGTTTATTTGATACACGTTAAAATGTTTTCTTGAGTTTTATGTTTCAGGCGATTATTCGATGCGGGATCGGGGAAAAGAGACCGGTGAAGATTTGGGCGATTTGTAAAATGTGGTATTTTATTTCAAGTCAAGAATTTGATATTTTAAATGATTTATGAAGTTTTTAGAATTTTAAAGCCTAATTTAATTATTATGTGATTTTTAAGATTTTAAAGTTTCAAAGAGTATTTTATTCTAAACTATGAGATATGTAGTAAAGCTAATAGTGGGTTAGTAGTCTTAATTAGCAAGTTAATTGTTAATTAAACCCCTTAATCCCCACTAACCCACTAACCCACTAACACACACAAACGTTACTCACTTACACAATATTACACACACACACGCATGCTTTGCGCACACACACATCTCCTGCACCCTTTCGTTTCTTTTTTTTGGAGAGTATTGTTAGGGTTCTTAGTTCTTTGTCCAGCAGCCACCCTCTCCTTCAAATTATTTCAGCAACCACACGTTGATTTTAGCAGCAAAATCGTGCCTCAAGTCGCCCGGATCGCTTCCCGCGCCGCGTCGCTTCGTTTTTCGCCGTATCGTGAGTTTTAAAGATCAAAGGCATGTATATTTTTTCGTTTTCGCATCGATTATTTTGATGTATATTGTATGAAAAACATGTGTAGGTTATGCAAAAGTTTTAACAAAAAATGTTTGAAACGATTTTGGATCAAAAGTTTGGGTCTCAAAAACCGAGTCTGCTGTCTTTTCGAATACTGTGAATATTAGGTCAATTTTCTAGAAAAACGTTCAGCATATAAAACGTAGCACTTTTCGATACCTTCTATTTGACAGTAAATTCGTAATTTTTGGACAAGAAACGAGTGAGTTATGATCATTTTTGTGGGACTGCTCAAGCTGTGAAATTTTTGTGTCACAAAATCTGTTACTCTCTGGTATTTCAAATTCTGCGACTTATAGATTGATTTTTTGGAAATGTTTTCAACATATGATTTGTAGTTCTCTGTGTTATCTTCAATTTGACAGTAAATTCGTAATTTTCTGATAAAAAATAGAGAGATATGATTTTTATCGTAAACCCGTTCAAGCTGTAAAAATTTGTGCAGTTCTTCATGTTTTCTCAAGTTTTGGTTGCAGGCTTTGTTGGGATCTCCTGAATCTTTGCTGCTTTGGTTAGGGCAGCATGTCAAGAGCGTTCCAATGAAGCCCTCGACACTTTTTAAGTATGTACGATGTGCAAAGAAAATATTTTTATGTTTTTGAGGTATGTTAAATGTCTTATGATCAATTATGAACGGGTTTGGATGTCGGTGAACGTCGTCGAGGACCTCTCCACCCCAGTAAAGTATGACCGGGTTTTATCAGGATTGGAAAGCAGTAAAGTATGACCAATGACCAATACACCCGGTAAAGTATGACCGAGGATCTTATGTATGTGGTAGTGGAAATTCCGGCCAGCCTAGTACTGTGGTTTAGTCTGATCAGACGCATTTATGTATGAGTCACTTGCTTTGAAACATATCTCTATGCAAAATGATGATGTTTATGTATGTTCACGTATGTATGATTCAAGTATGTTTATGAAATTTTTTATGATATGATGACATGTCTATATTTATGTAAGTACGTTCAAGTTTAAGTATGTATGAGTTATTTTTAAAATGCATGTGGATTTATTTACGTATTACTTGTTATTCTCAGTTTATAGATGTTGAGTCTTTAGACTCAGTAGACTTGATAGATGTAGGTGAGGACGAGTATGAGGAGACGAGGGGTGGAGACAAATGAGCCGGCTCGGACTGCGCGGAGGTTAAACCCGAGGACCGCCTACGATTTTAAGAACTTCGTGCATGTTTCAAATACTATGATTTTCACGAGATTGTTTACGATGTTTAAACGAATACTTTTTGCAAACTTTGTTTGTGATTGTTTTTATTTCAAATATATTTAGACGAGCAGTTTATTTTTATCGCAATTTGAAAAATTATTATTTATTTAAGAAAATTTTTATTTTTCCTCAAAATTCCAGTTGGTTTAAAAATACGGTACGTTACAGAAAGCTTGTGAAGAGATTCCAGCAAAATAACAACTTGCTAGTTCAGTTTGTTATATTTTCTCTGCTGCTCTTCTCGGCTATTTATAGGCTGTGCTTTCAACGGTAACGATGAATGCGTTTTGAATCTTTCTATTCGTTGTTTGCCACGTCAATATCCTTCTGACAATCGTACACTATAGCATTGCTGAAATGCGGCGTTCCCATTATATGTTGCAGTCTTCTTTTGTACAGTTGTCAGTTGATAGCTACATTCCTTAACTGATGACGTGTCAAACTGTTTTATCAGTTTGACACAGCCAATAGAATTGGCTGATAGCTCTTAACTGATTATTAGCTTAGTTCAGTTGCCTTATCTACGCACTAAGCTTAAGTTAGGCAATCAATAGTTTGTGTATTTTTGGATCAGTTCTTTTCAGTGTTCTTGATCGGTTCCAACTGATCATCCAGTCGACTAAATAGTTCAGTTAGCTTAGTTCAGTTGCCTTATCTGCGCACTAATATTCAGTTAGGCAACCAATAGTTTGCGTATTTTTAGATCATTTCTTTTCTGTCTTCTTGATCATTTTGTTCAATATTTTTATGCTCAATTTGTCAAACTTCCGACATTAAGTTTCCCACAATTTCCCCATTTTTGGTGTTTGACAGAACTTAGAAAATGTGAACTGATCAAGCAGAATATTTGTAGATAAAATAATCTTTTATTGACAACTCTTTTAATGTACATATTCGTACGAAGAATGAAAGAATAAAAGAATCTTCTGCTGACTAAAAATTCTTCAAAATCTGCCAAACTCTTCAACTATAAACACTGTCTTCTAACTGATCTGGATCTCTTTTTTTATTTGCTCTTTTATCAGCTGGTCCTTGATCAGTCAGTTGACTAGGTCTCTTCTTGGATTTCTTCTGCTGATCTTCTTCTTTTATTCTTCCCCTTTTTTGTCAAACTTATCAACCCTGCTGGATAAGACACGAACTTCCGAAGTGGAATATGGTAAGGCATGCATTATATGTTCTTGCATTAAATCCATTCTCTTTGTGACTACGTTCCGGAGGAAATCCATATGTTATGTGAACACATCTTGAGTTTTGAAATGTGTTTGAATCGTCACCCGGTCCTTCTTTAACTGATCTATTTGTGGAAATAGTGAAGTAATATCCTTCGTGACCTGTTGTAAACTCTTAAAAATATTCTACCTTATAGAATCAATCTTTAAGGTGTGCAGCAGTTGAGTTGATTTGATGTCAAAAATGTATGAGATCACATTGTGAAGATTGGACTGAATTTCTTCGATCATAGATTCAATACCCGTTGGTATCTCAGGAGACAAGTTTCAGAGGATTCTGGTTCCTGCTCCTTGTCTTCTTTATTAAAGATTACCAAGGTTACCATCTAAAATCATTAAGAGTTTTAGATCTTAGATTACTTAATAAAGTACGAATTTGTTCACCATTATAAGTAATCTTCCAGTAAAATGTTCAATCATTGTCATTATAAGAGAATATATTGAATTTATATTTGAATATTATTCTCAATTTTAATTGAGTTTAAAATATCGTCTTTATGGGATTGATTTAAATAATTATCTCACGAACCTTTAAGTGGACCAGTAAAACCTGCTATAATCATTTTAGCAATATTTGTATCATTATTTCCTGAATTTTTACACACATTACTTGTTGGAACTTTTCAAGTTCGCAATCTTAATTTTGATGTTAACAAAACTTGTTAATTTGTGTTACTAATACTCTACCTTAGTGTGCAGAAATTAGGATCAGTCACGAGCTGTTTACATCGCAAATTGAGTACTCGACTGATCGCACAAACTGAATCAGTATAACTGTTACGTCTATTGAGCAGTCCAGCTGATTGTCCAGTTGATAGGTGATTCAGCAGGAGAACCTCAGAAGCCTGGCCAGCCAAAGAAGTGTTCAACTGATGAAGAAACCCAGCTGATTGCTACTACTTAAATAATAATTCACCCAAGTGTAGATTGTCTGCAAGTAATATATTTCGTAAGTACGAGATCGATCCTCAGAGAGGTTATTTTGAGTTTAAATTTATTAATTTATAGATTACCAAATGCAATAATGAAGTTTACAAATTATAAATTTTGTCAAGGCTTGAGAATTTATTCTTGGTTTATGTAATATTGTTTAACTGAAATTAAAACAAAAAAAAAACCACCATAAATAATGGTTCCAAGAAAATTAAACACACACATAATATAATATAGTTCCCACTATAGAAAAAACCGAATTAACCGATATTTTATATATGGTACCTATGATTATAATTATAACTATATAAATAAATAATTGCATAAACTAAATGTTAAATTAAATCATTATATTTCATTTAGAACAACCGGCAGAGCCACGCTATTGCCTAAATGAAATATATTGATTTAATAAGTTAGTTGCGATAAAGTAAATGTTAGTTGTGAAAAAGTAAAAGTTAGTTGCGAGAAAGTAAAAGTTAGATGCGATAAAGTAAATGTTAGATTGTTAGATGTTAGTATTAAATCATAATATTTCATTTAGAACAACCGGCAGAGCCACGCTATCGTCTAAATGAAATATTTATATATATATATATATATATATATATATATATATAATAATAATAAGTGATGAAATATTTATTGTATCAAAATTAAGCAACAAATCAAGATAACCACTTTAATGGTATCAAGCATTTGATGTAAATTGATAACAACAAATAATTCATTTTTATACCTACAATAAAAATAAGTTAGCTAAATGAAAAGAAATAAAGAAAGAATATACAAAATATAAACAATCATACTTCACCAAGAATGCATCCTCCTCACCTTGACATAATAGATTTAGCTTGCCAAAAGCTTACTTTTGATCAACACTAAAATATCACCCATAGTTGAGAACATGAAAGAAAATATATTGGAACTTAGAACTTTGATACACACTCACACTATATTTAACAATGAGATAGAATGATTCTCAAGCAAGCACAAGGCCTCTATTTATAGGCCAAATGAGAGAAAGGGTCAAAATTTTTATTAATGCCATGTAGTTGCAATAGTATTCTTTGTCTCCTCCAAGTTCAATTCCATGTCCCTTCTTTCAATGCTTTGTTCCACCACTTTAATCACCGAATTTGACTCTGCTCAAAACGGCAAACATGTGGGGAATTGTCTGTAAATGAATTTGGCCACTTGCTTCACCTCATTTGGTTAAATATTGAAATATTTATGATTTTTTTACTATATGTTGGTCATAGTAAAAGTAAATTTGTCCTCCTTTTGATATTTGCACAATTTGATCATCTTAATGAACTTTTTAGGCAATCATGTCTTTTGCAAAGTTGTAGATAATTTCTCAAGGATTCCAAACATGTTTGAGTCACTTCCATTTGAATTTTCTAGCTTGAGTTATCATTATTTTACCAACAAGTAGAAAACCTGAAAATAAAACATATTTAGTAAGACAATTAAATATAAACAAACAATACTAAAATAACATAATTTTATAATTTTAATGAAACTTAAATTTTAAAATACAGGTTTTAACATATAATAAATTATTAATTTTAAGTTTCATCACACCCCCACACTATCTTATTACTAGTCCCTTAGTAATAAAATTTATCGGAAAATCACAACCTAGATTCTTTATTCCTTTTATATATTCAAATACAAACATATTCATTAAAAACAAAATCATATACCGATTTATATATATATATATATTTTTTCGTTTAACATAATAATATATAATTAGATGTGTTTTTATTATTATTCTTATTTTCACATAATATATAAAGTAACAATATATATATAATTTTTTTTAAATTTCTAAATTTTTTATGATAATATAGTCAAAAAGATAATTCACACCACCCACCATAACATGTATAATATCAAGAATATTATTGTAAAAGCCTCAACTCCATATATTCTTTCAGGTCAAAATGTCTAAGGAATAGCTAGTTTTCACTCATGGAGTTGAAATGAATATTAACTCTCATTGAAAAAGGCTAAGTATTAAAGCAGACAATTAATTAAACTAATATTGAAAACAAAATAAGAAAATTTACAAAGAATAAAAATCCCCCTTTTTTTTTTCTTTTTTTTATTGTTTTTTTTAAATAACGTGACTGCAAAATTTTACAATAACATAAAATTTTTTATCCAAACATTCTACCATAAATATATATATATAAACATTTATATAACGGATACATCCGACTACCTTTGAAACTTATCTAGCACAAACAAATCTTTTCGTTTGTTTGTTTGTTTGTTTTTTGTTTTTTGTTTTTTTTTTTTTGAACAAAATATTGATATTTTTAGAACACATTGATAGTACATCAATCAAATCTAAAAAAAATTACAATGAATAAAGTATTTTGCAGTCCGTTATATATTTACTTCTTTTTTTTTCTTTTTTCAATAAATATTTTTTTAGGGGAGTTATATTCTTGTAATTAACCATTTTTTAATAATCAATAAAAGTTTATTAATTGTTTTCTCATTTCTCACCACTCAGTCACAAAAGATGTGTGAGTATATATTATACGTTTACAAAAGAATTCTTTCAATTATACATGTTAACAACCATACAAACCATATCTTTTAACTATATTCTCATAAAAATTTTAGAAATTATTTTATTTGAAAACACATATAATTATATATATATGTGTGTGTGTGTGAACACATCTATTATATATTTTATATTAATTGATCAAAAAATATATATACATTGGTACATATGAAAAACTAATTTTTCTTTTAGTCTGTATTTTGAATATAATGAATATTAAAATCTAGTGTATTGTGATTTTCCAATAATTATTAACTAATTCGTCTCAGGTGCATTTTACTGACACCTTACTCGACATTGAACTAAAAATTATTATTATTATTACTATATATTTTAATTTTTATATAAAAAAAACTAAGAGGAGAAGAAGAAAAAATTATTCATACATTAAGGAAAAACATTAAAACATACCGTTGAATCACAAGTTTAGCATCACATGAATTTTCTTTTCTTACTTTAAATGATGTTGGACAATTAAGTTGAGATAAGGATGGATCTGGTTCATGACTAAATCCTTGCAGTAAATCAATAAGTTCACCTTCACTTGTAGCAGAAACTAACATCCTTCGCGAAACTAATGAAATAAATCCCTGTTCCACAACATCATCAAGAAACGATAACAGTTTATCATAATAATTGTTAACATTTAACAAACCAATTGGATTATTGTGGATATTTAATTGTGCCCAACAAACAGTATGAAATATTTCTTCCAAAGTACCGAAACCTCCTGGCAAAGCAATGAAAGCATCTGAATGTTCAATCATTTGAGTAATTCGTTCATACATGTTGTCCACTTTCATTTCTTCTCCTATTGTTGGTCCTGTAAGATTGGCTAAGGTAATCGGAATAATGCCTAAAACTTCACTTCCACCTGCATGCGCAGCTTTTGCAACTTTTCCCATGAGGCCAACTTCACCACCACCATATACCAAATGAATCTTTTTTTTAGCAAGTGTTATTCCAAGATTTTCTGCTACTTTTTCATAAATTGAATCTTTTCCTCCACTAGATCCACAAAATACACAAATATTTTTTATTTTACTTACCGTGGACGTTGACATGTTGAGAAATATGTTTTTTGTAATTGTTAGATGACAGCATATGAATTTATAAGCGTAACATGCCAAAAGTCAAAATTTGAACAGGAAATTATTATTATTAAAAGAAAATAAAAATGACAAAATTAAAACAAATATATATAGCGTAGTTGTGATTGTGGCTCACATCTTCCTCTGATTTTACGTTCAGTAACGGCTTCAACGCCTTCTATGAGTCGAGGATATGCTTCCCATCCAATTTTCTTACAAATTGGCAAACATGGTTTTTTAACGTCAGATTCCCAAGACGAAATTGTGTATATATATTTACTTATCTAAATAGATATGCGTTACTACAGTAGGATCTTTGTAAGGCTGATTCCATCGTCCATATTGATATTCCTCCTGTTGAAATTGCCACAATAGTTTAAGAAGATCATTTTGCACGTACCCACTAGAATGCGTATCAAGAACCTCTAATAAATTATCCAAAAGTTCTTTACTCAGACCATTCTTAATGAATAAAATTTTATCTTCTCTATTCATTGATGTCATTCCAACATTTTTGCATTTTTCCTTACAAGTCCACCTTGCACATTTATGACATCCACCTATACGTTTAGCTCTTCGCTTTTTGGCATATGAGCTTTTACCAAATCCTGGCATATGTCTTATTATTAATTCACTTGCTTCCCCAACCAATCGGACTTTTGCTTCAATTATCAAACGGACATCATTCGGTATGTCATATGACATCATCAACCTTAGCCGCTCACATCTAGCTTTATAAATTTTTTTCAACGCATTATCAGGTAAACAAGCAAAATATTTACGAAGATTCATAATACATGCATCCATATTATTATTATTATATATATTTCAATTATTTTGGGAAAACTGAAGAAACCAACTTAAACAGTCACGAAGTACCGTTATCCGCCACTTAACCGGGAAATGAACTAGAATCTGCAAAACAAAATGAAAATATCAAACAACTATTGTGGATCATATAAAGGCATAAACTCATTATTAAGAATTTCATTTTCAATAAAAGGCTTAAGTCTTTGCCCATTAACTTTAAACACGTCATTATATTTAGGATTTTCAATATCAACAGCACCATGAGGATAAACAAATTTGACTATAAATGGTCCTGACCACCTCGATCTTAGTTTACCTGGAAACAAATGCAAACGAGAATTATAAAGCAAAACTTTTTGTCCAATTTCAAATGACTTTCTCATAATATTTTTATCATGAAAAGCTTTAGTTTTATCTTTATAAATCTTTGAATTTTCATATGCATCATTTCTTAATTCTTCAAGTTCATTTATTTGCAATTTTCTTAATTTAGATGCATCATCTAAATTAATATTAAATGCTTTAATTGCCCAATAAGCTTTATGTTCAAGTTCAACCGGTAAATGACAATGCTTACCAAAAACTAACCTATATGGTGACATCCCTAATGATGTTTTAAATGTAGTTCTATATGCCCATAATGCATCAGTTAATCTTAAAGACCAATCTTTTCGATTTGGATTAACTGTTTTTTCTAAAATTTGTTTTATTTCTCTATTTGCAAGTTCAACTTGACCATTACTTTAAGGATGATATGGGGTAGAAACTTTATGTGTAATGCCATATTTTATTAACAAAGAAGAAATGATTTATTTATAAAATGACTTCTCCCTTCACTAATTATTGCTCTAGGTATTCCAAATCGGCTAAAAATATTTTCTTTTAAAAATTTTATAACAACTTTATGATCATTAGTTCTACATGCAATTGCTTCAATCCATTTTGAAACATAATCAACAGCGACTAAAATGTATGTATATCCAAAAGATAATGGAAATGGACCCATAAAATTTATCCCCCAACTATCAAATATTTCAATAATTATGATTGGATTTAAAGGCATCATGTTTCGTTTTGAAATTGATCCCATCTTCTGACAGTTTTCACAAGATTTGCAAAATAAATGCGTATCTTTGAATAAAGACGGCCAATAAAATCCACATTGTAAGATTTTTGTAGCTGTTTTATTGGATGAAAAATGACCTCCACATGTTTCAGAATGACAAAATTTAATAACATTACTTACTTCATTGTCGGGTATGCATCGTCGAAAAATTTGGTCAGGACAATACTTAAATAAGTAAGGATCATCCCAATAAAATTTTTTAACTTCTATCAAGAATTTATTCTTATCCTGTGAATTCCAATGAGAAGTCATTTTATTTGTCACAAGAAAATTTACAATGTTAGCAAACAAGGGCATAATAGTAGCATAAAACAACTGATCATCTGGAAAATTTTCATTTATTGGTATTTCTTTATGAGATGATTCAGTCATTATTCTAGATAAATGATCGGCTACAACATTTTCTTTTCCTTTTTTATCTTTAATTATAATATCAAATTCTTGTAACAATAAAATCCACCGTATTAATCTTGGTTTAGCATCTTGTTTATTTGATAAATATTTTATGGCAGAATGATCGGTGTAAACAATAGTAGTAGAACCAATTAAATAAGATCGAAACTTATCTAATGCAAATACTACTGAAAGTAATTCTTTTTCAGTTGTTGAATAATTTATTTGGGCACTATTTAAGGTTCTACTAGCATAATAGATTGCATAATATTTTCCTTCTTTTCTTTGTCCTAACACACCTCCTATAGCATAATCACTTGCATCACACATTAATTCAAATGGTAAAGACCAATCTGGAGGTTGTAAAATAGGTGATGTAACTAAAAGATTAATAATTTTTTTAAAGGCATTTTCACATTTTTGAGTCCATTCAAATTGTGTATCTTTTGTTAAAAGATTTGAAATTGGTTTAGATATTATGCTGAAATTTTTTATAAACCTTCTATAAAATCCTGCATGACCCAAGAATTATCGAACTTCTTTGACCGTTTTTGGTGATGTTAAATTAGCAATAACATCAACTTTGGTTTTATCAACTTCAATTCCATTTTCAGATATCACATGTCCTAAAACAATCCCAGATTTAACCATATAATGACATTTTTCCCAATTTAAAACAAGAATTTTTTCTTCACATCTTTTTAATACTTCTTCTAGATTTTTAAGACAATTTTCAAATGAGTTTCCAAAAACAGTTATATCATCCATAAAAACTTCTACATATTCTTCAATCATATCACTGAAAATACTTAACATGCATCTTTGAAAAGTAGCCGGAGCATTACATAAACCAAATGGCATTCTTTTAAATGCAAAAGTTCCGAAAGGACAAGTAAAAGTAGTTTTTTCTTGATCTTCTAATGATATAGGTATTTGATAATACACCGAATACCCATCAAGAAAACAGTAATAAGAATTTCCTGCTACTTTTTCTAGAATTTGATCTAAAAATGGTAGTGGGAAATGATCTTTTCTAGTTGCATCATTTAATTTTCTATAATCAATACACATACGCCAACTAGATGGCATCCTAGCTTGTAATAACTCTCCCTTTTCATTTTTTATAACAGTGATGCCTGACTTTTTAGGTACTACTTGTGTTGGACTTACCCATTTACTATCTGAAATTGGATAGATAATTCCAGCGTCTAATAGTTTTAATACTTCATTCTTAACAACTTCCTTCATATGTGGATTTAACCTTCTTTGTGGTTGTTGATATGTTTTAGCATTTTCTTCCAAGTGAATTTTATGTGTACAAATTAAAGGATTCATACCTTTTATATATTTCAAAGTCCATCCAATTGCATTTTTATATTTTTTAAGTAATTTTATCAAATCTTCTTCTTGATTTGGCAAAAGAGTGGAAGAAATTACAACAGGAAACGTTTTATTTTCACCAAGAAATACAGATTTCAATTCTAATGGTAAAACTTTTAATTCAAGTTTTGTATTATCATCTTCTTTAAAATTATTTTTAGACTCAAACCTTTCTATCGAAAAAACTTCAGATTGTTGATTTAAGTTTTCTTCTTTTATATTTTCTTCCACAATTGGTTCAATTTCATTATCATATTCATTTTCATTAATACTTGGTTGTTTACATAAATTGAATACATTAAGTTCTAGAGTCATATTTCCAAAAGACAATTTCATTATTCCATTTCGACAATTAATTAAAGCATTTGAAGTTGCTAGAAATGGTCGTCCCAATATTACTGGAATTTCATTATGTACTTCTATTGGTTGTGTATCCAAAACAATAAAATCTACAGGATATATGAATTTATCAACTTGAACCAACACATCTTTAACAATACCTAGGTATTTTGATTGACCTATCCGCCACTAAGAGAATAACAGAAGTGGTTTTAATTATCCTAAATTAAGTTTTTCATAAACTGAATAAGGAAGTAAATTCGCACTTGCTCCCAAATCCAACAAAGCTTTTTTAATTTTATTTTCTCGAATAATACATGAAATTTTTTGACAACCAGGATCTTTATATTTTAAACTAGAATTATTTTGATGAATAGAACTTACTTGTTCAGCCAAGATTGCTTTTTTCTTCACATGCAATTTTCTCTTTACAGTACATAAGTCTTTTAAAAATTTTGCATAAGAATGTACTTGTTTAATAGCATCTAATAATGGAATATTTATCTTCACTTGTTTAAAAACTTCATAGATATCAGAATCACTTTTTTGTTTTTTATGATTTGTTAATGCATGAGGAAATGGTGGAGGTTTATTTGACTTATTTACTATTTCAGATTATTTATCATTCACCATATTATTCTTAAAATTTAAGGTATCATCATTCTAAAAAGTATCAGGATTATCATCCTTACTCTTTGGTTTTAAATTATCCTTGTTTTCATTACTATATGGATCATTAACTATTTTACCACTTCTAAGGGTAATAACAGATTTTATTTGATCAATTTTTTCATTTTTTAATTCTTGATTTTGATTTTTAGGATTAGGTTGAGGTTGAGATTGAGGTTGATTTTTAGGATTAGGTTGAGGTTGATTTTTAGGATTAGGTTGAGGTTGAGATAGAAATTTTTATAATTGTTAATATAATTTGCTTGTTCATGGAGACATTATTTAAATGAAGGTAATGTTGGACAATCTTTTGTAGCATGATCTTGTGTATCACATATATGACAAACAATTTCTTGAATAATTTTTAATTGACCACTCTTTTTCATTTCTAATGACTCAATTTTTCTTGCTAAAGATGCAAGTTTAGCTTGAATATCTATATCATCTTTAAGATTATAGATACCACCCCCATTTGTTGAATTATTGTTTTTAGTTGTTGGTGGTTATATTGTGCATATATTATCCCAATTTTGAGCATTTTCTGCTAATGAATCCAAATATTCCATAGCTTCATTTGGGTTTTTATCTTCAAAAGTTCCATTACACATGAATTCTATCATTTGCCTATCTTTAGGTATTAGACCTTCATAAAAGTGAGAAACTATTCTCCATGTTTCAAAACCATGATGTGGGCATGTATTAAGTAATTCTTTATATCTATCCCAACATTGATAAAACGTTTCTCCTTGTTTTTGAGAAAAAGTTGTAATTTGTCTTTTAAAAGAGTTTGTCCTATGGGAAGGGAAAAACTTTTTGAGAAATTGTTGTTGCATTTCTTCCCATGATCTTATTGAACTTGATCTTAAATTTTGTAGTCATGTTTTAGCTTTATCTTTTAAAGAAAAAGGGAAAATCTTTAATCGAACTACATTCATGCTACAATTTTGATCATTATAAGTGTTACAAACTTCCTCAAATTCTCTTAGATGCAAATATGGATTTTCAGAATCTAAGCCATGAAAATTTTGTAAAAGTTGAATAATTTGAGGTTTGAAGTTGAAATTAGATGCATCAGGAGGAAAAACTAAACAAGATGGGGCACTAGTTCTAATAGGGTTCATATGGTGCCTAAGTATTCTTAATTGATCATGTTCTTGATTATTATTATTATTATTATTATTATTATTATTATTATTATTATTATTATTATTATTATTATCATTATCTTGATTAATTTAATTATCATCCATGTTTAAATTATTATCAGATA
This sequence comes from Primulina tabacum, assembly GCF_025594145.1. Lineage (NCBI taxonomy): Eukaryota > Viridiplantae > Streptophyta > Magnoliopsida > Lamiales > Gesneriaceae > Primulina > Primulina tabacum. The sequence goes on from NC_134553.1 coordinate 10,782,341, forward strand.
CTCGAATAAGTCTACCACTTTTTTTTCGACTCCAAATACTCATACAAAAAAAACAACAACACAATACTTACAAATAAAACATAATTAACAAATATAAACTTAATTTATACCTCCCCGGCAACGGCGCCAAAAACTTGCTACTACTTAAATAATAATTCACCCAAGTGTAGGTTGTCTGCAAGTAATATATTTCGTAAGTACGAGATCGATCCTCAGAGAGGTTATTTTGAGTTTAAATTTATTAATTTATGCATTACCAAATGCAAGAATGAAGTTTACAAATTATAAATTTTGTCAAGGTTTGAGGATTTATTCTTGGTTTATGTAATATTGTTTAACTAAAATTAAAACAAAAAAAAAACCACCATAAATAATGGTTCCAAGAAAATTAAACACACACATAATATAATATAGTTCTCACTATAGAAAATATCGAATTAACCGATATTTTATATATGGTACCTATGATTATAATTATAACTATATAAATAAATAATTGCATAAAGTAAATATTAAATTAAATCATTATATTTCATTTTGAACAACCGGCAGAGCCACGCTATTGCCTAAATGAAATATATTGATTTAATAACTTAGTTGCGGTAAAGTAAAAGTTAGTTGCGATAAAGTAAATGTTAGTTGCGGAAAAGTAAAAGTTAGTTGCGAGAAAGTAAAAGTTAGATGCGAAAAATAAAAGTTAGTTGCGATAATGTAAATGTTAGATTGTTAGATGTTAGTATTAAATCATAATATTTCATTTAGAACAACCGGCAGAGCCACGCTATCGTCTAAATGAAATATTATGATATTATTATATAAATATATATATATATATATGTATATATATATATATATATATATATATATAATAAGTGATGAAATATTTATTGTATCAAAATTAAACAACAAATCAAGATAACCACTTTAATGGTATCAAGCATTTGATGTAAATTGATAACAACAAATAATTCATTTTTATACCTACAATAAAAATAAGTTAGCTAAATGAAATTAAATAAAGAAACAATATACAAAATATAAATAATCTTACTTCACAAAGAATGCATCCTCCTCACCTTCACATAATAGATTTAGCTTGCCAAAAGCTTACTTTTGATCAACACTAAAATATCACCCATAGTTGAGAACATGAAAGAAAATATATTGGAACTTAGAACTTTGATACACACTCACACTATATTTTACAATGAGATAGAATGATTCTCAAGCTAGCACAAGGCCTCTATTTATTGGCCAAATGAGAGAAAGGGTCAAAATTTTTATTAATGTCATGTAGTTGCAATAGTATTCTTTGTCTCCTCCAAATTCAATTCCATGTCCCTTCTTTCAATGCTTTGTTCCACGACTTTAATCACTGAATTTGACTCTGCTCAAAACGTAAAACATGTGGTGAATTGTCTGTAGATGAATTTGGCCACTTGATTCACCTCATTTGGTTAAATATTGAAATAGTTATGATTTTTTTACTATATGCTGGTCATAGTAAAAGTAAATTTGTCCTCCTTTTGATATTTGCACAATTTGATCATCTTAATGAACTTTTTAGACAATCATGTCTTCTGCAAAGTTGTAGATAATTTCTCAAGGATTCCAAACATGTTTGAGTCACCTCAATTTGAATTTTCTAGCTTGAGTTATCATTATTTTACCAACACGTAGAAAACCTGAAAATAAAACATATTTAGTAAGACAATTAAATATAAACAAACAATACTAAAATTACATAATTTTATAATTTTAATGAAACCTAAATTTTAAAATACAGGTTTTAACATATAATAAATTATTAATTTTAAGTTTCATCACTGATCAGTTCAAGTAAACGAGAGTGAAATCAATTCAACTGACGAGTCAACTGATTTCCCCAGCCCAACTTAAGATCAGTTTAGCTGACTAGTTCAAAGCATCCGTCAGAATCTTTCAGTTGTAGATGAAGACAAACTCTTTATGAGGATTCCAGCTATACACAAAGGTACAAAGTATTTGTCCAGTCAAAGGACAATAATAGACGTTGCATCAGAGCATTAAAGACAAAACATTTCAGAAGGACAGTCAGAAAATCGAGACACAAAGTCCAAGAAACGAATTCAAGATGCAACTGATACAATAATTGAGTCTCACTGTACGATCAGTTTTTCCACCTATATAAAGAGAAGATCAGTGAAGACTCAATATACAGAGACAAGAAGCTTCAACGCAAATACGAGAGAAAAGAAAGGACACACACATTGCACATCAGCTTTCAGAAGCAATCAGCCCAGAGGAAACGCTTTACAGCCATATCAGCTTAGATTAGAAGCTTATTTCCCCCAGTGTGTGAGAACATATTTGGTCAGTTCTCACACATACAAACACTCTCACCACACAAATACAGTCTTGCACAAAGACGTTAAACTTGTGTATGCAGTCTTTCTCACATAGACGTAAAATAAGTGTTGGCTGGAAGGTGCTTCCTTCAGTCTAGACTAGGAGTTCAGTTAGACATTGGGTAAATCCTAAGCTGAGTGGGTTTGTACAAGTAGTTGTATAAATCAAAGTCTTCTAGTGGATCCTACCCGAGGTGGTAGAAGGGGTGACGTAGGAGCAGTTGAAGTCTCTGAACATCCATAAACATATCTTGTGTATTTAACTGATTAACTGCTGTTTTCAAACTGTTTGGATCAGTTAGAGTATCCGTCAATTCAGTTGTCACCATAACTGAACTGATGACTGCAAAAACTAATCTACCCTTTTTCAGTTATTCAGTTTACATAAGTTAAAATGTTATCTAATATAACAGTCTTCTTCACGAAGGATTACTTCGAGTTTCTTCCGCTTTGTTTTAAACCAAACTCGATTTAATTCATCGGTATTAACTTTCTTAGAACACGAGCTATTGCAGCTCATTGGAGAATATACTGTTTGAAATGCCTTCGAAAATACAAACACACTCGATCCTTCGGTACTATACATAAGCATTATGTGAGCAGTATTATAAATTTTCTTATCATTGAAACCATCAATATTCCATTCATAAATATTTTTTCCATTATAACTATTAGAAATTATGTATTCTTTTTCTTCAAAAAGAACATCAATTGGAGTAGGTCTATTATAATAATATTTATTTTGGGTAGGTTTATCTGCCCATTTTAATTTATTAATTTCTTCATCAGAAGAGTTTTTAATGTTTTCTGACTCTTCATTAAGAGTATTTAAATTAAGATTCTTAAATTTATCTTCTAATAATTTTTCTAATTCAGAAATGGAAGATTTAAATTTGAAATCTTTTATTTCTGGAGGCGATTGAATAAAATATGAAGCAATAGAAACAATATTAGTTTCTTCTTCTTTTTGTATATGAACATCGGGTTTTATCTGATTTATAGAAATTATAATTTTATCTATGCGATCTTTTAAAGAAATAATTTCCTCACCTATAACTGTAAGACAAATTTTTTTATAATTTTTTTTTCAATAATTTGATTAATATTTTTAACAGTTATCTGTAACATATCATTATCAAAAAATTTTGAACATTAAAATTTATTATTTTTTTCTATTATAAAAGATTGTTGAAGAGGATAAACAGATTTTTGAATCTGTCCAGAAGATAATTTATAAGTTCTTTCTAAAATAGAAATATAATCTATAATAATATTTTAAAAACCAAGGTACAAAATGTATTAATTTATTTTGTTTTTCAAAAAATTTATAAAATTATATAACAACATATTCATATTCTTGTTCAGAGAAATATTTAAAATACCATTCTCTGAAAGATTCCCATTTGGGTTGATTTTTGTGTTTATCTTGGCTCTAGCCATAGAACCTTTAGTAAAATCTGATAGACTTAATTTAATAGTGGTGATAAGAATCAAAACCAGTAGATCGCGTTAGTAAAACCAGAAGATAGCATAAAAGCAGAAGTTCTCGTATCGCTTTAACAAAGCAGTACTCTTCGAGTACTCATCAACTTAGATAAACAAAAGCAGAACTCGGCTTATACAAGATCAGAACATAACGACTTTTACTTGATCGTTACTATATTAAATGTTACCGTTTCTTTATTTAGTACGAGTATTTATTGCACCATTAATGCTGAACAAAGACATTTAACGCTCCTTACCAGTTTTGGTATGAAACAAGACTGATTGTTTCGTAGCTTTATGCAGGACTCATTTTAGGTACTAAAGCTGATATTGCTCAGAAGTCTTAGAAGCCGTCTCTGAATATAGACATTGGACTCTAGTTTTCTACATATATTAGGTTCAATCCTATATAGAAAATAACGCTATTATCTTTATCGACACAACGATTATTCCAACGTGACTTTGAGCTATCATCAACTACTTATCTTCAAATATCAACATACAAAAAAGCAGCACACGCTTTATTATCAATATCCGATCTTCTGAGATCATATTGTGCTGCTGTTTTGTAAATCACTTCTAGCTTAACAATTTACTACATCTTTGAGAATAGTTTGTAAACTGGAAAAGAGTCTTTTTCAGTACCTTGTTATATTCGTTTTATTACTGAGTTGTGTAACTAAGAGTTTCAGTAGGCCAAGGGTAAGCCCTACTGAAGTGGGTGTGTACAAGTGTTATACTGTAATATCCAAAGTCTTTTAGTGATATCTTTTGGAAAGAGAAGAAGGGGAGACGTAGAAGATTTTATATTCGAACTTTCAGAAACAACCACTGTTCTACTGCCTACTGTTTTATTTTGTTTCACCGTACTCCATCGGATCGTTTCCGCACTTATTATTGTGATCTGCTGGACTTACTCTTGAACAAGATAAGATATAATCTCTTACATGATTCTAGCACCCTTTGCAAAATCAATCAACAAAGGAAAGAGTTTATTCACCCCATCTAAACTCTATATCGATAACAAGTGGTGTCAGAGCAGATTTTTCTTGTTCTATATTTACAATAGGTATGGCACACTTCAGCAAGGTTCCTATGTTCTCAAAAGAAGAGTTTGATGACCGGAAGATCCGAATGCAAGCTCATCTTGCAGCTCAAGACGATGACATGTGGTTTGTCATCACAGATGGTCCGTTGAAGATCTTAAAGTCTAACACTGTTTTTGCTGTTACTGAGGGAGCACCCAAGATGGTTGAGAAGCACAGAAGTGTATGGACTTGCGAAGATAAAAAGAAAGCCAATCTTGATAATGTTGCGAAGGACATTATCTACAAAACTTTCGACAAAAATACCTTCAGTAAGATCAAGATGTGTTCTACTGTTAAAGAGATTTGGGAAAAACTCATCCAAATCTGTGAAGGAAATGAACAGACGAAGGAGAATAAACTGTCTGTAGCAATGCAGAAATTTGAGAATCTCAAAATGAAAGCTGGAGAAACTCTGAATGAGTTTGATGAACATTTCAGCAGCTTGGTTAATGAACTAGCAGTTGTTGGGAAAGAATATAGTAACAGAGAAATAATACTTAAAGTTATGAGAGCTCTACCCAGATAATGGGATGTAAAAACTATGGCTATGAGAGTATCCAGAGATCTGAACAAGTTAGAACTGCATGACTTGTTCGCAGAATTAAAAGCCTATGAGTTTGAACTGGAAGTGAGAAGCGGAGAAGAGCCCTCATCAAATCTACCTACCAAAGCTCTTGCTGCTAATACTACTGCTGCTGCTGATGCAGTAGTTGTTCCACAATCATTACCTACTACCACCATTGAGAGCACATCTGAAAAGACTGCTAAAAAGATCAGCAATGACGCTATATCTCTATTTGTGAATAAATTCTCCAGATTCATGAAGAAGAATCGCCGAGCTTATCAAAGCCCTAACCGGAACTTCAAGAAGGATTCACCACCCGGTGACATGGCGTGCTTTAACTGGGGAAAGATCGCTCACTTTATTGCTGATTATCCAAATCCAAAGAAGGATGATCAGATGAAAAAGGAATACAAGAGGAATGACAAAAAATTCAGAAGAGACCGCAAAGTGATGATTGCTGAAGAAAGCAAATCAAAATGGGCGGATTCTAGTACTGAGTCTTCTGACTCAGAAAGTCATTCTACTGAAAGTGATGTAGAATAGATCAAATGTCTCATGGCAGATATTGAACCAACCTCAACATTTGGAGATGTACTTGACTTTGACTCTGACGAATTTACATGAACTGATTTGATTAAGGTCAAAACAAATATCATAAGCAAACCTGGTGCTTGGTGGTGCCTTTGTCAACCATTTTCAGAAAACCGTTTTTCTTCAGTTGTGGTGCTCGGTGGTGTCTGTCAAGCGCTCCAAATTTTCTCAGATACAGATTTGGATCTTCGATTGCACTTATGTTGTTTGAGGAAAATTCTAAAAGAAGTAAGCCATATATATACCAACGGAGGACGGATGGAAAGATTAATTTCAGCTAAAATGCATAAGTATTTTTTAAAAATATCCAGTCTTGGTATGTATGTGTATTTGTTTGAGTTTGGTATTTGAATTGTATTAATTTAGTCATGTTTTTGGAAAATAATTATTAGTGTCTTTTCTTTGAAAATGCACCAGGTTTTTTACCAGTTTTGGTTTTTTCACTGTTTTGCTCTTATTTTGAACATATGTGTGTGTGAGAATGGAACAATAATTGGTTGAATTGGTGGACTTGGCTTCTTTTTTGTTGCTGAGAACATTGATGATTTGTAATTTATCGTACCCGTCGAAATGATTTCTAATTCTTGAAATCATTTTCTATATTTCTTCAAATGCTACCGAAGATGAGAAATTTCTGTTAGTGATCGTAGTGTAATCTTATCAATTTTTTTGGGGAAAAATATAGAGGAGACAGTATGAAGAGTTGTAGATGGGTTGGCTGTTGAAACAAAAAAGATTCATGTGTTCTTCCCCCGTTCGGTTTGTTTCATATGATTATATCCAGTTTATGCATGAGCCAACGGTTCACGAGAATGATTGAAAACCGTACATAATTCCTATAAACAAAGGTTTATTTTGTTAATTAAACACTCACTCCATGATTCTCGGGTTTATAAGATTTGAAGTTCACTGTATTGATGTTTATACAAATACAGTCGATATATGGATTTGTTAAACTTTTTCTCTAAATTGATTTATTCATCGCGAAAAACTTGTTTACACTCATCACAGTTTAATTTTATTTTCCAGGTGAATAATTTCTAAAGCTTTGTTTTTGGTGGATTAAACCTTCAAGTCTTTGAAATTCAGTCTCAAAAGACCAAACTTTACCAGGTAAAAAATTCGTAGGGTTCGGAATTTCTAACCCCTGTAATGTTTTGGATTTGAGCGATTTTCTGTACTTTTTGGATAATCAAATAAGAATGATCTCAAGAAATTCACAATCTTATTGACTACTGATATATGAGTTTTCTCATTGAAGGAGATGTATGCTTGCTCTAAATGATGGGATTTAGGGAAACTTTCGAGACTATTTTTAAATCTACAATCCTCTCAAACAAGAGATCAAGAATTTGAGGTATCGTTTGAAAGGAAAACTTATCTTGGACTACAAGATATAATTTATCCCTTGAAATAATTTATAAATTTAACTTCCTTGTAGATAAGATTTCATGAGATTTTGAATTAATAGTTTTCCCATTCTAGATGAAACGTCTGTTTATTCGTTTTCTTAAAAAGTACTAGAAAAATATTTTTTTTTTAAGCTCTCAAAATTTCGGTCAATACATATACATATATAAATACTTTGAAAATGTCATGCACCATTTAAAATAAAACATCCAAATAGTAATTGAAAATCCAAAAGAAATAGTCAAAACATGAAATTGTTAATCGTTTTACCAAACCTAAAAAGTAATAAATGTTGAAAAGTGTAGCGCATACTAAACATCTCAAAATCTCTCAAAACATAAATAAATAGTTGTAAAATCTTTAGTGTAATTCATAAACTTAAATGCGAAACATAGAAACGCTGGTCCTCGGGTTATGTGCACCTCTAGTCGAGTCAAATCAGGTATCCAAGCCTCCCTCAACATTATGATCATACCCACCAGCATCAATCACACCTAGTAAGTCTAAAGACTCAACACATCATATTCTTGATAACAAGTAATACGTAATACAGTTCACATGCAACAGTGAAAATTACTTGTACTTAAAATAACATTTTTCATAATAATGCATAAACTTTAACTTAAACATTTTCATAACCATTTTCATATTACCATAAACATGTCCATATCATCTTCAACATATACATATTCCTGTTCATATTCGTGTTTTGTTGAATTCAGATCGTTGATTGTGACTTTTGTGTTTGTATACGTGTTGGGCGATGGATCCATCTACATGTAGCCACAGTACTGAGCGACGGGGACACCAGTGACATTCTCACCGGTCAACTGGGCCTAAGACTTACATATTAATATATCATCGTATTCGTGTTCATATCCGTATCCAATGAAATACGATCGTCGGGCTCCCACTGGGACCATAACCCTCACGATATCTCCAACATATCATCGTATTAGTCACAATCCCTTCATGTCCTTCAACATTTCGTATTTCCATCACTTAATAAAAACATGCATAATAATATAATTTTATTTTGAATCCAAGCATGCAACATGTCTTTTAAATGTCCATAATTAAATCACAAAATTCATAAACATTTAAAAATCGTAATTTAACATATAAAAATTCATAAACATCCATATTCATTGAAAATAATCATATTAGCATATAAAACAGTATTTAAGACACTGCCATGACGTTTACTAATTTCTAGGTGTAAAAAGATCGTTTTACCCCTGGACGTAAAAATTCCCGTTTTTGACTTTTTTCTTGATTTCATTGACTCTAACATGTCCCAAATAATTATGTAAGCCTAAATTAAATTTCCCAAAATTTTATTTAGCTTAAATACTAGACTTTTTAATTAATTCGTAATTAGATGTTTTGAAGGCGTTTTAATCACGAAAAATCCAAAAATTTAATATAAAATTCCTAAATTTAAAACTTAATCTTTTTATATTATTTTAGCCCTCGTGAACTTCGACTCGACCCCCATGAGCTGTGTTTCGATTTATTTTAATTCTAAAAACCCTGACCCTTAAAAGTGCACCCCGAACCATCTTTCGATTTTCTCAAGCCACCCTCGAACCATGATGGTCCAGACCCTGACCAACCCATTAGTACACCCTCTTGAACCCTTGGAACCCACGGACCAAGCCTCTAGACTCGAACCGAAGCTCCCCAACCAAGCACCTAAGCTGGCCGAGAAACCCCATGTGCATGATCCTTACGTTTTAGTGCTTAGGACCCTAGCCGACCGAGCCACCCCTGAACCATAATGTTGTGCACCACCTAGGACCCTAAGGTCACACCCTAGCCCAGCCCGAAGTCCCCAGACCGAGCCCCTTAGCCCTGCGCAAGCGCTAAACCCTGCGCGCGATGCTTCCCAACTCTCGGGTGGGAGTCCTAGCAAGCTAGGTGAAACGTCTGCTTATTCGTTTTGCTAAAAATGTGCAAGAAATTTTTTTTCCCTCTTACATATATATATATAAATACTTTGAAAATATCTTGTCCCATTTTAAAAACAACCAACTAATCATTTAAAAATACAAAGTAAATAGTTTAAAGTATAAAATCGTCTAACATTTTCCCAAACCCAAAAACATTATTTGAAAAGTATAGTTCATACTATAATCTCTCAAAAACCACTCATAAATAAATCGTCGTAAAAATATCTTTAACATAACTTAAAATCATAAATCATAACTAGTGCGAAAAACTAGCGTCGGTCCTCGGGTTATGTGCATCTTTAGTCGAGTCAAATCAACCATCAAGACCTCCAATAACATAATCATCATAATCACCTGCATCAATCACATCTAGTGAGTCTAAAGACTCAACACAACATATTCTTGATAACAAGTACTACATATACAGATCACATGCAACTGTGAAAAATACTTGTACTTAAAATATCGTTTTCATGAAAATGCATAAACTTAAAACAATAACATTTTCATAAACATGATGCATAAACTTTAAATTAAAACATAATGATGCATCAACTTTAAACATAAACAATTTCATAAGCATAAACATGTTCATAATCATATCCATATCCATGTTCATATTCGTATTCATATTCATATTCATGTTTGTTGAATTCAGATCGTGATTGTGGCTCGTATTCTTAATCGTATTGGGCGATGGATCCATCTACATAAAACCACAGTACTGGGCGGTGGGGACATCAGCAACACTCTCACCGGTCAACTGAGTACATTGCCAACATATCAACATATTCGTATTCGTAACACGTATTCGTATTAATGGAAACACGATCGTCGGGCTCCCACTGGGACCATAACTCTCACGATATTTCCAACATGTCATCGTATTTAGTCACAATCTATTCACGTCCTTCAACATGTCATATTTCCATCACTTAATAAAAACATGCATATAATATTATTTTTTTTAAACCAAGCATGCAACATATCTTTTAAATGTCCAAATTAAACCATAATAATTCATGAACATTTAAAAATCATATTTTAAGATATAAAAATTCATAATAATGTGAAATAATCATATTAAAATATAAAATAGCAATTATAGCACTGTCATGACGTTTACTAATTTTCAGGTGTAAAAAGACCGTTTTACCCCTGAACGTGACATTTTTCTTTTTTACGTTTTCTTGATTTCTTTGACTCTAACATGTCCCAAATAATTATTTAAGCTTAAATTAAAATTCTCATAATTTTTTTTAGGTTAAAAACTAGACTTTTTAATTAATTCGTAATTAGACGTTTTGAAGGCGTTTTAATCCCGAAAAATTTCAAACTTTAATATAAAATTCCTAAATTCAAAATTTAGTCTTTTTATATTATTTTAGCCCTCGTGAACCACAACTCGACCCCCGTAAACCGTGTTTCGATTATTTTATCTTTTGAAAACCCTAACTTGACCTATTTGTTTCGACCCCGAGCCATCTTTCGATTTTCTCAAGCCACCCTCAAACCATGATGAACCAAACCCTGACCAACACCCTTAGACACCCTAATGGACCTTAGGAACCCACGGAAATCATCCCTAGCCCCATAACCAAACCATAACAGCTTGCACATGAAGTGGCCGAGAAATCCCATGTGGACAAGGACTCATATCTGTATCCCTAGGACTCTAGCCAACGACACGACTCCCAAACCATCCACTCCAGAACTCGGCTAGGACCCTTAGGATGCACCCTAGCCCAGCCCTTGAACCCCAGGCCGAGCCCACAACTCCTGCACAAGCGCTGAACCTGTGCTCCTTCCTTAGCAGCTCTCGGGTAGGAGTCCTTGTTGGCAAGGACTCCTCCCAAGCCCCTTAGCTCGAGTTCTAGCATGGCTAGGACTCTTCCCTTGACTCCCCCACGACCTTGGATATCCCTTGGACCCAGCCAACGCCCAGCCAAGCCATCAAGGACCAAGACCGAACCCTTATCTTCCCATAACAACAACCCGCTTTACCAGCTTGTTGTTTCGTGATTTCCAGCATGTGTAATGTGATCTTAGGACTCTAAAAATCGTGTAAAACCATACTTGAACGTGTCCTAGTCATGGCATCCCTTAAACCAAAAACATGATTTTTGAAGGAGTATACAAGTCAAAAGATTGACATATGATGAATTTCGAAAATAAATCAAAGTGACACTTGATTTCAAAACTTTTCATGCATAAAATCTTAATATGGTGTGATGATGAGTAAAAGGATAATATGGCGTGCCTTTATGTTTTAAACGCACGATTATTCATTGACGATTTGCGAAGAACTGGGACGACAACCTTGGCTAGAAGCTCTCTTGAAACCTTCAAATTTTTCCTTCAAATATGGTGTGTGTGTGTGTCGTGACTTTTCTAGAAAGAAGGATTTTGGAGGATTTGGGGTTGTGGAGGCGTGAGTTGATGATAAATAAAGGGGTAATTTGCACTTTAAATACTAATTAAAAGGCTAATGGTAGCTTAGGTCCATTAAGCCCATTAGTGATCAATTAAAATATTAAAAATAATTTTGCTTAAATAAGTTTGTGAATTTATTAGCCGGGTTGCCAATACGTTCGTATTTTTGTTGAAAATCCAACACCGATAAAAATTACGTCCCGGCGTATAAAATTCACCTCAAAACCCCTTATTTTCAAAAATAAGAAAAAACATCACCCTCAATGTAAATAATTAAAAACAATTCATCAATAAAAACATTTTTCATTTTTTCAGTCATCGGTCTCCGTTCCTCGATCGCAATCCGAATAATCTTTAAAAATATATTTTAATGCAACCATGAAGAAAAAGATATTTTAAAATTGCAAATATGCACAACATAATTAATTAATGCAACTAAGTCATTTAATTAAAATAAAAGGGAATTTAATAATCGCATGCATGTGGTTCGCGTGGACCTTTAAATTTTCGGGACGTTACAATCTTCCTCCCTTAAATTGAATTTCGTCCTCAAAATTCGTTTATCCTCGATAACCCAAAGTTTATACTTAGTTCTAGCATCCCAAAAATTCACGTTTCTACTGTGCTACTCTGATAAAACTTAAGTTCTAGAATGTCCTTACGTATCCTTGATCCCAATTAAAATTTTCTTCTAAATCCTAATTTGTAATTCACAACTTAAAAAGACCCATGATAACTTAGTACTGTTACTATTATAACCTCGAATTTAAAATTTTCTTACAATTCCCAATATTAAAGATAGATGACCATACTTATCGTATAGTACTTTCCTTATTTTATACCCAAAATGTTCATCAACTTATCATATTTCAACCTTAAAATCTAAAACGCATCTGCTAACGCTTAGATTTTTCAAGCCTAATATTGTTTCATCCTTAAAACCTTTGATTAACATTCCTTATAGCATTATAACCAAGATATCCCAACGATCCAAATATTCTAAAAAGTTTCAACCATAGAAAATTCTTATAATTTAACACATTCAATTGTCACTTATTGTTAAACTAGTCCCCAAATTCCTCAACAATTGCAAAATCAATTCATACTGTTCTCAGCTTGATTCTCACTTAACAGGGGCACGTCTAGGAGGTATTTTATCTGTATATATTTTCCAAATTCTGAGGTAACCAACATGCATTTAAATATAAGTTTTCTAACCATATGACATATCCTTATTCATTTTAGCAATTTAAGCATACAAAGCATAAATACTCCAAAAGCTAGTAAACATGTAACGTAAAAAAATTATTCATGTCATCATGCAGGTCACATCATAACAAATCATATAAAGCATGTAAGACTTACAAATTGAGGCTTGATGACTGATCTTCCCGGAGCTGATGGTGGCACAACCCTTTACAGAACCTTTGCTCTGATACCAACTGAAACGTCTGCTTATTTGTTTTCTTAAAAAGTACTAGAAATTATTTTTTTTAAATCTCTCAAAATTTCAGCCAATAAATATACGTATATAAATACTTGGAAAATGCCTTGCACCATTGAAAATAAAACATCCAACCAGTAATTGAAAATCCAAATGAAATAGTCAAAACATGAAATCATTAACGTTTTACCAAACCTAAAAAGTAATAAATGTTGAAAAGTGTAGCCCATACTAAACCTCTCAAAATCTCTCAAAACATAAATAAATAGTCGTAAAATCTTTAGTGTAATTCTTAAACTTAAATGCAGAACATAGAAACGCTGGTCCTCGGGTTATGTTCACCTCCAGTCCAGTCAAATCAGGCATTCAAGTCTCCCTCAACATTATTATCATACCCACCTGCATCAATCTCACCTAATGAGTCTAAAGACTCAACACATCATATTCTTTATAACTAGTAATACGTAATATAGTTCACATGCAAAAATGAAAATTACTTGTACTTAAAATAACATTTTTCATAATAATGCATAAACTTTAACTTAAACATTTTCATAACCATTTTCATATTACCATAAACATGTTCGTATTATCCTCAATATATACATATTCCTGTTCATATTCGTGTTTTGTTGAATTCAGATCGTTGATTGTGACTTTCGTGTTCGTATACGTGTTGGGCGATGGATCCATCTACATGTAGGCACAGTACTGGACGGCGGGGACACCAGCGACACTCTCACCGGTCAATTGGACCTTGGTCTTACGTATTAACATATTATCGTATTCGTGTTCATATCCGTATCCAAGGAAATACGATCGTCGGGCTCCCACTAGACCATAACCCTCACGATATCTCCAACATATCATCGTATTAGTCACAATCCCTTCACGTCCTTCAACATTTCGTATTTTCATCACTTATTAAAAACATGCATAATAATATCATTTTATTTTGAAACCAAGCATGCAACATGTCTTTTAAATGTCCATAATTAAATCACAAAATCATAAAAATTTAAAAATCGTAATTTAACATATAAAATTCATAAACATCCATATTCATTGAAAATAATCATATTAGCATATAAAACAGTATTTAAGACACTGCCATGACGTTTACTAATTTCTAGGTGTAAAAAGACCGTTTTACCCATGGACGTAAAAATTCCCGTTTTTGACTTTTTCTTGATTTCATTGACTCTAACATGTCCCAAATAATTATTTAAGCCTAAATTAAATTTCCCAAAATTTTATTTAGCTTAAATACTATACTTTTTAATTAATTCGTAATTAGACGTTTTGAATGAGTTTTAATCCCGAAAAATCCCAAACTTTAATATAAAATTCCTAAATTTAAAAATTAGTCTTTTTATATTATTTTAGCCCTCGTGAACAATGACTCTACCCCCGTGAGCTGTGTTTCGATTTATTTTAATTATAAAACCCTAACTTGACCCTTGAAAGTGCACCCCGAGCCATCTTTCGATTTTATCGAGCCACCCCCGAACCATGTTGGTCCAGACCCTGAACAACCCATTAGTACACCCTCTTGAACCCTTGGAACCCACAGGCAAAGCCTCTAGACTTGAACCAAAGCTCCCCAACCAAGCATCTAAGCTGGCCGAGAAACCCATGTGCATGACCCTTACGTTTTAGTGCCTAGGACCCTAGCCGACCGAGCCACCCCTAAACCATCATGTTTTGCACTCACCTAGGACCCTAAGGTCACACCCTAGCCCAGCCCAAAGTCCCCAAACCGAGCCCCTTAGCCCTGCGCAAGTGCTGAACCCTGCGCGCGATGCTTCCCAACTCTCGGGTGGGAGTCCTAGCAAGCTAAGACTCCTTTCCCAGCCCATGACTCAAGTCCTAGCATGGCTAGGACTCTACCCTTGACTCCCCCACAGCCTTGGCTAGCCCTGGAACAAAGCCAAGCCATAGAGACCCAAAATCGAACCATGACCCTATGACAGCAACTTTGTGAACCATCTTGTGTCTTTCGGTTTTGTGCAGCGTTTGTGGCTTATTCTAGGACTCTAAACTCATGTAAAACAATACTTGATTGTGTCCTAATCATGGAAGCCCTCTTAAAACAATATACCATGAATTTGGAATAAAAAACCATGCTTGAAATCTCATGTTATGTGCAAAAACAAAAATCATCAAAAGTGTCACTTGTTTTCCATATTTTTTCATGCATAAAAATATACTAAGGTGTGATGATGTTTTGAAGGAAAGAAGTATTCGTGCCTTTGCATTTTAAACGCACGAATTCTCGTTGACGATTGCGAAGAACGGGGCAAGAACCTTGACTTGAAATTTTTCCTTGAGCTTTCGAAATTCTCTTTGAGTTTTGATGTGTGTGTCTTTTATTTGGCGAGTTTTGGTGTGCAACCAATTCTGAAAGTGAGGCGTAGGTATTGCATAGGGTTTGGTGAGTGCTTTACATATTTTATAGTAATCAATTCACTAATCAAGGCTTTAGGCCTATTAAGCATAAGTTTAGGCCCGTTAGTCTTAATTAGGATTTAATTAAAATATTAAAATATTTTTGTCGAAATAAGTTTGTGAATTTATTAGCCGGGTTGCAAAGAAGTTCGTATTTTTGTTGAAAAACCAACACCGATAAAATTTACGTCCCGGCATTTAAAATCACCTCAAAACCCTTTATTTTAAAAATATGAAAAACCAACCATGTTTTAAATAATTAAAACAATTATTTAATAAAAGTATTTTACATTTTCCAGCCCTCGGTCTCCATTCCTCGATCGCAACTCGAATAATCCTTAAAAATACAGTTTTATGCATAAAATCTTATTTAACATATAATCATGCATGTCACATAATCAATTAAGCAATTAAATAAATTAATTACTCATTTTTCATATTCCCTAGATTTGCATGCAGTTGGATTACGTCGTCTTAATTTTGGACTTTACACTAGATATGATATTTATGATAATGATTTTTAAGATATGGTATTATTGATTTAAAAAGAGATTGTTTCTAATAGAATTCTTGATTTCTATATCTTGTAAATTTCTTTGAAGATGAATCCTAGAAGATGAGACAACTATAAATAAATGAAGCAAGCTAAGGAGAGAGAGCGGTCATTCCTTTTGGTGCTTAAATTCTATTGCTCTCAAGGCCGTTTTGTTTTTCACTCTTCACTTGGAAATTTCGTGGCTGCATATCGTATGCACTTTGCACGTCGTGGATTTCAGATAATAACATTTTTACAAAGATGTTGCTGTTTTGAAGAGTGATGTTCACGTGTTGCCGTGATTGTTAAAGACATCTGCAGACAACATCTGCGAAGGAGTTGGTTGAAGATTTATTTTTATTTGTTCCAGTTTTTTGCAACACGTTTTTCCTTTCTTAATTGTGTTTTAGTGTTGTTAGTCGTTTTAGAAAGCGTTTTATTTTCTCAACTTATTGAGAAAATTGATTTTCATTAAAATCACTAGTGTTGATTTTCGTGTAAACTCGTTCGTTTTCTAGTGATTATTTTTGCCTTTAGGAACCACACAAGTATTTGTAGTATTTATACTTGTGCAAAATACATTCTGGTCCATTTACTTACTTAAAATCAATTTGTGTCATAGACTTTTATATCCTGCTGCATGTTGTCTGAAATGTCTTAACATTTCACATAACACTTAATTCTGATAAACACAAATTGCCGAATATATATGATTCTACTAGTTCACATACGATCTTACTCGATTCACTGTTAGACAAAATATACCCCCATACCCTACAAGTGGTATCAGAGCATACTCGTGATATACTAAGTGCTGATCCTGACTATTTTGTTTAACAGATTTGCTTATTATAATGGACGCGTCACTTGAAAATGCAGCACTGCGACCACCAGTGTTAGATGGTTCTAACTACAACCAATGGAAGGTCAAAATCAGATTTTATATAAAGTCCATAGATGAAAGGGCATGACAGCGTGTTATCAGTGGTTGGACTCCACCGAAGAGGATAGACGAAAGTGGTGATAGCCTGATAAAACCGAAAAGTGATTGGACTGCCGATGAAGTACATGTTTCGAATTACAACTCAAAGGCATTGAATGTAATATTTTATTCATTGATTTGAATATGTTCAGTTTAATTACAAGATGTATATCAGCCAAGGATGCTTGGGAAATCCTTCAGAAGCATTGTAAAGGTTTTGAAAGTGTGAGGAGAATAAAGTTGAGAATGCTTACATCAAAATTCGAGAATTTGAGAATGGAAGAAACCGAGACAATCATAGATTATGATCGACGTCTCAGGGAGATAGCCAATGAAGTATTCAGTCTGGGTGATCCCATCTCAAATGAACGTCTAGTAAGCAAAGTACTCTGATCCTTGCCCGAAAGGTTCAACATAAAAATATGCACAATTTATGAGGCTAAGGATAAAACTTAGATGGATTTGGAGGATCTGATAAGTTCACTTCGAACCTTCGAAATGAACATGGACATGCAAAAAAATGACAAGGGAAAAACTATTGCATTCCAAGTTTCTAATGATTCGTATAATGATCTTCTTCAACTATCCCAAGGGGTTAATGAATCAGACCTTTGTGAGGACTCTATCTCCTACATCACAAAGAAATTTTGGGATTATTTAAAGAAAATCGGAGAAAAAAAGAAGGTTGAACAACCATCAGAGTTTCCTAGTCTACCAGCCCCTGATAAGCCATAGAAGTTTCGTGCCCAAGGCCAGTTTCGACCAAGAAATGAAGGAAATGGCCAGCTTAATCCAAAGAAGTATGATTCAGTGCAATGCAGAGAATTCAATGGATTTGGACATTATGCCAGTGAATGTGCAAATAGAACTTGCAAAAATAAAAGGTTCAATGTTTATTTAAGCGATGAAGAATCTGATGAGGAGGAATCCAATGAAGAAAACAATCACACCTCCCTGACTGCACTTTTGGAAGAAAAACATTGGCTACAGGTGAATCCTTTAGGTGTTGCCACACCTGGGCGCAACACGTGTTCGAAACTTATTGAAACTCAAGTGCGATGATGATTTGAAAGAAGATGATGAAGAAATCACTCTTGAGGGTGTAAAAAACTATATGAAGAGTTGTACGCTGATTGGATTAAAAGAAATAAGCTTAACTTAACCTTCATGAAGGAGAACACTGAACTGAAAGCTGTGTTTGCAAAATTTGAAGTAATTCTGAGCAAAAAGGACTGGGAACTAGGCAAGACCAATGATGAGTTTCAGAAGGCGACTGAGACACTAACCAAGTTCAATTCGAGCACATCTAAGCTTGAATCCATACTTTTGATCGGAAGAGATGACAAGAAGGGTTTATGTTTCAAAGACAGCGTGTTTGAAATTGGTGAATAATCTAAATCAAGTGTTTTTGTGAAAGGAAAAGCTGAACAGTCTGTTGGACCATTTAATGTTCGAAATCTTTATTTTGATGTTAACAAAACTTGCTATTTTGTTTCTAATGAATTTATCTAAGTGCGCAGAAAGCTACCAAGCCTAAACTGAAACTATCGAGACGTAAACTGAAAGCGCCAACTGATTGCCCAAACTGAACCAGCTCAACTGGTATATCAATTACCAGTCCAACTGATTGTCCAGCTGATAAGTAGTTCAGAAGAAGACCTTCAGAAGTCCGGCCAGCTGATGAAGAGCTCAACTGATGAAAAGCTCAGCTGACCAGTTCAACTAAAGCAGTGAAATCAGTTCAGCTGATGAGCCAACTGATTTCATTATACCAGTTCAACTGACCAGTTCAGAACATCAGTTAGGAGCCAACCAATTTGCAGAACACGACAAGCTTATCTAAGTGAAATCCAGCTGTACACAAGGATATAAAATCAACTGTACGATCAAAGTACAATTGTAACGTCCGAAAAACCAACCTACGAAAATCACATGCATGCAAAATTATTTTAATTGCTTAATTGTGTTATTTAATTGATTTTAAATGCTAGCATGTTGTTTATTATATGATTAAATGTATAATTACATGATTAAATGATAATATGACATGTTTACATGAAATTAAAGATTTTACACGAATATTCGATAATAGGCAGGGAAAAGGAGACCGGATACGACCAAGACAAGAATATGTTTTTTATTTAATTAATGGCAAGGCTTACTAATATGATTTAAAAATGATTTAATTTTTCTAAAAATGTTAGAGTTCGAATTATTTTACGAGTCAAGCTCAATTTTTCCCGGGAAGCCGGTTTTGGGCAAACGAGGAGTTTTAAAAGATCAAAAATATTATTTTATGGAAAATAATTTTATAAACTTTTATTATTTAAATTAATTAAGTGTTATTGGGCCTAATTTAATTAATTTAAGTAGGTCCAATCACCCCAAAGCAAACAAGCCCAAACCTAAGCCCAATTACATGTTAATTAAAATACATAAATAGTGTTTTAAAGTTTCTTTCACCATAATTCTCCTCCAAAACAGCCGAGAACACCTTGCCCACACTCACAAGTATTTTCGAAAATTTGGGAAGGAAAGAAGCTTGTGTTCTTCGTCGTCCGGTCGCCCAACGTCGCACCCTCGCCGAAGATCGTATATTCGAGCGTTATAAACACAAAGGAAAGTTTCATAAACTATTTCAAACATCATACAAATCATATTATACATGATTTAATTGTTTATGAATGAAAAATATGATTGTTGAATTATTTTTACGGTAGATCGTATAATTTCAAAAACACGACGATTTTACGGTTATATGAAGAATGTTATGAACCCAACGGACACGCTGCCAATACATGATAAAATATGAATGAAATATGGTTAAACATGATAAAGAAGTAAAGGGAAAAAGCTGGAAAATCGTGGAAGAAAAATACAGAAAGGAGCCGTGAGTTTGGTTTGGATTGTACAAATTCAAGGGACTTGCCTAGGGTGCATGGGGTCATGGGGCTCGACCGGGTCTCAAGGATGGCTCTTACTGATCATAGTTAGGTCCTAGGAAGATTCCTAGGAGGGCCTGGGGGCGAGCCTTGGGCTGGGGAAGAGTCCACATGATGAGGGACTCTCCTCCAAAGCATGCGCGGATGGTGTTTCGGGAGTAGGGGACTTGTGGATGGCATGGGGGCAAGCCAGGGTGGTCCCTAAGGGTCCAAGGGAGATGGGCAGGGGTCGGGCCATGGGTTGGTGCCGCTGGGTTCGCTGCTGGCTCGACTGAAAGTGGAAAAAACGTGAGATGCTCCATGGTGCACGCTGTTGGTTTCTGGATTCAAGTGATTCGCTGCAGGGGTTCCAAGGTCTGGGCTGGGTTTGGTTGGGTCTTGGCGTGGTTCAGAGATGGTTAAGGTCAGGTGGGCTCGGCTGGAAGAGCCCTTGCTAGCTAGGAGTCTTGGGCGAAGGGTTAGAGGTGTACAAAATTTTGGGTTTCGGTTCCAGGGGGTTTGAGCGATCCATAGCTAGGTTCTACGGACTAGGCTTGATCGGGAGGGTGCCTAGATGGGTTGGCTAGGGTTTGGCTTGAGGTGGCTCGGGCGTTGCTCGAGTATTTTGGGAGATGACTCAGTGTGTTCGATTATGTGTCAATTTCGAAAATTAAAGAACATCCATGGGTCCATGGGTATGGCTCATGACTTGGAGGGATAGAATAAATACTAAAAATGTTATGTTTAAAATTTGGGATCAAAATAACGAGTTTGGAATTTTCCAGGATTTAATCACCTCACAAAATATTAATTAAAGAATTAATTGAAACGTCTAGTTTTTAAGCAGAAAAAAATTATGAAAAATTTGGTTTAAGCTTAAATAATTATTAAAAGTCTAAGTTTCTAATTTGGGAATTTTATATTAAGGTTTGGTTTAATTCGGGATTAAAACGCGTTAATATGTCTTACTTAAAGATTTATTTAAAAGTCATCAATTTAAGCCAAATAAAAATATGAAAAAATTCATATAAGCTTAAATAATTATTTATAAAAATCCCATGTTATTAAAAGTGAGAAAAAGATAAATTCAAGAATTTTTACGTTCAGGGGCAAAACGGTCTTTTTACACTTAGGAAAATACGAAAACGCTTGGCAGCGTCCGAAGGTTTCATAACGTATGACAAATGATATTTTATTATTTATTATGATGATTTTGATGATAATATGTTATTTTATAATTTTTGGAAAATTTGTGCAATTTATACTATTTAAAATGCTATTTTTGGAAAGATATGTTATTTTATGATTTTTAATGAAAATGAAAAATATTTTGAGGGATGTGGATTGACTGTGACAAAAGATATGATATATGATTTGTGGGGGATCCGTTTATATTGAGAACGGTGAACTTACAATTTTGTGGGAATGACGTGAGGGACAAGACCCCACAGGGAGCCCATATACGGGCCAAGGCCCCATAGCCCCGTTTACGGGCCAAGGCCCCAGAGGGACCCCGTGTATGGAAAAAGGCCCCAGAGGGACACCGATGATTGTATTTTCACGGTTGAGCCTAGTGCACACCCCCCCATGGGCCATGTGGAGCTGAAGACTGATCAGTCGACCAAAGGATAAAAGCTAGTCACTTTCAAGGATCAAACTTCTCTCAAAATGATATATGATTGCAAGCTTTACGATTTTAATGATTGTATGATGTATGATTCATGATGGTGATTAAAGCTATTTTTAAATGATTTTTAAAGGATTCATTTATGCTTAAAGTTATTTTAAAATGATTTTACTATTTATGATTTAATTACACTTAAATGATTTTTAATGGTTTATTTATGTTCAAAAAATTATTTTAAATAAAAATATGATTTTTAAATGCATGTGGATGTATATGTATTATTTGTTATCCAGGTTTATAACGTGTTGAGTCTTTAGACTCAATAGATTTGTATGATGCATGATTTGATGATTTTTGGAGGCGGTGACGATTGAGTCGATCGAGTGTAGAAGTACACACCCGAGGGCCTTTATGTTTCCGCACTAGCTAGATAGATTTATGATTTAAAGATTTATGTTAATGATTTTTATTAGAGATATTTTTATTCTTTAATTTATTGTTAGTGATCTTTTCAAAGGTCGATTTAGGAATTTTGGTTAGGAGATGATTTAGGATTTACTTTATGCACTTGAGATTTCACATGCTAAATTATTATGATGGTTGATTATGTTAAATTATTTTATTTAGTAATTTAGAATTTATGATTTAAGATTAGAAAAAAAAATCGAGGTCGTTTCAACAATAGTGAACGTTGCAGCAGAGTTAAAAACAAAAATGTTCCAGAATGACTGTCGAAAAATACAAGACAAATTTCGGGGAACGTATTTAAATGCAACAAACATATTTGATGAGTCTTGAAGAGCGGTCACGAAGCCTCTATAAATACAAGATCAAGATCATCAACAAAAAAGAGTGTGAAAATAAAGAGAGAAGGGTACGCTCAACGCATATCAGCTTACAAGAAGCAATCCGCCCAGATTTGAGGGAACACTTCAAAGTGTTATCAGCTTAGATTAGAAGCACAATTCCCTCAGTGTGTGAGAACACTTTCATGTTGTATTCATAGATCAGTTCTAACACACTCACACACCATCACTCACATAAATACATAGAGTTGAGCATATTGAATAGCTGAGTGAGTCTTGCACAAAGAAGTTAAACTTGTGTATGTAGTCTTTAACACATAGACGTTAAACAAGTGTTTGCTAGAAGGTGCTGCATTCAATCTAGATTAGGAGTTCAGTTAGGCAGTGGTGTAAGTCCTAAGCTGAGTGAGTTTGTACAAGGTGTTGTATAAACCAATGTCTTCTAGTGGATCCTACCGGAGGTGGTAGAAGGGTGACATAGGAGCAGTTAAGGTCTCCGAACATCCATAAACATATCTTGTGTATTTAAATGCTTAACTTTTGTTTTAAAACTGATTTGATCAATTAATTTCTCACCATTACTGAACTGATACAAGCTCGAACCGATCCCCCTTATATCAGTTAATCAGTTTACACATGCTAAAAGCTTTAAACTGGTCAGCTTTCTTAACGAATGATTATTTCGAGTATTTTCTACTTGGTTTGAAACCAAACTCGATTTAATTCATCGTTGTTTACATTCTTAGAACACGTGTTATTGAAACTCATGAAGAATATTGTGTTTGAAGCACACTCGCAGGTGGCAGAACCGATCATTCAATTGATATCAGAGCTAGTTGTTTTAAGAATGTCATTTGAAACCTGATATTTTAAATTTGTTTCAAAATGTTATTTAAAATAGTTTTCAAAATCCTCCTAAAAATTTTATATGAGTTTATCGTGGAAAGAGAGAAGATTATTGGATCTGCAACTAACATTATAGCCACTTCTCTCGACTCCGTAACTTAGCTTTTTTAGCAGCTTGCAGGGTTTTGAGTCCAAACTGACAGCAGAACAGCTAAACTGATCAGTGAACAAGATTTCAGTTGCCAGCCTACCAGTTCCGTTGATCAACAGACGAAACCCAACCACCAGCGGAAATGTTGGATGATTAGGAGCTTAATCATCAGTAGTATACCGTCGATTCATTGCCATATCATATCAAAGTATATGATCAATGTGGTTCAACATCAGTTGAGTCTAGTTTGAGTCATCTCGACCAGTTAGCCAACATAGAGATCAAGTCCAAGGCAAATTAGCTACTCTTCTGGCAAAGAAATTCGAGATCGATGCAACATTCAAAGCATTCAAGGCAACCAGTTTTTGATATATTCAAGTCTATTATGTATAAACTAACTGATGTTTGATGTTGTTTAAAATCTGCTATTGCAATAGAAATTTCCCTTATACATGTTGGTGTGCTTAATGTATGATATAAAGGACACTTATTTGATTAAATAAACATCATGTTTATCGAGTTAGTTTTTATGTAACTGAACTGCTATCTGCAGATTTGTTGTCTAAATTGCTTGAATGTTAAATATTGCTAAAACTTCTTTTAAAATCGCGTAAATGATTATATTTTTAAGGGAGAGTTTTTAATTCAGTTTTTGAGGGGAGATTTCTTATCCCTCGAACTGAAAAATGTTTTAAACTTGCTTTTAATTCAGTTCTTGATAATGAGTTTTCATTAATTATCCATCGAACTTAAATTTTGTTTTATGTAAATGATTTAGATGTTTTTGATTCTCGGAAAGGGGGATAATTAGTTTTAAATTTTAAATTTCTTTTAAAATCTCATGTTTTGTGATCATCAAACAGGGGGAGATTGTTGGATTATTTCATGTTAGCAATCTTGATTTTGATGTTGAATTAGTTTTAAATTTTAAATTTCTTTTAAAATCTTAATTTTTGTGATCATAAAAAATGTGGAGATTGTTGAAACATTTTATGTTCGCAATCTTATTTTGATGTTAACAAAACTTTTTATTTTGTTTCTAATGAATTTACCTAAGTGCGCAGAAAGCTACCGAGCTTAAACTGAAGCAATCGAGATGCAAACTGAAAGCGCCAACTGATTGCCCAAACTTAACCAGTTCAACTAATATATCAAAGGCCAGTTCAACTGATTGTCCAGCTGATAGGTAGTTCAGCAGAAGACCTTCAGAAGTCCGGTGAGCTGATGAAGAGCTAATGTAATTCCGCAGCATAGAGACGTGGAAAACATTATGAACTCCCACTAGACTCGGCGGCAATGCGACTCTGTAAGAAAGTGTCCCAACTCTTTCTAGGATCTCAAATGTTCCGATGAATCTAAGACTGAGCTTGCTCTTCTTGTAGATTTAAACTTAAAGGCCCAAAAAAGACATTTTTTACCAAATATATTTTGGCCCATTTAAAATTCACAAATATATTACTCATCTAATAGCTGAACAACTCAAGGCTCATGACACTTTAATATTCCAAAACACTTTTGTAAACCCTAGTCGTCATCGTCGTTGTCGGAGCTCCGTCGTCGGATTCCAGCCAACTCAATAATTTTTTTATTATTATTAAAATAGGGGAACACTTGCTGCCCGAATGGGCAGCAACATGGGTGGCCGAAAGTTCCCTCATTTATCCTTCGATTTATTGCGACGATTATCTCATGCGGTTAGAAATTATCCTCAATATAATATCATGTATTTTCTATACATAAAAGTAACCATAGTTCATGATACCACTTGAAAGGGGATCGGTTACGGTGCCCGGATGCGCAAAAAAAGTTTTATTTTTGAAAAACTTCACAAGAAAAACCGAGCACCTCAAGCATATTGTGTAGCAAATAACAAAAACACAAAAATGACATAGATAGTGCGTTTTAGAAATGTACCTATCAATCATAAGGATTGTTGTTTTGACTCCAACTAAGTTGTAAACAACTTAGCTCTTGAGGTTAGATAATCTACAAGCTTTCCAAGATCACAACTTGCCCTTATAGATTCTTTCCTTCAAATTAGGTCCACCACCAAATTGAAAAATCCACTCTATTTTTGCACTAGAAAAATTAGAGTATTTTGCATTGAGGATTTTATGCAATCCTCAACAAAATGAAGAAGCAAAATGCGAGGGAAAAATGAGCTCTAAATTTTGGCCATGCTTAAGGAGAGAAGGGGAGGAAAATTTTTCTTGGTGCTTGAAAAAGTTGAAAAGTACATGATCATGCATGTCTTTTTTATTGAAAAATTTGCCTCCAACCTTTCACATCCCTTGCATGCAATTTATTTGGGCTTGAAACAATTACAAAGCTCATGGACTTTTATTTAAATATCTCAAACACAGTTGAGAGCATTTAAACTTTATTTGATTTTACTCAAGCCCACTAGTTGAATAATTATTTACAATTGAGCTCTACAAGACCCAATGTTATTTAATTAATTCAACACTTGAATTAATTTAATTATTTGGACTATACTAGGTCCACTAGTGTTTAATTAATGTAGTCCATAATAATGTTCATGAAAATCACAATTTTCAAATACATTTTTTATTTGAGCCATCTTTTAATTTAGGAACACTTCCACAAATTAAAAGTTACATTCCTCATAATCCTCTTATAGAAGTCATACTTCTATTTTTCTTTGCGCTTATAGACTCCTTTATAAGTCGTTCAACACATTGAACTATTTTCCTTCTCAACAGGATCTAGAAAGTTAGCACTTGTGTGACGATCAATAGTTCAATTATACAATTAGCCGTGGGTTCACATCTCAATGTGATTCGGGACTAAACATGTGATTATATGAGCATACCCAGTTGCTCCATTCATACTTATCAACTCCTTGATAATAAGAACGTCAGAACTCAAGTCTGATAGTACCCAACCAATCATGTTAAACACCTTGCAGCATCGCTTAAATGATTCCCTAGGTATCAAATCATAGTGCCTGCAAGAACCATTCTATTATGGTTAGCGTACAGTAAGGTCCCTTCATCTCATATATCCCGACCGATTCGACAACTATTGGTATATCGAGAGCTGACAAAGAATTGATACTATGTGTCATGTCGTAGTTGCATCGATGATGTACTCTAAAAAATCCCTTTCTTAATTACCACCAACACTGTGATTAGAGATTTCAAACTACATACACATGATAACACATAGGATATCCATACCCGAAGTAAGCAGTGAATCCCTGACTACAATGCATCGACTCCTATATGTTTCGACAAAACACCCAACATTGCCACATGATGACCCCATAAGATTCGGTAAACAAGTTGAAGTGCAATGCTAGCATATAGAGTCTCAATATTGTCCCGGGTCATAAGAAATAATGGTGTACAACCATAAACTAGGACGTTTCCACTCGATAAGTGAGAACCACTTGGAAATTCTTTTATAGAGGGTTGTTCAGTGCACTCTACAAAGAGCACCTATATGCTTGCTCGGACATCACATGTCCCCTACCAATGAAAAATGGTACTCACATCGCAGATAATAGTTTCAAACTCCAGCGGGCTTTGTCCTTCTTAATGGCGGCTGAATCGACCAGGAACTGTTTAGAATATACAGTATTCCAAATATGAGTTTCAGGATACTCATCATATGAGCATCTCATAGTCTTTCAACTATTTGTATATTCAATGACTTTATCTATGCAACTAGCATGGGTATACAGATAAAGATGTGTCAAAACAATAATTTCAAATATTATTAAAATAAAGATTGTTTATACATAGAGTTTCAAAATGAACCCTCGGCCAACATTTGGCTCGGGCACCTACTCTAACAATAACTGTTGTTGTATGAGAACTCCACAAGAGATAAATTCAGCTCCTAGCTGTCCTGGAAGTCCATAATGGAAGCTCGGATTAGGTCCTCCAGAATCTGAATCACCCTCTCTTACTCTCCATCTGTCTGAGGATGGAATGCAGTACTGAATAGCAGCTTAGTACCCAACGCCTGATGGAGACTCTTCCAGAACGCAGACGTGAACCTAAAATCCCTGTCTGACACGATGGACACTGGAATCCCATGCAGTCTGACTATCTCTCTGATGTACAGCTCTGCGTACTGAGTCATGGTGAAAGTCTTCCTGATCGGAAGAAAATGAGTTGATTTAGTGAGCCGATCAACAATCACCCAGATGGCATTATATCTCCCAGTAGTCCTCAGAAGCCTTGTCACAAAGTCCATGGTGATGTTCTCCCATGGCGATTTGTTTTTACCATGTTCTTTTTGCTATTCTAATTTAATTTGAGCATCAAATAGTTCGTTGCTTCCTTGAAATGTTATTTTTTGTTCTTCCAGCTGTCATCATGAGCTTGAGACTTCAAGAATCAACGGTTTACTGGGGAATATTGATGCAAACACTTGCGACCCTAAAGTTGGTGTGTTGCTGAAGAGATTAAATATTCAATGCTATTTGACCTGATCGATAAGTAGTCAAACGCATTACATTTCAATGCTACACATTGGGATACGGACCAGTTAATGATGGATGTAGGAGAAGCAACATTATTTATGCTCAGCGTTGTTAAATATGTACGTCAAATCCTTAACTCTCTGTAAAACAATTCATTGAATGAAATAAATATGCGGTTACGTGTTTCTTCGGGCAACATAGGAAGGACTTGCACCATTAGGATTCAATTTTGATGCAAAACTGTAAGTTTTCTTTGACTCCTTGTAGCTTCGACGTTACCATTCACAGATTGATAATATTTTTTTCTAAATGTAACAGGCGAAGAGAAAGCACAGGTGTCGAAGACTTGTTCATTGCTCACATTGCTGGAATGGATACTTTGGCTCGTGGGCTCCGAAATGCTGCCAAGTTGATTGAGGTGATATCGCTATTACCTGTGATCAAAATCACCCAGACAGGCCTCTGATGCTCTGCCTTGACCTGCTGACAAGTCAAACACTCGGAAAAAAATCACAGGATATCTCGCTTCATGCTCGGCCACCAATAGAGAGATTGGAGATCCTTATACATCTTCGTACTCCTTGGGTGGATGGAGTATGGTGTGTTGTGGGGCTCGCTCAAGATATCTGCTCTCAGGGAATCACTGTCAGGAACCCATAGACGGTCCCTATATCTGACTATGCCGTCCACAACTGTATACAGTCTCTGGCCCTTAGCCTCGTCCCTCTAACTCCACTTCTGCAACGGCTCGTCAGAAGTCTGCCATGCCCAAATTTTGTCTCTCAATGTCGGCTGTACTGTCAGAGTAGCATGATTTGGGGCATCGCCTTTGGCATAAACCGCAAGCTCAAATCTCTGAATCTCCTCCTGTAGCAATCTCTGTACCAAAAAATGGGCAATCACTGCGTGCTTCCTGCTCAGAACGTCTGCAACCACATTAGCCTTACCCGGATGGTAGCTAATGCCACACTCATAATCTTTCAATAACTCTAGCCATCTCCTCTACCTCATATTCAGCTCTTTCTGTGTGAAGAAGTACTTCAGGCTCTTGTGATCAGTAAAAATCATGCACTTCTCCCAATACAGATAGTGTCTCCAAATCTTCAGAGCAAACACCACTAATGCTAGCTCGAGGTCATGAGTTGGATAATTCTTCTCATGAATCTTCAGCTTCGAAGCATCTGTAAAAACCACAAACTCTCCATGCTCTGATGGCATAGTTATAAGTGGTGTTGTGGTCAATGCTAGCTTCAACCTGTTAAAGCATTCCTGGCACTCAGATCCCCATAAAAACTTGGCATTCTTCTTCGCCAAGGCGGTCATAGGCACCGCAATAAAAGAGAAGCCCTGAATGAATTTCTCTGTCACGCTCTTACGCACTGGCCAATATCTGACTGCTTCGATCTTACTGGGGTCGACCTCTATGCCATCCTGAGATACGATGTGGCCCAAGAATGCCACCATGTCAATCCAGAACTCGCACATACTGAATTTGGCATACATCCGTTTGTCCTGTAAAGTCTACAGTACGGTCCTCAGCTACTGACTGTGCTCCTCCCTGCTTTTCGAATAGATTAGAATTTCTTCAATGAAGAATATGACGAACTGATCCAAGTATAGATGAAACACGCGATTCATGAGATCCATGAAGATTGCTGGCTTGTCGTCAAATCGAAGGGCATCACCATAAACATATAGTGCCCATAACGCATCCAGAAGGTTGTATTATGCACGTCAGACTCTCTCACCTTCAGCTGATGGTATCCGGATCAGAGGTCTGTCTTGGAGAACACTGATGCTTCCTGAAGATGATCAAACAAGTCCTCGATCCTCGGCAACGGATACTTATTCTTGATTGTGACCCTGTTCAACTCTAGGTAGTCAATGCATTGTCGCATGTTGCCATCCTTCTTCTTGACAACTAGAACTGGTGCGCCCCATGGAGAAAAGCTAGGGCGAATGAAACCTTTATCTAGCAAATCATCATGTATCTGATCTTTCAGTTTTTTCATCTTGACTGGGGCTTGAAAATAGGGTGCCTTAGATATCGGCACTGTACCTGGCATGAGCACAATAGATAAATCCACCTCTCTGTCTGGTGGAATGTCTGAAATATCGTCAGGAAAAACACTGGAGAACTCACTAACCACATCCACGTCCTCGAGCCTCTGACTGACTGGCTCTGACACTGATACAATGCTGGCCAAAAATGCCTGGCAACCTCTCTTCTTAAGCTTCCTCGCACACATATAGGAAATGACGTGCGGCAACTGATGGTGTCTGGCTGCATAAAAAACAAATGGCTTACCACTAGGCGATCGGACAGACACTCACCTCTGTCAAAAGTCTATGACAGCTCCGTTCAACGAAAGCCAATCCATACCCAGAATAATGTCAAACTCCGACAACAGTAGCACTATCAGATCTGCCTGCACCGTATATTTCTGTAGCCGAAGCTCCAACCTCTTCACTATCTGAGAAGTGAACATCTGATCCCCAGATGGAATCGATACTCTGAATCCTGAATCCATCGCCACTGG
Organism: Primulina tabacum; assembly: GCF_025594145.1. NCBI lineage: Eukaryota > Viridiplantae > Streptophyta > Magnoliopsida > Lamiales > Gesneriaceae > Primulina > Primulina tabacum. The sequence goes on from NC_134553.1 coordinate 10,813,005, forward strand.
TATGATTCCTAGCCGCTTGACAAAAGTTTCGGATATAAACGAATGTGTAGCTCTTGAATCTAGCAATGTATGCGTAGCTACACCTGAAATATATATCCTCCCTGCGACAAAATATACCATCAAATCTAATCGTGTTGAAGCTTAGAAAATTCCTTACCAGCAATTATCCCAAAATCCTCAAAAAATTACTGAATTAACCCAACTATTCCTCAAAATTCGGAATTTGCAGTTTAGCACTTACAGTTTCGAAAATTTGCAAAATGACCCCGTTAAAATTTCGAATTGATCTAACCCCAAAACAATCGTATAATTCCCGAAAATTTTAGAATTAAATCTCCAAAAATCCAGAAGTTTCGAAAAAAAGTCGTCTGAAATATCGATTTTAGCAATTAGGTCGTCAAATTATCGGTTATTGCAATTGGGTCCACAAATTCTCAAATTAACCAATTAATTCTAAACCCCAACTAGGTGGAGCATGCATCCTAATTTCTTCTATGTTATCAATCCCACAACTTAATTCATAACAAACGTATAACACATGCAATCGAGCGATAATTTAAAATCTTAAACATAAGGGTTAATAATAATCAGCGTCGAGTCTGGCTCTGCCTCGGCTTCCTCAGCATGCATCACATATGCTCGGCCAGTAGTGGGACCCTTGTTCCTAGGGAAGTCTGCTGGTTTATGGCCCTCATGTTAACAAATGAAATATTTAAAGGTCCCCCACATGCACTTGCCGAAATGGAACCTGTTGCACTGTCTGCAAGGCTGTTCGTCCTCTAGCGCCTGAGGAGGTCTCTGTTGTTGGGGCCTCCTAAACTATCCATGGAGATTCTGATGCCCCTGCTGCCTCGGTGGCCCAGTAAACTGCTTCTTCTATCGCTGGGAACTGGACTGAGTCTGCTATATCTTTCGCTGCATCTCAAAATCGATGTCTCGCAGTGCCTGCTCCGCCTGAAAAGTACAGGGGTGGCCTCGTCATAGCTCGTAGGCCTCATCAACATGACATCCTGGCGCAGGGTGGGTCTCAGTCCGTCCATAAAGTTCCTCAGCTTTTGAGTGGCATCTCTAGTGATCATGGGCACAAAATGGCAGCCCCAGTCAAACTTGCGGATAAACTCCGTCACAGAAAAGTCCCCCAGTCGGAGACTTGTGAACTCCCTCGTAAGGAGGCCCCTAACATCAGCTGGGAAATACTTGACGTAGAATATCTCCTTGAACCTGTTCAAGGAGAGAGTAGCCAAGTCCGCTGCATGGGCGGCTCCCTCCCACCATAGGGATGCATCATCCCTCAGCATATAGGTGACGCACCTGACCCAGTCACCATCTATCATCTGCTAGTACTCAAAATGCAGCTCAAGCGATCTAATCCATCCCTCTTCCAAAAATGGATCAGTGGTACCCCCGAACTCCTTCAGGTTGAGCTGTCAAAACTGCTCAAGAATATCGGTATGCAGTCTGGGAGCCTGCTGTACCTGCTCTAGTAGCCTAGCAATACCCTCCATAACACGGGTAGCTGCATCTCCTGGCGGTGGTGGTGGTGGAGGGCCTCTGCCGCCTCCAGGAATCTCATCCTGACGATCTGAGTTCGGAGCACGTCTGGGGAAGAATGATATCTGAATACAGTCCAATTTATAAATGTAACCCAACATGCAATTAATCTAATTTTTCAAAATAATAAGTCCTTAAATCATAAAAGCAGTTAAACATGAACTGAAAATCCTCGTAAATCGTATATTATGAAGACATGCAGGTGATAGCAGTAAATCATTTAAAAGATTTGAAACATAAAAGCTTACCGACTCGAGGCTTGAAGACTGAGCCGCAGAAACTGACGGTGGCACAACCCTATATAGGACCCTTGCTTTGATACCAACTGTAACATCTACTCATTTAAAATACGGAAATATATATATATATATTTTTTAAGCTCACATTTTCGAAAATAAACATCTAAATATTTTGCATCCATACAACCCTGCTGAAAATTTTTCCATTTAAAAATTAATCGAAAACGATCGACAAATAAAAATACTCTAATTTAAAAATTGCCAACTCAGCCCTCAATTATGCATGAATAAAAAAAACAAGTAAAATCCTGAAAATCAATAGCGTATCATAACGAAAAACGTGTAAAACTGATCATGTCTGCTCCAAAATCATAAAAACGTGATGTGCGGAAAAGTGTGGTCCTCGAGTCGTGCTCGCACATCCAGCCCTGCCTACTCAAAGTTCGGCACCTCCAGTCTCCTCATCCAAATGCTCACCTGCATCAAACATGCCTAGTGAGTCTAAAGACTCAACACACCTGCACCATTAATATCAAATACATATACGTAGCACACAACAGTGAAAATACCGTAATCAAAATACATTTCATGAACTTAAAAGCATGAACATAAGCGTGTCGTATAAAATCATAACATGTCAAAACTTTTCTCAACATATCATTTTATACGTATACATTTCCTTTTAATTGAATTCATTTCATTAGTTGTGACTTTCATATCAGCTCTATCGTATCAGCTCTATTTGATGGATCAATCTAAAAACCGCGGTACCCGACGGCGGGGACATCAGCGATAGCATTACCCGTCCACTGAAGCCTTGGCCTCAGCTTATAATATCTCATATAATCATGTTAGTCACAACCAAATCTCATCCTTCAAAACGTGTCATCAAGTTCACCGCTTAATAAAAACATGCATAAACGTGAATTTTCTTTGAAACCAAGCATGCACCGTATTTTTAATGTTTACGTAAATATCATAAACCTATTGCTTAAACATTTAAAATATGATAAATTTGTGCACATGGCGTTGCCTGGACTAAAAACTCACCCCGGGAGCAAAATGATCATTGTACCCCTGGAAACCTAAAATGACCGTTTTACCCATGGACCTCTAAATTTCGACCCGAAGCTTACCAAACTCCTTAAAATATCCCAAAACATAATTAATAGTGTTTCTTAGACGTAAAATCGAGCCCTTTATAAAAATTAACCGATTTTTTTTAGAACTTAGACCGGGGTCCCTGTTTTAACCTGAATCGACCCGAACCCTAACCAAATTATTTCAAAATTAAACCATGCCGAAAATACATCATACCAGCCCCTAAACCTCACATTCCAGCATACTATAACCCACGAAAAACGAGGCCATGTGCTACTGGAATTTCAAGCAAGTGCTCCGACCGAACCCTAATGCAACCAAGCTCCATAATTCCACACCTAGCTCACGACCAAGCGGTCCAGCCACCAACCAACCTCACGTAGACCACCCTAGGATCCCTCTGGACCTTCTGGACCCACAGCCACACCCCCATGCAAGCCGAAACTCGCCTCAAATCGCTAGTCCCCAAGAAAACACAACTCGCGACCAACCCCTTTACTCCACGATCGATTGGCTTCAGGAGTGGCTCCGGCAGTGTTTGAGCCATCCTCAGCCATGTCTCAAACCCACTAGGGTCTGGTCTAAACCTTGGATCGGCCCTTTCACTGCCAGCCCCAACTCCTTTCACGCGATCCCCCCAAAACCGAACCAAATGCAACCCTACATCTCACGGCCCTAGCGTACAACACCATGCCTTGACTCCAGCCTATTAACAACATGTTCCTCGACAAATTGAGCCCCTAAATACCCTTTCTTGGTAGCCCCTTGCATCATGGTAAGAAAATAGTGAGTTGGTGAAAGGTTTTCATGCAAAATCGCAACAACCGATGACATAAACCCTGTATCATGCAAGGAACGAACATTAAACACACGAAGCACACAAACCGAATGTATATGACATGAATGATGTGAAAATGAAAGTACATGGCGTGCCTTTGATGATAAACGACCGAAAACTTGAAGAAGAACACGTCGGGGAAGCGCCGGAGGAGTGGGGAAGGAGCTTGCTTCGATTTTTAATGTAGAAACCAAGAAGACTGCTATGTTTCTTGCTGTAAACCGAAGGGGAGGCTGCTATGCGAAGGGGAGGGGCGGCTGAGACACATAAGTAGGGTTAGGCTTAGGTTAGTTAAATCAAGTAAAAGGTTATTACACTAATGGGCCCTAATGAAAATAAAAAGGGTTTTGAGCCCATTTAGCAATAAAACCAACCCAACAAGCCCAAAAACATTTTCAAAAAAAAAATTCATTTTGGTACGTTTTTTGAAAATATTGCTCGAACCCTCAAAAGTCCTCTGAATCGTTTAAATTTGCGTACCGATTAAAAATATGCTCAAACGGGTAAAAATACCCAACAAAGCCAATTTATTGAAAAATACACTTAAAACAACTTATTTTAATAATTAAAAATTAAACATGTAGTACAAATAATTTTCCTGATAATTCCCCGGTCTTCATTCCTTGATCGAGGGCGAAATGCATCTAGAAACTCTAACGCGTGAACTTTTAAATAATCGTGAAATGAGTCCTATCATGCAATAATTGTGCATTAATACATAAAAATAAATAAACACATTATTTAAATAAAACTCCTAGATTGCATACATTCAGATTAAGCAAATTAAATTTCCTGGACCTTACTTAAAGACTGAATGTTCTTCATTTCTTTGCACCAGGTCATAATTTTTCTTCCTTGGAACTGCCGACCATTGTCCAATATTAGTTTCCTGGGTAGTCCGAACATGCAAACAATGTTTTTACATAAAAACTTGAGTACCTCTGCTTCAGTGATTTTGGCCAATGGTTAGGCTTCCAATCACTTGGAAAAGTAGTCCACCGCCACCAATAAGAACTTTTTCTGCGCTAGGGCCATTGGGAAAGTGCCCACTATATCCAGCCCCCATTGATCAAAAGGAAAGGACACTCGAATAGGCTTCACGGGTGAAACCGGGTTGTGGCTGAAATTACTCTGTCTCTGGCAACTTTCAAAAAATCGAACCATTTCTCAGGCATCAGTGCTCATAGTAGGCCACCAAAATCCAGCCAATAATGGTGTCCTGGTGAGTGCTATGGAACCAAGATGATCCCCAGCTCTCATGAATTTTCTTTAGCACATAATTAGTCTCTTCTCCGGCCAGATATTTTAACAGAAGACCCTGGAAAGATCGCCGATACAATTCTCCCCGATAATACTGAAGCAAGGTCTTTGCTTTTTAATTCTTTGAGCTTGATGGGTATCTTCGGGAAATTGGCCCATTAGAAGGTAATTGAGCAGGGGAGACACCCAGGAGTCTCCTTGGATAACAGCTGAGCTGGTTTCTATAGATGAAACTAGTCGGACGATTTGAATAACACCCCCTTCTCCCTAGCCTGTCAAAGAAGAGGCCATTTTGGTCAAGGAATATGCTTCAGCATTTTCCTCTCTAGGGATCTATTCCATGCTCCAATCAGTAAAACTTTCAGATAGCCCCTGGATAACCCCTAGATAGTCTTTCATTCTCCCTTCCCTCACTTCATATGAGCCTTTAATCTGTTGGATGAACAGCTGAGAATCTGAGTAAATAATGATCCGGGTGGCTCCAGCTTCTCGGGCAGTCTTCATTCCCATCACTACAGACTCATACTCAGCCTCATTTATTTGACGCCCGGAAGTCCAGCTTCACTGCCACTTTCAATTTCTCCCTAGTAGCTGAAACAAGAACAATTCATAATCCACTGCCTCATTTAGTTTCCGCCCCATCCAAAAACACTCTCCATACCTCCTTTTGCCTTGACCTTGCCATTTCTTTTTTAAAAAAAATCAGATAGAGCCTGGGCCTTTATTGCAACTCTTGGCTGATACGTGATGTCATATCCTCCTAGCTCGATTGTCCATTTAACAAGCCTTTCTGAGATATTTGGGTTACTCATGATTTTCTCCGAGGAACTATTGATAAAGACCACAATAGGATGTGACAAAAAATAAGGCCTCAGTTTCCTTGCAGTTATAACCAGAGCAAGAGCTATTTTCTCCAATTCTGTGTACCTTAGCTCAGGTCCTCTCAACGCGTGACTCACATAATAGACCACCTTCTGATCTGTTCTTTCTTCTTGAATAAGGACCGAACTGGGAGCATAATATGCGGTCGATAGATAGATCATCAATTTTTCTCCCAACCCGGGCTGTACTAAGATTGGCAAGCCCGGCCAGATGTTTCTATAATTCCTTGAAAGCCTGCTCAGCCTTGTCGTCCTACCCAAAATTTTGAGCTTTCCTTATAATTTGGAAAAATGGATGTCTCTGGTGCGCTGATCGGGAAATGAAACGAGACAGGGCATCAATTTTCCCGGTTAAATTTTGTACTTCTTTGACTGATCGGGGAGACTTCATCTCAGTGATGGCTCTTACCTCCTCAGAGTTAACCTCGAACCCTCTCTCTGTTACCATAAAGCCCAGAAATTTACCACTTTTCACTCCAAAAGTTCACTTGGATGGATTCAACCTTGCCCATACTTTCTCAAGGTTGATAAGGTCTCTTCAAGTTCAGCAATAAAGAAGGTTTTTTCTTTGATTTAATAAAATTATCATCCACATAGACTTCAATGTTCCTTCCTGCTTGCTCTCGAAAGATCTTATCCATCAAATGTTGGTATGTGGCTCATGCATTCTTTAAACCAAATGGCATAACAGTGCAAGAAAAAGTACCACCAGAAGTTACAAAGCTAACATTTTTTTGCTCATCTTTGGCTAGGGAAATTTGATGATATCCGTGATAGGCATCCATAAAGCTCAGAAATCGTAGCCAAAAGTAGAATCTATGAGCTGACCAATTCTCGGGAGAGGATAGAAATCTTTAGGGCGGGCTTTATTCAGATATCTAAAGTCAACACACATTCTCAATTTACCCGTAGCCTTTTGGACCAACACCACATTGGCGAGCTAGGTTGGGAATTGAACTTCCCGAATCTGGCCAGATTTCAAAAGCCCCTCCACCTGGTCTGTAGTCACCTTATCTTTTTCTGGTCCAAAGTGCCGCTTCTTCTGTACCACTAGCCGAGCGCTCTGGAAGATATTCAACTTGTGCTGGGCCACATAGGCTGGGATGACCACAAGTTCTACCTAGGACCAAGCAAAAACATCCTCATTCTTTTGTAGACATTCCAAAAATTGGGCCCGAGTGAAATGATCCAGATCTCAAGCAATTTTGGTGGTCTTCTCGGGCTGTCCGGGAATCAAAGTAACTTCGTCCTGCTCTTCTTCCACGAGGGCCTGTACTTACTCTACCAGACTAACCTCCCCTCCCGGCCACTTGCTATCATCACCCCTTCTTGCCTTCTTCTTCTCAACTTGGACTATTTCAGCATAACACTTTCGAGAAGAAGGCTGATGACCTCGCACTCCCCAATCTTCCCCCTCACTGGGAACTTTATCTTCTGATGATAAGAGGAAGCCACTGCTTTAAAGGCGTTCATAGCTGGCCTCCCCAGTATAACATTGTAAGAGGATGACGCATTGACCACGGTGAAAACGGTCAGTTATTGACTTTCTTAGCTCCCTGGATCCCATCATTATAGGGAGCGTGATTTATGCTCGGGGATGAATAGTGTAACCATTAAACCCAAAGATTGTTGTTTGCAATAGATCCAAATTGTGATTCTTCAGATCCATTTGATCCAGAGCCTCCTGAAATAAAACATTGACAGAGCTACCTGAATCGACAAACACCCTCCTGATGTCGTAGTTGGCAATCTTTGCATGGATAACCAGAGCATCATTATGAGTTAGACAGATACCCTGCAAATCCTGGGGTCCAAAGCTAATGATGGACTCCTCTTCTTTCTGAGAGTCATCCACTCTCAGAATCATTATTATGCTCTAAGTTTTTCTTGCATGGTTGGAGTCCCCATCCGTAGATCCTCTTGAAATCATTTTTAGCACCCCCAAAGTTGGGGATTTTCTCTGATCTTTATCCTCCTGGGCCTTTCCTGACGTGGGAGGTCGATATCTATTATTCGAGGCCGGTCTAGAACTCTGAGCCCGAGTTGGAAAGGTAGGCTCCTAGCTCCGAGTCACCCAGGGGGGTCCCCTAACCTTTTTGGGTACTGCTTTGGCTTCTTCAGGATTCATCCGAGGGTACTCCCTCTTCAATTGTCTACACTCACTAGTGTCGTGATGAAACTCTTTATGGAATGAACAAAATTTCTTACTAACTCCTTGGATAAAGGGAGGCAGATGTGTTGGAATATCGGCCTCATTCTCATCACAAAAATGGACATCCTGATTCTTTGAATTCTTCATGGGGCGTAATGAGAGAAACGACCCAAAGAACTTCCTCTAGAGACCCGCTCCTCTGATCTCCTCGACTTCTCACCTCTTTCTCTTCTCCCAACCTCCCCTTTTGTATATGTGCTTCTTCTATATTAATGTTTTTCTCTGCCCGCGACAACAAATCCTCAAAGTCCCGAGGTAATATCTTCACTAATGATCTAAAAAAATCACTTTCCTGCAACCCCTGTGTGAAGGCAGTAGTTTTGTCTCGGGGGCGCAAGATGGTATTTCCAGCACCGCCTTGTTAAATTTGCGGATGTACATCCACAGTGATTCGTCCTCACTTTGCTTTATATTGAACAAGTTGAAGGTAGTCTTCTTGTACCTCTTACTGCTACTGAAATGGTGCAGAAAGACTCTCTTGAAATCTTCAAAACTACGTATAATCCGGGGTTCGAATCTATCGGACTATCGTTGGGCAGATTCTACCGACATTGTTAAAATTGTTTTACACTTAATTTCATTGCCATAACAGTGCAGCATGGTCATATTCTCGAACTGAGTCAAGTGTTCTTCTGGATCAGAACTTCCATGATACTTTCAGATGCTCGCAGAGTTGAAATGGGCGGGCAAGGGATCATTAATGACGTGGGCAGAGAAAGGGCATCTTCTCGGCTGGATTTGGGGAACACAAAGATTCAGCTTGCCCTTCCAACTTCCTCACCTTTTCCTCAAGTCTTCTAGCTCCTCGGCCATAGTGGGGGCCCTGTGATGAAACTTAAAATTAATAATTTATTATATTTTAAAACCTGTATTTTAAAATTTAAGTTTCATTAAAATTATAAAATTATGTTATTTTAGTATTGTTTGTTTATATTTAATTGTCTTACTAAATATGTTTTATTTTCAAGTTTTCTACGTGTTGGTAAAATAATGATAACTCAAGCTAGAAAATTCAAATGGAGGTGACTCAAACATGTTTGGAATCCTTGAGAAATTATCTACAACTTTGCAGAAGACATGATTGCCTAAAAAGTTTCTTAAGATGATCAAATTGTGCAAATATCAAAAGGAGGACAAATTTACTTTTACTATGACCAGCATATAGTAAAAAAATCATAACTATTTCAATATTTAACCAAATGAGGTGAACAAAGTGGCCAAATTCATCTACAGACAATTCCCCACATGTTTGCCGTTTTGAGCAGAGTCAAATTCGATGATTAAAGTCGTGGAACAAAGCATTGAAAGAAGGGACATGGAATTGAACTTGGAGGAGACAAAGAACACTATTGCAACTACATGGCATTAATAAAAATTTTGACCATTTCTCTCATTTGGCCTATAAATAGAGACCTTGTGCTAGCTTGAGAATCATTCTATCTCATTTTAAAATATATTGTGAGTGTGTATCAAAGTTCTAAGTTCCAATATATTTTCTTTCATGTTCTCAACTATGAATGATATTTTAATGTTGATCAAAAGTAAGCTTATGGCAAGCTAAATCTATTATGTCAAGGTGAAGATGATGCATTCTTTGTGAAGTAAGATTGTTTATATTTTGTATATTCTTTCTTTGTTTCTTTTCATTTAGCTAACTTATTTTTATTGTAGGTATAAAAATGAATTATTTGTTGTTATCAATTTACATCAAATGCTTGATACCATTAAAGTGGTTATCTTGATTTGTTGTTTAATTTTGATACAATAAATATTTCATCACTTATTATTATATATATATAGATATATATATGTGTATATATATATATATATATATTTATATAATAATATCATAATATTTCATTTAGACGATAGCGTGGCTCTGCCGGTTGTTCTAAATGAAATATTATGATTTAATACTAACATCTAACAATCTAACATTTACTTTATCGCAACTAACTTTTATTTTTCGCATCTAACTTTTACTTTCTCGCAACTAACTTTTACTTTATCGCAACTAACATTTACTTTATCGCAACTAACTTTTACTTTACCGCAACTAACTTATTAAATCAATATATTTCATTTAGGCAATAGCGTGGCTCTGCCGGTTGTTCTAAATGAAATATAATGGTTTAATTTAACATTTACTTTATGCAATTATTTATTTATATAGTCATAATTATAATCATAGGTACCATATATAAAATATCGGTTAATTCAGTATTTTCTATAGTGGGAACTATATTATATTATGTGTGTGTTTAATTTTTTGGAACCATTATTTATGGTGGTTTCTTTTATTTTACTTTTAGTTAAACAATATTACATAAACCAAGAATAAATCCTCAAGCCTTGACAAAATTTATAATTTGTAAACTTCATTCTTGCATTTGGTAATCTATAAGTTAATAAATTTAAACTCAAAATAACCTTTCTGTGGATCGATCTAGTACTTACGAAATATATTACTTGCAGACAACATACAATTGGGTGAATTATTATTTAAGTAGTAGCAAGTTTTTGGCGCCGTTGCCGGAGAGGTATAAATTAAGTTTATATTTGTTAATTATGTTTTATTTATAAGTATTGTGTTTTATTTTATTTTTTTTTTTTTGTATGAGTATTTGGAGTCGAAAAAAAAGTGGTAGACTTATTCGAGTATCTGAAAATAATTTAAACATGGATGATAATTCAAATAATCAAGATGATGATAATAATAATAATAATAATAATAATAATAATAATAATCAAGAACATGATCAATTAAGAACACTTAGGCACCATATAAACCCTATTAGAACTAGTGCCCCATCTTGTTTAGTTTTTCCTCCTGATGCATCTAATTTCAACTTCAAACCTCAAATTATTCAACTTTTACCAAATTTTCATGGCTTAGATTCTGAAAATCCATATTTGCATCTAAGAGAATTTGAGGAAGTTTGTAACACTTATAATGATCAAAATTGTAGCATGGATATAGTTCGATTAAAGTTTTTCCCTTTTTCTTTAAAAGATAAAGCTAAAACATGGCTACAAAATTTAAGATCAAGTTCAATAAGATCATGGGAAGAAATGCAACAACAATTTCTCAAAAAGTTTTTCCCTTCCCATAAAACAAACTCTTTTAAAAGACAAATTACAACTTTTTCTCAAAAACTAGGAGAAACGTTTTATCAATGTTGGGATAGATATAAAGAATTACTTAATACATGCTCACATCATGGTTTTGAAACATGGAGAATAGTTTCTCACTTTTATGAAGGTCAAATACCTAAAGATAGGCAAATGATAGAATTCATGTGTAATGGAACTTTTGAAGATAAAAACCCAAATGAAGCTATGGAATATTTTGATTCATTAGCAGAAAATGCTCAAAATTGGGATAATATAGACACAATAGAACCACCAACAACTAAAAACAATAATTCAACAAATGGGGGTGGTATCTATAATCTTAAAGATGATATAGATATTCAAGCTAAACTTGCATCTTTAGCAAGAAAAATTGAGTCATTAGAAATGAAAAAGAGTGGTCAATTAAAAAGTATTCAAGAAATTGTTTGTCATATATGTGATACACAAGATCATGCTACAAAATATTGTCCAACATTACCTTTATTTAAAGAATGTCTCCATGAACAAGCAAATTATGTTAACAATTATAAAAAACCAATACCAGATCCTTTTTCACCATCATATAATCCTGGATGGAAAAATCATCCTAATTTTAGTTGGAGGAATGATAATAATGCACAACCGTCACAACAATATTTTCAAAATAACCAAAATCATCAAGGTTATATTCCTTATGTTACACCTCCAAGAAAAAACTTTGAAGATGTAATACATGCATTTATCCAAAAGCAAGAGTCTATCAATATTCAAAACAGTCAATCTATGAGTGATTTGAAAGAAACTCTTGCAAAATTTGCATCTGCACTTAATATTCATGAAAAAGGAAAATTTTCATCTCAACCTCAACCTAATCCTAAAAATCAAAATCAAGAATTAAAAAATGAAAAAATTGATCAAATAAAATCTGTTATTACCCTTAGAAGTGGTAAAATAGTTAATGATCCATATAGTAATGAAAACAAGGATCATTTAAAATCAAAGAGTAAGGATGATAATCCTGATACTTTTGAGAATGATGATACCTTAAATTTTAAGAATAATATGGTGAAGGATAAATCATCTGAAATAGTAAATAAGTCAAATAAACCTCCACCATTTCCTCATGCATTAACAAATCATAAAAAACAAAAAAGTGATTCTGATATCTATGAAGTTTTTAAACAAGTGAAGATAAATATTCCATTATTAGATGCTATTAAACAAGTACCTTCTTATGCAAAATTTTTAAAAGACTTATGTACTGTAAAGAGAAAATTGCATGTGAAGAAAAAAGCATTCTTGGCTGAACAAGTAAGTTCTATTCTTCAAAATAATTCTAGTTTAAAATATAAAGATCCTGGTTGTCCAATAATTTCATGTATTATTGGAGAAAATAAAATTAAAAAAGCTTTGTTGGATTTGGGAGCAAGTGCGAATTTACTTCCTTATTCAGTTTATGAAAAACTTAATTTAGGAGAATTAAAACCCACTTCTGTTACTCTCTTACTGGCGGATAGGTCAATCAAAATACCTAGAGGTATTGTAGAAGATGTGTTGGTTCAAGTTGATAAATTCATATATCCTGTAGATTTTATTGTTTTGGATACACAACCAATAGAAGTACATAATGAAATTCCAGTAATATTGGGACGACCATTTCTAGCAACTTCAAATGCTTTAATTAATTGTCGAAATGGAATAATGAAATTGTCTTTTGGAAATATGACTCTAGAACTTAATGTGTTCAATTTATGTTAACAACCAAGTATTAATGAAAATGAATATGATAATGAAATTGAACCAATTGTGGAAGAAAATATAAAAGAAGAAAACTTAAATCAACAATCTGAAGTTTTTTCGATAGAAAGGTTTGAGTCTAAAAATAATTTTAAAGAAGATGATAATACAAAACTTGAATTAAAAGTTTTACCATTAGAATTGAAATCTGTATTTCTTGGTGAAAATAAAACTGTTTCCTGTTGTAATTTCTTCCACTCTTTTGCCAAATCAAGAAGAAGATTTGATAAAATTACTTAAAAAATATAAAAATGCAATTGGATGGACTTTGAAATATATAAAAGGTATGAATCCTTTAATTTGTACACATAAAATTCACTTGGAAGAAAATGCTAAAACATATCAACAACCACAAAGAAGGTTAAATCCACATATGAAGGAAGTTGTTAAGAATGAAGTATTAAAACTATTAGACGCTGGAATTATCTATCCAATTTCAGATAGTAAATGGGTAAGTCCAACACAAGTAGTACCTAAAAAGTCAGGCATCACTGTTATAAAAAATGAAAAGGGAGAGTTATTACAAGCTAGGATGCCATCTAGTTGGCGTATGTGTATTGATTATAGAAAATTAAATGATGCAACTAGAAAAGATCATTTCCCACTACCATTTTTAGATCAAATTCTAGAAAAAGTAGCAGGAAATTCTTATTACTGTTTTCTTGATGGGTATTCGGTGTATTATCAAATACCTATATCATTAGAAGATCAAGAAAAAACTACTTTTACTTGTCCTTTCGGAACTTTTGCATTTAAAAGAATGCCATTTGGTTTATGTAATGCTCCGGCTACTTTTCAAAGATGCATGTTAAGTATTTTCAGTGATATGATTGAAGAATATGTAGAAGTTTTTATGGATGATATAACTGTTTTTGGAAACTCATTTGAAAATTGTCTTAAAAATCTAGAAGAAGTATTAAAAAGATGTGAAGAAAAAATTCTTGTTTTAAATTGGGAAAAATGTCATTATATGGTTAAATCTGGGATTGTTTTAGGACATGTGATATCTGAAAAAGGAATTTAAGTTGATAAAGCCAAAGTTGATGTTATTGCTAATTTAACATCACCAAAAACGGTCAAAGAAGTTCGATCATTCTTGGGTCATGCAGGATTTTATAGAAGGTTTATAAAAAATTTCAGCATAATATCTAAACCAATTTCAAATCTTTTAACAAAAGATACACAATTTGAATGGACTCAGAAATGTGAAAATGCTTTTAAAAAAATTATTAATCTTTTAGTTACATCACCTATTTTACAACCTCCAGATTGGTCTTTACCATTTGAATTAATGTGTGATGCAAGTGATTATGTTATAGGAGCTGTGTTAGGACAAAGAAAAGAAGGAAAACCTTATGCAATCTATTATGCTAGTAGAACCTTAAATAGTGCCCAAATAAATTATTCAACTACTGAAAAAGAATTACTTTCAGTAGTATTTGCATTAGATAAGTTTCGATCTTATTTAATTGGTTCTACTACTATTGTTTACACCGATCATTCTGCCATAAAATATTTATCAAATAAACAAGATGCTAAGCCAAGATTAATACGGTGGATTTTATTGTTACAAGAATTTGATATTATAATTAAAGATAAAAAAGGAAAAGAAAATGTTGTAGCCGATCATTTATCTAGAATAATGACTGAATCATCTCATTATGAAATACCAATAAATGAAAATTTTCCAGATGATCAGTTGTTTTATGCTACTATTATGCCCTGGTTTGCTAACATTGTGAATTTTCTTGTGACAAATAAAATGCCTTCTCATTGGAATTCATAGGATAAGAATAAATTCTTGATAGAAGTTAAAAAATTTTATTGGGATGATCCTTACTTATTTAAGTATTGTCCTGACCAAATTTTTCGACGATGCATACCCGACAATGAAGTAAGTAATGTTATTAAATTTTGTCATTCTGAAGCATGTGGATGTCATTTTTCATCCAATAAAACAGCTACAAAAATCTTATAATGTGGATTTTATTGGCCGTCTTTATTCAAAGATACGCATTTATTTTGCAAATCTTGTGAAAACTGTCAGAAGATGGGATCAATTTCAAAACGAAACATGATGCCTTTAAATCCAATCATAATTATTGAAATATTTGATAGTTGGGGGATAGATTTTATGGGTCCATTTCCATTATCTTTGGATATAAGTACATTTTAGTCGCTGTTGATTATGTTTCAAAATGGATTGAAGCAATTGCATGTAGAACTAATGATCATAAAGTTGTTATAAAATTTTTAAAAGAAAATATTTATAGCCGATTTGGAATACCTAGAGCAATATTAGTGATGGGAGAAGTCATTTTATAAATAAATCATTTTCCTCTTTGTTAAGAAAATATGGCATTACACATAAAGTTTCTACCCCATATCATCCTCAAAGTAATGGTCAAGTTGAACTTGCAAATAGAGAAATAAAACAAATTTTAGAAAAAACAGTTAATCCAAATCGAAAAGATTGGTCTTTAAGATTAACTGATGCATTATGGGCATATAGAACTGCATTTAAAACATCATTAGGGATGTCACCATATAGGTTAGTTTTTGGTAAGCATTGTCATTTACCGGTTGAACTTGAACATAAAGCTTATTGGGCAATTAAAGTATTTAATATTAATTTAGATGATGCATCTAAATTAAGAAAATTGCAAATAAATGAACTTGAAGAATTAAGAAATGATGCATATGAAAATTCAAAGATTTATAAAGATTAAACTAAAGACTTTCATAATAAAAATATTATGAGAAAGTCATTTGAAATTGGACAAAAAGTTTTGCTTTATAATTCTCGTTTGCATTTATTTTCAGGTAAACTAAGATCGAGGTAGTCAGGACCATTTATAGTCAAATTTGTTTATCCTCATGGTGCTGTTGATATTGAAAATCCTAAAAATAATGACGTGTTTAAAGTTAATGGGCAAAGACTTAAGCCTTTTATAGAAAATAAAATTCTTAATAATGAGTTTATGCCTTTATATGATCCACAATAGTTGTTTGATATTTTCATTTTGTTTTGCAGATTCTAGTTCATTTCCCGGTTAAGTGGCGGATAACGGTACTCCGTGACTGTTTAAGTCGGTTTCTTCAGTTTTCCCAAAATAATTGAAATATATATAATAATAATAATATGGATGCGTGTATTATGAATCTTCGTAAATATTTTGCTTGTTTGCCTGATAATGCGTTGAAAAAAATTTATAAAGCTAGATGTGAGCGGCTAAGGTTGATGATGTCATATGGCATACCGAATGATGTCCGTTTGATAATTGAAGCAAAAGTCCGATTGGTTGGGGAAGCAAGTGAATTAATAATAAGACATATGCCAGGATTTGGTAAAAGCACATATGCCAAAAAGCGAAAAGCTAAACGTATAGGTGGATGTCATAAATGTGCAAGGTGGACTTGTAAGGAAAAATGCAAAAATGTTGGAATGACATCAATGAATAGAGAAGATAAAATCAAAAATATTTGTGTATTTTGTGGATCTAGTGCAGGAAAAGATTTAATTTATGAAGAAGTAGCAGAAAATCTTGGAATAACACTTGCTAAAAAAAAGATTCATTTGGTATATGGTGGTGGTGAAGTTGGCCTCATGGGAAAAGTTGCAAAAGCTGCGCATGCAGGTGGAAGTGAAGTTTTAGGCATTATTCCGATTACCTTAGCCAATCTTACAGGACCAACAATAGGAGAAGAAATGAAAGTGGACAACATGTATGAACGAATCACTCAAATGATTGAACATTCAGATGCTTTCATTGCTTTGCCAGGAGGTTTCGGTACTTTGGAAGAAATATTTCATACTGTTTGTTGGGCACAATTAAATATCCACAATAAGCCAATTGGTTTGTTAAATGTTAACAATTATTATGATAAACTGTTATCGTTTCTTGATGATGTTGTGGAACAGGGATTTATTTCATTAGCTTCGCGAAGGATGTTAGTTTCTGCTACATGTGAAGGTGAACTTATTGATTTACTGCAAGGATATAGTCATGAACCAGATCCATCCTTATCTCAACTTAATTGGCCAACATCCAAGAGTAAGAAAAGAAAATTCATGTGATGCTAAACTTGTGATTTAACGGTATGTTTTAATGTTTTTCTTTAAGGTATGAATAATTTCTTCTTCTTCTCCTCTTAGTTTTTTTTTATATAAAAAATTAAAATATATACTTATATATAGTAATAATAATAATAATTTTTAGTTCAATGTCGAGTAAGGTGTCAGTAAAATGCACCTCAGACACATTAGTTAATAATTATTGAAAAATCACAATACACTAGATTTTAATATTCATTATATTCAAAATACAGACTAAAAGAAAAATTAGTTTTTCATATGTACCAATTTATATATATATTTTGATCAATTAATATAAAATATATAATAGATGTGTTCATATATATATATATATATATATATATATATATAATTGTATGTGTTTTCAAATATAATAATTTCTAAAATTTTTATGAGAATATAGTTAAAAGATATGGTTTGTATGGATGTTAACATGTATAATTGAAAGAATTTTTTTGTAAAAGTATAATATATACTCACACATCTTTTGTGAGTGAGTGGTGAGAAATGAGAAAACAATTAATTGATTATTAAAAAATGGTTAATTACAAGAATATAACTCCCCTAAAAAAAATATTTATTGAAAAAAGAAAAAAAAAGAAGTAAATATATAACGGATTGCAAAATACTTTATTCATTGTAATTTTTTAGATTTGATTGATGTACTATCAATGTGTTCTAAAACATCAATATTGTGTTAAAAAAAAAACAAACAAACAAACAAAAAGATTTGTTTATGCTAGATAAGTTTCAAAGGTAGTCGGATGTATACGTTAGATAAATGTTTATATATATACATATATATATATATTTATGGTAGAATGTTTGGATAAAAAATTTTATGTTATTGTAAAATTTTGCAGTCACGTTATTTAAAAAAACAATTAAAAAAAAAGAAAAAAAAAGGAGGATTTTTATTCTTTGTAAATTTTCCTATTTTGTTTTCAATATTAGTTTAATTAATTGTCTGCTTTAATACATAGCATTTTTCAATGAGAGTTAATATTCATTCCAACTCCATGAGTGAAAACTATATATTCCTTAAACATTTTGACCTGAAAGAATATATGGAGTTGAGGCTTTTACAATAATATTCTTGATATTATACATTTTATGATGGGTGGTGTGAATTATCTTTTTGACTATATTATTATAAAAACTTTAGAAATTTAAAAAAAAATTATATATATATATACTATATATTGTTACTTTATATATTATGAGAAAATAATAATAATAATAAAAACACATCTAATTATATATTATTATATTAAACGAAAATATATATATATATATATAAATCGGTATATGATTTTGTTTTTAATGAATATGTTTGTATTTGAATATATAAAAGGAATAAAGAATCTAGGTTGTGATTTTCCGATAAATTTTATTACTAAGGGACTAGTAATAAGATAGTGTGGGGGTGTGATGAAACTTAAAATTAATAATTTATTATATGTTAAAACCTGTATTTTAAAATTTAAGTTTCATTAAAATTATAAAATTATGTTATTTTAGTATTGTTTGTTTATATTTAATTGTCTTACTAAATATGTTTTATTTTCAAGTTTTCTACGTGTTGGTAAAATAATGATAACTCAAGCTAGAAAATTCAAATGGAGATGACTCAAATATGTTTGGAATCCTTGAGAAATTATCTACAACTTTGCAGAAGACATGATTGCCTAAAAAGTTACTTAAGATTATCAAATTGTGCAAATATCAAAAGGAGGACAAATTTACTTTTACTATGACCAGCATATAGTAAAAAAATCATAACTATTTCAATATTTAACCAAATGAGGTGAACCAAGTGACCAAATTCATCTACAGACAATTCCCCACATGTTTTCCGTTTTGAGCAGAGTCAAATTCGGTGATTAAAGTCGTGGAACAAAGCATTGAAAGAAGAGACATGGAATTGAACTTGGAGGAGACAAAGAATACTATTGCAACTATATGGCATTAATAAAAATTTTGACCCTTTCTCTCATTTGGCCTATAAATAGAGACCTTGTGCTAGCTTGAGAATCATTCTATCTCATTGTAAAATATAGTGTGAGTGTGTATCAAAGTTCTAAGTTCCAATATATTTTCTTTCATGTTCTCAACTATGAGTGATATTTTAGTGTTGATCAAAAGTAAGCTTATGGCAAGCTAAATCTATTATGTCAAGGTGAAGATGATGCATTCTTGGTGAAGTAAGATTGTTTATATTTTGTATATTCTTTCTTTATTTCTTTTCATTTAGCTAACTTATTTTTATTGTAGGTATAAAAATGAATTATTTGTTGTTATCAATTTACATCAAATGCTTGATACCATTAAAGTGGTTATCTTGATTTGTTGTTTAATTTTGATACAATAAATATTTCATCACTTATTATTATATATATATATAGATAGATATATATATATATATATTTATATAATAATATCATAATATTTCATTTAGACGATAGCGTGGCTCTGCCGGTTGTTCTAAATGAAATATTATGATTTAATACTAACATCTAACAATCTAACATTTACTTTATCGCAACTAACTTTTATTTTTCGCATCTAACTTTTACTTTCTCGCAACTAACTTTTACTTTATCGCAACTAACATTTACTTTATCGCAACTAACTTTTACTTTACCCTAACTAACTTATCAAATCAATATATTTCATTTAGGCAATAGCGTGGCTCTGCCGGTTATTTTAAATGAAATATAATGATTTAATTTAACATTTACTTTATGCAATTATTTATTTATATAGTCATAATTATAATCATAGGTACCATATATAAAATATCGGTTAATTCGGTAATTTCTATAGTGTGAACTATATTATATTATGTGTGTGTTTAATTTTTTGGAACCATTATTTATGGTGGTTTCTTTTGTTTTACTTTTAGTTAAACAATATTACATAAACCAAGAATAAATCCTCAAGCCTTGACAAAATTTATAATTTGTAAACTTCATTCTTGCATTTGGTAATCTATAAATTAATAAATTTAAACTCAAAATAACCTCTCTGTGGATCGATCTAGTACTTACGAAATAAATTACTTGCAGACAACCTAAACTTGGGTGAATTATTATTTAAGTAGTAGCACCCTGGAGTCTAAATTATTTAACGAGTAGAACCTTATTTTATCAAGAAAGCTGATTTTAGATAAACGAATGATTTTTGTGGGCCTGAAAGTTATTGTTTTTGAAAACAATTTTTGTAAACTTTTATTTGATATTTAATTGGGTCTTATTAGGCCTAATTTACCTAGGATTAATGGGCCTAACTATTTTCAAATCTAGAGTCCTAGAAACTCTAAAATCTAGACTCCTTTATCAACTAAAACACTAAATTATAAAACCAAAACCCTAGGCTCCTAAAGATCAAAAATTACACACACCACACACACAAATTTTTGAAATTTCGAGAGAAAAATTCAAGGTTGTTTGTCGTTCGTTCGTTCTTTTTCGCAACACATGCCGATGATTGAATATTCGAGTGTTTTAAACGAAAAGTCATGCTTCTAAACTTTCTTTTTGCACCATTCAAATCATATTATACATTATTTATGTTTTAAAGCATGATAAATGTTTAGATCATATTATTTAATGTTTGTATGATTATTTTTCAAAGTTTTGATGTTTCTATACAAATATGAATCATGTTATGATTCCTAAGCACACGTTGCTAATATGAGACGTTTATGAGTCGTAAAAATAGTCGTTCCATGGATGAACGTAGGCTAGAACCGTGCATTGCTAAGGGACATGAATGCTAGGGTTTTTAAGGGATTGTTGTCCATGATGGCTTGGATATGGATTCGGCTAAGAGGGCAGCACGTCTGGGCTCGGCCAAGTTGTGGGCTAGGGTTCGGGTAGGCTACGTTTAAGGGCCAGGAATAGTTCTAAGTCGGCTGGAGGGGTGGCTCCATGGTTGGTGGCCAGACGCGAGCCCTAAGAGCGTGATAGTACGTGCGCACCTCGTGTTTGAAGCAGGGATAAGGGCGCATGGTGTAGGTTTGAACTTGAGGGTTCTTAGCGGTCTGGAAGGGGTGGCTAAGGGTGAGGGTACAAGTGGCTAAGCGCCGGTGGTCCGAGGGAGAAAAGCCACAAGCTTCGCGTGATGATGATGGTTTGCGCATGGCTGGTCCTGGCTGGCTGCGGCGGTCTAGGCGTGGTTCAGAGGGGTCCACAGGAGTAGGCTAGGGTCTAGTCAAGGTCTAGCCCGAAGTGGCTCGAGGATTTGGCTAGGCTCAATGGGTTATAAGTTGTGAAGAGCTCGACTATGGCGTAACATGAATAGTAGCTCGAACTGTGGTTCACAGGGTGAGGTTCGTGGGTCACATGAGTAGTTTAGGTATGAAAAGCCTATGTTTAAAATTTGGGATTAAACTATTAATTTTTGAAATTATTCGGGTTTAAAACGCTTCACGGTTTAGTCATTAAGTAAATAAATCGAAAGGCTCGGGTTTACGTTTAATAAAAATATTAGAAGTCAAATTTAAGCTTATATTATTCTATGGGATAAGTTCGAGTCAAGAAAAGTAAGAAAAAGTTAAAATTTGGAAATTCGAGGTCCAAAAGTAAAATGGTCATTTTACGTTCGGATAGTCGAATGGTCTGGCAGTGTCTCGAAGAATCATAATATATGCTAAAGGATATTTTAAAAATGTTTATGATGAAAATATGATATTTTTATGATATATGCAAAGACAATATGTTTTTTTCTGGAAAAATGTTATTTTACGATTTTTGAAGGACACGATATTTTATAATAAAATGAAAGGAAAAATATTTTCAGAAATGTGAATTGACTGTGACAAAAAAATATATATATGATTGGGGATATCATGAGGGAAAAGACATCAGAGGGAGCCCGAAGATCGTATTTCTATATTTGGCCACGGCCCAGTGATGAGAGTTGCTAACGCCCAACCCCTATTTACTTGGTGTAGTTAAGACTGATCAGTCGATCGCATGATGATATGATTACAACTAGTCACTTTCAAATATCAAACGTCACCAAAAAATGATATACGATAATGAAAAGATTTACGATTTAATGATTTATGATATGATATATGATTACGAGCTTTTACGCCGGCTTATTTCACAAAAGATTTATTTTAAAGCTGCATGTACCTTTATAGGTATTATTTGTTAAGTATGGTTAGAATGTGCTGAATCATTAGACTCACTAGGTTTGGATGGTCGCAGGCGATGATGATTTTTAGAGAAGCGCTGACGCTTGAGTAGATCGGGTCCAACAGTACACTCCCGATGAACTTTTATTTTCCGTATAGCTTAGTATTTTAAGTTTTAAAGTAAAGATTTTGAGGATTATTTATTTAAGATTTTATACTATATTTTAAAGTTGAGTTTGGATTATATTACAACTGACGATTTATGGATTTTTATGCATCTAAGATTTTTAAATGTTGATTTATTTTTAAATGAGGGATTCGAATTTCATGATTTACGATTGTAAAAAATAAATATCCCTAGTATTTTAAAGTAAGGGACGTTTCAATTTATATACTCATATACTAAGAATGCTTGAGTTATTCAATTCATGTCTCTTTCAAGGTTATTTTGTATAATTATTTTGGTTATTATACTCAACAGTCTTGTATTTATCGGAGAATATCCGCCTCGCATTTTTCTTTATTTCTAAGAATGCTTGTACTTATAATCTATCAGTTACTTTTTATTGCTTGCCATATTAATAAATTTAGATATTAACTAATAAAATGCATTGTTATTTTTATAGTACCACCATGTCAAACTTGGCAAAGCTCGAATTTGTTGCGCTCGACATTACAGGAAAAAATTATATGCGTCGACTTCTTGATGAATGTTTAAAATGTGAATATCTCATTGAAAAAGATCTTATGGCTCTGTGGAAAAGATTAAAAGAAAGATTTGAATATATAAGGGAAGTTATATTTCCGACCGCCCATAATGAATGGAATATGTTAAGATTCCAAGATTTTAAGAAAGTCAGTGATTACAATTTGACGATGTATCGAATAATCTCGCAATTAAAATTTTGCGGACATGAGGTTATGGAATCGGAAATGTTTGAAAAAATATTTTTCACGTTTCACGCATCAAATATAACTCTACAGCAACAATATAGAGTGCGTGGATTTGCGAGATATTCTGAACTTATCGCTTGTCTTCTTGTGGCAAAAAAGAACAACGAGATGCTAATGAGAAATCAACAGTCCCAACCTACTGGATCAACAGAAATTCCAGAAATAAATGCTGTAAGTAAAAATGAATTTAAACCTGAAAACCAAAATCAAATTCAGAGACAAGGTTTTGGTCGAGGTCGAGGTCGTGGTCGTGGTCGTGGTCGTGGACATGGAAGTGGTCGTGGTCGTGGTCGTGGCCGTGGTTTTGAAACCAATCGATATAGTTACTTCTATAACTCATCTCAAAAGGGCGTCACGAACCACACACTGAAAAGGCATCATGAGAACACGAGTGTTAATGAAAATCACTCAAAACGATTTGAAAGTTCTTGTTTTAGATGTTGCACTCCAGGACATTGGTCTCGTATCTGTCGAGCCCCCGAGCACCTTTGTAAGCTCTATAAAGAATCGATAAATGAGAAAGGAAAAGAGACCAACTTCACTGAACACAGTGGCCTTTTGAGTGATTCAACTCATTTTGATGATGCAGATTTTCTGAATGATTTCTCTGGAAATGATCAATATGCTGGTGGAATAGAAATGAAAAATATTGATGCTGCAGATTTTCTCAACGATTTCTCTGAAAATGAACAATATATTGGTGGAATATAAATGTAACATAATTATTTTTCATGTACTCATATGCTAATGTTTTATTGTATGATTTTAATATGCATTATGTTTTTTAATAAATTACAAATGTATGGTCAGTAATTTTTTTCATTGCATATTTTTTTTGATTTCAAATATGGAAACTGCTATGAACAAAGCTAAACAAGGAACTAATCCCATGGAAGTTTGCATACCTGATAGTGATACAACACACACTATTCTCCGAGATAAAAGATATTTCTTAGAACTAAAACCAACAAAAACAATGGTGAATACAATATCAGGTCCTGTAGACTTGATTAAAGATTGTGGTAAAGCACATTTTTTGTTACCTAATTGTACAAAATTTCTGATAAATGATGCTCTATATTCACCACAATCGAAAAAATTTGTTAAGTTTTAATGACATATATTCCCATGGGTATGATACTCAGACAATAAATGAAGGAAATGAGAAATATATGTGTCTTACTACATATAAATCAAGAAAGAAATATGTAGTTGAAAAACTACCAATGCTCCATTCTGGATTGTATTATACACATATAAGTCCAACTGAATCAAACATGGTAGTTGATATTCTTCAATACTGATTAATTAGCATGATCGATTAGGACATCCTGGTTCAAAAATGACGCGAAGAATCATAGAAAATACACATGGTCATCCGTTGAAAAACCTGAAGATCTTTCAAAATAATAAGTTTCAATGCAAAGCATGTTCTCTTGGAAAATTTACTATAAGACCATCATCAGCTAAAATCCAAACTGAATCACCCATGTTTCTTGAAATTATTCAGGGTGATATTTGTGGGCCAATTTATCCACCATGTGGACCATTTAGATATTTTATGGTAGTGATCGATGCCTCCAGCAGATGGTCACATGTATGTTTATTATCAACTCGGAATGTGGCATTTACAAGATTACTTGCTCAAATAATAAAATTGCGGAATCAATTTCCTGATCATACAATCAAGAAAATTAGACTTGATAATGCTGGTGAATTACTTCCCAAACTTTCAATGATTATTGTATGTCAATGGAAATTATTTTTGAGCATCATGTTGCTCATGTACATACAAAAAATGGATTAGCTGAATCATTGATTAAACGTCTACAACTGAGTGCTAGACTAATAATTATGAAAACAAAACTCCTTGTTTCTATATGGGGACATGCAATTTTACATGCTGCTGCAATAATTCGCATCAGACCAAGTGCATATCATAAATACTCCCCATTACAGCTTGCATTAGGTAGAGAACCAAACATTTCTCATCTGAGAATTTTGGATGTATGGTATATGTGCCTATTGCACCACCTCAACGAACAAAATAGGACATCAAAGAAAGATTGGAATTTATTTTGGTTATGATAGACAATCAATAATTTGATATCTTGAACCTCAGACAGGTGACGTGTTTACAACACGTTTTGCTAATTGTCATTTTAATGAGAAAATCTTCCCAATGTTAGGGGGAAAAAAGAAACTTATCGAAAAGAAAATTACATGGTATACATCATCATTGTTACATCTAGATCCAAGAACTAAACAATGTGAAAAAGATGTACAACAAATTGTGCACTTGAAAATAATAGCAAATCAAATACCAGATGCATTTGCAGACACAAAAAGGGTAACTAAATCATATATATATGTTGTAAATGTCCCTGATCGAATTGAAATTCTAAAGAAACAAATTGACTACACTCATGATGTCATTAGACGCCTGAAGCGTGGAATGTCAATCGGTTCTAAGGAAAAAAATCCTTGAAAAAGAAAAAGTATAGAGAAACACGATGATCATAAAATAGAGAATGATAATCTTGCAAAAATACATGATGATGAAAATGTTCCATCAGAACCACAAATTGATGAGAATCGTGAAATCTCTATCAATTATATTAATACTGAAAAAATATGAAACCGAAAAGATATAAAAGAAATTGATGAGATATTTTCATACAATGTTGCATTTGACATTATAAATGACAATGAAGATCATGAACCAAAATCTTATGGTGAATGTGAAAATCGACAGGACTGAATAAAATGGGAAGAAGTCATCCAGGTAGAATTGGATTCGCTAAATAAACGTAACGTTTTTGGACCTATAGTCCTTACACCTGAAGGTATAAAACATGTTGGGTACAAATGGGTTTTTATTCGAAAGCGAAATGAAAAAAATTAAATAGTAAGATATAAAGATCGACTTGTTGCACAAGGTTTTTCTCAAAGGCCTGGAATTGATTATGAAGAAATGTATTCTTCTGTTATTGATGCAATTACGTATCGGTATTTGATTAGTTTGGCGGTATGTGAAAATTTAAAAATGTGTCTTATGGATGTTGTCACAGCTTACTTATATGAATCACTCGATATATATGAAAATCCATGAAGGATTTAAGATGCCTGAAGCACAAACCCAGAGAATGTTATTCTATGAAATTGCAAAGATCCTTATATGGGTTAAAGCAATCCGGACGAATGTAGTATAATCGGCTAAGTGAACACTTAATGAAAAAGAGATATGTAAATAAAGAATTATTGAATGTTGAAAAATAAGAGTTGAAATATTTGAATGTTGAAAATAATAGTTGTAAATATTGAAAATTAGTGTGTGATGATGTATGTAATGATATATTTATTTTTGGATTATTTTCAAATAAATTCTATAAATATGTCTCTCAATTTGTGAAGAAAATCACAATTGAATAGAGAGAAAATTTTATAAAATGTAATCTGATATATTTTATGATTTTGAGATTTTTATTCTTTTATCGTAAATTTTACTTTTAACAATTCTTGATTCGTTGGATTTTTTTTCGGTAATTGTTAAAAATTAAATGAATCAGGCACAATAATGTCCAAACCCCATGATGAAACCAAATCACGACAAATTCACACGAAAAACAAATTAACAATAAAATCTAATAAGCAAGATAAACAGTGATCTCCAGCACCGTCTCCATCCCATCGGTCTCGTGCTGCGTATTCACCGGCAGAACAGTCTTCACCTTCGCAAATCCCTTGGCATCCACGTACTTCCCTGTTCCGCCCATGATCGCGAGATGTGATTCCGCCACAGCTGCACGATGAACGCCGAAAAAGCTCAAAGTGTCGGCATAGCTTCCACTGGCGAACATCACGTTGAAAGCCATCGTGAAGCTACTGCCATCTTGGGAACTGGATAGGTAGAATCCCTGCGCTTTTCCCACCAGCCCGGATCCCAGTTCGTGCCCTTCTGTTAGTTCGTCGTTGAAGACTGTCATCGTGCCGAACATGAGTTGTTGGAGGGTGGTTCCTGAGGGGAACTGGGCGCTGTTGAGGACGGGGAATCCGGGCATGCCGCCGATGAAGCTGTTCCCGTTGTTCTGCTGTGGGATAGTAATGAAGAGATATGTAAGAGGATATTGATTGTAACTGTTTGTTAAAATGCGTGTGACTGTGTGATTTTGGAATGTAATCTTACGTTGCTCAAGATGTTCGATGAAAATCCGCTAAGACCAGTCAGAAACGGGACGTTGTTGTTGCTGACTATCCCGGCATTGTTGTTATTGGTTGGGATGCCGTTGCTAACCGGGAGGACTGCACCGTTCGGTTTGGCGAAGGGAACCTGCCCACCGACGGCTGGATTTGCCACAATGCCGGTCACCGCTAAGGCTGAGGGATGAGTACCGCCCAAAATGTCATGCATATAGAATGTAAACGCATGATCGTCCGAGTTTATTGGTACAGCGGCTGGGCTGGCAGAAACTGCAGCACCACCGGGAATTGAGGTTCCAGTGGTGGCACCAACTGGTGTTGAAACTTCAGCGCCACCGGGAATCGAGGTTCCAGCTGGCACGGAACTTCCAGTGGTGGCGCCAACTGGCACAGAGGTCCCAGTGGTGGTGGCACCAACTGGTGTTGAAACTTCAGCGCCACCGGGAATTGAGGTGCCTGCTGGCACGGAACTTCCAGTGGTGGCGCCAACTGGTACAGAGGTCCCAGTGATGGTGGTGCTAGGAGACACACTGGAACCTACAACAGGAGCGGCCACGTCTCCTTCATCGAGGAGTCGAGCCGAGGTGGCACAAGATATTGATAGTGCCAAAATGAATAGGGAAATCATGGGCTTGAGATCAAATGCCATATGATTGCTATTGATGCTATCAGAATTTTGATGAATTTGTGTTGAAAATGTATTCTTGGGCTTGGGTTATATATTAGTCGAACTTAGTGGAGAAAATAGATAGCAAATGGCATTGGTGTTGAGTTGATGAAATGGATTAGGTGCACTGCTTTCGAGTATGGTTTGGTTGTGTGTTGGTGTGAAGGTAATTACACAACTAATGCAATTAATTTGAATAAAGTACTATTTCATTCTTATATATTATTAGCTTAGAAATATGATCTTTTAATCCAGCGCCATCATATATGAAGTCTCGCAAGTCACAAGAAGATCCGCAGATTCTTAGGATTCTAAATGGCGAGGGAAGATAATCCACAGATTCTTAATAATGTCATTTACAATAAATATTGATGAGCGGTGGAGACAGACAAGGATAGTAATAATTAAGAAATCATATGAATTATTATTATGTGATTAAATAGTGTCAACTCATGTGAATCTTAGATGGGAATCAATGTGTCTCCTCGAAATCTCTATCATGCAATGACAAGTGAACTTCACGTCTCGGCGACCATCGAGAGTAACTCATCCCCTTGGCCACAGGCACCTCATCCTAAAAATAGGGGCAGCTGAGGTCGATGCAGACGAGCCGTTGCTGACTCCGGGCATCCATAGCTGGGTTCAGGCTGCCACAAAGATTCGAATGTAGTGCTCGATTTCTGTTTTCTAAGGAAATACATCGGGGCTTCTCAATTCCGATATTCTATCACATTTTTGTTATATGCGATAGTCTGATCATCCATTATTCGGTGTAATAAAGAAATATAGTTGAAAAATGCAACTGCAACACAAGTTGAAAGGGTGTTTTAACCAGCGGTCTCTTCGTCAATTCTATGTGAAGAATTCAGTAGTATCTGAGACCTGATAACCTGGTACCGCTCCAATCTTTCTCGATGAAAATCTTCCCGGTCAAGCATCGAAATGGAGTACTCTTCCAAAGTATTAAAATTCAACACAGATGATCTACAAAGAGGGCAGCTTGAATGGGTTTGAAACCAAGTGTCTATACAAGAAACATGGAAGAAATGAGAGCAATTCGGCAGATGTTTCACCCATTCATCTTCTTCGAATTCACCTAAACAAACTGCACATTCGCCTTCTGTTAGAATTGTTTTGTCTTTGGTTTTATTGATCTGATTAATGGGAAGTGAATGCATGATGCAGGAGTCAAGCCCTCGGCTCTGAAACTGGGAAGAGAACTCTTCAAGCTGTTCGTTTATACGTCTCCTTTGGGTCGAACTTCGTGTCATACTTATCACCCGAAATGCGCGGCAGTTTCGGTGTAAAATCTTGTAATAACTGAACAAAACGAAGATGCTGCAGATCATGCCAATTAAACCTATAATTTGAGGATCCCAGCGTGCAGGATCAAGGTCAGGAGATGATGTTGGGGGTGAAACCATGATTTGTAATACGATATTTAGCAGAAAATCGACGTGGTTTGCGAGAACCCGTTCAAATATTCAAACCCGCGTATGGGAGGAGAACTCGTTTGACCCTTCTTGATTATGTCTGGTTTCTTGGTTCTGCAGATAGTTACCATGCTTGAGTCAAAAAAACGATAAATGTGGCGATGAATACGAAAAGGGGAATCTTGCATAAGCTTTAAAAAAGGCAAAAATTTGTCATCATAGTTCCTGTTCATTTTCAGGATCATGTCAATACCTTCCTGTATGATTACCTTGCAAATTACAAAAATGCTCTTTTTATTTGGTAAAAAATATCATGAAAACTTATTTTAATAAAATAGACATTTCTTATGGTTCGGTTTAATGCGTGGGAGGATTCGAAATTTATGGAAAAAATTTGTGATGTGGATTATTTTATTGACGGCTGAAAAGTTTAACTGATTACAGGTTTTGGATTAAGGTATTTGGGTCGGGTGCATATATCAACTTTGATATTCCATGGATGGGCCCACTACCCCTAGCTCATTCCTAGCCCAAATAGAAAGACATGCCCATCAAGGGTCCATGTATTCTCCTATAAATATCAGGTTTGAGTGTTCAGTTGATGGATTCAATATATTATTTTTCAGCAGCACCTTTAGCTGCTCCTCCTTATATCTTCAGTCTCTGACTTGAGCGTCGGAGGGGCTACACCAGGACACCCTCCTGACCCCTTTCTAACGGTCTTATTCGTGATTTCAGGATCGGGACAATTTTGAAATCTGTGTCTGGACTAGTGACACTTACTGGAATCAGACCTTAAATTTCTCGTGAGTATCAAACTTGAATACATAAATAGTTTGCCAAACGATTATGAATGTAGACTGATGAGACATGATCGAACCACTTTCAATATTTATTTTTCATGTTGCATGCAATCCTTGTTATTTAAATTATTTTAATAATGGAGTACGTTTATTAAATTTGAGAATGTGTGAATGCATGTCAATATATATATATATATATTATTTGTTATTTACGAGACAACTTTTTGAGTCTTTAGATTTATTAGTATTGATTAGTGTAGGTCATGAGGACCGAGCCGATGGAGCTGATCGAGGGAATTTGCTTCCAGTGCGAGCACTTACTCGAGTCTTTCTGTTTCCACACAAGTTTATGATATTTTCATCGAGTTCAAAATTTGATAAACTAGTTGCTAAATTTTGATATGATGGTTTGACCAAACTTCTCTTGGGTAATCGGTATTCTTGTATCCAAAATGCAGCGGAAGTTTCAAAAAATTTTAATTTGACATTCAAATATTATCTCGGATGCTCGTATGATTTAAACAAAACAAACATTCATAAGATGTTTGTAAATATACTTTTGGTG
Source organism: Primulina tabacum (assembly GCF_025594145.1). Lineage (NCBI taxonomy): Eukaryota > Viridiplantae > Streptophyta > Magnoliopsida > Lamiales > Gesneriaceae > Primulina > Primulina tabacum. The sequence continues at coordinate 10,843,862 of NC_134553.1, forward strand.
AATAAATCACTTGGCATCAACTATTCCGATATTAGCGGATATAGCTTGTGTTGTATTTCCCTACCAACGTTCTTCAAAATCTCCTTCCTTCAATTCCCCTATCAATTCCACGACTAGATCGATTGTTCCTCTTCTAAACTGCACTAGAAATTTTAGAAGAAGTTTTTAACGTTGAGATCAATAAAATTTGACGGCTCAAACCCAAATTAATTTGAGTTCGCCGAAAATATGAGAGAATGGATGCTAAGTATTTTCCAAAAAACTTGTATGCTTTGGTGGCTAGGGTTTTTCAAAAGAATGAAAGGTTATGTCTAACCCAAAAAACTTTGTATGCTTTGGTGGCTAGTTTAATTAATTAATATATATATATATATATAAATTTAGGGCACATCAACTAAATTAAATGTTAATGGTCTCAGTTAATTAATTTGAATAGTCAACTAGTTTAATTAATATATATATATATATATATATAAATTTAGGGCACATCAATTAAATTAAATGTTAATGGTCTCACTTAATTAATTTGAATAGTCAATTAGTTTAATTAATTAATGTTTCAAAGTTCATTAAGAACTTTAATTAGTTTGTATATTGGACTTGTACTTCTACAAGCCTATTAAACATACTCCCATTATATTTAATTTAATCTTTAATAAATTCAACATTTGAATTTAATATTTTAAAATTTCAATTTTCAAAAATTCAACTCCTTGAATTTATTATCTCTAAATTTTAATTATTATAAATTCAACTCTTTGAATTTATTATCTCATAATTTTATATAAATTCAACTATTTAAATTTATTATCTCAACATGAACAAAAAAGTTCAGTACTTATGTGACCCTCAAAATTTCAGGGATACAACTAACTGTTGGTTCACAACTCTTTGTGATTCAGGACATTTTCTTTTATTTGTGCTTATTCTAATTTGCCACATTCTATATACCAACAATTGATCATGAGAATGTCAGAAATCATATTTTCGATTAAACCCATCGAATCATGGTAAGAGCGTCTAATAGCATCGCCCCATGATTTCCTAGTTATCACTGATAGTGCCTGCAGGAACCAGTTGTTATGATTAACGTACAGTACAGTACCTTTAAATCATATATCCGGATCGAATCTGCCATCATTAGTTCATCGAGGGTTGCATATTAGATTCGATAGTTATGTGATACATTCAATTTATATTGTGTCATCGCATACGCAATTAGAGAACTCTTTCCCTAATAAATATCTCACACTCTGGCCAGAGATTTCATGCACTATTATTTCGTTAGATCACATAGGATATCCACATCAGTAGGTGAGCGATGAATTCTCGACTACAATATACTAGCTCCTACACACTTAGCAATTGCATCCAACCTCGCCATCTTGTGACCCTCCTGGATTCGGTAAACGAGTCAAAGTACAATCCTAGTATGTAGAGCCTCGGTGTTGTCTCGGGTCGTAAAGACTAATGGTGTACAATCACAACCACGGACATTTCCTCTCGATGAATGATAACCACTTGAAATATCCGAGAGAGGGTTGTTCGGTATAATCATCATATGATTACTCATCTACATGTTTGGACATCTCTATGCCCTTACCAAGAAATATGGTACACAACATCATAGATGCTAGTCTCAAACTCAAGCGGTCTTTATCCTTGTTTTAGGCATCTTAATTGACTAGGAGCTAATTTAGATTATACAATTTTTACAAATAAGTTTCAATATTAAAGTACGATACATTTGAAATAAAGTATAATCAAGAACTTTATCTATGTTGATCACATGGGTATACAGATAAAGTAAAATGAAACCATGAAAAGTTAAATTATATTAAAATAAAGATTGTTTATTATACTTGGGTCAATAAATCCTCTATCCAACAGTTGACTTACAAGACATCTACTATAACAACTTCTAATGTTATTTGTGTGATGGGACTTTGTAATGGTTGAATATTTTGATGGGAAGTTTAAAATATTTGGAGTTAAAAACAAAATTTTTCTTAAAATTCAGTCTTATTTTGAGTTGCAAGTTCCGAATTTTTCTAGTGTTTTTTTCCTAGACTTGGGTTGTTACAATTGATATCAAAGAAAGATCGTGGAGGATAAGTGTCTAGTATTGGATTGCAAAAAAAACTCGAATGATAAGGCTCCAAGTCTGTAAGTTTACTGTTTACTATTTTTATAAATGTTTATTTTTTCAATTATTGATGTGTAAACATTATGTTTTCAAGCTAGTAACATGTTGGGTTGGGTTGGGTCGGGTTTACGTGTAAAGGTTATGGTCGGAGGACCTCTCAGCAGGAAAGCTAGGTTTAAATCGTTATGATTTTTATTTGCAAAAATGTGCTTGGAATTACATTCTTACATGCCTTTGTGTGTCTACATGTAAAACCTGCAAATTTCAAATCGGTGTAATATTTATGCACTCGAAATTTTGTACTAGATTATCAAAGATTGTATTTAATATTATCAAGATTATATAAAGTGGTGTGAGATAATTCAATCTTTGTGTACAATTATCCAATGAGTTCAAAATTTAAGATGATAATATGCCTATATTTTATTTTTGATATATATAAATAGGCCATGATCTAAGAACTTAAATTAAGAGATACTGAATAAATACAATTATGTATATATGTCATTCGAAAATTTGGGTGTATAATTTCGAAATTTGAGAAATAAAATACATGATAAAGATAATGATAAGAGATAATGATTATATACGTGTATGTTTGGATAAAGACAATGAGATAGATAAGAGATGATAATCTATCATAAATTCAAAATTTAATTCATAATTTTAAACGAAAATATAATGCACGATTTGGATAGCAGCCACCCTTTATAAATAGGATAAGCTCTCATTCAAAATTTACACGTCATATTACACTCAAATTTTCGAATTTCGCTCTCCATATTTAAAAAATCATCTTCTAAGTTCTGCTGCAGTCATCAAAATTTTGTCCAAATTCGAAAAATATCTTCATCGCTCATATCCTTGGAATCCAATCTCCACCGTTCAAAGTATGTATTCATATGTTTTGAATAACACATCCAAAATTCAGCCAAATCCAACGATTGTTTTTTGTATATAGCCTTTGCAAAAAACTGCTCAAATTCTAGGGTAGAACAATATACCTAGGGTTTTTCGTCCATAAACAGGTCAAAACGATTCCAAACTGATCTACACCGTTCATAATTTATTTGACGTAATTTTGAACGTACTGTAAAAGTTTAAGCCTGATCCAACGGTTCAACAAGGTGCAAAGGATTTTGCAAAATGACTGATTTTTTGGTCGATGTGCTGCTAAGTTTTTGAGGTGCTGTTTGCATGATTTTTATATGGTTTCGAATTATTCACGTTTTCTTCCAGATCTAAGATAAGTGTTCTTTTTTTTCAAGTATAATTTTGTTTATGAATTATTTCATTTTTCGAAAATACGGTCGAGTGCAATTCTTCTTCTACCATCTTCTTGATACGATTATCGTATGTTATGTTTTGGTACTGTGAGGATTAAACTAGATATGGATGAGTATCCCAATATGAGATATGTTTATGGCCCTTACACGGTGAGATTATAACCGTTATATGGCCTCGTCCCCTTATAGAAGTAAAAATTAAGGACTGATATCAGTAAACCATGGAAATATAGAGGAGCCTCAATGCCTTGGCCAAAATTATGCTTATGGTTATGATGATGACATGTTATAATAATAATGTTATGCATGATATGATTCAGGTCTTGTACAATTTACAAGATACGTAAGGGCATCCAATAGCACTTAGATATGGTACTTCTGGACCAAGAATAACTTCATCATCTTCACATGGACGTAATGGGTCTTTTTTCTATGTTTAATGATCTAACAACCATTGGAGTACTTAAAGGATTTGATTTATTCATATTAAAACGTTTAAGGATCTTTTCTGTATAATTTTACAGGTGAACAAATATTCCACATTCTTTTTGTTCAATTTGCAAACACAGACAATACTTTGTTTATCCAAGGTCCTTCATTTCAAATTCTTCCTTCAAGTACGACACAACTTCTTGAATTTCCTTATTTGTTCCAATGATGTTTAAATCATCAACATATACGACAATAATTACGCATCTGGATGTTGTTTTCTTAATGAAAACACAAAGGCAAACTGAATTGTTTACATATCCCTTTTTCATTAAGTGTTCACTTGAGCGTCGGAGGGGCTACACCAGGACACCCTCCTGGCCCCTTTCTAACGGTCTTATTCGTGATTTCAGGATCGGGACAATTTTGAAATCTGTGTCTGGACTAGTGACACTTACTGGAATCAGACCTTAAATTTCTCGTGAGTATCAAACTTGAATACATAAATAGTTTGCCAAACGATTATGAATGTAGACTGATGAGACATGATCGAGCCACTTTCAATATTTATTTTTCATGTTGCATGCAATCCTTGTTATTTAAATTATTTTAATAATGGAGTACGTTTATTAAATTTGAGAATGTGTGAATGCATGTCAATATATATATATATATATATATATATATATTATTTGTTATTTACGAGACAACTTTTTGAGTCTTTAGATTTATTAGTATTGATTAGTGTAGGTCATGAGGACCGAGCCGATGGAGCTGATCGAGGGAATTTGCTTCCAGTGCGAGCACTTACTCGAGTCTTTCTGTTTCCACACAAGTTTATGATATTTTCATCGAGTTCAAAATTTGATAAACTAGTTGCTAAATTTTGATATGATGGTTTGACCAAACTTCTCTTGGGTAATCGGTATTCTTGTATCCAAAATGCAGCGGAAGTTTCAAAAAATTTTAATTTGACATTCAAATATTATCTCGGATGCTCGTATGATTTAAACAAAACAAACATTCATAAGATGTTTGTAAATATACTTTTGGTGAATAAATCACTTGGCATCAACTATTCCGATATTAACGGATATAGCTTGTGTTGTATTTCCCTACCAATGTTCTTCAAAATCTCCTTCCTTCAATTCCCCTATCAATTCCACGACTAGATCGATTGTTCCTCTTCTAAACTGCACTAGAAATTTTAGAAGAAGTTTTTAACGTTGAGATCAATAAAATTTGACGGCTCAAACCCAAATTAATTTGAGTTCGCCGAAAATATGAGAGAATGGATGCTAAGTATTTTCTAAAAAACTTGTATGCTTTGGTGGCTAGGGTTTTTCAAAAGAATGAAAGGTTATGTCTAACCCAAAAAACTTGTATGCTTTGGTGGCTAGTTTAATTAATTAATATATATATATATATAAATTTAGGGCACATCAACTAAATTAAATGTTAATGGTCTCAGATAATTAATTTGAATAGTCAACTAGTTTAATTAATATATATATATATATATATATATAAATTTAGGGCACATCAATTAAATTAAATGTTAATGGTCTCACTTAATTAATTTGAATAGTCAACTAGTTTAATTAATTAATGTTTCAAAGTTCATTAAGAACTTTAATTAGTTTGTATATTGGACTTGTACTTCTACAACCCTATTAAACATACTCCCATTATATTTAATTTAATCTTTAATAAATTCAACATTTGAATTTAATATTTTAAAATTTCAATTTTTCAAAAATTCAACTCCTTGAATTTATTATCTCTAAATTTTAATTATTATAAATTCAACTCTTTGAATTTATTATCTCATAATTTTATATAAATTCAACTATTTAAATTTATTATCTCAACATGAACAAAAAAGTTCAGTACTTATGTGACCCTCAAAATTTCAGGGATACAACTAACTGTTGGTTCACAACTCTTTGTGATTCAGGACATTTTCTTTTATTTGTGCTTATTCTAATTTGCCACATTCTATATACCAACAATTGATCATGAGAATGTCAGAAATCATATTTTCGATTAAACCCATCGAATCATGGTAAGAGCGTCTAATAGCATCGCCCCATGATTTCCTAGTTATCACTGATAGTGCCTGCAGGAACCAGTTGTTATGATTAACGTACAGTACAGTACCTTTAAATCATATATCCGGATCGAATCTGCCATCATTAGTTCATCGAGGGTTGCATATTAGATTCGATAGTTATGTGATACATTCAATTTATATTGTGTCATCGCATACGCAATTAGAGAACTCTTTCCCTAATAAATATCTCACACTCTGGCCAGAGATTTCATGCACTATTATTTCGTTAGATCACATAGGATATCCACACCAGTAGGTGAGCGATGAATTCTCGACTACAATATACTAGCTCCTACACACTTAGCAATTGCATCCAACCTCGCCATCTTGTGACCCTTCTGGATTCGGTAAACGAGTCAAAGTACAATCCTAGTATGTAGAGCCTCGGTGTTGTCTCGGGTCGTAAAGACTAATGGTGTACAATCACAACCACGGACATTTCCTCTCGATGAATGATAACCACTTGAAATATCCGAGAGAGGGTTGTTCGGTATAATCATCATATGATTACTCATCTACATGTTTGGACATCTCTATGCCCTTATCAAGAAATATGGTACACAACATCATAGATTCTAGTCTCAAACTCAAGCGGTCTTTATCCTTGTTTTAGGCATCTTAATTGACTAGGAGCTAATTTAGATTATACAATGTTTACAAATAAGTTTCAATATTAAAGTACGATTCATTTGAATTAAAGTATAATCAAGAACTTTATCTATGTTGATCATATGGGTATACAGATAAAGTAAAATGAAACCATGAAAAGTTAAATTATATTAAAATAAAGATTGTTTATTATACTTGGGTCAATAAATCCTCTATCCAACAGTTGACTTACAAGACATCTACTATAACAACTTCTAATGTTATTTGTGTGATGGGACTTTGTAATGGTTGAATATTTTGATGGGAAGTTTAAAATATTTGGAGTTAAAAACAAAATTTTTCTTAAAATTCAGTCTTATTTTGAGTTGCAAGTTCCGAATTTTTCTAGTGTTTTTTTCCTAGACTTGGGTTGTTACAATTGATATCAAAGAAAGATCGTGGAGGATAAGCTCTCATTCAAAATTTACACGTCATATTACACTCAAATTTTCGAATTTCGCTCTCCATATTTAAAAAATCATCTTCTAAGTTCTGCTGCAGTCATCAAAATTTTGTCCAAATTCGAAAAATATCTTCATCGCTCATATCCTTGGAATCCAATCTCCACCGTTCAAAGTATGTATTCATATGTTTTGAATAACACATCCAAAATTCAGCCAAATCCAACGATTGTTTTTTGCATATAGCCTTTGCAAAAAACTGCTCAAATTCTAGGGTAGAACAATATACCTAGGGTTTTTCGTCCATAAACAGGTCAAAACGATTCCAAACTGATATACACCGTTCATAATTTATTTGACGTAATTTTGAACGTACTGTAAAAGTTTAAGCCTGATCCAACGGTTCAACAAGGTGCAAAGGATTTTGCAAAATGACTGATTTTCTGGTTGATGTGCTGCTAAGTTTTTGAGGTGCCGTTTGCATGATTTTTATATGGTTTCGAATTATTCACGTTTTCTTCCAGATCTAAGATAAGTGTTCTTTTTTTTCAAGTATAATTTTGTTTATGAATTATTTCATTTTTCGAAAATACGGTCGAGTGCAATTCTTCTTCTACCATCTTCTTGATACGATTATCGTATGTTATGTTTTGGTACTGTGAGGATTCAACTAGATATGGATGAGTATCCCAATATGAGATATGTTTATGGCCCTTACACGGTGAGATTATAACCGTTATATGGCCTCGTCCCCTTATAGAAGTAAAAATTAAGGACTGATATCAGTAAACCATGGAAATATAGAGGAGCCTCAATGCCTTGGCCAAAATTATGCTTATGGTTATGATGATGACATGTTATAATAATAATGTTATGCATGATATGATTCAGGTCTTGTACAATTTACAAGATACGTAAGGGCACCAATAGCACTTAGATATGGTACTTCTGGACCAAGAATAACTTCATCATCTTCACATGGACGTAATGGGTCTTTTTTCTATGTTTAATGATCTAACAACCATTGGAGTACTTAAAGGATTTGATTTATTCATATTAAAACGTTTAAGGATCTTTTCTGTATAATTTTACTGGTGAACAAATATTCCACATTCTTTTTGTTCAATTTGCAAACACAGACAATACTTTGTTTATCCAAGGTCCTTCATTTCAAATTCTTCCTTCAAGTACGACACAACTTCTTGAATTTCCTTATTTGTTCCAATGATATTTAAATCATCAACATATACGACAATAATTACGCATCTGGATGTTGTTTTCTTAATGAAAACACAAAGGCAAACTGAATTGTTTACATATCCCTTTTTCATTAAGTGTTCACTTAGCCGATTATACCACATTCGACCAGATTGCTTTAACCCATATAATGATCTTTGCAATTTCACATAATAACATTCTCGGGCTTTTGAACTTTGTATTTCAGGCATCTTAAATCTTTTAGGGATTTCGTATATATATATATATATATATATATATATATATATATATATATATATATTACTATTGAGAGATCTGTATAATTAAGCTGTGAAAACATACATAAGACGCATTTCAAAATTTTCAGATACCGCCAAACTAATCAAATACCGAAACGTATTGCATCTATAACAGAAGAATATGTTTCTTCATAATAAATTCCAGGCCTTTGAGAAAAATCATGTGCCACAAGTCGACCTTAATTTATATCTTACTATTTCATTTTTCTCATTTCGGTTTCGAATAAAGACCCATTTATACCTAACAGGTTTTAAACCTTCAGGTGTAAGGACTATAGGCCAAAAACGTTACATTTATTTACCGAATCCAATTCAATCTGGATCGCATCTTTCCATTTTATCTAGTTCTATCGATTTTTACATTCACCGAAAGATTTTGGTTTTTGATCTTCATTGTCATTTATGATGTCAAATACCACATTATAAGAAAAGATCTAATCAATTTCTTTTATATCTTTTCGGTTCCATTTTTTCTAGTTTTAATATAATTGATAGAGATTTCACGATTCTCATCAGTTTGTGGTTCTGACGGAACATTTTTATCATCATGTATTTCTACCGGAATATCATTCTCTATTTTGTGATCATCGTGTTTCTCTATGCTTTTTTTTCGAGGATTTTTTTCCTTAGAACCGATTGGCCTTCCATGCTTCAAGCGTTTAATGACATCATGAGTGTCTTCAATTTGTTTCTTTGGAATTTCAATTCGAGCAGGGACATTTACAGCATATATATATGATTTAGTGACCCTTTTTGTATATGCAAATGCAGCTGGCATTCGATTTGCTATTCTTTATAATTGCACAATTTTCTGTACATCTTTTTCACATTGTTTAGTTCATGGATCCAGATGTAACAATGATGGTGTATACCATGTAATTTTCTTTTCGATATGTTTCTTTTTCTCCCCCTAACATTTGGAAGAATTTCTCATTAAAATGACAATCAGCAAAATGTGCTATAAACACGTTGCCTGTCTAAGGCTCAAGATATCTAATCATTGATGGGCTATCATACAACATAAATTTCGATTTTCTTTGAGGTCCCATTTTTGTTCGTTGAGGCGGTGCAATAGGCACGTGTACCATACATCCAAAAATTCTCAAATGAGAAATGTCTGGTTCTTTACCAAAGGCAAGCTGCAATGGATAATATTTATGATATGTACTTGTTCTGATGCGAATTAATGCAGCAGCATGTAAAATTTCATGTCCCCATATAGAAAAATGGAGTTTTGTTTTCATAATAATTGGTCTAGCAATCAGTTGTAGACATTTAATCAATGATTCAGCTAATCCATTTTGTGTATGTGCATGAGTAACATGATGCTCAACAGTGATTCCCATTGACATACTATAATCATTGAAAATTTGGGAAGTAAATTCACCAGCATTATCAAGTCTAATTTTCTTAATTGTATGATCGAGAAATTGATTCCACAATTTTATTATTTGAGCAAGTATCTTACAAATGCCATGTTCCGAGTTGATAATAAAAATACATGTGACCATCTGCTGGAGGCATCGATCAATACCATAAAACATCTAAATGGTCCACATGGCGGATGAATTGGCCCACGAATATCACATTGAATACGTTTAAAAAATATAGGTGATTCAGTTTGGATTTTAGCTGGTGATGGTCTTATAATAAGTTTTCTAAGAGAACATACTTTGCATTGAAACTTATTATTTTGAAAGATCTTCAGGTCTTTCAGCGGATGACCATGTGTATTTTTTATAATTTTTTGCATCGTTGTTGAACCAGGATGTCCTAATCGATCATGCCAATTAAACAGTATTGAAGAATTATCAACTACCATATTTGATTCAGTTGGACTTATATATGTATAATGCAATTCAGTAGGGAATATTGGCAGTTTTTAACTACATATTTCTTTCCTGATTTATATGTGGTAAGATACATATATTTCTCATTTCCTTCATTTATTGTTTGAGTATCATACCCATGGGAATATATGTCATTAAAACTCAACAAATTTTTTTTATTGTGGTGAATATAAAGCATCATTTATCAGAAATTTTGTACCATTAGGTAACAAAAAATGTGCTTTACCACAACTTTTTATCAAGTCTACAGGACCTGATATTGTATTAACCATTGTTTTTGTTTGTTTTAGTTCCAAGAAATATATTTATCTCGGAGAATAGTGTGCGTTGTACCACTATCAAGTATGCAAACTTCCATGGGATTAGTTCCTTGTTTAGCTTTATTCATAGCAGTTTTTATATTTGAACTTCAAAAAAATATGTAATGAAAAAAATTACTGACAATAAATATTTAATTTTTAGAAAAATATTAGGCATATTATAGTTATACAATAAAAAAATTAGCATATGAGAACATAAAAAATAAAATATTTTACATTTCAGTTCCACCAATATATTGATCATTTTCAGATAAATCATTCAGAAAATCTGCAGCATCAAAATGAGTTGAATCACTCAAACGACCACTGTGTTCAGTGAATTTGGTCTCTTTTTTCTTTCTCCTTTATCGATTCTTTATAGAGCTTACAAAGGTGTTCGAGGGCTCAACAAATACGAGACCAATGTCCTGGAGTACTGCATCTAAAACAAGAACTTTCAAATCGTTTTGAGTGATTTTCATTAACACTCATGTTCTCATGATGCCTTTTCAGTGGGTGGTTCGTGACGTCCTTTTGAGATGAGTTATAGAAATAACTATCTCGATTGTTTTCAAAACCACGGCCGCGACCCCGACCACGACCACGACCACGTCCACGTCCCCGTCCACGTCCACGACCACGATCACGACTACGACCACGACTTCGACCAAAACCTTGTCTCTAAATTTGATTTTGGTTTCCAGGTTTAAATCCATTTTTACTTACAGCATTTAATTCTGGAAATGTTGTTGATCCAGTGGGTCGGGACTGATGATTTCTCATTAGCAGCTCGTTGTTCTTTTCCGCCACAAGAAGACATGCGATAAATTCATAATATCTCGCAAATCCACGTACTCTATATTGTTGCTGTAGAGTTATATTTGATGCGTGAAAAGTGAAAAATATGTTCTCAAGCATTTTCGATTCCGTAACCTCATATCCACAAAATTTTAATTGCGATATTATTCGATACATCGCCAAATTGTAACCACTGACTTTCTTAAAATCTTGGAATCTTAATGTATTCAATTCATCACGGGCGGTCGGAGGTATAACTTTCCTTATATGTTCAAATCTTTCTTTTAATCATTTCCATAAAACCATGTGATCTTTTTCAATGAGATATTCATATTTTAATCCTTCATCAAAGTGTCGACACAAAAATATTATAGCTCTTGTTTTTTCTTGTGATGTTGAGATACCATTTTCTTTAATGGTCTTACTTAGACCCAATGACTCAAGATGCATTTCTACATCGAGAGTCCATGGCATATAATTTTTTCCCGTAATGTCGATCGCAACAAATTTGAGTTTAGCCAAGTTTGACATGGTGGTACTAGAAAAATAACAATGCATTTTATTAGTTAAGTTCTAAATCTATTAATATGACAATAAAAAGTAACGGATAAATTATTAGTACAAGCATTCTTAAAAATAAAGAAAAAGCACGATGCAGATATTTTCCAATAAATACAAGAGTAGTGAGTATAATAACCAAAATAATTATACAAAATAACCTTTAAAGAACCATCTTCTTCTTCTTCGAAAATCTTGATGAAGAAATTTTTGAGGGATGAAGGTAAGTTTGAAATGATTGAATGTGTTTGTAAAGTCATATTTATAGGGTAAAAACTAGCCGTTTATGACTGTTACAAAATCTTAAAAAATAAATATATGTATATGTAAATTTTATGATAATAATATGATGTATATAATGTTAATCATTTTTAAATAATTATGTATGTCATATCAAAATATTAGAATGAGGTGTCAGGGACTCATTTTATATAATATTGTGACATTATACAAATATATATATAATTATTATATAACATAATAAAAATATATAAACAGTGAAATGATCACATCACGTTATCATAATGAGGTGTCATAGACTCCTTTTATATAATAACATGATATTATTCAAATATATATATACAATAAATAAACAGTAACACAATAAAGTTATATAAGCAGTGTAATAATATAATCAAATCACGTTATTATAATGAGGTGTCATATACTCCTTTTATATAATAACATGATATTATGTATTAAATATATACACAGTAAAAATAAATAAATAGTAAAATAAATATTCGTACATTTTTCTTGTGTTTTGGAGCTTGGAAACTATGGAGAATCGAACCTTCGAGTATCGTGCTAATAACATGTTAAAAATAAAAATTTACGGTAAAAAGTAAAAATTTCAAACTCACAAAATATATCAAACTACACACTTTATAAAATTTTCTCTATACTTAAATGTGATTTTCTTCACAACTTGAAAGACCTATTTATAGAATTTCTTTGGAAATAATCCAAAAATAAATACATCATTATATACATCATCATACACTAATTTTCAACTCTTATTTTCAACATTCAAATATTTGAACTCATATTTTTCAACATCACTTATAATATATAAATAATTATATTTTGATTTTTCCATTTAAAAAAAAAAACAGTATTCGACTCGATCACTGATATGAACCTGAATGGGCGTGGCGTTGATGCGATCATGGTAGGCCAAGCTCCGAGGAAAGCATGAGATCCATTAGAGTTGGCGGAGGCACCAATCACGAGAGGACGACTAAAGAAATTCAAAGAGGCACTAAAAGAAGTAATGAGCAATAAAGAAGGGCTTACGAGTAAGGTGCAAAGTTCCGAAGGGTTCGTGATGCAGGGGAGTACGTTTGGGGACCAAAGGAACATTATTCAAGCAATAATTGAGGAAGATCCCTGAATGCCATTATCTTTCAAAGAAGTAAAACTTCAGAGTGTACACGGACCCCACCCCGGACCTGTACCCGGGGTCCGTGTCAATTATCCTCGAAAATGAGAATTAAAGTGCCTACACGGACCCCACTCCGGACCCATACACGGGATCCGTGTCCTTTGATATATTTGGCAGAAAAAACTCGATTTTTACTTTATTTTATGCATTAGATAATTTAGAAAGTTATCTTTTCATATTTTTTGATTTTATATGTATATTTGGGAGAATTTTGAACATTTTTTAGATAGATTGATTGACTAGAATTTTTGTTCTTGAGTTTTCTCTCAGATAACTAAAACCTTTTTGCTATGTTATCAAAAATCAAACTTATCAAAGTTAATGCTTTGTGGTGTTTGTCGATAGTTCTTGTGCGGATTGTCATAGGCTTGTTCTTTGAAGGTTTGTTCGAGTTTTCGATTGTTTCTTTGTGATTATTTGTTGCTAAACTTTTTAGAGATGAAAATCACGCACACACTTGATTCAAAAGATCGGGACACAATACGAATCCTTTTAACATTATTGAATTGAGGGCGCGGTTCGAAATAATCGTGTTTGCTATTCATTCGTACGAGGATTCATATCATTTGGTATCAGAGCTTTGATTCATTGAATTCAAGTAAGTTTATCTTGTTCTTAAATTTTCAGATCTGTGTTATCCTTTCGTTTGTTTGTCAGATCTGTGTCATTCTATCGTTCTTCGTTTTTTTCGTGAATATGTGATTCTCGAAATTTTGTGATTCTTTTTTTTTTGGGGATTTTTGAGTAGCACGCAAAAAAAAATTACAAAAAATCCGAAAATTCACCATTATTTTTTTTTTGGCATTTTGTTCTATTTCCTTTGGAGATTCATATTCAATTGTATCTCACAGTAAAAAAAAATTCAATATATTCAAATTGCTTGTCTACGCAGTCTAAGTGAGTCGATCGCAATTGTTCAAAAGTTGAACTTGATTGTTTGATATATCCAAATCCGAAGCTTGAGCACACTTTTGAGAGAACTATCAAATTCAAGTGACAATACTTGAGTGCGAGCGTTATTTCTTTGGAGTGACTGGTGAGTATTTGTTGTGAGCAAAAAAAATAAGAGAGGAGAGACGATCGACTTTTTCTTTGGAGTGACCGTGAGCATTTGGGTGAGGAATATATTTTATTTCCACTAACATTTTCTTGCAGGTACAAGTCCGAAAGTAAAATGGAGAGGGAGATATGAGATAGTTCGAACCAGGGGTTATCTAAGACTCAAATGGAGGCGTTGTTTGGACACTTCACTAGGATGATGAGGGTTGAGTTGGAGCCGTTACATGATAGGATGAGTAGGCTTGAAGTTAGTACTAGCGGAGATAAATCTAAGCCTAAAGATTTGGGTAGAGGAGAAGAAGAGGAAGAATATGATTTGGGAGGAGAAGAGGAGAGCCAAAATGAGAATTGGGGTAGGACCGGAAGAGGTAGAGGAGTTGGTAGAGGAAAAATATAAGCCGAACGGGGTAGGTACAATGATGGGAATATGGAAGATGGTAACATGGATAGCATTAAGATGAAGATTCCATCGTTCCATGGGAAATCTGACCCGGAGGCATATTTAGAATGGGAGAAGCGAGTTGAGTTTGTTTTCGATTGTCACCAATACTCCGAACTCAAAAGGATTAGGTTGGCAGTGGTTGAGTTTGTAGATTATGCACTTATTTGGTGGGATCAATTAGTGACCACTAAGAGAAGATGCAATGAGAGACCTATAGAAACTTGGGATGAGATGAAGAGAGTCATGAGAAAGAGGTTTGTGCACAACCATTACAATAGGGAGATGTTTAAAAAGTTGCAAAACTTGAAGCAGGGTACGAGGAGTGTTGAGGACTATTATAAGGAGTTAGAAGTAGTCATGATCAGGACCAATATAGAGGAGGATATTGAGGCAATGATGGCACGTTTTCTTTGTGGCTTGAACAGGAAAATTCAAGATCAAGTGGAGCTTAGACACTACTTGGATCTAGACGAGATGATGCAAATGACCATAAAGGTGGAGCAACAAATAAAGAGGAGAGGAGTTGGCCGCGCCACCCAAGTGGGGAGTGTATCAACGTCTTGGCAATCCAACATTACACGTGAAGGCGGCACGGTGGTGGTCAAGCCCAAAGCGGAAGTTAAGCAAGAGACACCTAAACAAGGAGTGCAAGGTAAATCTGAAATTCTTATTAATCGTTCTAGAGATATCAAGTGTTTTAGGTGTCAAAGAGTTAGCCATATCGCTAGCCAATGTCCTAACAAGAGGGTAATAATAATGAATAATTATGGAGATTATGAATCTCAAAGTGATTGTGATGATGATGGTGATGATGATAACATGCCTGAGTTGGAAGATCCAGTTGAGGGATATGAAGCGGTTGTAGGTAAAGCGTTGGTGACTAGGCGTATCATGAGTTCCCAAGTCAAGGAGGAGGAGATCAATCAAAGGGGGAGCTTGTTCCATACTAGGTGCTTTGTAAACAAAAAGTTTTGCAATGTTATCATAGATGGGGGGAGTTGTACCAATGTAGCTAGTTGTGAGATGGTGGAGAAGTTGAATCTGCCTACTTTAAAAAATCCTCAACCATATAGACTACAATGGTCAAATGACTGTGCAGAAGTGAAAGTAAACAAGCAAGTTTTGGTGTCCCTTTCTATTGGTAAGTATGTTGATGAGGTATTGTGTGATGTGGTGCCAATGCATGCTTGTCATATCTTGTTTGGGTAGACCTTGGCAATATGATAGGAAAGTGACACATGATGGTTTCAAGAATAGGTACTCATTTTTCTTAAACAAAGAACCGATTGTATTACTTCTCTTGTCCCCAAAACAAATATTGGAGGACCAATTAAAGAAAAGAAAAAGTGATGAGGCCGAAAAAAAGAGTGTTAAAAAAAGTGAGATGGCCTTAGAAAAAGAAAAAGAAATGATCGAAAGAAAAGTGAACAAAAGAGTGAGATGACCATAGAAAGAAAAAAAGCAGAAAATGAAGAGATGAAAGAAAAGAAAAAGAGGCCAAAGAAAAGAAAAATAAAAATAATTTGATAGCATGAAAGAGTGAATTTGAGAGTTTTTTACTTTTGCATAAACCCTTTCATGTACCTTTGTACAAAGTGGTTTGTTCTCATTGTGATGATATAGCCGGTTCAATCCCGAGCATTGTTATTTCTTATTTGCAGGATCTTGGAGTTATCATGACAAGGAGACAAGTGAGTCTTGTTGAAGGGACTCGAGAATACAAGTGCAATCGCGATGAGGTAAGGTTAGTTGTCAACACTACAACTATGAGGTATGACTTTCTTCATTACCTTAAAGTTGTGTTGTTTTATTTTCAAGAATTTGTAGAACGGGTTGCAATTTTGGTTTTTAAGGGATCGGGTGTCAGTTTGTCTTTATTCCTTGATTGTTATGGATTTGAGACTATTGATGAAATGCATGTACCTATTATGAACTTTGATTTCTCACGAGTTACTAAGTTAGTGGGATTTGTTTGCTACAAGAGTTCACTTGCATTAGACTTAAATTCTTGTGATGAATTAAATGATTGCATGGATAGTACATGTAGTGTGTCCTATTGGCATGAGTTATATTTGTTTGGTGATCTTGTTGAAAGGTTCATTGTTGGACATGATAATTACTTTGTTCATGTTGAGTATATGTTTAAAGAGAAAAAAATTGACATTTTATATTCATTGCTTGAGTTACGTGCTAGTGAGGCATATTGTTGCGACTTTATCCTTGATATAATACATGATTATTTGTGTTAGTTGCATATGAAGCGACATGTTGAGTGTGATTGTGATATATGCATTGCATACGGAAGAATGACATGTCGAGTGTACTTATATGTCGTGCATCAATTATATCTTATTCCTAGAGAGCTATGGTCGTACATGTGTATGAATTTTATCTTGGTGTTAACTAGGTCTCAGAAGGGGAGGAATTTGATATTCATCATACTTAATGATATTTTATCATATGGTATCATTAGCTATTTGGTATGTGGTGAGGATAATGAGTTTATAGAAAGGCAACGGTGATGTCGGGACTTCTAGTGCTGATGGAGCGAGCAAATGATAGCATCTACAAACTTGAGTTGAAAGGTAAGCATGTTGATAATTTAATTCTTTTTATTACTGACGTGCTTCATTTTTGCGTAGGTAGACAAGATTTCAGGACAAATCCTTTTGAAGAAGGGGAGTATGATATGAACCTGAATGGGCGTGGCGTTGATGCGATCATGTTAGGCCAAGCTCCGAGGAAAGCATGGGATCCATTAGAGTTGCCGGAGGGACCAATCACAAGAGGACGACTAAAGAAATTCAAAGAGGCACTACAAGGAGTAATGAGCAATAAAGAAGGGCTTACGAGTAAGGTGCAAAGTTCTGAAGGGTTCGTGATGCAGGGGAGTACAGTTTGGGGACCAAAGGAACATTATTCAAGCAATAATTGAGGAAGATCCCCGAATACCATTATCTTTCAAAGAAGGAAAACGTCAGAGTGTACACGAACCCCACCCCGGACCTGTACCCGGGGTCCGTGTCAATTATCCTCGAAAATGAGAATTAAAGTGCCTACACGGACCCCACTCCGGACCCATACACGGGTCCGTGTCCTTTGATATATTTGGCGGAAAAAACTCGACTTTTACCTTATTTTATGCATTAGATAATTTAGGAATTTATATTTTAATATCTTTTGATTTGATATGTATATTTGGGAGAATTTTGAAAATTTTTTAGATAGATTGATTGACTAGAATTTTTGTTCTTGAGTTTTCTCTCAAACAACTAAAAGCTTTTTGTTTTGTTATCAAAAATCAAACTTATCAAAGTTTATGCTTTGTGGCGTTTGTCGATCGTTCTTGTGCGGATTGTCATAGGCTTGCTCTTTGAAGGTTCGTTCGGGTTTTCGATTGTTTTCTTTGTGATTATTTGTTGCTAAATTTTTTATAATTTAGAGGTGAAATTCACGCACACACTTGATTTAAAAGATCGGGACACAACACGAATCCTTTTAACGTTATTAAATTGAGGGCGCGGTTCGAAATAATGGTGTTTGTTATTCGTTCGTACGAGGATTTATATCAATCACTCACTGTTATTTTTGTTTGCCACGAAAAATACGACGAGATGCTTTAGCTATATGCTACGAAATTGAGGAGAGCATAGAGAGTTTGTGTGTATTTAAAATTCCAACACTGAGGAGATAATTTATCATGGTGAGATTAATGCCCCAGTAGTTAGCCCATTATTAGCCTCCATATATAACCAACGAATCAATTGGAACAACAGTTTGTTAAGCAACTTTAAAAATTAGAAAGAACAAGACAAGGAAGAAGGATGTGATTGAGGTTGTCAAAAGGCTAATAAAAATATTGATCACAAGTATTAAATCCATTTTAAACACGACTTTTCTAAACTTTTTGCATACTGAAATTTCAATAGTTAATTTGATGTCAAAATCAAAATATAATTTATTGAGTGATTGTGGTGCGTTCTACGCATAAACGTTACCAATAGTACGTTGAGCTTTTACAATTTATTGTTTCAGAAGGAAAAATGATAGTTTATTGAGTGGGCAGCCGGACAAATTTATTGATGTCCTTGTCTGATTGTGAATGGGCGGCGCCAAATGATAGAGAATGCTCGGAATATTTGAAATAAGTTGTGTCAAGCTTGATTTTAACTTGATCGGGCTAGAATTTAAGCTCGGACGTAGTGATGGAAATGAAGCGGTGCTAGAGGGATTTGTCATCAACATCTCTGTTTCTGAATTTCATCTCACCTTCATACTCGTTCTGATATCTGTTTTTAGGGTTCGAGGCGGGAATCACCATCTCTGTTTCAAAAATATTAATAAGATAAGACGGGAGTGGATACGAGATTCCCCAAACAAAACTTATTATTATCTATTACTATTAGCGATAATATTATTAATATATTATTATTATTACTAATATTGTAAAAAAAATTTAATATTATATTATTAATACTGATATTATTATTAATATTATTTTCGAGCAGGTTCGGGGATGAGGATAATATCTTCATACCCATCCCAAACTATTTCTAGGATTTTAAAAAATTTTCGAACCCGAACCTAAAAAATCGAGGATCCCACTCTCGGTTTTGATTTTTTCCTTGTGGGAAAAATTGTTATCCGCATGCATCTAGTAAAAAATTAAGGGAACTTGTCCAATTTTGGTCCATACAAATTTTCAGAGTTTGTTATTAGTACATTAATTTTTAATTTTTGACTATTTTGATACAAATGGTAACGTAATATCTGGCAAGTCAATAATTTTTTATGTCGTGTTGGCATTTTCTATGAAACGTCCACATTTTTCACTATCATATCAGCAATTTGACCAAAAATAGATGAATTAGTGTACTAAAACTAAAATTTGAAAACGTGAAGGGTTCACAACTCTTGATTATTATTATTATTAATATTATTATTTCGACGCATATTAGTTGTCGGATTAGGTGTGATTAATCATATAATAACATGTTATAATTAACTAAAAATGGTCGGTAATAACGAACGTTTTTTTTGAATAATCAGTTTGGTCGGCTATCAAAATCCCCACTCCACAAATATTATTGGCCAGACGGACAGAAATGCCACGTGTCGCCTTGCTAGGCAATTGGAGGCGCCTCTCTTTGATAGTTATTGCAAGTCAAATAATTCAACAAAAGCTTTAGTACATAGTGTGAGGTCATTTTTTATTTTTAGAAAAAAAAATTAAAACATCTAATTTAATTGTTTGAAATCTGTTAACTTTTTCTGATATATCGAATTTTTGTGCGCTTCACTCATTTTTCGAGGAAAGTTATCAAAAATCGTATTTGTAAGTTATTAGTATGTGTACAATTTTTATATTTTAGTTGGTCAAATTTTGGTGTTAGTATAATTAATTTCTTCTTTTTACTTATAATCAAATTATCGCCAATTTTTTAATATGGAAAAGAAAATATGTCTCTGGAGTATCCAACACTATAAATTAGATCAAAATTCTCCTAATTAGATTATCAAAACCCGCAAATTTACCAGACGGTTTTCGGAAATTTTCCTATTTTACTCTATATTTTGATTTGGGTTTTCGTACTTTTTTCTAAAAAAAAAAAAAAGAACTTATAAATTTGCGTCAATTTTGTGTAAAAATATATAGGGTACATTATTTTAAAAGGCTTACCAACTCCCTAATTGGATGCAATTATATCATGAACTCTTTTAGCTAAATTTTTTTAGCTAAAAGAACTCATTCTAAATTTAATTTTACGCGTATATATAATATTCTGAATAGATAATTTATAATATTTATATTATATAATCCATTATATTAGTTTAATATTTAAAAATTAAAAAAAATATTTTATACGACAGGTATCAAGATGTCGGTGAGTTTTAGTGAAGAACATTGTTTGACCAAATTGTTGGAGCACTAATATCTACCACTATATAAGAAGGTATGTGAGCCAATATGCATGGAGAAGCAAAACAAATACGAAAAACTTATTGAGTAATTAAACTTCAACACATAAAAATATATACATAAAAGTCTCAATGCCGATTACAAGAATATCGATCGGAACACCGGCGGAGGCCAGCAAACCGGATGCCATCAAGGCCGCCGTGGCTGAGTTTATTTCGATGCTCATTTTCGTTTTCGCCGGTGAAGGCTCCGGCATGGCATTTGGTAACATCTTTTATCACATTAACTGATTTAATTCATATATTTTATTTGTAATTTTCTTTTAAATTATTATTGTTTTAATCTCAATAAATCATTTACTATTCTAATAAAACTCATTTGTATTACTGGACATATCATATCATATTTTTTCACATGAAAAATCGATTGTGTCACAATTTTATCTCATCGACTAAATTTTTGTCTCAATCTTGTCTCCACAGCAAAGCTAACTAATGGCGGAGGAAGTACGCCTGCTGGCCTGATCGCGGCGGCCATAGCCCACGCGTTCGCGCTCTTTGTGGCGGTTTCCGTGGGTGCCAACGTCTCCGGCGGTCATGTAAATCCAGCTGTCACCTTTGGTGCCTTTGTGGGGGGTCATATTACACTTTTCAGGAGCATTTTATATTGGATTGCACAGTTGCTTGGAGCTGTTGTCGCATGCTTGCTTCTAAAGCTCTCTACTGGTGGACTGGTAATTAAAGTTATAAACTAATTAAATCAATTTAATAGTAATTAAAACCATTCTACAGCTTGTTTCAAGGAAATAAAATAAAATTGATTTTTTTTAAAAAAAAAAACATTAATATTCTTATCATTAAAAGATATTAAATTTCAAAAATTTAGAAAAAGACCAAAATGACAAAACAAATTTTTTTAAAACTTTTTTAGGAGACTCGGGATTAAAAAAAAATTGTATATTTGTGGGAAGAAACTTAAATTTTAGAAAGTAAAAATAAAAATTTATCATCGTTGACCTAAAGAATTTACCACCATTCCCAATATGTTGACCCGCGACAAAAATGATTATCCAAACTAACTGTATGATATTTTATTTTATAAAGTCATAAATTGCCAATATATTTTTCTAATAAATTGGTATTACATGTACTATTAATACATTTAATTTTTTTTGCACTTGATATATGTAATTACACTAAATTTTTGTATTTAAATTAACTTATTTATAATATTTATTTTCCTCATTAAATATTATATTTGAGTTTTTCTTTAATAAAGATCAAAATAGTTACTCTGCTGTGAATAATATACTATAGATAGGCTAATGCACATTTATTCAACAAAACAGAGTTGAGATATATTGGTAATCTATATTCGAATATTACAATGGCACAGGAAACATCGGCGTTCGCCCTATCATCGGGAGTGTCGGTGTGGAATGCTCTCTTATTCGAAATCGTGATGACTTTCGGCCTAGTCTACACAGTTTATGCCACTGCAGTGGATCCGAAGAAAGGTGAGATAGGGATCATAGCCCCTATTGCCATTGGCTTCATAGTTGGTGCTAACATCCTAGCCGGCGGTGCCTTTGATGGGGCATCAATGAATCCGGCAGTGTCGTTTGGCCCGGCAGTGGTTAGCTGGACATGGGAGAACCACTGGGTCTACTGGCTCGGCCCATTCGTCGGTGCTGGTGTTGCCGCCCTCATATACGAGGTCCTTTTCATTAATCAGGGTGGTCATGAACGACTTCCAACTGTGGATTATTGAAGGGTTTGCCTTGAAAGGTTTAAATTTGGTCATTTTGTTCAGAATCTTGGGTCAAGTTCTATTGTGGTGGTGTTTAATTGTCTTTGTGATAAGAGATGTTGAATTGTGTCTTTGTTGTGGATCAATTGTGTAATTCTCTCTCAATTTAATGTATGAAAATGTTTAAATATCAACTTTGTGGCTTGGATGGATGAATTTGGGCTGATTTGATATTGACAAATATAATATTTTGTTGAACCTGTGAAGATCAAAAATTATAACTCTCAAATGGGATTTTTCTTTTTTTGAAAAAACAAAAAGGAATAAAGAAAATTAAACACATTGGTGTGTGTCCGTGTGTGTGTGTGTGTGTGTGTGTGTATAAGCAAATTATCATTGTGTCATAGATGAGATTGAAGATCTCTGTGGTTTTTACCGAATGAATATTTTTTTCAAATAATCAGTTTCTCTGTTATATTATATTTGTGAATACTCACTTAAAAATACCAATGGAGTTTGTAAGAGATACATATTTTAAACTTTTATCCAAATTAAATAAATTAAATATAAGCTTTATTTTTATTTTAAATTGGATATGGTTATTTCGTCATTACAATGCTTGTTTCAGTTTGAAAATACATGTAAAATAATAGAGTAGTTTGTTTTTGCAACTTGAAATTCTCAAAATTCTATATACAGAGTTCAAATACAAGGGTTGTTATCATATTAACCGGACACCTTTTAGCAGACTTTCTTGACCATTTGAATCGACCTTGCGAGAGCTTTCAATATCTTTGAAAGTAGATAGGCTACTTTAAAAGAAATAAAAAGTTCACAACACTTGTATTATTTGTTATCGTAATTGTATAATTCGAGTTTTTTTTTTTTTTTCCAAATCTTTATGTGGAATATCAAAAATTCATACTATTTTCTGTAAGAATTAAATAAGCATCTTAGACATTAAATTTGTATAAAAATTGTACGTATACTCCTAAATCAGCTAGAAATCTGGCCAGTTGGCGTATCTTAAAAATATATTATAGACAAATGATCAAAATACCAGTGGGCAATACAGTGAGAAAGAAAACTTAATTTGCTACAAGTCACAATTCCAATATAACGTCTGAACTAGTCTAGCTGAGCTGAAATATAACTTGTAGCGAATTGAGTTATCTTTCTAACGATTTTGCCTGCTGGTCATTTTGATCAAAGTGCCTATGAGATATCATCAAAATATTTCAGGATTCCCTGCACCTGGTGCAGGAAGTGTTCATGCATCTTTTTATAAAATTTTAATGTCTAAAATGCCAATTTTTTTATTTTCACAAAGAATAAGTATGAATTTTTTATATTTAACGCAGGGGTTCGGAGCAAAAGACTCTATATAAAACTGATAATGTACAAGGTTTTAGTGCCAAAGTTTAGAGCAACTCGGAAAAAGACATTAATCCGGTTATTCGTTGTTTTATCGACTAGTCTTGAAAGAAAACGACATTCCCTTTTGGTTCGTCCGAAGTAAATCCGGATATGATCCACTTGTGATCCAGATGGAATCCGAAAGCGATTTTTTTTTTCCTTCGTAAAGTTGGATGTCTCCGTCAATCTGCTTAATTATAATTTTACTAATTATTAATTATAATTGCAACTAAAAACAAATTATCAAAAATATAAACATAATTTTACTAAAATAAGTTTTACAGTAAATTGTTTTTGCCAAAGTTTTATAGTAATTTTTATTAAATAAAAGGGATACTTCTGCTTATACCAAAGATGATTTCATTACCGAGTTTCCAAAGTTGAGCAAGAAATCGAGATCAACACAAGAAAATTATAAAATTAAAGATACAAACCAATTCTCTACGATATGTATCTATCCTGTTGCTCTTGAAGAAGCTTCGCAGACGATTTGGCGTCCAGATAAAGACTACTCACCTCTTCAAGATCCGCCTAAAAATAACAAACAGAAATGAGCAAATGTTCTCTTGAAAACCGACCGCGTCGTGAAGAGAAGAGTGAAGAAGATTACCTTGCAAATAGTATCGCGTCCATTCATTTTAGCAATTATGCTGGCCGGAGTTAGCAGTTGAACGGCGTGTCTGAGGGGAAAAAACATTGAATCAGATTCTTGAGACCAGGAAAAAAATTCAATACCAAATAATAAAGGAAAATTAAAAAGTGATGCAAACCTCAGGGATGCTTGTTGTCCAATTTCTCCAAGAAAAGCCAGACTTTCCTCATCTATTTTCAGCTCCTCCACCTGCGCTCGGATGGCTAATATCTGAACCATAAATCAAGAATTCGTCGAGATTCATCGTGTTTGTAAGATGCTCTGAGGTTTTGATGATATTTACAAGGGTTGTGCAATGTAAGATGAAGGCGAGAATCTTACCTGTATCATTTCAGCAGGACCGTAGGTTTCTGTTCTTATAATAACCAAGCGGTCTAATAAGTCTATTGGAATGCCATGAGGACTATTCATGTCAGTGCCTCTGCAAAGAAGCGCAGTTTTTAGATTAGTCTTAAAGATCAGCTGTTGATAAATGAGCATGGTCCCCGATACAGCAGATATTTCTTTACCTGACAATACAAATTCCTCGATTTGTAGCAAAAATCACTATTGGTGATAATGAACTTTCTAAAGCACGATTCAAATATGAAAAACATTCCATATCCAGCATATGCACCTGAGTCATTCTCAGATTGTCACTGAATGTTTAAGAGTACATTTTAAGGTAGCATGTACATAAATGTGCAAGAGAAAATAACCTCATCGATAAATAAAACACCAGGAACAAGTTCTGCCACACCTTCGTCTATGTACCTGTTAACAACCTGAAATTCATACCTTATTAATACTCAATATACTGAATAATCTTAGTCTTAGCATGAAGAGAGAATTGAACAGTTTGAAAAAGTTGAATTTGTTCAATAGTACATGTTTCTTGACAAAAAACAAACAACGATATAAACCTGGAACATGATAACACACCTTATTTATTTCTTGCCTTAGTTTGTCAGTGATTTCAGTTTTCCTGGGCTTCATCATTTGACCCATTAGGGACAATATATCTTGTCCTCCTTGAGGTCGTGCATTTGCAGCATCTAGATCATGCAACGTAACATCCTGACAAGGAATAAAATCAATGTAAAAAAGGATGCATAATAACTTGTTTAAATCTTCACATCCCTCCACCAGTTCAAAGTGTGCAACTTGGACAAAATAAAACAAAAAAGTAGGAAAGCTTGTCAAGAGAGCTATCACAATCCATCTAAAAGAACACATTGCCAGATAATAATTTCCAGTGTTCTTTTCGTTATTATCTGAAGGCCTTTATGACTAACTTGTAGCATTACAAATTCTTCTCAAAACAGATGGAACGATTGAAGAGCGTGCAAACAAAACTCCAGAGGATATAAAAAAGGATCAACTGCACAACAAAACCTCGGCTGAGTAAAGAAATAACATATAATATTGGAGGATTGGGCACTTTGAAAGTAAGCATCAAGCTTATAGGAACTTATATCCGCAACCACCCACATACACATACCAAAATCATCTAAATCCAAAAAAAAACCCTCCGATAGTTTTTCTTCGCATGTCATAATCATCTAATTCCAAAAAAAAAACCCTCCCATAGTTTTCCTTCGCGTGTCACGTTTCTTACCCAATGTTGTAAATGGCGGAAGGCGGTGGCAGGGCGGTTAGTACCGCCTCAACTACCTAGGCACCGTACCCGCCGCCACCTCCCGCTTCAGACGCCTAGACTGTTGAATTTTTTTTAGCAATTTTTCATAGGTGATTATATATAATTATGCAATCGTAATTACAAATAATTATCATTTTTTATATGATATATGTAATTAAATAATGTTTATGCATTAAAAAAGCTCAATACAATATAATACTCGACAAAGTGCAAATAAATATATAAATGCAAACTAACAAGCTAATTAAAGTGGTGGCTGATGGCGACAGCGGCTGGAGGCGGTTGTTGATGATGGAGGACACATAAAACCAAAAATTAAATATACCGCCTTCGTCGACTACTCGCCGCCTCGCCGCCGGATAGCCTCAGACTGCCTATAGAGACCTCCTTAGACAAAGGCGGGGCGGTCGAGGGCCGCCTACCACCTAGGCACCGCCTAAGCATCCACCTCGACCACCACTTAGAACATTGTTCTTACCTAATATAAACGGCCTCACACTTTTACACATTTTCTAGAGCTAAACAACATAAACCTCGAAAACACAGGCAACGATGCCCCATAAGGTTGTTTTCCTCCTTGAACAAACACCTCAGCCAGTCACCTGCTTTTCCCTAAGTCTCATCTAGCCTCTGGCCTAAACAATTGTGCCTCTGCTCAATAGCAGAATGTTAATTCCTTCAATAGCAGAATGTTAATTCCTAAATTACAATTGCTTTCCCCTTCAAATCATCATCAGACAATACTTCAAAAGAAATCCAACCTCTAAAGTCTAAACCAAGCCCCAGACTTGAGAAAGTAATAAACAAAAGTGCAAGCGGTCAATAACATCAAACATACACTAAATGCCCCCAGATGCAGTGCCATATATTGAAATTGATATAGAAGATATTGTACGATTGACAGTGCAAAATTACCTATGATTGTTTCAAGAAAAAAGGGAAATAAAAAGCAAACCGAACGCTCTTTTCAATCAGTTGCTGTAAAATCATTTAATTGTGCATTTGATATTATAAAGTAACTAAGTAGCAACATCACATTACACATATTAGACATTTTCTTCTCCAGTTGTCTACAGAGATGAAAGCCTCTGTATAGTGTCCAAACATGGCGCTTCTGCATAAGAAATTATGCCCTATTACATTCTTATGTGCATCGCAAGCTCAATGCCATGGTCATAATTGATCTCCCAGGATTTTAATGCAAACCAAAACTTTAGTGTCGTTATCAGAAGCAACAATGGCCATTTCTTATCAATCAATAAATGATATTGCACAGCATGGATACGCACCTGGACTATCTCCTTTTTCTTGTGAACCTCTCCTTTAGGAAGTGGAACATATTCTTCTGCCTCAAGATCAAATTCAGTGGCAAATAAATCACTCCTGCCAACCCTTTTAACTGCTCCACTATTTGCTTCGATGTATATAACGTCACCAACCGCCACCTGCAACTTCAGCATTATCACTAGAGCTAGAAGATGTGAAGTGTGAACAATGAAAAACGAGAATTTTTGTAAGTTAATGAATCATGGCAGAAGTGTTGTTTAAGATGAGAAAACATTTTCATCTAAAATCAGTTTTACATGACCACGTGGGACAATGGTGTTGCACAAGTAAATGACATACAAAACTTTATCTAGTAGTTAGAGAGGAAAGGAATAGACAAATATTTATAAAAGATTTAACCATAAGAGTCAGGTTCCTTAGGAACTCGCCTTTTCCTTAATCAAGGCATCATATATCGTAGGATCCAGCTTCAATTGTTTGGTTCCTTTTACAGTTTTCAACCCAATAATAACATGGCTAATACTTTTACCATATCCACCTGTCATACTTTCAGTTTCTTCTGGGGATAGTTCTGTCACCTGTCATCCGTGCACCACATAAAACATCAACACTGGAATGAAGAAAATACAGTATTTGTTTCCACAAATTTCATAAGAACCAATTAAAAGAATAATCAGATAACTTGCCTCTCCTTCGTAGACCTCTTTGTTTTCTTTAATCCGGAGGCCAATAGCTCTTCGAAAATTCTCCATTAGAACCTCTGTCTTCTTTACTTCGGATGAATACACTTCTGATCCCACCATTGGGCAAAATGGAACCTTCATATTAAAAGGAAAAACATAACCACAAGAACGAACTTGATGAACGTTAACATGAACATACTACTAAAATAATGCAGGTCAAATAACAAAAATTACAGACCAAATTCGGGAAACAAATACCTTGCTACCAAGTTCCTGTGAAATCCCCAAAGCAAGAGCTGTCTTTCCAGTACCAGGAGGACCAGCAAACAATAACGCACGCCCTGCCATTTTCTTTTGCCGTATCATATCAACGACAAGGCCTGCAGCTTCCCTTGCAGATTCTTGACCGACGAAACCGGCAGCCAAAGGTAGAGCTTTACCATTAGGCTACATCCAAGAAGAGCAAGGAACAAAAGCAACTAATAATAAGTATAAAGAAAAAAGATCGACTTCACCATATCATGTTAAATGTTTTGTAACTCCATTAGTATTCACCATACAAACCAGCGCTATAATGAATAAAGAAAATATCAATCTTCCCAAAGAAACTCAATAAGCCAAACCTTTAGGCTTCAGGAAAAAAATTTCTTCATTATTACTTGTCTCTCTATTCATTTAACTTCACACCCGAATATGAAAACATCAAAACCCAGTTTCTTTCGATCTTACCTTCAACTGCTAAAGGTATAAAGAAATTTTTTTTAAAATAAAAAAGTAAAATCACAACCACTTATACAATCTTCAAAAACAGCAAAATGGCAAAAATCTACGCAGCATAAGTTAAAAAAGGCACAAGTTCAACAGGGAAAAACAAACAAACAAGACCTCAAGTCCAAGGCCTTTAATGTGAGTATGAGTGGCTATTCTCTGCGTCTTTGTGGTGGATTGTACTTCTTCGATCTTCATTTATCCCCCTATTCAACTAATATCCTACACCCGTCTAGTGAATTTCTCAAGATTCTCTTCTTGATTAACCCTTTTTCTCCACTGGGTTCCCGTTCTCGATCTGCTGAAGCTTGGCGCTCTACTGGAGGCGAACTGGGGTTTAAGGAGCATTGAACGGAAAGTGAAAAATGGTAGGATGGGTTATCGGGCTATATTCGACATTTGGGCCTGTGGATGGATCCATATTAATAAAAAAAAATTCATATTATTTGTCTACATATTTTTGTATATGACGTCGAGGCGGTGCAATCGGTCTATTCAGTTACCGACCGAACCAAATAGACCTATAACCATTTTTTTTTCAAATAACCGAACCGATCGAAATATTCATAGAAACTGAATTAACCGAACCGATTTTCAAATCGGTTTTTTCGGTTATCGACCGAAATAACCGATATTTAAAAAAAATACGAATTTTAACACACAAAAAAGAAGAAATGGAGAGCTCATTAATAACAAGAAACATTGAACAAAAAAGTATCAATAATAAATAAAATATTGAAGATAAAATCATTGGATGAATGTGCTTCCTTCTGATGTATGAAAAGTTGGGCTTCTTTCTAATGTATTTTTAATGCTCATATACAATTTAAATTAATATATATACTAAATCGGTTAATTAGGTTTAACCGAATTTTTCAAACTAAAACCGAAATCGAACCGAGTTAACCGAATTAACCGATTTTTTTAAATTTAAAAACTGAATTTCCGAATTAACTGAACCGAATTTCTAAATTAATTCGGTTCAGTCGGTTAATTCGATTTAACCGAAATTTTGCACACCCCTATATGACGTGGGTTTACGGCCTTTCTAGGATTAATTTTATGAGTAAAAATTAATTGATATACGAAGTATTGATAAATAGATAAATTAGTATATAAATTATTGTAAATAAAAAATATAGTATATGATTCAATTAAAAGTTAATTTTACCATTAATCTAAATTGTTTTTAAGTTTCCTAAAAAAAATTGCTAAATTCAATTATGTATAGAGAGAGCTTGAAAATATATTTATCCCAATAACTTTATTCTTTTACGTTTACATTGATTAACGCATGAAAATTTTTAATGCGCTATTTATATTGATTGGTAGGTAAAAATAAACTATAAATATAAATCAATTTATAATTTTGTGTACACATTTTTATTTTCAAAAATATTTATTTATTGATCTCCACCCAAGTTTTTAATTTAGAGATCAGTCATCCTATCAGAAGTTACTATTAAGAGTTCTCTACTTTTGGCAAAAACTTGTGTGAGACAGTCTCACGGATCGTATTTTGTGAGACGGATATCTTATTTGGGTCATATATGAAAAAATATTACTTTTTATGCTAAAAGTATTACTTTTTATTGTGAATATCGGTACGATTAACCCGTCTCACAGATAAAAATTCGTAAGACCGTCTCACAAGAGACTTACTACTACTATTAATAATTTTATACTTCTAGCTCTTCAATGCACATAAATGGCTTGATATTTAAATTTTCTTTTTTAATCAATTTCTCATTTTGCCGCTTCCCTCAATGTAACCGTTTGTGTGCCTGTACCAGATTCTCCAGCGTCGCTTTTTCACTTCCGACGTCTCTTCTTCACTTTTGGCGTTTATATTTAACCATTTTCCTTTCATCTTCAACATTAACTTATGTGCGTCAATTTTTCCTCTCCCGGCGTTGATTCTACTCCACCAGTAACAATAGAAAGATTGTAGCTTAGGTTCGACGTGTTTGCTAGAATTTGGAGTTAGTTTGCTTTATAGTCAAGGTCGGCGAACCATTTGTAAAATTCCAACCGAGGGTTTATTCTTCTCAAGCTGCGAGGAAAACTTCCGATGAATCATTTCTCCTTTCGAACGAGGGATTTCACTTGAAAAATCAGGTACATAAGTTTTAAAATAAATTTTGGATAATTTATTTATATATAATTTTGACATTAGGGTTTATCTCGTAGATAACTCTTTTGTAGTTGTTGATTTTGTCCATTTTTGGGGTTAATTACTGTGATTCATTGATGAAATACACAATTTTGATTCTTTGTGAGTCTAATGTGGATTTCTAGTATTATGTTGAGGAATCATGGTTTCTGGACACTAGTATTATGTTGAGTCATAAAAATCTTTAAGTAATCATAAATCATAAACTTGTTTATTTGCATAAAACTAGCGACGGTCCTCAGGTTGTGTGCATCTTCAGTCCAACTAGATCAACCATCAAGACCTCCATTACCATCAATCTCATGCTCACCTACATCGATCACAACTAGTGAGTATATTGACTCAGCAAACCTTAAATCATTATAACAAGTAATACATATACATTCACAAGCAACAGTGAAAATAATTTTACGTAAAATAGTTTTTCATGAACATAAACTTTAACATATTGCCTTTCATCATATACTTTTTCTTTTTCATCATATCATAACATATTTCCTTTCATCATATACATATACGTTTCCCTTTTAATTGAATTCAGATTCTCAATTGTGACTTTCATATTAGCTGTAGGCCAATGGATCCATCTACGTATTACCACGGTACCGGACGGCGGGAACATCAGCGACACTCTCACCCGTCAAATGAGCCTTAGCCTTAAACCTCACGTCTACACCCTAGGCTTCGTTCCACCCTCCCCTTGAACAATCTAGAGCGATGACGCAACCCTTTTAGGACCCATGATCACGTCCCTATAGCCTCATATGGCTAAACCTTTCTATACTCCAAAACCGAAACCCTAGTTACATGAAACCCAAATTTCGTTCAGCATGCTTCTCCATCTTGTCCAGCATTTACACATGCCTCTAGGGATCCTTAAACATGTTGAAAAAAATCCCTTCAAGTATCCCTACTGTAAAGGCCCGTATTTCGTATTCATAATTTTACGAAATTATAAAAATTTTTCTAAATAAATAATTATCTTGTCCCATTTAATTAAAGTAAATATGTAAATAATTTTAACTTTAAAATAACTGCGGAAGCCAATATTGTTTTCAACCAACAATTTAAAAATAATTCAACGTAAACATCAACTTAAAAATAATCCAACGTATTAAAACTGAGTTTGAATAATAAATGGTGCATAAATTAAATCATGAGGTCCTCGGGTTTACTACTGCTGTCCCAAGATCGCACACTGGTCTCCGTCCGCGGTCCCGACCTCATCAATACCTACAACAATCAAGTCTAGTGAGTCTAAAGACTCAACATGTATATATCGTGAATAACAAGTAAATATATCATAAAATCGCATGCAACGTAAAAATAAAGTATCGTAAAGCGTACGGTGAAAATAGCATCATGAATAATTATAACTACGTGCATATCTGAAAATCATACGTAAAAGCTTTGCTCAATAGAGCTCTGTCATGTCATATCATAATTTTCTGGTAGAGATAATGTCTCTAAGCAAATGGCTCATAACATAACGTAAGCGCCTGATCAGACTAAACCACAGTATACTAGGCGGTAGAGATCAATCACAGCCCTTGGACTGGATGTCTGTACCCATACATAATCATAAACCGGTCGTAAGTCACCGGGCGGAGAGGTCCTCGGTTGCGCCTACCGACTTCCAAACCCATAAGCATAAGGTGGCCACAAGACATATAGCATATATCTCAAAAATAAACATTTTATATTCTTATGCACGTAATATAATTATAACCTTATTTTTATCGGATGAGTTGGATCGCTCCCAGGCTTGCTGCGACTTAATTCTAATATGTGACACATTCAAATAATATTATCTTGACTTAAATTTGACAACTGAATCAAAACTTAACAATAGAACCAAAAAATGAGACTATTAGGACCAACAACTTAATTTTCAATCATGGTATTGTACCAACCCGAACCAACATTAAACCGACGTTTAACCATGATTAAAAATACCCCAAACATACTGAAAATATGCACAAGGACTGTAAAACACAAAAATAGGTGAATGAAATCCAAAAACATAAAACACTCCTTCGAGAGTCATTTTGGCACCTTTCACCGTAAATTCTCGTACGACCTCTAAACTTGACCAAATCATGAACGACCAAAAACATGACCTTCCTAACTAATTGAGGTACTGTACAGTCCAAGGCCATGGGCTAAAAACCAACCAAGAACTCAAACAACCCCAAAAACCGGATCCCATAGCTGCTGTCAAAAGTGCAGCAGTGGCAGCTTGTGTGTATTTGTAGTAAACTCTGAAAATAATTGACTATGGGCATGAACCACCGCCCAAGGACTCTTACCAACATCCCAAGGCATGGCTTGGACCATGGCTAAGGGCTAAAAGCCAAACATAAACCGAGCCAACACCTAGGACAATGCATCATACTAGCCGAGAAATGCAACCTGCTGTGTCTTGAGATGTATTAACTTGTTTTACTGTCTTGGGTCGTTCCAATGGCAATTTGATCAACCATGGCTCGACCTAGACATGATGGAGTGTTGTATAAACCATGGCTATGGGCTAGAAGCCAACCATAATCCAAACAAAACACCCAAAACCGAAAGTGTGCTCATGCAGAATTTTGAAGAAACAGAATGCAATTGTATTGTTTTGATGAATTTCTTATGGATCCGTGAACCAAACTTGGAAAGGACTCCTTGGCCACATCCTAGACATGCTAAGGAAGGATTCTAACCATGGCTATGGTCCTTAAAACAGCCATGATCCGAATACTCCCTTAAACCATTCAAAAGACCAAAACTATAACTCATTTTGCTGCTATAAACAAACTTGTTGTCATTTCTTTATGTGTGCGTGAATGGGCTTGAACCATGGAACCAAATACAACCTAACACATTCTAATTTATGCCTAGAAGTAGCCTTGGAATCCTGGAACCGAACAACATCCTGAAATCAATAAAACTCAGCAAACCCGTGAGCCACAAAGATGAAGCCAAAAAAATCCGTACCGAAACTTGTGTGTAGTTGCTGTCAAAATTTCGTTTTTACCTCATGAACCCTGAACATATAATGCTTAAAAATATTTATAGGACTTGATTGAAGAGCAAAGAAACAATATATACATGCCTGTAAATTGTTTTGACACGAAAACAAACCAATACGACGAATACGAGCGACGAAGTCGGAGTTGAGAATTCCTTCTTGTTCTTGTGCTGTTATTCTCGATTTTTAGCTGCTGTTCTCTTCTGTAAATTTCGAAATTATGGATGAAGGGCTGCTAGGTAATGAGTATGAAGGTTACAAGGGGTGATAAAGGAGTCTTGAAGTGCATTTAGTTGGAGGTTACAAGTCAAGAAGTTGAATGGATATGAATTGTTTTTCCTCCTCTAGTGTTGTTGTTCCTACCCTCTCCTCCTTGCTGCTAATTCACGATTTTTCTCAGATGTTTCCTACTAATTTTTTTTTGAGCATATGAATGTAGGACATGTAGGTAAGGAAGATGAATGTTAATAATGGTGTTAAAGGGTCCATAATATACATTAAAATGAGAGTTACAAGTGAAGGAGTTGAAGGGTTTTGAATTGTTTCTTAATCCCCTTATTGCCGTTGGTTTGTTCCTTATTTCCTACTGCATTTACACGGTTTTGTTGTCTAATAGGTTGAGTAGAAATGAGGTATGTTATTGCATTTAAATTTACTACCCATTAGATAATTAAAATGAGAATTGAATACCCCATGAATTGTAATTAGGAATTGTTGGAATGGAGAGTTATCCACCTTTGAATATTTTAAATGTTGGACCCAAAATTTTTACTTATTTGCATGGTGTTTTATTGTTTACATCTTGTATGTTAATTGCTTAAGGTTTTAAATACCCATTCTACATTTAAATGAATTTACACCTTAATTTATAATGACTTCTTGCATGGCATTGCATGGATTTAACTTTAAGCATTTAAATACTATGTTTAATTTCTTGAATACTTCATACTTAGATTAATTCATTCTCTCTTGTTTACATATTTTAATTTAAGCTTTAATTACATATTGAACCTAAAAGAATTTATTTACCAACTTAGCTCTAATTAATTAAATAAATTCTAAAACATTCTATTTCTTTAAATTAAATTATTCCTTGACTTAAATTAAATTTAGGAATGTCTTTCTTATTATTAATCTTATCTTTAATCTTCAAACTCCGGTCCGTCCTCGCGTATTTAACTGAAAAGATAAAACTAAACTTTTGCATTTAAAATAAATAGTTATGACTTGTCAAATATCAAAATGAATTAGACCCTTCATATATATATATATATATATATATAAATCATTTTTAAATTTAAATAGTAATAATTATGCATGGCTTATACGTAGTCTGATTTTCGGGTCGTTACAATCTTCCCCCTTTAAATTGAATTTTGTCCCCGAAATTCGCTAATCCTCGATAATCCAAAAGTTTAGATTCTTAATTTTACTATCCCAACAACCACGCTACCGCTGCGCTACTCTGATAAAAATTAAGTCATAGGCTGTCCTTACGTTTCTTCAATCCTAATTAGATTGCATACCAAAAATCTCATTTGCGAATCGCAACTTAAAACGACTTATGGTAACTTAGCTTTACTTTACTATGACCTCGAATTCTGACTTTTCTCATCGTTCCCAATATTAGAATTGGTGGTTCAAACTTATCATGTCTTACCTTCCTTATACTATACCCGTAATGTTCAACGACCTATTACATTAGCATTTACGCAGTTCAACTTAAAGACTCTTAGCACCAAAGGTTACTGATCAACTTCTATCCTCGGTGATACACTTAAAAGTTAAATCTTATCTCAGCTTCATAACAAAATTAGTCTAAGATCCTTGAATCGATTCTTTATCTTACAGCCCAAACTTATATAACTTAACTATTTACGAGTATACCCCAAATATAAAATTGTTGCAAATCTTAAACCTCAAATAACGTTAATCCATAAAACCCAATTATACAACATCGACCTTCTACCAATATTTTAAAGCCCTTCAAGTCTCAATTTTATGCTTAACCCATTTTCTTTCCAAATACAATATAGTTGAGGCCTAAGACTCTGGACTTTCCTCATTGAAACAAATGTCTCATTCTTAAGTATCATCAATGCTTAATTAAGTCTAGTGTATAAAACTTAATAAGTTAACTCATGTTAGCGATAAACTTACTCTAATAATTCAACTTCGCTCATATCACCCATAGAGTTCTAAAATTCCCATATCAAGATTTCGGATTTCTTACTCAATTAAAATCTTAATGTTAGTTCATTGGTATTCTATGTTGAACGCCTCTAATTCTTTTTTTTTTATTTCACCCAAAACTTATGTATGAACACCTATCTTATAAATCTTGAAATTCAAGCTTATGCAACCCAAATAATATTAGATAGTATAACTCCAGCCCACATATCCGCTTAGTCCCAAATTTCTTAATGACTTTCAAAATTCCTCAAGATAAGGTGTCTAATTCAATTCTTACATGCGTATATCGAGTAACCTAACCATCCATCATACTCAACTTTCTAGAAAAATCAAATTCCCCCAAAGGTATAATTCTAACTGTTAAGATCCTGGTTAAAACTTACGACACATCAAACTTAAATTCCCAAAAAAAATTTCTAACTCAATATTTATCCTTATAACTTAACTAACCGATCAAATTTTACCTTAAATCGGCATCACTTTAAATCCTTAATTTGCCACAACATGATTTCACTAACGCTTAAATTTTCATGCCTAAGATTGATTCATCCTACAATGTCCTTGGTTACCATTCATTATAACATTATAATCCAAATATCTAAATATTTTATATTTCCTTCGAGCCTAAATAACCGAAAATTCCTACCATTTAAACCGTTCAATTCTCACTTACTACTAGATAAGTTCTCAAATTTCTTAAAATTGTAAAAATAATTCTTACTTTCCTCGAATATCGTCCAATTTTTTTTTTTTTCTAAATCTCAAAATTTCCACAATTACCCATGAGTACTCAGTATTTCCAATTTCATTTTATAGATTTCCCGTATCATAAGGTTCAATAGTCTTAAGTTTATTAAACCCAAAATTAATTCCCATAACACGTCTTACATTTCTATAAATACTTAAAATCCCAAGTGTTCCTCAAAAGTTCGCATTTAATCCTTAAAATTTTGAAAATTGCAACCTGACCCTTACAGTTCTCCCAATTTACATTTTGGCCCCACAACTCTTCGAAATCTGCATCATTGTCCCCATAAAATTTTCCATCTTTACCTCATTAAACTTTTAGATTCTTGAACTCAAAATTTAATCCCCAAAATTTAGTAAATTCGAAAATAGTCCCTTAGAAATTTTTTTTCCACTTAGGTCCTCAAATTATTAGTTATTACAATTAGGTCCCTAAAATTCTCAATTCATGCAATTCCATCCTTAAATCTAACTAGGTAGAGCATGTATCCTAAATAAATTCTCATAATTAATCTTACATTTCCATAGATACTTAAAATCCTCAAATTGTACATTTATAATCCTAAAGATTGTCGTAGTATTCGAATCGCTATTGCTTATATGAAATCCTCAAAAATTTACTCGACTAGCAACCAAGAACCATCAATAATTTCTTAGAATTTCTACAAGTCCCAAAAGCATTCATAATTTTCAAGATTAACTTATGACCCATAAGGAGGACATCAACACTATTGACCTAAAAATTAATATAGTCAAATCATTTTCAACATCTCCTAAAGCCCAATATTCGAATTCTTAGACATGTCCAATTCCAAACGTACCCAACATGCATAATTCCATAATTTATATTTTTAATTTAAATAAACACTGAACAATTAAAATCTACACGCAAAAATATTTCATGAAAACATGCTGTTAAAATAATTCATGCTTTAAATAAAATGCGTAAATGTAAAACTTACAGACCGAAGACGTGACTTCATGAGCTTCTCGAGAGCAGTAGTAGTACAACCCTTTACAAGATCATAGGCTCTGATACCAACTGTCAAGGCCCGTATTTCGTATTCATAATTTTACGAAATTATAAAAATTTTTCTAAATAAATAATTATCTTGTCCCATTTAATTAAAGTAAATATGTAAATAATTTTAACTTTAAAATAACAGCGGAAGCCAATATTGTTTTCAACCAACAATTTAAAAATAATTCAACGTAAACATCAACTTAAAAATAATCCAACGTATTAAAACTGAGTTTGAATAATAAATGGTGCATAAATTAAATCATGAGGTCCTCGGGTTTACTACTGCTGTCCCAAGATCGCACACTGGTCTCCGTCCGCGGTCCCGACCTCATCAATACCTACAACAATCAAGTCTAGTGAGTCTAAAGACTCAACATGTATATATCGTGAATAACAAGTAAATATATCATAAAATCGCATGCAACGTAAAAATAAAGTATCGAAAAGCGTACGGTGAAAATAGCATCATGAATAATTATAACTACGTGCATATCTGAAAATCATACGTAAAAGCTTTGCTCAATAGAGCTCTGTCATGTCATATCATAATTTTCTGGTAGAGATAATGTTTCTAAGCAAGTGGCCCATAACATAACGTAAGCGCCTGATCAGACTAAACCACAGTATACTGGGCGGTAGAGATCAATCACAGCCCTTGGACTAGATGTCTGTACCCATACATAATCATAAACCGGTCGTAAGTCACCGGGCGGAGGGGTCCTCGGTTGCGACTACCGACTTCCAAACCCATAAGCATAAGGTGGCCACAAGACATATAGCATATATCTCAAAAATAAACATTTTATATTCTTATGCACGTAATATAATTATAACCTTATTTTTATCGGATGAGTTGGATCGCTCCCAGGCTTGCTGCGACTTAATTCTAATATGTGACACATTCAAATAATATTATCTTGACTTAAATTTGACAACTGAATCAAAACTTAACAATAGAACCAAAAAATGAGACTATTAGGACCAACAACTTAATTTTCAATCATGGTATTGTACCAACCCGAACCAACATTAAACCGACGTTTAACCATGATTAAAAATACCCCAAACATACTGAAAATATGCACAAGGACTGTAAAACACAAAAATAGGTGAATGAAATCCAAAAACATAAAACACTCCTTCGAGAGTCATTTTGGCACCTTTCACCGTAAATTCTCGTACGACCTCTAAACTTGACCAAATCACGAACGGCCAAAAACATGACCTTCCTAACTCATTGAGGTACTGTCCAGTCCAAGGCCATGGGCTAAAATCCAACCAAGAACTCAAACAACCCCAAAAACCGGATCCCATAGCTGCTGTCAAAAGTGCAGCAGTGGCAGCTTGTGTGTATTTGTAGTAAACTCTGAAAATAATTGACTATGGGCTTGAACCACCGCCCAAGGACTCTTACCAACATCCCAAGGCATGGCTTGGACCATGGCTAAGGGCTAAAAGCCAAACATAAACCGAGCCAACACCTAGGACAATGCATCATACTAGCCGAGAAATGCAACCTGCTGTGTCTTGAGATGTATTAACTTGTTTTACTGTCTTGGGTCGTTCCAATGGCAATTTGATCAACCATGGCTCGACCTAGACATGATGGAGTGTTGTATAAACCATGGTTATGGGCTAGAAGCCAACCATAATCCAAACAAAACACCCAAAACCGAAAGTGTGCTCATGAAGAATTTTGAAGAAACAGAATGCAATTGTATTGTTTTGATGAATTTCTGATGGATCCGTGAACCAAACTTGGAAAGGACTCCTTGGACACAT
This sequence comes from Primulina tabacum, assembly GCF_025594145.1. Classification (NCBI taxonomy): domain Eukaryota; kingdom Viridiplantae; phylum Streptophyta; class Magnoliopsida; order Lamiales; family Gesneriaceae; genus Primulina; species Primulina tabacum. The sequence continues at coordinate 10,883,898 of NC_134553.1, forward strand.
CCTAGACATGCTAAGGAAGGATTCTAACCATGGATATGGTCCTTAAAACAGCCATGATCCGATACTCCCTTAAACCATTCAAAAGACCAAAACTATAACTCATTTTGCTGCTATAAACAAACTTGCTGTCATTTCTTTATGTGTGCGTGAATGGGCTTGAACCATTGAACCAAATACAACCTAACACATTCTAATTTATGCCTAGAAGCAGCCTTGGAAGCCTGGAACCGAGCAACATCCTGAAATCAATAAAACTCAGCAAACCCGTGAGCCACGAAGATGAAGCCAAAAAAATCCGTACCGAAACTTGTGTGTAGTTGCTGTCAAAATTTCATTTTTACCTCATGAACCCTGAACATATAATGCTTAAAAATATTTATAAGACTTGATTGAAGAGCAAAGAAACAATATATACATGCCTGGAAATTGTTTTGACACAAAAACAAACCAATACGACGAATACGAGCGACGGAGTCCGAGTTGAGAATTCCTTCTTGTTCTTGTGCTGTTATTCTCGATTTTTAGCTGCTGTTCTCTTCTGTAAATTTCGAAATTATGGATGAAGGGCTGCTAGGTAATGAGTATGAAGGTTACAAGGGGTGATAAAGGAGTCTTGAAGTGCATTTAGTTGGAGGTTACAAGTCAAGAAGTTGAATGGATATGAATTGTTTTTCCTCCTCTAGTGTTGTTGTTCCTACCCTCTCCTCCTTGCTGCTAATTCACGATTTTTCTCAGATGTTTCCTACTGATTTTTTTTGAGCATATGAATGTAGGACATGTAGGTAAGGAAGAGGAATGTTAATAATGGTGTTAAAGGGTCCACAATATACATTAAAATGAGAGTTACAAGTGAAGGAGTTGAAGGGTTTTGAATTGTTTCTTAATCCCCTTATTGCCGTTGGTTTGTTCCTTATTTCCTACTGCATTTACACGGTTTTGTTGTCTAATAGGTTGAGTAGAAATGAGGTATGTTATTGCATTTAAATTTACTACCCATTAGATAATTAAAATGAGAATTGAATACCCCATGAATTGTAATTAGGAATTGTTGGAATGGAGAGTTATCCACCTTTGAATATTTTAAATGTTGGACCCAAAATTTTTACTTATTTGCATGGTGTTTTATTGTTTACATCTTGTATGTTAATTGCTTAAGGTTTTAAATACCCATTCTACATTTAAATGAATTTACACCTTAATTTATAATGACTTCTTGCATGGCATTGCATGGATTTAACTTTAAGCATTTAAATACTATGTTTAATTTCTTGAATACTTCATACTTAAATTAATTCATTCTCTCTTGTTTACATATTTTAATTTAAGCTTTAATTACATATTGAACCTAAAAGAATTTATTTACCAACTTAGCTCTAATTAATTAAATAAATTCTAAAACATTCTATTTCTTTAAATTAAATTATTCCTTGACTTAAATTAAATTTAGGAATGTCTTCCTTATTATTAATCTTATCTTTAATCTTCAAACTCCGGTCCGTCCTCGCGTATTTAACTGTAAAGATAAAACTAAACTTTTGCATTTAAAATAAATAGTTATGACTTGTCAAATATCAAAATGAATTAGACCCTTCATATATATATATATATAAATCATTTTTAAATTTAAATAGTAATAATTATGCATGGCTTATACGTAGTCTGATTTTCGGGTCGTTACACCTACCATGCCAGACCCTTTGTGCATCATTAGGAAGAGTTTGAAAAAAGAAAACTCTATTTTTATGCATGTATAGCCATAAAAACGAAAATATATAAAGTGTATCATGTTTTTCATACAATCATATATCAAACATTTAATATGGTTTGATAGATGAGAAAAAGGAAGATTAAGGCGTGTCTTTGCATATTTTACGCACGAAAACAATTTGGCGATGCGAGAAACGTTGGCGGAGAGGCAACCCTTGCTGAATTTTTCTTCAAAATTCGTGAGTTCCCCTTCGAAGTTTCGTGTGGTGTGTGCACTTGCTGAAGAAGGAGTCCTAGTATTATTTAGAGGGGGAGGGGCGAGAGTTGTGGGGTTTTGGGAAGGTTTTTGGCATTATATTTGATATAAAACTCTTGGTGCAAGCTTAGGCCTATTAACATGGCATATTCGGCCCATTAGGCCCTTTAGTTAATCTTTAAAATATTTTTTTATGAAATTTTGTGAAAATATTAGCCGAGTTCTCAAAAAGTTTATATTTTCGTCGAAAATCGAATACCGTTTAAAAATACGACTCGACGTGTAACAACACCTCTTTTTTGAAAATTCCATTTTAAATACACCTCACATTAAACAATTAAAAATAATTATTTAATAAAATATTTTCTCTCCTATGGTCCCAGTCTCCGTTCCTTGATCGTGTATTGAATAACCTTTAAAACACAGTTTTATGCATTCATGTAGAAAGGTACATTTTAAACATGAAATCATGCATATCATAATTAATTCATGCCATTAAAACCATTTAATTAGTCATTTTTCATTTTCTCTAGATTTCATGCAGTTGAGTTACGTTATCGTTTTTGGACCTAGTGATTGGAGCCAACCTTTAGCTTGATCCCTGAGCGAAAACGAAAACAAACACAATCTAATAATATCATCCAGAACATTATTAATATTTACCGTGTCTGTATTCTCCAGGAACATCCTCAGATGCATGTGCGGATCTGCAATTGCTGCTCTCCCAAACTGGTTCTGTTGAACCATGTTAATCAATGCTGGCTTTAGCTCAAAATTGTTAGCATTTATCGTTCCGCGAGCTATGCTAGAGTAGTGGGCGTTGATCACCGGTTTGAAATGGTCTCTGATAGGCACCATAGGAGTGAGTGGGTTTTCGTTCTCTCTGTATTCAGCCATTGATTTAACCTCTTCTCTTCGTTCTTTTCTCAAAGCTTTGCGGTCTTTTCAATTTTTGGGTCAAAAAGCAACGAGTCGAGGCTCTGAGTTTTTCGCATAAACTACATAGAAATAACCAAATTAGTGAATAAATGAATAAGTTAAAAAATATAAATTAAAGTTTAGACTAATTGGTAGCGATATTAATATCAGGATTAATTATAGCGCTATCCGGCTACGGCGCCAAAAACTTGTTGCAATATTTGCTACCCCAAGTGTACGGTGTCAAATTTTAGTACTCGGCAAAGCAAGGATGTCAATCTCACAGGTAGTGCAATTTAATTATAAAAATTAAGTATCACAATTAAAATAACCAGACTTTATTTAGAAAATTTCACTAGACTGTTTGTTATTAATTACGAACTAAAATTTAATGAAAACACGCAAAAGTTTTAAAATCAGTGAGAATAAGAATCTAGACGTAATATTTCACTTGGTCTTCACTATATTCAATTATCATTGAAATCAATATTTAAAATTTTGACGTGTTTGCTACCCAAGAATTCTCAACTATTTCTACTCCCTTTCCCAAGTGGTGCATAAAAAGCAATTATCTAAAGTCAATTTTCAATATCCCTATAAAAAATCAAACAATCAATAATTTCAATTGCAAAATAATTCTTTTAATGGATTCGTTGGAGTTATCAGCCTTCCAAACCCTATAAACAACAACGATATATTTTCCTATGGTCCTATTCAAAATCTCATCTCCGGTGTGAAATATGACAATTCAACTACTGATGAAGTAATTGAACGCAATAAAATCCGGAAAATATAAATAAACAAGAATAATTTCGCATATATAAGTCAACAATTCATAAATAAAGGTTCGACCAAGCTACGTCGTCCTCTAGATTGAAGAAATTAGTTCATAAAGAAAAAATGATAAAAAAATTCATGTTTTCTGACATTACTAAAAGACTAAAATTAAGTAAGAAGAAGAGAATAAGAATCAAATCAGAATTGCGATTCCGTCCGCGGTAGATGCACTCTTCGTCTTTGTTCTTCGTTCTTCCCCTCTTTTTCTCGTTCTCCGTATTTTTTATGCGTGATTGCGGCTTTCCCCCCCTTTCTTTTTGGTAGCTAGGGTTTAATTTATTATCGTTGCGTGAATCGTTGCAAAAGCCCAAGAGAAGCCCGTCAAATTTTGCGTTTTTAGCCTGCGCGCGCAGGGGCGCGAGTTCTCGCGTAGCCTCACGAACTCTTCTGTTTTTGCAGCGCTGCGTGCGCAGGGGCGCGGGTTCTCGCGCAGCCGCGCGTGTGTTATTGTTAACGAGAATTTTTTTTTTCGCTTCCTTTGCTTTCTTGTTCGGCCCTTTATTCTTCCATTTCAAAATTTTGTTTATTTCTCGTTGGCCACAAGTTATGCCACAATGCTTGATTCCTACAGTGACATATACAACAGCAAAAAACACGTAAATCTGATCAATAACCTGCACACTTTTATACCAATACCTTGGGTAATTTAAGTGAAAAACATGCACTTATCAGTTATAACAAGTAATACATATACATTTATAAGCTACAGTAAAAAATACTTTTAATAAAATAGTGTTTCATGAACATGCATGTAACGTCCAAAAGTCAATCCACGTAAACCACATGCATGCAAAAGAATTAAATTGCTTAATTGTTTATTTAATTGATTTTAAATGCTTACATGATGCATATTATATGGTTAAGGGTCTAATTGCATGATTTTATGAAAACTGTAGATTTTACCCGAATATTCGATAATAGACTGGGAAAAGGAGACCGGGGACGACCAAGATAAAATAAATATTTTTCAATAAATATTTCCAAGGTTTATTAATATGATTAAATTTTTTTAAAAATGGTAGATTTCAAATTATTTTACGAGACGATCACGATTTTATCTGGGAAGCCGATTTTGGGCAAACGAGAGACTTTTAAAAGATCAAAAGTATTATTTTTGAAAACTAATTTTTACAAACTTTTATTTTTCAATTAAATAGGTGTTATTGGGCCTAATATATCTAATATTAGTATGTCCAATTGATCCTAAACTCAAAGGCCCAAAACATAATCCCATTAACATGTAAATTAAAATCTATAAAATAAAAATCCTAGGTTTTTGAGGCTCCATTAAGCCGTCCACTTCACACACTTCATACATCAAAAAATTTAAAACCTTGAGGAGGAGAAAACAAGGATTTTTCATCGCCCGTTCGTCCTTCGTCGCACTCCACGCCAACTATCGTATATTCGAACTTTCTAAAGCGCAAAGACATGTTTCTAAATTCCTTTGATGCATCATTCAAAGCATATTATTATTGTTTTAATTATCTCTGCTTGAAAAATATTTAAGCATGAACTGTTTAACGATAGAACAAATATTTTCAAAGTTTTGATTATTTTACGCTTGTTTGAAAAACGTTATGAATTCCAAGGACACGCTGCCAATATGATGTATTTAAGGGCTAGGAAAAGAGTCTTTAAGGGACAACACGAAGGATGGAATTGAGCTGGCTAAGGATGGAAGAGACCTAGGGTTTATTGGGCTCGCATGACTTCAAGGACACGGCTAAGAGGGGTGATGCACCATGGCTCGGCCAGGGCTGATCGGAGGCTCGGTGTTGGACGTGACTAAGGGCTAGGAAGAGTCCTCGCTTGGCTAGGACTCAAGAGAAGCCAGTAGGGAAGAGTCCTTCTCCGCAAGGGTTCTTCCCATGAACGCATAGGTACGACCTCAGAGGGAACGGTTTGTGGCTTGGTTGGGGTGGTCTAAGCTGGTCTAGTAGGGTCTAAAGAGGATGGCCTGGGGTCAGGGCTTGGGCGGCTTTGTCCTGGATGGCTCGATGATAGTAGGAGAGAACTCGCGCGGCTAGGGAGTTGATCGCGCATGGGCTCTTGCGTGGGCTGGGGCTGGGTGTGTTGGTCCAGGAGGGTTTGACGAGGGTCCAGGAAGGTCAGGGCCTGGTCTGGTCCAAGGTTGCTCGGCCATGGTTCGAGGAAATTGGGCCATGGCTCAATGGGAGTGAGCTAGGGTTCGGTCATGTGGTTAGAGAAGAATAATGGTTCGAACCATGATCTACGGGGGATGATTCATGATTCACGAGGGTAGTTTAGGTATAAAAAGTTTATGTTTGAAGTTTGGGAACAAAATATTAAAGTTGAATTAATTCGAGAATTAAACGCTTCACGAATTAATAATTAAGGAATTAAATCGAAATCCTAGAGTTTACGTTAAATAAAGATATTAGAAGTCAAATTTAAGCTTAAATAATTATTTGGGATAATCTCGAGTCAATAAAAGTGAGAAAAGGTCAAAATCGAGAAATTTTAAGTTCAAGGGCAAAACGATCATTTTACACTTGGGCAGTACAAAAAAGTTTGGCAGTGTCCCGAAGAATCATAACGAATGTTAAATGTTATTTTAAAAATGTTTATGATGAAAATATAAGATTTTATGATTTACGGTAAACCTGTGCAATTTTTACTGTTAAAAGTGCTATTTTACAAATGTGGAAAGGACACGATAGTTTATGATTAAAAAGAAAAGAAATATTTTTAAAGGATGTGAATTGACTGTGATATAAATGATATGTTATATGATTTTTGAAAATATCGCGAGGGAGAAGGTCCGAGGGAGCCCGTTTACGGGAGAAGACCCTAGAGGGAGCCCAACGATCGTATGTCCATTTTTCGTCGGTGCCTAATGACCGTCCCCATGAGCAATGGTGAGCTAAGACTGATCATTTGACCAGAGGATAAAAGGTAGTCACTTTCAAGGATCAAATTTCACCCAAAATGATAAATGATTGAAAGCTTTATGACTTGACGATTTATGATTTTATTTATGCTTTCAAGTTTATTTTAAATAAAAGTATTATTTTAATGCATGTGCATGTATATGTATTATTTGCTACTCATGTTTAGAACAAGCTGAGACATTACAATTACCAGGTTTGAATGCTGCATGTGATGATGATATTGAGGGAGACGCCGACGCTTGAGTGGATCGAGTCCGACGGTACATTCTTGAGGAACATTATTTTCTGTATTAGCTTGATAGTCAAAGTTTTAAAGGATTTTGTGAATGAGTTAATTACAGATTTTTATACTTTATTTTAAAGTTAGTTTGATCATGTTAAATATTGAAGTTGAATGTTGTTAATTGACGATTTATGGATTTTTATGCACTTGAGATTTTAAATGTTAAATTGCTTTGATTTATGAAAATGTTAAGTTATTTTAAATGGTGAATCTCGCAAGTATGTATGAAAAAAATTAATAGTATTTTAAAGTTAAAAAGTAATAGACGTTTCAATGCATAACTTAAAATCTGTTTCCTTTCATCATAACATTTCCTTTCATCATATAAGTATATGTTTCCCTTTTATTTAATTCAGATAATTAATTGTGACTTTCGTTTCAGCTGTTGGTCAATTGATCAATATTATGTATAACCATGGTACTAGGCGGCGGAAACATCAGCGACAGTCTCACTCATCAACTGAGTCTTTGCCTTACATATCATCATATCCTTTAGTATTTCGTATTAGTCACAATCAAGTCACCTGCTTCAAATCCTTTTATAATATCCATCACTTATAAAAATTCATGCATATATATTATTTTTCTTTAAAACTAATCATGCAACACGTCTTTTAAAATTTATCTTTTCCATCATAAAATCCCATAATATTTCAAAATAAACATTTTAACATTCGTGACTGCATTCAGGACACTGCCATGACATCTAACATTTTTCAGGTGTAAAATGATCGTTTTGTCCCTGAAACCCTAACTTTCCCAATTTACCCTTGGACCCTAAAACGACGACCCAAATTCATCCAAACTTACCATAACACCTTAAAATACACCCATAAACATTTCTTACACATAAACTTAAGAACCGTCATAAACGTTTTGTCCCTATGCAACCCAAATCAATCCATTTAAAACCGTCGGAAAAGTCTAACAACCTACTGAATTTTTCGGCATCTTTTTCGAAAACCCTAACTTGAACAAACCATGAGTTCCTCCAAGCATAGACCCCAACCAACATGTTCAGACCTTAACCAACCATCCTAGGACCTAGAAAAAACCCTATAATAGTTGTTGGACCAAGCCCTACAGGCCGTGCATGAGCAACCACCAAACGCGGCCTCCACAAGCTTTGCACGACCAAATCTAGCGCTCCAGCCCTACTCCTCGCTCCATCCATTCCTTAACCCCTCTAGGACCATGGCTAGACCCCTTTAGGACCCCTAGATGTGCCCTAACAACGGCCAGCAGCGCACCCTTCAAGGACCAAAAAAAGAAACCCTAGTTCTCCTCAACCCAAAAATTGTGCAGCCCTAGCCTCGCCTCAACTAGCCTTGAACTGTCACCCTAAGGACTCTTAGACACGCTGAAATTTGTCCTTTTTGATGTCCCTAACACGGCAGCCCCTTTGTGCATCATTAACATGAATTTAAAAGTATGAAAACTCAAGTTTTATCATGTACAAGTCATAAAAACGAAAATATATAAGAGGAGATCATGTTTTTCATGCAATCGTGTATAAAAACATATAATATCGTATGAACGATGAGTGAATGAAGATTAAGGCGTGCCTTCACGTACGAAAAACAATTTGAGATGCGAAGAACGTTGGCGGAGAGGGACGAGGGAGAATCCTTGCTGCGTTTTTCCTCAAAGTTCACGTGAATTTGCCTGAAAAATCGCCTGTGTTTGCACTCGGCTGCCATAGGAGTCCTAGTATTAGGCATGTGATTTGATTGAAAATTAGAGTTGTAGAACTCAATCTTTGGATATAAATAGCTGGGTAGGAGTTCAGGCCCAATAATCCTAGTAAAATAGGCTCATTAGAATGTTGGAAAATTATTTCGTTTAGGAAAGTTTTCGAAATTATTACCCGAGTTCCCAAAAAGTTCTTATTTTTGTCAAAAATCGATTATCAGTTTAAAATACAACTCTGCGTGTAAAAACATCTCAAAAAGCATCATTTTCGAAAATATCATATAAAATATATCATATATTAAATAATTAAAAATAATCATTTAATAAAAATAGTTTTCTTTTACGGTCTCCGGTCTTCGTTCCTCGATCGTGTCTCAAATAGCCTTAAAAACATAGTTTTATGCATTCTAGTAGCAAATCATATTTTAACATATAAACATGCCTACCACATTTAATCAATGAAATTAAAATAATTTAACTAAGTATTTTCTATTTTTCATAGATTTGCATGCAGTTGGATTACGTTATCGCATTTTGGACCTTACAATTCTGCTTCAGCTGTTGATGTTGCTTTGAAAGTCTACTTCTTGCTGAATCATAATATCAGTCTTTCTCCTACAACTGAAAAGTTCCACTTGTTCTCTTCTTGTCTATTTTATAGCCATCATAATCATCATCTGAATATCCAACTAAATTGAAACTATAATCATTTGATGCCACAGCCCAACATTTTGAGTTTTTAAAAGTTATTTGATATATTTAGATTAATTTATGGAGATTTCATCATCAAGTTGTTTGACATGTAATTCAAGTAAAATGTCAACTCACACATCATACTCATTTCAAACTTATCATGCATCAGGATAGAAAATTTTTCACACAATTTGGGGTTCTTTGATCAGAAAATAATATCATCAACATAAATTTAAACCAACAGAGTGATCACTTTCATAAATTTTAATAATGTTTTATGAACAGGACAAACAAGAAAATCATGATCAATCAGAAATGTATACAGAGTGTCATACCAAGAACTAGGAGATTGTTTCAGACAATATAAAGCTTTGTGTAATTTAAACAGATAATCAGGCAAAAATTGGTTCGCTAATCTAGAACGTTGTTCTAAATTTACTTCTTACCTCTTGATCTAGATCAGCTTTATCTCTTGTATTGTCATATCTTTGGTCATTAGCTTGATCTTCAAGTCCATATTGATAACTTCATCAGTTTGAGCAATAGGAATATCTGACTCACATGGTAGATCATCTATACTTCTTATATGAATCTCATCGTCACTTTCAGACTCAAGATTAATAGAAAATAATATGTTACTTAGAATATTTAGTTGTACATTTTGTGTAATAATAGAAGATTAATCAAGACAACATTCAATTACTCTTCAACATATAAGTTTTTGTTATTAAAAGCATGACAAGCTTTGCTAGATGAATATCCTAAGAATATGCCAGCATCTGTTTAATATCAAAGGAAATTAAATGATTTTTACCTTTATTATGAATATAATACTTAAAACCAAATAAACGAAAGTATGAGATTTTAGTTTGGCTATTATTACAGATCTCATAAAGTGTATTTTCGTGAATCTTGTTGATCATTGGCATGTTTTGAGTGTATCATGCAATGTTTAAAGCTTCTGCCCAGAAACATTGAGAGACACATGATTTACCTAACATGGTTTGAGCTTTTTCTTTAAGTGTTATGTTCTTTCTCTCAACAATTCCATTTTTCTTAGGTGATCTTGTAGCAGAGAACTCGTGCTTAATTCCTGTCTAGATATATTGCAAGCAATCACTATTGGTGAACTCAATTTCTCGACCACTTCTTATCTGATTGATCATAATGTTTTTCCCATTTTATAGGTGCTTCAAAATCTTTATAAGTTGAACACTGGTATGATCTTTGGAATTTAGAAATATGACCCACGTATATCTTTAAAATTATCAATAATCACCAATGTGTACTTCATTTCCCCTAAGCTGGTCACAAGTATAGGACAAAACAAGTCAATATGAAGTAGTTCCAAACATCGAGCTGAGGTAGTACATCTTTTATTTTTTAAGGTTGATTTGACTTGCTTTCCCATCCGACATTCAGGACAAATATTGTCTTTTGAAAAATCGATCTTGGGTAGTGAAGTGACCAAATTGTGATTATTCAAGCTGCAAATAGTGTTGAAATTCAAATGATTTGACCTTTTGTGCCACAACCAATTTTTTCTGGAGTTAACGACAATAAATCATGTCGGATCATATGGTTGTTCACCAGACTAATCCACTTTATAAGTATTAACAATCCTATGTCCTATCAGTAAAGTTTTATCATTTTAAGTTTTTAACAGTGCACATGTGTTTCTAAAATTCTTATGAAATTCTATAGTGTATTCATTGTCACATAATTGATTTAAGCTAGTTATATTATAACATAGATTCTCAACAAAAAGATGTCCTTATGATAATGTTAATATGGATAATCTTACCCTTACCCACAATTTTATCTTTTGAATCATCTCTTAAATCGATCTTGGGACCTTGGTAATCAATGATTTTAGATAGCAACTTGAAATTTCCAGTCATGTCTCTTGAACATCTATGTTTGAGTACCAGGTGAATTTCTTCAACACCTCAGTCTGACTTACCTGAAATCATAGATCAAAGATAACTTTTGGTACCCATATCTCATTTGTGTCCAAAAAGGATTAGTTCGAACAAATTTTCCATTGTGCCTCTCCAATAGGGTGTGTGATTGTACTGAAATCTTACAAGTATCATGTGGTGTGTTCTTAACAAAGCTCTTTTTGGGCCTTGCCTTCATATTAGAAGTCATATATTGTAACGCTCGAAAATCAGTCCACGCAGACCGCATGTATGAAAATTATTAAATTGATAAAATATTTAAAATTAAATTATTTTGGATGCATGAATGATATATTTTGAATGAATAAATGATTAATTATATAATTTTGTTTGATTTCATGATTTAAAGATTTTTAGACGAATATCGCTGGTTGGCCGGACCGGAGGACCGGAGACGACTAAGGTGTTAAATATTTAAAATCTTAATTTTTATTTTTACTTAAGAAAATATTTATTTTAAATATTTTCAGAATTATTGATTTTTTAATGTCAAGGTTAAATTAATTAGTGGGAGCAAGGGATTTTATGTATTTTATAAAGGATTTTTTTAAATAGATATTTTTAAATCCTTTGATTTGATGTCTAATAATTTTATTAATCTTGATGGGCCTAATTAATTATTTAAAAAGCTAGGCTTAATTAAGCCCTTTAATTAAGTGATTAAAGAAGCCTTTTATGAATTCTTTGAAAAAAAATAATAATAATAATAAAAGAAAGACTCCTACACACCCACACCTACACGTACACACACATTCACGTAACTCTTGAAGCATAGGGCCGAAACACATATCTCTTGGGCAAGGAAAGTTTTGATTTTTTATTCATTCCTTCTTCGAATTTAGTCATCGTTCTTCCTTTCAACAACGATCACCCGACTTCCTCTCATCCCAATGTGGATTTTTGGTGGGATTTTGACAAGAAAAAGGGTAGAAAATAAATAGAAATCGTCTTCCGTTCGTCACCGACATTCCACCGCTACGGTATTCGTATTTTGAGTGTTTTAACGCAAAGACACGCCTTAATATTTCTTTACTCATCTTTCACACCATATTATGAATTTTTAATCATGTGAGCATGAAAAATATGAATCCCTCCATGTATTTTCGTTTTTATGGCTTGTGCATTCCAAAACTTTGATTTTTATACATTAAAACTTATGGTTATGATGCACAAAGGGGCTGCATGGTAGGGCCATGGGAAGAGACGTTTTTCCACATGTTTAAGGGTCCTTAGGTGCATGTTTAAGGGTTGGACAAGATAGAGTAGAAATATGAACGAAAAAATTGAGTTTCATGGGCTAGGGTTTTTCGACTAGGGTTCCTAGAAGTAAACGGCTCTTAGCTGCTGTTGGGATGTGTTTAATGGTCCTAAGAGAGTCTAATCATGGTCCTATATGGGATGTGCAAGGGCTGGAAGGGAAGGGTGAAGGGTGTTAGCCTTTTTAATGTCATGGATGGCATAGAGAGGTGCGGGTAGGGCTGTTCTTGCATGGGTTGTAGAGGCTGCTCCAGTAGGTGGTTAAGGGCTTTGTCATGGTCCTAGGAAGGATACACAAGGGCTGGCTAGGTCAGCCAAGGGCTAGGGTCGGGGCAAGATAGGGTTCGAACAGATTAGGGCTTCGAAAATTAAGTTTAAAAAATTCAGCAGCTTCATAGATGGCTTGAATTGGGTTGAATATGGTTTAGTTAGGTGTTATTAAGCTTCAGTTCAAGTTTGGGAAAATTTCGGTTTAATTTCAAGTCAATACGAGTCAAAACCGGGATGTATGTCTAAGCTTTAAAAACGATTTGGGGAAATTAGTTGAGGGGCATAAGTTTACGTCTAAGGAATATTTATGAGAGTGTTTTAAGGTTATATATGTTAAGTTTGGAATGATTTGGGACGTAGTTTCGAGGTTTAAGGATAAATACGAAAATTATGCTTCTAGGGATAAAACGATCATTTTACACCTGAAAAATATTAAGAGTCCTGGCAATGCCCTGAATGCTGTAAAATATGTTAAAATTTTTATTTAAAATGTTTATGAAATTTTTTGATGAAACGATAACACTAAAAGACGTGTTGATGCTTGGTTTAAAAGAAAAATTATTTATATATATATGCGTGAATTTTTATAAGTGATAAAAATATGAAACGTTGGAGGAGGTGAAGTAATTGTAACTAATACGCTGATACGATGATATGATTGGTGATATCGTGAGGGAAAAGGCCCCAGAGGAGGCCCGTTTACGAGAGAAGGCCCCAGAGGGATCCGTCGATCGTATTTCCATCGACATGATACGATGATATGTAAGCCCAAGGCTCAGTTGATGGGTGAGAGTGTCTCTGATATCCCCACCGCCCAGTACTGTGGTTAGACGTAGATGGATTTATCGACCTTCAGCTGATACGAAAGTCACAAATAACTATCTGAAATCAATAAAAGGAAAACGTATACGTATATGATGAAATGAAATATGATATGATATGATGAAAGGAAAATTGTTTAAGCTATGCATGTTCATCAAAATTTATTTTAGGTAAAAGTATTTTCACTATTGCATGCGGATATATATGTATTATTTGTTATCATGAAAGGTTTGCTAAGTCAATAGACTCACTAGGTATGATCGATCAGGTGAGCATGATGTTGATGTTAATGAGAGACTTGATGGTTGATATTGATGGACTGAAGGTGTACAAAATCCGAGGACCAGCGCTAGTTTTCCGCAATTAAATTTAGTTTATGATTTACGTACTTTTAAGATTTTATGACTTATGATGATCTTGAGAGGTTTTGAGAGGATGTTAGAGTTAAGTTATTTTTGTAAAATGTTAAAGTTAGGTTTGGTTGACGATTTACAATTTACGATTTTCTGTTTCAAATTACTTTCTTTTGATGTTTCAAATAATAGTTGATTGATTTATTTAAATGGCACAAAGGTACTTTAAAAATATATTTGTATATATGTTTATGGGTTCGGCCGAATAGACGGATAAGAAAAAAAAATTCTAGTATGTTTTAAAGAAAACGAGTAGTGGTCGTTTCAGTTGGTATCAGAGCAACGTTCCTGCAAAAGGTTGTGCCACCGCCAGTTCCAGAAAGATCAGTCGTCAAGCCTCAAGTCTGTAAGTTTAAATGATTTTAATGTTATCACAAGCATTTTACATGGTTTATATGTTTAAGCTAAATGTTTAAACAATTTTTGAAATTAAATGACATTTATGTTTAAGTTTTTATGATAAATGATTTTTAAGATTAAACCTACATCGTTGCATGATTTTTTGTAGGTAAAAAATTAGATGCTTTAGAATTTTTATGCATATTACGATATGAAATGAGAAATTATATGATTTTCATATATGCTGACTTGTGGTGGAATTGAACATGTATAAGAATTTGGTTAATGGGCCTTAGAGAAGGTTGAAAATGATTGAACTATATTGATCTTAAGGTTTTAGTACTGATGTTCTACTTATGGGGCATAAGTTAATAGTAAAGATTATGAATTCTTTTGGGACATGTAGATTTTTTAAGAAAATACTGATGATTCGTGGTTACTAGTTGAAATACATTTTGGGAATTACACATAAAGAATAATTATTCGAAGACTGCGATGATCTTTAGAAGTAGGAAAATTTATAATTTGGGATTTTAGGCTTTGATGGAAAGGTAAGATTGGTTATGAGAATCGATTTTGGGTTTCATAAGGTTAAAATTATTGAACTTTATGTTACGAGAAACCTAGAGAATGAATTTAGGAATGCCCAGAACTTATGTGTTAATAGTAGAATTTTTGAAATTTAGGACCAACTGGATGATATTCGAGGAAATTAGGAAATTATTTTTGTAACATCTGAAAAATCAGTCCACGTAAACCACATGCATGCAAAAATATTTTAATTGCTTAATTGTTTTATTTAATTGCTTTTAAATTCTAGCATGATGTTTACTGTATGATTAAATGTAAAATTGCATGATTAAATGATTATATGACATGATTTCATGAAATTAAGGATTTTTACCCGAATATTCGATAATAGGCAGGGAAAAGGAGACCGGGGACGACCAAGACAAGAATATGTAATTTTATTTAAATAATGATAAGGCCTCTTAATATGATTTAAAAATGATTTAATTTTCCAAAAAAATGTTAGAGTTCGAATTATTTTACGAGTCGAGCTCGATTTTTCCCGGGAAGCCGGTTTTGGGCAAACAAGGAGTTTTAAAAGATCAAAAATATTATTTTATGAAAAATAATTTTATAAAATTTTATTTTTTAATTAATTAAGTGTTATTAGGCCCAATTTAATTAATTTAAGTAGGCTCAATTACCCTTAATCATGCAAGCCCAAAACCAAAGCCCATTAATATGTTAATTAAATTATAAATAATGTTTTAGGTTTTGAAAACTTGAGATTTCAGCCTCCAAATCAGCCGAGAAACACCTTGGCACACACAATTCAAATTTTCAAAATTTAGGAAGAAAGAAAAGCTTGTGTTCTTCGTCGTCCGGTCGTCCAACGTCGCACCCTCGCCAACGATCGAATAATCGAGCGTTATAAACGCAAAGGCACGTTTTCTAAACTCTTTCAAACATCATACAAATCATAATATTTGTGTTTTAATTGTTTATGCTTGAATAAAATAGGAATTCGATCATTTTTACGGTAAACGTTTATTTTCAAAAATACGTCGATCTTGCATTTGTTTGAAAACGTTTTTGAATCCGACGGACCCGCTGCCAAAACATGATAAAATATGAATGATTTATAGCCAAAACATGATAAATAAATTAGAAAACAAGGCTGAAACCGTAGGATTTTTTTTAAACAAAAGAAACCGTGAGTTTGGAGCTTTGTGTTCATGTATGGTTCAAGTGGTTCGTTCCTTTTGCATGGGGCTTGGGGGCTGGCCAGGGCTGGTTGGGGGCTTGGCCAGGGTCAGGTTCGAAGGCTAGGTAGGGTCCTAGGGCGGCTAGGGTCGAGGGTGGTGGCTAAGGAAGAGTCCTAGTTAACTAGGACTCTCCCATGCGCACGCAACTAGGCAGCCGAGGGAAGGAGGTGGTGCAGCTCGGTTAGGGGCTGGGCTAGATGGTTCATCAGGGTCCTAGGGTCATGGGCATGGGTCGGGCCAGGGGCTGGACTTGTTGGGTGCGCTATGGCTCGAGCCAAAAGCGAGAGACACGAGAGGGAAGCACCTGCGCGTAAGCTGCTGTTCGCGTGAGGGTGGCTCGCGTCCGTGTTCTAGGGGCTGGGCTGGTCTGGGCTGGGTGTGGGCGTTGTCCAGTGAGGGTTAGGAAGGTCTGGGTTCAGGGGTGTGGCTTGGTCCAGCGAGGGCCGAGCCAAAAACGTGGAAGCGCATGCAGGAGGTTAATTACGCGCGAGGCTGCTGTATTCGTGCAGGGTTTCGTGCGTGGCTCAGGGGCTCGGGCTTGGGGTGGATCGGGTCTGGGACTAGTCTAGGGTCAGTAAGGGTCGTGTGTGGTCAGTGGTTAGACGGCTAGAGGAGTCCTAGGGTCACTAGGAGTCTTGGGCAAGCAAGGGATCACGCACAGATTTTTGTGGCTTGGTTCCAGGAGAGTTTGGAGTGAGCTATGGTCTTATTCTAGGGGCCGGGCTTGGTCAGGAAGGTGCCTAGGTGGGTTGGCTAGGGTTTGGCTCAAGGTGGCTCGGGCGCGGCTCGAGTAAATCGGGAGATGGCTCGGGTGATTCGTATATGTGTCAAATTTCGAATTAATTGAACTAAAATAGGAATCCATGGGTCCACGGGTGTGGCTCATGACTTGGAAGGGTAGAATAAATCCTAAAAATGTTATGTTTAAAATTTGGGATCAAAATAACAAGTTTTGGAATTTTTCGGGATTTAATCGCCGCACGAAACGCTAATTAAAGAATTAATTGAAACGCCTAGTTTTAAGTAGAATAAAATTATGAAAAATTAGGTTTAAGCTTAAATAATTATTAAAAGTCTAAGTTTTTAATTTGAGAATTTTATATTAAGGTTTAAGTTAATTCGGGATTAAAACGCGTTAATATATCTTATTTAAAGATTAATTTAAAAGTCATCGATTTAAGCCAAATAAAAATATGAGAAAATTTATGTAAGATTAAATAATTATTTAGAATAATCCCATGTCATTAAAAGTGAGAAAAAGATAAATTCGAGAATTTTTTTACGTCCAGGGACAAAACGATAATTTTACAATTAAGAAAATACGTAAACGCTTGGCAGCGTCCCAAAGGATCATAACGAATGTTAAATGATATTATATGATTTAAAATGATGATTTTGATGATAATATGTATTTTTATGATTTATGTTAAAGCTGTGCAATTTATACTGTCTAAAATGTTATTTTTGGAAAGCTGTCTTATTTTATGATTTTAAAAGAAAATGAAAAATATTTTGAGGAATGTGAATTGACTGTGACAAAAGATATGATTTATGATATATGATTTTGTGGGGATAATGTGAGGGAAAAAGGCCCCAGAGGGAACCCATTTACGGGAAAAGGCCCCAGAGGGAACCCATGTTTGGGAAAAGGCCCCCGAGGGAACCCGTCTATGGGAAAAGGCCCCGAGGGAACCCCAACGATCGTATTTCCGCGGTGGAGCCTAGTGCACACCCCCATGGACCATGTGGAGCTAAGACTGCAGTCGACCAAAGGATAAAAGCTAGTCACTTTCAAGGATCAAACTTCACCCAAAATGATATATGATTGAAAGCTTTACGATTTTAATGATTTTATGATACATGATTCATGATGATGATTAAAGCTTATTTTAAATGATTTTTAAAAGATTTATTTATGATTAAAGCTTATTTTAAATGATTTTTAATGGTTTATTTATGTTCAAAAGATTATTTTAAATAAAAATATGATTTTTAAATGCATGTGAATGTATATGTATTATTTGCTATCCATGTTTAGAACGTGTTGAGTCTTTAGACTCACTAGGTTTGTATGATGCAGGATTTGATGATTTTTGGAGGCGGTGACGATTGAGTCGATCGAGTGCAGCAGTACACACCCGAGGGCCTTTATCTTTCCGCACTAGCTAAATAGATTTATGATTTAAAGATTTTGCCAAGGATTTTTATTAGAGATATTTTTATACTTTATTGCTAGCCGATCTTTTCGAAGGTCGATTTAGGAATTTTGGTTAGCCGATGATTTAGGATTTTATTTTATGCACTTGAGATTTAAATTGATAAATTATTAGGATTAATGATTATGTTAAATTATTTTATTTAGTAATTTAGAATTTATGATTTAAGATTAGAAAAAAAAATCGAGGTCGTTTCAATTTTGCAATTGTTAAGAAATTTGGGAACTAATTTCACAATAAGTGAGAATTGAATGGTTTAAATGATAGAAATTTTTGATGATTTAGGCTCTGAAAGGATATTTAGAACCTTAAAATATCTTGGTTATAATGCTGTAAGGAATGGTAATCAAGGGTCTTGTAGAATGAATAAATATTGTGTTTGAAAATCTAAGCGTTAGTGGAATAATATTGTGGCAAATTAGGAATTTAGACTGAGGACAATCTATGGTAAAGTTGATCAATTAGTTAAGTTTAGTGATGAAAAGTTTATGTTTAAAATTTAGGAAGAAAATATTAAGTTTTGAATTTATTCAGGTTAAAACGCTTGATGGTTTAGTTATTAAGTAATTAAATCGAAAGACTCCGGTTTACGTTTAAGAAAAATATTAGAAGTCAAATTTAAGCTTACAAGATTATTTGGGATAAGCTTGAGTCAGTAAAGGTAAGTGAAAGTCAAAATCGAGAATTATTTTTAAAGTCATTAAGAAATTTGGAATTAAGTGGATGTGTGGGTTGAAATTAGGTTGTCTAAAGACCATATGGGTTTTGTAAGTTTGAATAACGAGTTATGAGATAGGTGCTTATATCAAATTTTGGGGCGAAATTTAATATTTGTAACAATTTTATATTTGGGATGTACTTGTAGATAGTTAAGCTATGTTAGTTTGGTGTCTAAAGATAAAGATTCGATTCAAGGATCTTAGACTAATATTATGATGTGGTTGAGATAAGGATTAACTATTAAGGGTATTATCAGGATAAAATTCGAATAGTAAATTTTGGATGCTAAAATCTCTTAACTTGAACCGCATAAATGCTAATATTTGGATTTAAAGCCTTAGCATACCTTGAGTTCAATAAATTTAAGAAATGATGCTTATGAGATTTTAATGTTGAAATATAATAAGTTGATGAACATATTGGGTATAGTATAAGGAAAGTAAGATACGATAAGTTTGGGCCTCCATTCCTAATACTGAGAATTGTAAGAAAAGTCGAAATTTGAGATTATAGTAAAATAGAACTAAGTCACCATAGGTCGTGTTAAGTCGTGATTCGCAAACAAGGATCTAGAAGGCAAAGTTAGTTAGGATTGATGAGACATAAGGACAACCTAAAACTTATTTTTTATCAGAATGGCGCAGCGAAAGCGTGGATTATTGGGATAATAGAATTAAGAGTCTAAACTTTTTGATTATCTAGGATAAGCGAATTTATTTCGGGGACGAAATTCAATTTAAGAGGGCAGATTGTAATGCCCGAAAATCAGTCCACGTAAACCGCATGTATGTAAATTATTAAATTGCTAAAATATTTTAATTAAATTATTTTGGATGAATGAATGATATATTTTAAATGAATAAATGATTAATTGTGTAATTTTGTATGATTTCATGATTTAAAGATTCAGATGAATATCGGTGGTTGGTCGGAACGGAGACTGACTAATGTATTAAAATTTAAAAGCTAAATTTTTATTTTTACTTAAGAAGATATTTATTTTAATATTTTAAGAATTATTTCATTTTTAAGGTCAAGTTTAAATTAATTAGTGGGAGTAAGAGATTTTATGTATTTTATAAAAGATTTTTTGTAAAGAGATATTTTAAATCCTTTAATTGGATGACTAATGATTTTATTAATCTTAATGGGTCTAATTAATTATTTAAAAAAGTTAGGCTTAATTAAGCCCATTAATTAAGTGATTAAAGAAACCTTTTATTAATTTTTTTTAGAAAATAATAATAATTAAAGAAAGACTCCTAGACACACACACTCACATCTATACGCACACACACATTCACATAACTCTTGAAGTGGAGGGCTGAAACACATATCTCTTGGGCAAAGAAAGTTTTGATTTTTTGTTCATTCGTTCTTACGAA
Organism: Primulina tabacum; assembly: GCF_025594145.1. Classification (NCBI taxonomy): domain Eukaryota; kingdom Viridiplantae; phylum Streptophyta; class Magnoliopsida; order Lamiales; family Gesneriaceae; genus Primulina; species Primulina tabacum. Next base: position 10,904,357 of record NC_134553.1, read on the forward strand.
TTTAGTCATCGTTCTTCCTTTCAACAACGATCGATTTTTTGTTCATTCGTTCTTCGATTTAGTCATCGTTCTTCCTTTCAACAACGATCACCCGACTCTCTCGCACCCCAAGGTGGATTTTTGGTGGGATTTTGACAAGAAAATGGGTAGAAAAGAAATAGAAATCGTCCTCCATTCGTCACCAACGTTCCACCGCTACAGTATTCGTATTTCGAGCGTTTTAAAACGCAAAAGTACGCTTTAATCTTTCTTTACTCATCTTTCACACCATATTATGTATGTTTAATCATGTGTGCATGAAAAATATGAATCCCTCATGTTTTTTCATTTTTATGGCTTGTGCATACCAGAACTTTGATTTTAATGCATTAAAAATTATGGTTGGTTATGATGCACAAAGGGGCTGCCATGGTAAGGTTATGTGAATGGACGTTTTTCCACATGTTTAAGGGTCCTTAGGTACATGTTTAAGGGTCCTTAGGTACATGTTTAAGGGTTGGACAAGATAGGGTAGCAATATGAACGAAAAAATTGAGTTTCGAGGGCTTGGGTTTTTCGGCAATGGTTCCTAGAAGTACGCGGCTCTTAGCTGCTGTTGGGATGTGTTCAATGGTCCTAAGATAGTCTAGTCATGGTTCTGTACGGGCTGTGCAAGGGATGGAAGGGAAGGGTGAAGGGTGCTAGCCTTTTTGGTGTCATTGGATGGCATAGAGAGGGGCGCGGGTAGGGCTGTGCTTGCATGGGTTGTAGAGGCTGATACATTGTGTGGTTAAGGGCTTCGTCATGGTCCTAGGAAGGGTACACAAGGGCTGGTTGGGTCGGCCAAGGGCTAGGGTCGAGGCAAGATAGGGTTCGAACAAACTAGGGCTTCAAAAATTAAGTGTAGAAAATTCAGCAGCTTCCTAGGCTTGTTCAAGGGTCTTAAATGGCTTGAATTGGGTTGAATATGGTTTAGTTAGGTTTTATTAAACTTTGGTTCAAGTTTGGGAAAGTTCTCTTAAGTTTCGAGTCAATACAAGTCAAAACCGAGATGCACTTCTAAGCTTTAAAAATGATTTGGGAAAATTAGTCGATGTGCATAAGTTTACGTCTAAGGAATATTTATGGGAGTATTTTAACGTTATATGTTAAGTTTGGAATGATTTGGGACCTCGTTTCGAGGTCTAAGGATAAATACGAAAAATTATGCTTATAGGGATAAAATGATCATTTTACACCTGAAAAATGTTAGGCGTCATGGCAGTGTCCCTGAATACTGTAAAATATGTTAAAATTTTTATTTCAAATATTTATGAAATTTTATGATGAAAAGATAACGCTAAAAGACGTGTTGCATTTTTGGTTAAAAAGAAAAATTATTTATATGTATATGTATGAATTTTTATAAGTGATGAAAATATGAAACGTTAGAGAAGGTGAAGTAATTGTGACTAATACGATGATATGGCTGGATATATCGTGAGGGAAAAGGCCCTAGAGGGAGCCCATTTACGGGAGAAGGCCCCAGATAGAGCCTGAAGACCGTATTTCGTCGACATGATATGATGATATGTAAGGCCAAAGCTCAGTTGACGGGTGAGAGTCACTGATATCCCCACCACCTAGTACCGTGGTTACACATAGATGGATCCATTGACCTTCAGCTTATACAAAATCACAATTAACGATCCGAATTCAGTAAAAAGAAAACATATACGTATATGATGAAATGAAATATGATATGATGTGATGAAAGGAAAATTGTTTAAGTTATGCATGTTCATAAAAAGTTATTTTAAGTAAAAGTATTTTTACTGTTGCATGCGGATGTACAAGTATTATTTGTTATCATAGTTAAGGTTTGCCGAGTTAATAGACTCACTAGATGTGATCGATGCAGGTGAGCATTATGTTGATGTTAATGATGGACTTGATGGTTGATCTTGCTGGAGTGAAGGTGCACACAACCCGAGGACCAGCGCTAGTTTTTCGCAATTAAATTAAGTTTATGATTTACATACTTTTAAGATTTTATGACTTATAATGATCTTGAGAGGTTTTGAGATGATGTTAGAGTTAAGTTATTTTGTAAAATGTTAAAGTTAGTTTTGGTTGACGATTTACGATTTTATGTTTCGAATTACTTTTTTTTTATGTTTCAAATAATAGTTGGTTGATTTATTTTAAATAGAAAAAAGGTATTTTAAAAATATAATTGTATATATGTGTATTGGTTCAGCCGAATAGATGGATAAGAAAAAAAATTTCTAGTATGTTTTAAAGAAAACGAGTAGTGGATGTTTCATATATCTTTTATGAACTGGTTTGCAGTTGTAGTAATTGTTATGTTTGGTCCCTCATAGAATTTTATGTGATATGACTCTTATCAGACCAGCTCGATCTAGAATGATGACCATATCCATTATTGATTAGTCTATTTTTGAGACAACCTGATTTAGAATTCTCAGGTTCTACATATCCAAGACCATGATGCATTCTTTTTTTTTTTTTTTATGATAAACAGGCTGACTAGTCTGAAATTCAGGCTTTATATGTTCATATATTGTGCTGAATCTGACATAATCTATGAATATAGACTTGATTTTTTCCGGACGCAATTGATTACTTGTTTTGGAAGAACTGCGGTCATTGTAGTTAAAGTCTGAGGCAGTTTTGTCACCAGCTTGCTTTTGACCTTCATGCAATTTTCCAAGTGAAACAGAAGACTTAGTCCAATTGTTGGCGATTTTCAATCATGGTAACTTGAAATTCAGATTGCATGTTCTCATTTCAGTCATTAGAGTCTCACTTTGGTCTTTAGACTGTTTACCTCATTAATTGAATGTTATCTGATCTGCTGAAATCATTTGTTAGACACTTGTTTTTTTATTTGAATTCCTCAAATGTCTATGAAAGTCTTTTGTACTCCATGATCATTTCGTTTAGTGCAATTATTAACTTATCTTGTGTAAATCCATCTGAGATAAATTCAAATACCTCATCATTATATTATATTCCAGGTCATAATTAGTCATTAAGCACTTGACTAATTCTTCATCACTTTCACTGGATGCTTCATCTGAGCTGGTGGACTTTGAGTCTAGCTCAACCTGCTTGTTTTTTACTCTCTTCATCTATCGGCACCTTCTATTATCTTCTCTTTCTAAAATATTTCTTCTCGTATTTAGTTTTTCTCTTTTCAGATGACTTCTTCTCATCCTTCTTTTGTCTGGCATAGTCATGAATGAAGTGGACAGGTTCTGCCACAATTAAAACACACTTGATCAGAAGAGTTAGATGCTTTCTTATAATTTTTATTTTTATTAAAATTCTGAAATTTATTATGATTATTCCTCGTGAATTTCACAAACTTATTCACAAATGGTTACATGACATCGTTGCTTAGTTGTTCAATAGATATTGATGGAGATTATTCTGTCACCACAAGAGCTTTTGTTGGATGTAAGGTTGATGGTTCTTCTTTATTCTAGTTTCTATCTCGAACTCATAGGCCTTCAGACCAACAAATAGATCGTGAAACTCGAGCTTATTCATATATTTTGATTCTCACATGGAAATGGTTTTCACGTCTCATTCTCTTGGTTAGGCCCTCATCACTTTCAGTGTAACCTCACTGTTGATGTATTCCTTTTAAGTGAAATTGTTTTAATTTCAATGACATTGAATCATTCATCAAACTCACTTAGGGTTTCTATAGCTTTCTGTTGGATAAATGAAATAATAAAAGAGAAGAGTGGTAAAGGAAGTGTGGGAGTTGTCCCACATTGGAAAATTACCCTAGGTGAGTCTCCCTCATAAGCTCCTAGTTTGAGCTATGGGTTTGAGCCCCAAGGGGTACCAGAAGTTTTTAGACGGGGGAAGACGCTAGTAGGCTAGGTCTCGGTGAATTAAACACACGCGCGCGCGCGTCCGCCCGTCGCGGTGAGGTGAGGTGCTTTGACCAATATTAATCTTTTTGGACCAAATTTATTTGAAAATTTAAGTTTTATTGGTAGTACTCGCGCCAAGATGATGCATACGGGCAGGCATAGGCGCGCGTATGCGCCGCTTCCCGCGCGGATGCGCGCTTGCTTCTGGTTCGGTGGCCAATAAACAGAGCAATGCGCGCGGCCGCGCAGCTTCCCGCGCGGGTGCGCGCATTGATGTGCCTGTCGCGCGCAGCTTCTCGCGCGGGTGCGCGCGCTGCGATGTTTCTGAAAACATGCGCGTCCCTTGGGCTGATTTTGCACCAAACAATGTGTTCCTTGACTAAAGTTGTGACTCTTCTACGCATCCGGTGGTCATTTATAAATAATCCTTTCCTACATCATTGTTGGGGTTCGAAAATTATCATCTCATATTGTTGCATTTTTCTCTCTTCTATACTTGAAAGTTATTGCATTCTTATTTGTTCGTTGCAATCAAGAGTTTGTTGTGCTGCTACTCTTGATAGAAGTCGTTGTATCTTAGAGACGATTGCCGTTAACTTAAAGCACTTATATACGGGCAATATCGTCTTGCAGATAAAGGATTTATCCTTGCCTCGACTTAAAGAATTGTTGTTGTTTCCAGAATTTCGAGAAGGACACCACCAGATAACAACAAGTTCATCTTGATGTTATCTAATTTCTGAATAACAATCATCAACTTATTTTCTTTGGTTTGATCTTTTATTTCACAAGTTGAGTGAGCTTCTTTCAAATTTCTTTAGCCATAGAACAAGTTTTAATTTTACTGAATATATTTTTATCTAAAGATTTTTAAGGATATATTTGGCCAAAATATTCATATTGGCCTTCTTCTTATCTTAGGCAGTTGATGTGTTTATATTTGAACGCATTGTCTTGAGATAATTTAGAGTGATTAGGTGTATTTTAATTGTTTAAATTGATTTTATTGTTCCTAATCGTATCTTTTTATGCCGCATAGGCAAAAGAGATGAAATAGAGCTGAAACGGCAAAAGAATAAATGAATTCGAACAAGTTCGGCATGCCGCCACAAAATACCAAAAGTAACACTGTAAGAAAAAATAAAGAATGAGGTGCATGCCTCTTTGAAGAATCATGTGACTCTTCAAAGTTGGAGTAAATCGTCATACTTGAAGGAAAAGAAATCAAAAAAGAAAGTCAAGAAGCTGTGAACAGCCTTGAGTTGGAATTGTGCAACCTGCATGCAATGACGATCGATCGATTGTAGAAGGAAAAAACAAGGAATCGTGTGCCAAGTCTTTAAAAGATTCAAGAATCAAGTTGAATAAAAAATATACTTCCTATCAATTCTAGTGAAATTTCAAAAAATAAGGAAACAAAAGGAACAAATATTCTTGTTCCTTTCAAACGTGAAATTTGAAGACTTGAAGGGCAAAAAAAAATTTTATATAAAGAGGAGGCTGCACATAGAACAAGGATACAATTTTCTTCTCCTTGCAGCAAGATTTTCTTTTATCTTTTGCTTTCATATTTCATTAGACAAAAGTTTCTCAAGTTTAATTTCATGGCCTTTTGTGACTAAACTTGTAACTCTTGGTTGAGGAAGCCGAAACCTTGGAATTTTATTTATTTGTGAGATTTAATATTTATGTTTAATTTTTATTGATTTATATTTGAGTACCAATTGTTTTTCTATAATTCGTAATTATTGAATATCCATTTGATTGCTAGATTGATCAACTAGTTTTTATTCGTATAATCTGTTGCTGAATTAGATATCAAATCCTTAATTGTTTGATCTCTCTAATTTGTGAAGCAACTAAGATTAATAATTTTCTGCTTTGAATTTCTTAATTTTTAGGAAATTTTTTTTATTAAATTAAATGTAACCGCTTGTGTTTTTATTGCTTAGTTTCATCATTCTTGCTAGTTTTTAACGCTATCATTGAATTAAATCTTTATCGTTTGTATGAGATTGTTTAATTGATAAGGGTTTAGTGAGGACTTTAGTTTCCTGTTTAACTAACCATAAGGTAACATAGATATTAAATTTTCATTGGTGAATATTTGAATATAAATTGATAATTATTGCATCGATGATTAAGTTAATAAATTCCAATGGTAAAGTCGACCGAAACCAAGATTAGTTTTCTCTGAATTCATTTAATCAATTTAATTTGACTGCATTATAATTAGTTTTTGATAAAATTTATTTTTTAGTTTCTTAATAGTAATTAATTTTTAAAATCCTCTGTTACCTTGTTATATTTTATTAACACAATTAAATTCATACCTTCTCGTGGGAACGATTCTTACTCACACGACTATATATTTATTTTTTTATTTGAGTTGAGTTAATTTGAGTGTGACACGGCTAATCGCTGCCAAATTTTGGCTTCGTTTCCAGGAAGACGTTTAATTTATGGTAAAAACTTGTATGAGACGGTCTCACAGGTCGTATTTTGTGATATAGGTCTCTTATTTGGGTCATTAATGAAAAAATATTACTTTTTATGCTAAGAGTACTACTTTTATTGTGAATATCGGTAGGGTTGACCCGTCTCACAGATAAATATTCGTGAGACCGCTCACAAGAGACCTATTCTTAATTTATTTGTGCTAAGTTTTTATCATCATTATTTTTTCATTATTATTTTTAGCTTTCTCTCTAGTTTTTCTTTATTTGTTCATGCTCGCGGTTGATTCATCAAAAGAAGAACAACTTGAGTATTTTTGCGTGTTTTCATGATTGCTCGCAAGTGCACGACGTCAAGTTATAGTTAAATGTATTTTGAGTACTAAATGTCGATCCCACGAGAAGTGTGTATATAAACGTATACCAGTTCTTGTGATTAAAATATTCTTGACTTTATTTAGAATAATTAATTAAAAGATTTTTTGCAAGAATAAATAAATTGAAAATGGATTTAAATGTAGCACCAAATTTTAGCAAATAACAATGAAATAAAAGATCTAAAGGTCCGATTTCACGCAACCGTCCACCATGTGTAATTTCTTGTATCTATGTTATAAAAATCCTTCTTATTCATTTGCCAAAAATCCTATAATTATCTACTCCCTCTCCCGAGTGATAAGTAGATGTTAGTTATCTAAAAATAGATTGCGACATCCCCATCAACAATCTACAATTAAATAACACATCAAGCACTAGATTTCTATGGGCTTCGATAGCATTATAGGCCCTTCCAAACTCTATAAATACCATTGACGTATTTTTTCATTTTCTTATTTATAATTTCCTCTTCTGAGTGATAAATTGTAAACATATAAATCATTCAAATTATGGTCAATAAATTGAAAGCATTAATATTAGAACAATATAAAGAACAATATGAAGAACTTAAATAGCTTAGTTCAAAAATTCCAACACATGGTTTCTAGTTTTGTTCCATCATTCCTCTAGAAATAAAAATTAGTTCATAATAACAAAAGCAAAACAACATAACATGGTTCTGAAACAAGACATATCAAATGAAAAAAAAACAAAAGAAAGAAGAACTTAGAACAATAGTTTGAAGTACTGATTCCGTCCCCAGAGTTGTGCAAAAGATTTTTCAAAAACTTGATGAACTTGGGTCTTCAATCTTCTAGCAGCAGCCTCCACTCTTCCCTTGGCTCCCCAAAACCTTAGATGGTAAGTAAATGATGAATTTTATAGTCCTAGACAAGCCCCAATTTGCAGCACACCAAAATCTTGGACTTTCATGCGCAACACACCAAAATACAGATTTTTCGGATTCTGTCTTGCAAGGACCGTAGGTGCGGTTAGGAAGTCATCGCGGGTGTCGTGCAGCTACTGGTGTGTGAGCGCGGGTGCATTATGTTTTCTAGCGCGGGTGTGGTGCTTCACCGCGGGTTTGGTGTAAATATAAGCGCGGATGCGCCTTACCTTCTGTAACTTTCCAATTCAAAATTTTAATACTCCTAAACTCTCATCCTAAGCTTCCAAACTACAACAACAACAAATCGTATAAAACCTGCTCAATAATCACAAAATTCCAAGTTAAATACAAGTAATAAAAGTGCAATAAATTGCACTTGTCAAGTATTATCATGAAACAGAGAGAACTCTCCATGGATGGAAGAACGGAGTTCGAAAAAAATCCAAAGAAGAAAAAGTTGAACTTGAACCCTGAACTGAGAGAATCCTTGTTGAAGAGTCGAGAAATATGACGACAGTGAATAGAAGTTTGAGAGAGCTTGGCACCCCATATTTGAATCAACAATCCCTATGCATTACTTTCCCTAATTTAAATACTAATGAAAATTTTGAATTGAAATATGGACTAATACATCTTTTACCCTCTTTTCATGGTCTTACAGGTGAGGATCCTCATAAACACTCGATGGAGTTTCATGTGGTCTGCACAAGTAAGAAACCAGCAGGAGTGATGGAGGAACAAATCCAGCTCAGAGCCTTTTCTTTTTCTCTAAAGGATGCTGCAATTGATTTACTGTCACGCCCCGAGACCGGGGTTAGTCGACACCGGCATTGTCTCACAATCACATAATTGCAAAACAACGAGCCTCGTAGTAAATCGCAATAACCAGTCTTTTTCATAACAAGTAATCGTCTTTACAATGTGATGGAAATAAAATGCGTAAGCGAAATACATGATGATAAAATTAAAAGACAGAATAAATTCGACTGGTCTCAAATGGATTTGCTTCATCACCATCCCCAAAAGTAATCTTGCTCTTCATCCTCGATTTGTTCCTCGTTCTTATCTGGGTGGGAATGTAATGGGTGAGTATTTTGGGAAATACTCAGTAAATGGGGGCCGATCGTGCATAACGAATATCGAGGATATACATACGAATAAATTATCGTAATTTCAATATTAAGCATGTTGAATCAAATACTAATAAAAATGCGAATATAGCACTGAATATCATCTCATTTTCTATGGTTTTTACTGATCAGTCCCCTATATGTTACTCCTCTAAGGGGTGAGGCCAAAGGAACGGTTATTATAACCCACCGCATCAGGGCCTAAACAAAGCATATCAAAGTTCGGAATTTCCTTTACCATTTCTAAATCAAATCATTTCTGTGCATTTCAAATAATTCAAACATGCTTTCAAATATTATAACTGATATCGAACAACGAATAATTCAGGGAATTTCATACCAAATGAAAATGAATATATCATGCCGATCGAATTTTCAAAGTCATATTTAATTTATTTTCGAAATATATATCATGCTCACTTAAAAAGAAAATAAGTGTGCTATTTTGTATAATAATATCAAAAACCCACTTACAAGAACAAGTGTGCCAATTATAAGATAGCAAAAACCCACTTACAGTGTTTTGAATGCTAAAGAAAAACGTGGATGGTGTTGCACTGGGTATTCGAATTTTCTTCCCAGTCCGGATTGCGGCAGGGCTTCGCTACTTGAGGATGAAAGCTTCGAAAATATGGAGGATGCTAGAGAGAATTTCAAAATTCTTAGGTGTGAATTTCGAGTTTTGGGGCCTCCTATTTATAGGCGCAGGATAAAATCCTACCATAATTAGATTGATACACATTCCCTATTTACGGGATAATCTTTCCATATACGTAAGATTATTATTCCCTAAATAAAACATTTCCAAAATTCAACGTAGACTGTTTTCTTGTACAGGTTCGTGACGTATCTGGACTGTATTGCAAATTTGTTAGCTTCCTTATTGAGAAAACTTCCTTATATACGATATATTCTTTCCAATTAGGTGGATATCCAGCCTTAATTTACTGTGTATCTTGCACTGGATTTCAATTTCCATGTATTTATTGGCTTGGAAGATTTTTTGCATACCATGTATTATTTATATTTTCGAATTTATTATAACTCGAAAATAACTTCTTTTACATGTCTATATTTCATTAAATAATTACCTGCCAAAAAATTTGGGTCCTCACATTTACTATATTATCTACCTTCTGGATCAATCACAACCTGGAATGGGGTGAAGAGAATTTATTGGAGAAATATTTTCCATCTTCGAGGGCAGCAAATATTAGGAAGAAGATCTATGGCATTAAGTAATATACAGGGAGTCACTTCATGAATATTGAGAGCGCTTCAAGAAGCTTTGTGCTAGTTATCCACAACATCATATCGGTAAAAATCTTTTAAATTCAATATTTTTATGAAGGTCTTTTATATCATGATAGTAGCATGGTGGATGCTGCCAGGGGAAGGTTTTTTTGTAGACAAAACACCAGAATATGCGAGAAGTTTAATTGCTAATATGGCGGCCAATTCACAGTAATTTGGTACCAACAAGCCTGAAGCCTCAACCAAAAGGAACAATGAGGTAAACGTTTCTTCCCTTGAACAACTTATTAGTCTGACGTCCCTTGCATGTCAAATTGCTGTAAAGAATGGACAAAGTGCGAAGGCATGTGGCCTTTGCTCCAGAGTAGGACATCCAACAGATATGTGTCCCGCGCTTCAAGAGGAATCCGTCGAGCAAGTCAATGCAACCGGAGGATTTCCGGGACAGCCACAAAAGAAATATGACCCCTACTCAAACACTTATAATCCAGGTTGGAGGAGTCATCCAAACTTCAGACATGGAAACCCTTCGGTGAACCAGCTTGTGCCTCACATGCAGCCAAACGCTCAACCGTACAGACCATCATATCCACCAAAACCACAACCTCCTCAATTTTCTAACCCAAGTGAGTTTTTAGAAAATATTGTTAAGGATCTTGCCACTAATACTCTGCAATTTCAACATGAAACAAGGCCCATCATTCAAAACTTGAACAATCAAGTAGGACAATTGGCGACAAAAATTAATAGTTTGGAGGCACAAAATTCTGGCAGTGTACCCTCTCAGAAGATGGTGAATCCAAAAGAAAATGTAAGTTCAGTCACGTTAAGAAATGACAGGGAGTTAGAAATTCTAAAGAAAATGGTGCCCACACCATCAAATAAAGAAAAAAGAAAGAGGCTGATGAGGTGGAAAATGAGCCTAATTAGGAAGACACGTCTAAAGTTAAGTTCCCCCTATTAATGTCGTGCCATATTCTATTTATGCTTCTTTGAAACTTTTTCCTTCGGAGACCGGGCTTGTAGCTCAGTGGTCTCACCCCCTGCCGGATTAACCGGTTCCTTGGGTTAGATCCCCCTCCCCGTGTGTTGTAATAAAAAAAAAAACTTTGTCCTTTGAATAAAACTGGAGTTGTTTTCCAATTGGTTGACGTGTTAAGTGCATATCATAGGGATGTAGTTGAGGACGTTCTTATCAATGGATACTTATACTATTTCAGCTTTATCAATATGAGGTTTTTGCTTTTAATTTAATATTCTTTTGTGTTAAAAAATTTGTGGATTTATGATTTATTCATATGAAAATTGTATGTCGATTAATATGACAATTTAATTTGATATATAACTTTCTACTGCTATCAATGAATTCAACGATCCATAATTGTTATGAATGATTGGTATATGAGTAACGATAGATTAGATGTTTTGTGCTATCATAACATATTTACTCTAAATAAATCGACGAAACTGGATTTATCAATTGTAGCTATATCGGTTGTTAGGTTTTAAAATTAACTATTTTCACAAAGAGAAATTGTTATTTTTAATCAATATGGAACACTATCGTGTCCATTTGATTATTGCTAAGTTTTGACTCAATGCTAGGTTTGATCAATTAAATTAGGAAAACACAAGTATTTTAAAGGTAATCCCTATAATTCTAAGGTTAATTGATTAGAACTGCATGAATAAATAATATTTTAGTCGATGATAAGTTATACAATTGAATAGCGAAAACCCCTTGAATCAGAGCTTGGGACTATTAAATTTTACATTTCATAGTTAGTACTCTTGATTATTTATTTATTCTTGCATGCTAAATTAGTTGTAATATTTTATTTAGTTCTAATCAAAGAAATCCATCTTTTTTATTGCATTTCCTCGAAATAAATAAATCTATCTCTCTATGTGGATTTGACAACACATCATACTGAGCATATCTTGGAAGTGATTATGAATGACTTTACAGTGTGTGTTAATTCATTTGGTGATTGTTTGTCTAACATTATACTTGTCCTCAAAAGGTGTATGGAAACTAACCTTGTGTTAAATTCTGAGAAGTATAATTTTGTAGTCGAACAAGTTATAGTTTTGGGTCATGCCGCTTCTTCGAAAGGTATTGAGGTAGATAAAGCTAAAATTGACATTATTCCGTCATTACATTATCCTATTTTTGTGCGGTAAGTGCATTCTTTTCTTGCCCATACAGGTTTTTACAGGAGGTACATTCAAGATTTTGCAAAAATAGCGTCCACATTGTGCAAATTATTGCAAAAAGAAGCAGCTTTTTATTTTGATGATGCATGCAAGAAATCATTTGACAAATTAAAGGATTCGTTGACCTTTGCACCTATCATCCAATCCCCTGATTGAAGTAAGCCTTTTGAGATCATGTGTGACGCCAATGATTAATTATGCAGTTGGTGCTGTTTTGGGACAAAGAATTGGGAATGCATCTCATGCCATTTGCTATGCCTCAAGAACTTCAAATGATGCCTAGAGAAATTATTCCACTACTGAAAAGGAGCTTTTGGCTATTGTTTGTGCTTTAAAAAAAATTTTAATCTTATTTACTTTGTACTAAAGTTATTGTTTATTCTAATCATGTAGTTATTCGATGCTTAATGGCAGAGAAAAAGGCAAAACCAAGATTAATAATATGGATACTTCTCCTAAGTGAATTTGATCTAGAGATTAAAGACAAAAGAGGAACAGATCAATAGAGTGGCGGACCACTTGAGTTGTTTATCTCATGTTGATGATAAACTGTATTTGAAAGACGAATTTCCCGATGAGCAATTGTTTTCTACAAGCGTAACACTACCCTGATATGCACATATTGTCAATTATTTAGTTATTAAGATATTACCTTCTTATTTGTCTAGGGCTCAAAAGGAAAAGATCAAAAGTTATGCCAAGTATTATGTTTGGGATGATCCATACTTATGGAAGCATTGTGTGGATCAAATGATCAGAAAGTGCATTCCTGAAACCAAGGTAATTCCTATACTTACATTTATTCATTCTTATTCATGTGGACGTCACTTTGGAGCTAAGAGAATTGCAAGAAATGTATTATATTGTGGATTATTTTAGCTATATTTGTTTCAAGATTCATATTATTTTTTGCAAATCATGTGATCAATGTCAAAAGACTGGTAACATATCCCAACAAAAAGAGATGCCTCAACACAAAATTCTTGTTTGTGAACTTTTTTATGCGTGGGGCATCGACTTCGTGGGACTTTTCCGTAGTTCTTTTGGTTGTACTTATATATTACTTGTTGTTGATTATGTCTCGAAGTGGGTGGAAGCTAAGGCTACCCGAACTGATGATTCTCAAATAGTAGTAGATTTTATCAAGCATAATATTTCTCTAGGTTTGGAGTTCCAAGAACAATAATTAGTGATAGAGGTACCCACTTTTGCAATCGAAAGGTGGAGAGTTTGTTGAGAAGATATCTACTGATGCACAAGGTATCAACTGCCTATCATCCTCAAACTACTGGACAAGTCGAGGTGTAAAACAGAGAAATCAAGCCCATTTTGGAGAAAACGGTGAATTCCTCTAGGAAAGACTGAAGATTGAGATTTGGATGATGCTCTGTGGGCTTACAGAACTGCGTATAAGATGCCAATTGATATGCCATCCTATAAGTTAGTTTTTGGGAAGCCATGTCATCCTTCAGTGGAGTTAGAGCATGTTGGAACATTTCATGTTCGCAATCTTAATTTTGATGTTAACAAAACTTGTTATTTTGTTTCTAATAAATTTACCTAAGTGCGCAGGAAAGATATTGAGCCAAAACTGAAGCTATCGAGACGCAAACTGAAAGCGCCAACTGATTGCCCAGAATAAACCAGTTCAACTGATGCATCAAAGACCAGTTTAACTGATTGTCCAGCTAATAGGTAGTTCAGCAGAAGACCTTCAGAAGCCCGGTCAGCTGATGAAGAGCTAAACTGATGAAGAGCCTAGCTGATCAGTTCAACTGAAGCAGAGAAATCAGTTCAGCTGACGAGTCAACTGATTTCACCTCACCAGTTCAAGACCAATTCAACTGATCAGTTCAGAGCATCAGTTAGGAGCCGACCAGTTTGCAGAACACGACAAGCTTATCTAAATGGAATCCAGTTGTGCGCATTAAGGAAAGCAATTGTCAAGTCAAAATGACAATAATAAACGTTGCAGCATAGCTTAAAGTCAAGACGTTCCAGAATAGCTGTCAGAAAGGACAAGACACAAATATCGAGGAACGAATTCAAACTGCAACAGACATATTTGATGAATCTTGAATAACGGTCACGAAGCCTCCATAAATACAAGATCAAGATCATCAACAAAAATGTGTGTGAAACTCATGAGAAAAGAAGAAGGACACGCTCAAGATATATCAGCTTACAAGAAAGAATTTCGCCCAGATTTGAGGGAACACTTCAACATGTTATCAGCTTAGATTAGAAGTATAATTCCCTTAGTGTGTGACAACACTTTTGTTTGTATTCATAAATCAGTTCTCACACTCACACAGTCACTCACATATACAGATAGTTAAGTTTATTGAATAGCTGAGTGAGTCTTGTACAAAGACGTTAAACTTGTATATGTAGTCTATAACACATAGACATTAAACAAATGTTGGCTGGAAGGTGCTGCCTTCAGTCGAGGTTGGGAGTTCAGTTAGGCAGTAATGTAAGTCCTAAGCTGAGTGGGTTTGTACAAGGTGTTGTATAAATCAAATTCTTCTAGTGGATCCTACCCGAGGTGGTAGAAGGGGTGACATAGGAGCAGTTGAAGTCTCCGAACATCCATAAACATATTTTGTGTACTTAGCTGTTTAACTATTGTTTTTAAATTGATTTGATCAGTTCGAGATGATATCAGCTCAGTTCTCACAATAACTGAACCGATACAAGCAAGAACTGATCATTTTCATTTCAGTTATTCAGTTCACACAAGCTTAAAAGGCTTTCAAACTAATCAGCTTTCTTAACGAAGAACTATTTCAAGTATTTTTCACTTGGTTTAAAATCAAACTTGATCTAATTCATCGGTGTTTATATTCTTAGAACACGAGCTATTGTAGCTCATTCAGAATATTGTATTTGAAGAACCCTCGCAGGTGTCAGAACCGATCCATCAATTGGTATAAGAGCTAGATGTTCTAAGTAGAACATTTGAAAACTGATATTTTAAATTTGTTTCAAAATGTTATTTAAAATGGTTTCAAAATCCTCTTAAAATTTTTATATGAATTTACCATGGGAAGATGGAAGATTTTTGGATCTGCCACTAGCATTGTAGCCACTTCTCTCAACTCCATATTTTGTTGTTTTAAGCAACTTGCAAGATTTTGAGTCCAAAATGATAGCAGAATAAATAAACTGATTAGTGGACAAGATTTCAGTTGCCAGCGTACCAGTTCAGCTGATCAACAGATGAAACCCAACTACGCTGAAATGTTGGATGATTAGGAGCTTAATCATCAGTAGTATACCGCCGCTTCATTGTCATATCAGATCAAAGTAGATGATCAATGCTGTTCAGCATCATTTGAGTCCAGTTTGAGTCAGCTAGACCAGTTAGCCAGCAAAGATATCAAGTCCAAGGCAAATTAGCTGCTCTTCTGGCAAAGAATCTCAAGATCGATGCAGTATTCAAAGAATTCAAGGCAACCAGTTGTTGATATATTCAGGTCTATTATGTATAAACTGACTGATATTTGATGTCGTTTAAAATCTGCTATTGTAGCAGCAATTTTCATATACATGTTGGTGTGATTAAATGTATGATACAAGGGACCTGTTTTTGATTAAATAAACATCATGTTTATCCAGTTAGCTTTTATGTAACTGAATTGCTATCCTAAGATTTGTTGCCTAAACTGCCTAAATGTTAAAAGATGATAAAACTTCATTAAATCGCGTAAATGATTATACTTTTAAGGATGAGTTTTTAATTCAGTTCTTGAGGGAGAGCTTTCGTATCCCTCGAACTGAAAAATGTTTTAAACTCGTTTTTAATTCATTTCTTGACGGAGAATTTTCATTAATTATACCTCGAACTGAAATTTCTTTTTTACTTAAATGTTTTTTGATTCTCACAAATGGGGAGAATTAGTATTAATTTCTTGAGGGAGAATTTTCATTAATTATACCTCGAATTGAAATTTTTTTTCCACTTAAATTCTTTAAATGTTATTTGATTCTCACAAATGGGGAGAATTAGTATTAATTTTTTTAAAATAATTGCTTTAATTACTCAAGTTTTGTGATCATCAAAAAGAGAAAGATTGTTGGAACATTTCATATTCGCAATCTTAATTTTGATGTTAACAAAATTCGTTATTTTGTTTCTAATGAATTTATATAAGTGCGCAGAAAGCTACCGAGCCTAAACTGAAGCTATCGAGACGCAAACTGAAAGCGTCAACTGATTGCCCAAACTAAACCAGTTCAACTGATTTATCAAAGACCAGTTTAACTGATTGTCCAGCTTATAGGTAGTTCAGTAGAAAGCCCGGCTAGCTGATGAAGAGCTAAACTGATGAAGAGCTTAACAGGCTAGTTCAACTGAAGAAGTGAAATCAGTTCAGCTGACTAGTCAACTGATTTCACATCACCAGTTCAAGACCAGTTCAACTGATCAGTTCAGAGCATCAGTTAGGACCCGATCAGTTTGGAGAACACGACAAGCTTATCTAAATGGAATTCAATTGTACGCATTAAGGAAATTAATTGTCTAGTCAAAAGAACAATAATGAACGTTGCAGCATAGCTTAAAGTCAAGACGTTCCAGAATAGCTGTCAGAAAGGACAAGACACAAATATCGAGGAACAAATTCAAACTGCAACGGACATATTTGATGAGCCTTGAAGAACGGTCATGAAACCTTCCATAAATACAAGATCAAGACCATCAACAAAAAGGTGTGTGAAACTCATGAGAAAAGAAGAAGGGCACGCTCAACATATATCAGCATACAAGAAGCAATCATCCCAGCTTTTAGGGAACACTTCAACATGTTATCTGCTTAGATTATAAGCACAATTTCCTCAGTGTATGATAACACTTTCTTGTTGTATTCATAGATCAGTTCTCACACACTCACACACAATCACTCACATATACAGATAGTTAAGCTTATTGAATAGCTGAGTGAGTCTTGCACAAAGACGTTAAACTTTTGTATGTAGTCTTTAACACATAGACATCAAACAAGTGTTTGCTAGAACGTGCTACCTTCAGTCTAGGCTAGAAGTTTAGTTAGGCAATAGTGTAAGTATTAAGCTGAGTGGGTTTATACAAGGTGTTGTATAAATCAAAGTCTTCTAGTGGATCCTATCCGAGGTGGTAGAAGGGGTGACGTAGGAGCAGTTGAAGTCTCCAAACATCCATAAAATATCTTGTGTATTTAGCTGTTTAAGTATTGTTTTTAAATTGATTTGATCATTTCGAGCTGATATCAGTTCAGTTCTCACCATAACTGAACTGATACAAGCAAGAACTGATCCTCCTCGTTTCAGTTATTCAGTTAAGCTTTCAAAATAATCAGCCTTCTTAACGAAGGATTATTTTGAGTATTTTTCGCTTGGTTTGAAACCAATCTCGATCTAATTCATCGGTGTTTATATTCTTAGAACACGAGCTATGGCAGCTCATTGAGAATATTGTGTTTGAAGCACCCTCGCAGGTGTCAGAACCGATCCATCAGAGCACAAAGCATATTGGGCTATCAAGAATTTTAATATGAAAATTGACGGAAGTGAGGAGCATAGAAAGCTAGCTACAATTGCAAGAATTGGATAAAATACGCAATGAGGCATATGAAAATTCAAGGATCTACAAGTAAAATACAAAGACCTTTCATGATAAAATGATTTCTAGGAAAGAATTTGAAGTTGGTCAAAAAGTCCTTCTATACCTTTCACATCTTTGTTTATTTCTAGGTAAGTTGCGTTCTGGATGGATTGGACCTTTTATTGTTACTCATGTTTTTCCTCATGGTGCAGTTGTGATTCAAAGCTTGGAGTCTTCCAAAGTGTTCAAAGTAAATGGTCATAGGCTTAAGCATTACTATGATGGTTTTCAAGAAGAGGAAGTGGAAGAAGTAACCCTCAAGGATCCACCATGGATAAAGTGAGATAGGAACCATGGAGTCAAGCTCACGACATTAAATAAGCCGCAGCTAGGAAGGCAACCCAAATAGAGTTAATTTCTTTTCTTTTATTTTTATCGCATTTTTATTTATTTTTATTTCTTTCTTTACATTTTAACTTACATTGAGTACAATGACAGACACTCCAGGTTATTAGGAGACCGCAGAGGGTACTTCTGGAGGGAGTCGCATCTGAGTTGAGGTTGAGTAGTCTATCCCAGTCTATATATGTTTTTATATACTAGGGCATGGCATGTCTTGGAGATATGAGTTTCTTGTATGTAGTTGATTTCAGTCATATGTGGGCTTATCTTATGTTGTGATGTGTTTGGACGAGACTTTATTATATATTATTTTTAATATTATAATCATAATGTCACATTTTGGGTTAATTGTAAGGAAATTTTTTTTTTGTTTTCTGTTGTAAGTAATTAACTCTAATCAAATTGTATCATAAAAATAATTAGAAGTTAAGGGCCTCACAAAGTGTGTGCAAATCTGCTATAAATAAGTCTTTTAAGAGATGCTGATGATTCGAAGAATGCTTGATATCTATTAAAATTCTGTGAGGCAAAAAGTTATTTGTTTTCTCTTATACATCCTTGTTTATATAGGAGTTGATCAAACGCTTATTCATCCTTGTTCATATAAGAGTTGATCAAACATCAATAAAAATTGATTGTACTCACAATTGTACTGGATGTCTGACAGTCTTGTAGAAAATGTCTCGCGTCCTTATCGTCTTCTCAAATATAGTACTGGGCAATTCAAATTTTCTTGGACACTAGCTGAGAGAGACAACCAACAGATGCTTTATTCTGTTGCAGAGAGAAAACAAGTCATTTCTGATTGATTAAAATTGAATAAATACTCAGAGATAACTGATTGTTACATTCAGATAATGTTTTTGGATCAGTCCAGTAATAAGCACAATCGCCCTAGACTTGTCTGATTCAGCTTAATATGTCTTAAACTGTTGAATATCATCAGATCAATATGTTTATGTTCTAGCCTTATCATATCGCTTCTTGATTCAGATCGGTTCATTTTAGGAATGAATCGCTTCTTGATTCAGATAAGTTAGTTTTAGAAAATTTCATTCCGTAAGTTTAGTTCTCCAGTTCAGTTGAGTTGTCTGCATTAATATAATTTAGTTGAATTAGTTTAGTTTTATAATTACCAAAAATTAAGTTTAATTTTATCTTAACATTAATATTCTAAAAAAAATTAGATAAATCAATTCGAACAACTCAAAATTATATTTAAAAATGGATCAAATTGACCATAGTGTTAACAGGTCATGTAGTCCAGGAAAATGGCAAAAAAAATACTCAACTCGATCAAAATAGATTTAATGTAGCCTTATTTAAAACTGTTTCTATCTCATCTAGCTCTCGTCCTCACCGAATATTTGAATTTGAAGTAGGTTTTTTGTGCAAAACGGATCTACCTGGTACATAACTGCAATGAAAAATGATATTTTGACACAAAAATAATACTTTTCATTCAAATCAGCATATATTACACATTACACCTGACATAAAATATAATACTTTTCAGACAAATCAATATAGATTACACTATTTTTTGCAAAACATAATTAATAAAAAATGAAATTTTTGTTATAAAAAATAATACTTTAAATATAAAAATAATATTTTATAAGACGATCTAAAATTTGTTTCACAAAATTAATCTAGACGACGACTTCATCGGGTTTTTTGTATTAAATTTGACCCTGGTGCTATTAATTCCACTTATATGTATGTGTTACCAGTGATGCCAAATTGGACCACTTGCAAGACACGGCGAATTGACCCAATCCTTATCTCGGGTTTGTGTATTTATCAATATATACAGCGGAAAGCAAGCTTTACTAAAGATGGAATGTAAAATATTATTTTTTGTGTGGTCAGGATAGCAAGGACGTGACAACATTGCCAAAAATTGTAAAATTATTCAAAATTTCTATAAAAAAAATTCCACACGTTTCTATTAAGTTGTTGATTACAGTTGCGCATTGAGAAGATGTTCATTCCAAGAGATGATTGGAATAAAAATATAAAATATGTGGGGAGGATTTTAAATTATACAAAGAATTCTGAATGATAAATTTGAATTTTATGATTTATAATGAATTCAATAATCCTTAAACTTACCGACAGCTCCTGAAAATTATTCTAAAAAGCAGGTACTTTTATGGAATAAGTATAATACAACCATTAAAGTAAACTAAAGAAGCCACTTATAAGTAAGTGCCAATAGGGTGCCATTGTCTTTGCATAGTGGTATTAAAATTATATAATTAATAGTTTTTTAATATGCTAATGGGGACATAATACACTAACTCGTTTGACTAATTCAAGCCCAAACGAGGATTCCTTTCACATTATATGTATAGGGTGTGTGGACATACCGCAACCATTGGATCCCAAATTCGATCCCCGTAAAATACGAGAGACTCGAATGATCAAACTACATAGTGAAATTCCCTTTTGAGGAGCATATTACATTTGTAATGCATATAAATTTGACAAAGAAAGCACTCTCTATGATATTAACATAAATTTGCAATACATGACTGGTTACATATGATTTGCAGAAATTAAACTAGTGAAGAACAACCCTCAAACAACAAGCTATACAAGTTCTAGAGCTTTACAGAAGTAGGACTTCATTTAGTTCCTTATTATACCTAATCTCTATAAACAAATATCTTAAGTAAATCAACTCCTGTTAGCCTATCATATTGTTGCAAAAAGGGAAAGAATGAAAGAGATCGCCCATTGGCTGCTGCATAAACATCTTGCTTTCTTCTTCATCCATAGCCCACAGAGAGTCATCTGGGCAATAATCCCATATTGGAGAGGCCATTGCTTGGTATGGAAGATTGCAATTCCCTTCATCAAAATCAAGATTTTTGAATATCTCATCCATAGAGTGAACCTTGGAGCCATCTTCTGTCTCTAAGAAAGTCTTCTTTTTGCCTGAGTCAATAAGAATGCCGAGTCCCCCTGTATCGTAGAAGCTGCATTCCTTCGGCTCAGTAGCTGGGGTAGACACGACCGTGGGGCTCTTGGAATGGTAGGACGATGAGGAAGATATGGAAGATGACGAAGATGAAGAAGAAAATCCCTTTTTCCTCTTTTCTTGAGCCTCTTTTCTCATGTGAGTCCTCCAATAGTTCTTAATTTCATTGTCAGTGCGACCGGGCAATTTTCGAGCAATTCTCGACCACCTAACATAAATTATTAGACACACATCACATGGAGATGATCATAGGATGGACTGAAGAATCGAAAACTTGACTCAAAAGCCAGCAATAAGAAAACTTTTAGAGAATACTAGAGAGAATGCAATGCAAGACTCCATCTACACCAGAAATTTATATTGGTAACAAACATAAGAACCTTAAAAATTAACTCGAAAAACCTGCAACATGACAACGTTTAGAAAATAATAGAAACAGTGTTAGAACGACAAAATGTTCAGAGAGTATTAGAGCTATGTTAGACTATCTACATAATAAATTTCTATTCATAACTAATAGAAGTAACACTTAACCCGAAAACAGTTAACATCCAAAACATTTATAAAAACATGAAAATTGATATGGAACTCGATCTAAGCAAGATTTCCATCAACATCAAGTAGAAGAACCAAAATCACAACCCAAAAAATAGTAACATGATAACATGTTCAGAAAACTTAACAATCAATATTAAACTCCATCTAAACCACAAATTTCCAAAAATATACAAATAGAAAATGAACCAAAGGCATAACCAGAAAACCGGTAACATGGACAAAATGATAAGAAGATATAACTAAAATCTAAACAAGAAATTGACAACAGCAGCAAATAAAATATGAACCAAGAACTTAAACAAGAAATGGTACACCATAAAATGTTCACAAAATACACCATCAGCCACCAATCTAACACACACACACGATTATCAAAACAATGAATCAATAGCCCATATAAACAAGCAATAAATCAAGAAAAATACCATACAAACCATTACATAATCAGGGTCATATACATAATATAAAAACAGAAAATCATTAAAAACCTGTTTCCCCATTTCTTATGAAGCTCAAGAACAAGTTTCTCTTCGTTAGGAGTCATCTTGCCCCTTTTCAGGGCAGGGTTCAGATAATTAACCCAACGCAACCGACAACTTTTCCCAGTTCTTCTCAGACCTGAGAATCAAATGAAATTTATTGTATTTAATCTCTCTATATTTACTTTTTTTCATCTGGGCTCCTTGGAATTCGTAATTCCATGCCCAAAAATTTACCTATATTGATCTGTCTCCCGCCACCTTCAAACCTGAAACATTAGCTATGAAATCCCATCGACGATCCCCAAACAACTTCACGGAAAACACAAGCTGAACATCTTCTTGTTCAGTCCACGGACCCTTTTTCGCATCAACTTTCACCATTTTTTTAAAAAAATGTCTTCTCCCTTCGATCGATATCTCTCTTTTACCTTTAGATTCTGAGGTGAGCTGACTTCTGCGTTAGTGGTATTATATGTATTTATTTATACACGCAGATGATCTTCTTCCAGTGGGGTTTAGTGTTAATACTACTGTTTTCAAGGGCATATTTGTCAAATTAGCCACACCACCTAGTATTGTTTTGGCTAATGATTTTTTAATGGTTTTTTGCTTACCCATCACCCTATTGTATTTTATGATTGAGTACGTGTCTCTTGTAAGATGATTTATGAATCTTTATCTGTGACACGGGTCAATAATAACAATATTCACAATAAAAAGTAGTACTTTTAGCATAAAAAATTAATATTTTTTCATGGATGACCAAAATAAGAGATCCGTCTCACAAAATACGATCCGTGAGACCGTCTCACACAAGTTTTTAAATTTATGATTTTGATATTTAGTTAAAATTATAATATTCCAAGTGTCAAATATATAAGTACATATCTATGAATATAAATAATTTTTAAAATTTTTCTCAAATAATAAGTGGTGTTTGGAAAGATAAACTTTTTTTTGAAATAGATTTAAAATGTTGGTTTTTTAAAATAAAAAAAACATGATTTATTAACTTTTTCTTCAATTTTTTTGAGACCAAGTGCATAAACCCCAATATTAAAAAAACTGTCAAAATAGACGTGGAATTAATTTAATTAAGTATCTGATCTGACGATAATATAAATAAATATTTTTTTGTTGGTAGCAAAATTCACTGATGTTTTTTTAAAAGTGGTGAAATTGGAAATTTCATTATGGAGTGTCATCAAATACTTTAAATGATCACATGGTATTATGAACACTAATCTTTTAGTTTCATTTCTTGTGAATATGATTTAAATATTTGTAAAAAATTGTTTTATAACAAGATGTCAGCTCATGTATCGTGAAAGTGAATCATTGTTATTTCTACCTTGTATCAAGTTGTTTGTCCTACATCTCCAATTTATATTTTTGCTTTTTTAATCTCTTTGCATAAGATTAATATTCGCTTTGAGAAATCTCATCTAGTTAATTGAGGTTATTCTTCCTTCATTTCTTTTGGAAAATCTCCGGCCCCTGAATCGATATAAGCAACAAAGTATTCTGCTTTATATTGTTCATATAATATCAATACTGAGATGTATATCGAGAATGCAATGAGATCTAAAGCTCTTCATTTCCTTCTTTTGTGGTTTACTTTCAACAATTATTAGAAAATCATTTTCTCTATAACACAAAGGAAAACAATTGTTAACCCTTAAAATTTTGTAGTTTTTTTGCAATGCTGTCAAATGACATCATTTTACCAATTTTTCTTTTAAAAAAGGCTCTTCTAACGAGAGTATCTGGATGGCAAGAAAAGTATTATCTAATTAGCATTTTTCTCCAGGGACTTGACATTTTTGCTAAGAAAAATTGCATTGATGTGCTTTTTTCATTCCTGAATTCCGTTTACATTTAGTAAATAACATAATGTATTTATTGTCAAATCTACCACCTCGAAGTTTGTAAAATACTTCGCAAGTTCTTAAATATCATTGAGACCAATCTTTTCTATAATTGTCATTAGATTATTTTCTTTTCTGAGAAATTTTGATAAAGATTAATCATTAAAAGTTTTTGTATCACTTTGGTCTTCCATCTTTAATGTAATAAGGGTTCGCTGCTAATGGACAGTGATAACCTTCATCCTGAAATCTTATTGCTATAACTGAGTTGATGTTCTAAGGTTTAGATTCTTGTTTAAATATCCTTCAATGTTCCAAGAATTTCTACTTGTTTTTCGAGGATCTCTTCAATTTTTCGTGGTATATAGCATAGCTTGTTACCATAACTTTTTACTGTCTTTTGGATTTCTCTGAGCTTTCTCGAGAGTTTAAAAGAATCCGGGATAATTTTTAGGAATATAGTATTTTGAATCAAAATTTTACCTTATAAATCTGATTCGTTCTTAGTTGCTCATGATATTTAGCATTGATTATATTTTCTTGTTTTGAATATTCCAAATTATTTTCTTGTCTTGAATATTCCAAAATATTGGAATAAGACCTGAAAATAATAAATCTCGAACATATGTGCGGATCCATAATTTTTTAGAAATATCTCTTCCTCAAACGTTTAAGTTACAAAGTGGTAATAATAAAGTACGTTTGAACTGTTCAATCTTGGTTCTGATACTATTTTCATGACATTTTATAAACATTTGTCGAATAAGGTTTTAAGAATTTATGGAAAATATTTTGGTCTTAAGGACATGATTGGGCAAAAATAAAATTCATGAGAGATAAAATCCTCACATTGAAAACTTGAGGGACAAAAATGAGAATGAGGGAAAACAATAGCGATGTAACATTAAATTATCCCAAAAAATAAAAGAGTAAAAATAAAATATTAAGATTGATATTTAATATAAATTATCAAAATCACAATAATGAAAATATAAAAGATACAAAGTGATTTTTTATATGGAATATTTTAAAATCATTAATATACTAGTACCAATAATTTTTAATAAAACCCGTGGCTTCCCCAATTTGAATATCTTTAATACAAAAAAATGACGAGTTTAATATATCATGACTCAACAAATTTTCATAACAAGCTACTCATGAGTTGTCTCACAAGAGATCTACTCATTGATTTTCGGTATAACGGTCTCACGAATCTTTATCTGTGAGACGGGTCAACCTTATCGATATTCACATTAAAAAATAATACTCTTAGCATAAAAAGTAGTACTTTTTCATGGATGATCCAAATAAGAGATCTGTCTAACAAAATATGACATGTTAACTCGTCTCACACAAGTTTTTGTCTAAATCAATTCACGGTATTAAAAAAATAACTGTTGCTATTTGTATTCGAATATATTTTGTACGAACTCGATTCTTATAAATAAATGTATATCTATACTATATTATTAAGTGTGAGTCTATTAGAGTAACTAATTTATAGGACACCAAAATATGTAATTCCGTAATTACCCTTCTCATCCTACTTAAAAACCACATCAAATAATTTCATATTTTACATAAAAAAATCTAAACAAAATTTCTTATTCAAATTGAACAACTTTTCTAAATCGAAAATAATTTCGTGTTAATTGTTTATTATTATTTGATCAAATTTAAAATAATAATAATACATGCAACGCATGTGCATCTTTTACTAGTATTAAATGGAATATACGTAAATAAATGCTAAAAACAAAAGGCGTATAAAAATAGGAGATGATGATAAGGCATCGATCATGTCTCAATGCTGCCAGCCCGTTACACAAAGTGGCTTTGTGCTTTAGATAAGTGGGTGATATGATGGGGCAACTTTAATAACTGACCATTTATGATTTAACATATTCCATACATTCATTTACAGTTGGGTAGATGTTACGCATATGAATAATATATCAATTCACTCAACACGCGATATATCTGTTGATTAATGAATTATAATTATTTATCTATACATCATGGTTGAATGAATTACTATGATTTATCCATTCAACACACATGTTGTGTACTGAGTAAATAAGTGTACTATCCATACAGATAGCATGAACAAAGCTTCATTTCATTTGATGGTGGGATGTGACTTCTCCAATCCACTTAATCCAAATATATGAATTTCAAATATATTTAAATGTATATTTGTTGTTTTAGATAAGCAAAACTATTAACTTCAAAATCATCTCATGCTGTTTATATAGTGTTTCAGATTAAATATTACTGATTTAAAATTCAACAAATAATAATGATATTTGAAATTTATTATATTTTGTGTAACTAATGCACAAATAAGTAAGTTATGAATTTAAAATTTGATATATTATTTCAGTGTTAACAATAAAACTGTAATTGAAATTAATGTATATACCCTAAAAGTATTCATAAGCCAGAATTTATTAACTCCATACCATATGCTCACCTTAACTTTTTTTTTTTTTTTTATGTTATAATAATATATTCGATACTTATGCTGAGAGTGATATAATTTTTGATACGTTTTAGCTGATTTATGATATAGTACCGTATAGATTTTGAAGTTTTTAAGGGATCATTGGCCCATGAAATGTACGTAGATCTGATCTTAGGGGCGATATATATATATATATATATATATATATATATGGAATCTTCGTCTTTCCAAAGATGTTAAATAACTCTCTCTATCAATTAATTAATTAATTATTTTTTATTACCTGAAAAAACTCCAACAGCTACTATTTGGTACGTATCGAGTAAACCCTTAGAATAATACAATGACCTGTAAATCAATTCAGCCAGTTAAACCACACTAGACAAGTGTTGTGTTACAAGATCGTGCGAGAAGGTATTTCTAGGGAGAATCATTGGTCAAATATTCACATACTTCACCGACTCAGACATATCTGGAAGACATTAATTAATGAAATTTGATACTATAATGTTTATATCACATAATTTTTTATTCTTCCAATATCCATGTAAATCAAAGCATGAATGTGCTAACACTAACCGTGCAATATGATAAAGAGATTATAATAAGTGGAGCACTGCGCTGTGTGATACAAATTGCTATGACTTAAGAACATTAGGTTTTGTATCTTTCGCTATTAATTAACATTGAAAAATAAATGGTGTCAATAAATAATAACATATGAAAAGGACATAATATTTTTTTCTTTAAATAAATCGGCCGGCGTTATTTATTTGAGATCAGGTGAATATCAATCTAACACTCGCTAGGCATTTCTTTTATTAAAAAAAAAAGATTTAATGCTGATATCTTGTTTAAATACTCTTGTTATTAGAAAATGGATGTTATTTTTTGGAATTTCATATTTTGAATTGTATTATGATTTATCTATAAGTACTCATTTTTATTTTTATGTGTTAATAATTAATCCACACATATTAATTAAAGAATAGGTCTTTTGTGAGACGATATCACGAATCTTTATCTGTGAGACGGGTCAACCCTACCGATATTCACAATCAAAAGTAATACTCTTAGCATAAAAAATAATATTTTTTCATGAATGACCTAAATAAGATATCTGTGTCATAAAATACGACCCGTGAGACCGTCTCACACAAATTTTACCTTAATTAAACAATGATCATGGTGGGTGGGAGATGAACAATCATCATGAAGTGGAAGGCACTAATTTATGGCCACGAATTCATTCAATAATTTATTTTTACTATATAAAACAAAAAAGGTGATACAGGACACATGTAAGATACGTATTATTTTAAAGAGTAGAAACTAATTTTATACGTGAATTATTGAATGTTGAATAGCAAAATTGATACATAAATTTTTGTTAACGAATATCTAATTAGTATATATCGATCGGATGGCTAATTTTCGATGTTAAATAGATTTGTTGTGACAAATCCGTGAGGACACTCATCAAATGGCATATTGTGTCACATGTTTTTTCTACCGACAAATCAAAAAGATGGGTGATGTCGTTGCGAGTCCAATCAGCGCACGCGTGGCAAGAATTGCATGATATGGCATATGATAGGGCGTCATTAGGATGCGTGATATATAGGCTATTACGAGCAGTTGGATCATGATATGTAGATTCGCGATGGAAGGGGGTGTGGTGATTTGCATTGAGGCGCCTAAAAGGGAGCATCGGCGCCTTTCCTGCGCACATGGAGCACTTAGGCACCCTATAAGATCCTAGATGTCTTGCCTGTAGCGTGAAATTTTTTAGGCTGCACATGGGGTGCTGGGGCGCCACTTTTAGGGACCTCAACGTCTCTCCTGCTTCCTGGGAAATTCCTAGCGAACTTTTAGGCACAAGTTTGTATCCATTTTATTGTTAGGAGTTTTTCGTTGTCTTTACCTTTGCTTATTTTCTATTTGAAAGTTCTGTTTCCACGGTGTATGTGTGAGTTGAGAGTGAGTGTTGTGTGTATCAGAATATAGGTGTTGTGCGTAGGTGTTGTAACACCCACGACAACATGCAGCGGAAATTATGATTTTAACACACCTACACGTAGCTGGAATAATGATAATAATACGAGATACGAGATGTAAATTATGCACAAGTATTATATACTTGTGCGGTGCCTCAGGGCAAAATAATTCACTAGAAAAACTTGTAAGTTTACAAAAACCAATACTAGTGAAAGAATAAAACAACTCCCTTATTAAGGCGAGTAACAAATTGCATCCTAAACCTCTAACAAACCGTATAACCAAAATACATAGGATGCATCAACTGAGAAGTGAAAAAAATCTTCAAAACTCCACACACTAATCAACACGGTGATTAGGTGTTGTCTTCGGATGTTGGCAGCACTTCACAGCAACAAGTTATCAATCACGAGATGGCTTCAATCAGAAAACATCTTCTTCGTACAAATGCATCTCTGTCTCTCCGAAAGTTTTATGCTCTATATCGTCCCTCTCTCACACTTTCGTTTCTTCTCCTTTGAGTCCTATTTAACATAGAAAAACCAATTTCATTAGGAAACAAACTCTTTTTAAAACAAGGATAATATCTTAAAGATATTGTGATATCATATCTTAAAGATATTATGATATCATATCTTAAAGATATTACGAGTCATATCAAAATATAGTCTTATATCACATATTGAATTTATAAGAGATCATATCATCAATTTCGAGATTATCCTCATGTCTAGAAAGGCAAAATATTAAAGATAAAAAAGGAAAATATATCAAGGAATAAAATTCCTTTCAATCTCCCCTTTTTTGCCTTTCTGGACAAAACAACTCAAAAATGGTTGTACATCTCAGCTCCCCCTGAGTTAGCAAATCAGTGACTCAGCCAACTTTAGTTGACTCCCCCTGAATTCTACCGTTAAGCCTTCCCTTGATGAAAAATACAGTTCACACAGGTGTTGTATGTTAGATGTTGCAACATTCAGATCATAACACCGAAATAGTTCATTAATCAGGAGGGACAAAGATCAGAGAGAATAAAAGGACAACTAAAATACTAAAACCATCAAGAGAGAAAAAAAACTCAAAATCTCATTATCCTTCATTACTGCCATCATCATCAGCCATTTTTGCTCCACTGGTTCCAGCTATATCTGTATCTACTCCCCCTTTTTGTCCAGAATGGGCACTTTCACCCAGCAGAAGCTCATAGTCAGCCACTTGATTTTCATAATGTTTAATGGTTTTCTTGGCATTTTCAATCTGTTGTCGACCATAGGCAATCTGAGCTTGAATGTAGGAGATAGACATTGGGACATAACCAGTAGGAGGAACATCTGTAGGTGGCTGTTCTGCTGTCTCAGGCACATGTTCAGATGTTGTATCATCAGTGTTGCCAACATCCGGAGCAACACTGGAAGTCACCCACGGCAGATCAATCTGTCTGTTGCCTTTAAAATACACAGGAGAAATCTTCAGGGAGTCTCTAACAAGGCAGAGATCTTCATCAATGTCCCTAATGAACCCTTGAGACTCCAAGATCCCATAGATCAGTGAGGGATATGGTAGCTTAGTCTTCTTGAAGTCCCCTTCAGCATATTGTAATGCTGTCCTGAACACCAACCTCCCAAAATTAAAGGCCCTTCCAGTGCCAATATTAAACAAAAACAGGGCTTGAGATCTGGTCACAGTGGTGGAATTTGTTGACAGGGTCCAATTCCAAATGGAGGTCTTATGTAGGACAGAGTAGAAGGACGTGAGATTAGCAGCGCTCAGCTTCTTGGGATAGTCGGGGAATACTTGGATCACACCTCCAGTGAGCACAGAGGTGACAGCATGTATGTCAAGATCCTCGTCAGCTTCCTCAAGATCCGGAGTGTTGTAGAATTCATTGATCACCGACGGGAAGAACTTGTAGATATGATCCCGAACAAACACTCTCCCATACTTCACCGATTCCTCATGTCCAACACTGCGCAGAAGATTACAGTAGAATTCTAACACCACACGGCGACAGTAGGGCATAACAGTGGTGACTGTGGATAGCAACTTTCTGTTTTTGAGAAACTCAATCAAATTGTATTTCCCATATGCATTAACATCAATATTTTTCTCCTCAATAAGCTCTATCTGAACAAACAGCGGCCATAATGCCAAGGCATCCTCAGAATAAAATTTGGGGGAAAAAGACTTACTTAAATCATAGTCAGCAGAGTAAATGTTGTGCTCGGTGTTGTCAACATCCACCTCAACACCGGCAGCAACATCAGTAGCATCATATTCAGAAGACTCGCTAGATTCAGAGTCAATGTCCTCAGATGCATCATCACCTTGTTCCTCAGATTCAAAGTCAGATACAGACGATGAGGAGGAGTCATCAGAGGCACCAGGCCGGTTTTGCTCGAATTCCTTCATCATTTCTGAGTCAGGTTCATTATCCTTAGCCATTTGTTTTCGGGCGGCCTTATCTTCTTTGAGCTGAGCAAGAAACTCTGCCAAAGATTGTTCATCATCTTCAGGTTCACCAGGAGATTGTTCTTCTGCAGTTTCATGAGAATCCGTGAATGGGTTTGGCTTTTGACTACCAGAAGTAGAACCTGATTCCTTAGCAGCAACAGTTGGTTTGGGGCGAGCCACCAACTCAAAATCATCATCATTGGAGTCGTCTCCAGATGAGAAATCAGGGTCCAGAATAAATGGGACGGTGGATGCCCTTGGTTTCTTGGTAGGGACAAAGTCAGGATCGAACCCTGCTTGTCTCTTTGACTTACGGCGCATAGGAGCAGGGGGAAAGGCTCTATTCACGGTCTCAAAATTTGGGGGATTCTCGACAGTGATTTCGTTCCCAGGTTCACCAGGAGCGATCATTTCCAGCGGGATTGGTTCTTCTGGTACACCCACAATTTCCATGCCCACAACATCGGTTGCGGCTGTGGGTGTTGTGTCAGGTGATTTGTCGCCCATGCTCGCAGCCATTTCACTCCTAATGTCTTGAGGATCAAAGCCAGCCATCTGCGAAATAGAGAATAGCAAAGTAGGGAAGTTCGAAGAAGACAGAAATTTACGAAGAACACAGATACTTTTGCGTGAAAAAGAAAACAAATAGTTAGTGTAGGAGAGATTTTAGAATATGAGGGAAAATAGTAAGCCGTAAAGTTGTTCCTTATTTATCCCTAAATATTTAAGCACACCTCTCCAACGGTAACATTCTGTTGAGCCGCAACTTCAGCACCTTTTCAACTCAATTTTTACTCTCACCCAACGGTAACTTTCTGAAACAGTGTACTTATTATTTCAAGTAACCAGTCAGCAATAGATCGAATTAACCCCACAAACAATTAGCAATCAAGATATTTCAAAATTACGTTGGTTAGGGTGTTCTTCGAATTTCATGAATCAAAAACTGGTAGCCCACTGGACATGATGAATTCACAAAACAACAGTATGAATGACTTAAATTTATGCCTAAAGTATGATCAAAAATAAAATGCACACACATGTGATCAAACTGTGATCAGTCTGTACTTAGGTGTTGGCAACACCTCTTGGAAACACTCACAAGTTGGACTCAAACTTTCTTGAACATTTTTAATTCAGACATGGTAGCTCCCACTCTAGAAGAACGGTCTTCATAGGACTCCTCTTGGTAGCTTTTTCCATCTGTATTTTGACTTAGAAGTGGTAGCTCCCACACTAGAAGAACGGTCTTCATTGGACTCCTCTAGGTAGCTTTTTCCATTTTCTTCTAAACATTTTTTTGTTCTATTTTATTCTCTTTTCTATTTTTCACCATATTGCTCAAGAATTTTCTAAGTCATTATCAACATTGGGCAAGATCATGTGGTACACGATCATCCTCAACAGCTTTATGACTTAGATTGAGCACACACCATTCTTTGGAGAATATTGATGGAAAGTTTGATTCACAACTGAGAGCACGCCATTCAGTATCCTACACTTGTACAGGCTTCACACAAAGCAGGATGTATGCAATATGTCTAGCATCCTAAAAATAAAATGCACATGCATGGTGGGTGTTGTCCACAGGTGTTGTAACACCGAGGACAACATCCGTGAGTGATCATTGTGTACACAAGCTGAGAGACTTCCTAAGATTGAAAAATCTCTCAAAATCCAATGGTTTTGTAAAGATATCAGCCAGTTGGTTCTCAGTTCCAACAAATTTCATTCGAATTGTACCCTTATCAACCAAATCTCGAATAAAATGATGTCTAATGTCTATGTGTTTCGTTCGAGAGTGTTGTACTGGATTTTTTGAAATATCAATTGCACTTGAATTGTCACAGTATACAATTAAGGTGTCACTGTTGAAACCATAGTCTTTAATCATTTGATTCATCCACAAAAGTTGTGAACAACAGCTAGCAGCTGCAACATATTCAGATTCAGCAGTGGACAGAGATACACAATTTTGCTTTTTACTATACCATGACACCAAATTGTTACCAAGATAAAAACACCCACCCGTGGTACTTTTCCTATCATCCAAGTTTCCAGCCCAGTCAGCATCACTAAAGCCCACTAAATTGGTGTTTGTTTCTTTGGTGTACCATAAACCTAAGTCAACTGTTCCAGATATATATCGCAAAATTCTTTTGACAGCCTTTAGATGAGTGACTTTAGGATCAGCCTGGTACCTAGCACACAAACAAACACTAAACATGATGTCGGGACGACTTGCACTTAAGTAAAGAAGACTGCCTATGATGCTGCGATACTGGGTGTTGTCAACACCTGCAGCAACATCGTCTTTGGACAATTTTTCAATCGACCCCATTGGTGTTTTCATGTGTTTAGTGTTCTCGGTAGAAAATTTCTTCACCAAATTCTTGGCATACTTGGATTGACATAGAAAGATACCATCATGCATTTGTTTAATTTGCAATCCAAGAAAGAAACTTAATTCTCATACCATGCTCATTTCAAATGTGGTAGACATGCATTTAACAAATTCATCAACATGCTTTTGAGAAGAATCACCAAAAATGATGTCATCCACATAAATTTGATACACAAGAATATCATGCTTCGATTTTTGAATAAAAAGGGTTTTATCAACCTCACCTCTTTTGAAGCCTAAGTCAAGCAGATATTCAGTAAGCCTTCCATACCATGCTCTTGGAGCTTGTTTAAGTCCATAGAGTGCTTTCTTCAACTTGTAGACATGGTTCGGGTGGTGTGGATCTTCAAATCCTTTAGGTTGGCTTACATAAGCTTCTTCTTTCAAGATGTCATTCAAAAAGGCACTTTTCACATCCATTTGATATAATTTTATGTCCATATAACATGCAATAGCAAGTAAAAGTCTAACCGATTCAATCCGGGCAACAGGGGCAAACGTTTCATCAAAATCAATTCCTTCAATTTGAGTATACCCTTGAGCCACTAGCCTAGCTTTATTTCTCACAACAATTCCAGATTCATCAGTTTTGTTTTTAAAGATCCATTTGGTTCCAATAACATTCACATTATCGGGTCTGGGAACCAAATCCCACACATCATTCCTAAAAAATTGTTCAAGTTCCTCATGCATTGCATCAACTCAAAATTCATCTTTTAAGGCTTCATTTATATTTTTGGGTTCCATGAGTGAAACAAAACAAGAGTGACTTACTTGAGAGTATACGGAAATCATGCAGACTAGTCCCATCATTTTCCGATAATCTACCTTCTCCTTTCTTCTAGTTTGCATTTCTCCAAATGTTTCTCCAATGATCTGAGATGATGGATGATTTTTCTGAACCTTGGTGGGAATATCAATCTCTTCATTGGTTACACTGTCATCATTCTCAGTATACTTTCCTAGTTCATCATTTGATTCTGCCAGTGCAGGTGTTGTCTCCGGTGTTACAACACCGGGTGCAACATCTGTGTTAGGCAGTGTCTCACTTTCGTTCAGCAGCCCATCAATATCATCCTCGATTGTTTTTCCCGTTAGATCTGCAAGATCATCAAAAACAACGTTAATAGACTCCATAGTCGTTCTTGTTCTCAGATTATACACGCGATAGGCACGACTATTAGATGAATAACCAACGAATAGACATTTGTCACTTTTAGAGTCAAACTTTGCAAGATGGTCTCGGTCATTCAAAACATAACATACACACCCAAAAACATGAAAGTACTTCAGGTTTGGCCTCTTTCCCATGATGATTTCATAGGATGTCATAGTAGAACCACTCCTTAAGTACACACGGTTTGAAATATGACATGCTGTGTTTAAGGCCTCGGCCCAAAATCGTTTTGAAATATTCTTTGAACTCAACATGACCCTAGCAATTTCTTGCAGTGTCCTATTCTTCCTTTCGGCTATTCCATTTTGTTGAGGAGTCTTAGGGGCCGAAAATTCATGAGTTATCCCTCTCTTTTCACAGAATGATATAAAGTGTGAGTTTTCAAATTTTTTACCATGGTCAGTCCTTATCTTACCAACCCTCAGATTATGTAGATTAGTAATCTTAGCATGTAATTTTTTGAAAACATCAAATGTATCGGATTTTTCTCTAAGAAATCTTACCCAAGTAAAGCTAGAGAAATCATCCACACAAACGCATGAATACTTCTTACCTCCAAGACTTTCCACTTCCATTGGACCCATAAGATCCATGTGCAAGAGTTCAAGACACCGTGTTGTCCCAAAGTGTTGCAACACTTGATGGGGAACACGTGTTTGCTTTCCCTTTTGACATGCACCACAAACATACGGAATTTCAGAGGATAAATTAGGCATACCTCTCACAGCATCGTACTTACCAAGGTTCTTTAATGTCTTGAAGTTTGCATGACCCAATTTTTGATGCCACAAGTTTAGTTCACTTACTTTTGAATGATTGCATACTAAGTCTTCTCCAAGTTGATAGCAATTATCAGCAGACCTTGTACCTGTCAAAATACGAGTATTAGAATTATCAAACACTTCACAATTGTCTTTATCAAACTTAACATGCAAACCATCATCACAAAGTTGACTTATGCTTATTAAGTTTGAGTTAAGCCCTTCGACATAAAGCACATTGTGTAGATTAGGCAGTCCATCAACATTCAAGGTTCCTTTGCCAGCAATTCTTCCTTTAGCACCACCACCATATGTCACATGACCACTCCTCAGTTCAATATAGTCAATCAAATGGTCTTTAGAACCTGTCATGTGGCGCGAACAGCCACTGTCAAAGTATCATATTCCTGCAATGTTAGTCTTTAATGAAGTATAAATAACGGAACATTGAATCTTAGCCTTTGGTACCCAAACCCTTTTTACCGTCGGTTTTCTGTTGGCAGTGTTGCGTCGGGTGTTATACAACACCTGTGGCAACACCTGTTCTGATTCACATCTCTTGTAATCATCTCTCAGTTTAAATCAGTAGGGTTTGATATGACTAGGTCTAAAACAATAGTGGCAGATAAAGTGGCGTTTTCTGGATTTGGACTTCTTGGTAGATATTTGCCTTTTAGATGGAGCACCTTTTTCAGTTTGTGTAGCATTTGAGGTTTCAACACTTCCTTTGACAAAAACAGTTGGTTTTCTCTCATTATTGGAAGATTCTCCAATTTCGAACAGACTGTTCGGATAACCAAGTCCAGCCTTGTCATTCTGTCCAATCATCAAAAGTGAATCAAGTTTGGATGAACTTGAATTCATCTTGGCAAGAATCTGAGTTGCTTCTCCAAGTTCCTCTTTGACTTTGCATAATTCCAAATCTTTCTTACTTAAGAT
Source organism: Primulina tabacum (assembly GCF_025594145.1). Taxonomy (NCBI): domain Eukaryota; kingdom Viridiplantae; phylum Streptophyta; class Magnoliopsida; order Lamiales; family Gesneriaceae; genus Primulina; species Primulina tabacum. The sequence continues at coordinate 10,940,627 of NC_134553.1, forward strand.
TACTTCAAGTCGTGAAATTTGTGACTTTAACTCAGCATTCTCTTTGGAGAGAATTGCATTTCCTTTAGTTCTTTTGATCCAGTCTTCATATAATTCTTCGTACATCGTCTGCACACTTTCTAGAGTGACTTCATCATCATCTACCTCTTGAGTTTCAGACTGACTTGCCTCCGCAAGGGTTGTAGATTTAAGACATACTGAATTCGAAGAGGTGTTGCGGCCAGGTATTGCAACACCTGTGGCAACACCCAAAGGATTGATTTGCATTGAGCGTTTTTCCTTGATCACAGAAGATAACGATGTGTGATTTTCAGATTCACTTGATCCTTGATCATCATCAGACTCTTCATCACTCAAAGTGACAACCATGCCTTTGTTTCTTCGAAGTCGATTGGCACACTCATTGGCATAGTGTCCAAATCCAGAACACTCTCTGCATTGTACTGAGTCCAAATTTCTGACATTTGATTGGATTTGCAATTCAATTTTTGGTCGAAATTGTCCTTTCATAGGAGTAAACTTTTGAGCTTTTGCAGAAGTGGTGATATTGGGCAACACAGATTTTTGTCCAATTTTCTTCTTCTCTCTCATTTTCTTCAAGTAATCACCGAATTTTTTAGTAATTAGAGAGATAGAATCTTCACCTAAATCAGATTCATTCACTTCTTTAGATATTTGAAGGATTTCATCATAAGTGTCAGTTGAAACTTCAAGGGCTATTGTCTTCCCTTTATCCTTCTTTTGTAAATCAAGATTCATCTCAAAAGTTCTGAGGAACTCATTAATTCATCCAGGTTGATTGTTGAAGTGTCTTTAGATTCTTCAATTGCACAAACTTTGACATTAAATTTCTCAGGTAGAGATCTTAAAACTTTGTTCACCAATCTTTCATTGGACATGGGATCTCCAAGACTGTGAGCTTCATTAGAAAGTTGTCTCAACCGGCTATCATACTCAAGAATAGACTCCTTGTCCTCCATTCTCAAACTTTCGAACTTTGATGTCACCATCCTTAGCCTAGTTTTACGCACACTTGCGGATCCTTCACAGTGCTTCTGGAGTATCTCCCAAGCATCTTTGGCGCATACACAAGTGGTGATTAAATTAAACATCCTTGTGTCAACAGATGAAAATATAGCATTGAGAGCCTTGGAATTAAAGTTTGAAGTTTGCACTTCATCGACAGTCCATGTACTTTCAGGTTTGAGCCGTGTGTCTCCATCAGCATCCTCGAGTTTTGGTGGACTCCAACCATCAAGTACACGTTGCCAAGCTCTTTCTTCAATGGATTTAATAAAAACCCTGATCTTTACTTTCCACAATGCATAGTTTGATCCATCCAACACGGGAGGCCTAAAAACAGTATTTGTTGATCCTTCCATAATTCCTTTTCACTCTGAAAACAAAACAAAACAGGATCTCACTTAGTAGCGTTAAGTGGAAGCTCTGATACCAATTGAAAGTTCTGTTTCCACAGTGTATGTGTGAGTTGAGAGTGAGTGTTGTGTGTATCAGAATGTAGGTGTTGTGCGTAGGTGTTGTAACACCCACGACAACATGCAGCGGAAATTATGATTTTAACACACCTACACGTAGCTGGAATAATGATAATAATACGAGATACGAGATGTAAATTATGCACAAGTATAAAATACTTGTTCGGTGTCTCAGGGCAAAATAATTCACTAGAAAAACTTGTAAGTTTACAAAAACCAATACTAGTGAAAGAATAAAACAACTCCCTTATTAAGGCGAGTAACAAATTGCATCCTAAACTTCTAACAAACCGTATAACCAAAATACATAGGATGCATCAACTGAGAAGTGAAAAAAATCTTCAAAACTCCACACACTAATCAACACGGTGATTAGGTGTTGTCTTCGGATGTTGGCAGCACTTCACAGCAACAAGTTATCAATCACGAGATGGCTTCAATCAGAAAACATTTTCTTCGTACAAATGCATCTCTGTCTCTCCGAAAGTTTTATGCTCTATATCGTCCCTCTCTCACACTTTCATTTCTTCTCCTTTGAGTCCTATTTAACATAGAAAAACCAATTTCATTAGGAAACAAACTCTTTTTAAAACAAGGATAATATCTTAAAGATATTGTGATATCATATCTTAAAGATATTATGATATCATATCTTAAAGATATTACGAGTCATATCAAAATATAGTCTTATATCACATATTGAATTTATAAGAGATCATATCATCAATTTCGAGATTATCCTCATGTCTAGAAAGGCAAAATATTAAAGATAAAAAAGGAAAATATATCAAACTCACTTAGATAGTTCTTATTAGCTTGAAACGTCTACTAATTTTAAATACTGCTAATTTTTTTTTTAAAAAAGCTCACATTCTCAAAAATAAACATCTAAATATTTTACATGCATGCAATCATACTGAAAAATATACTATGTAAAAATAATCGTAAATATTTGACAAATTTAAATATTGCAGTTTAAAATGGTCAAACTCATCTAATAGAATAGGCGTGAACATAATCGAGTAAAATCATAGTAATCGTCAACATGTCAAAACCAATGTATAAAATGCTCGTATCCTGACTAATATCATAAAAGCATAATGCGCGGAAGAAATGCGGTCATCGGGTCGTGCGCGCACGTCCAGCCCTGCCTACTCAGAATTCGGCACCTCCAGTCCCCTAATCGACATGCTCACCTGCACCATTCACACTTATTGAGTGTAAAGACTCAGCACACTTGTACCGGAATAACAAATACATATACATAGCACACAACAGTGAAAAATATACTATAATCAACATACCTTTCATGAACTTAAAAAGCGTAAATGTAAACGTGCCATTGAATCATAACCAGTCAAAACAGCTCATCGTATCATCATATCCTTATACATTTACTTTAATTGAATTCAGTTCATTAGTTGTGACTTTCGTATCAGCTTTATTCGATGGATCCATCGATGTATAACCACGGTACAGGGCGGCGGAGACATCAACGACACCCGTCAACTGAGCCTTAGCCTATCATATCACCATATCATGTCAAATGGAAATACGATCGTCGGGCTTCCTCTGGGGCCTTCTCCAGTAAACGGGCTCCCACTGAGGCCTTTTCCCTCACGATATCTCCAATCATATCATCGTATACATATATTGTCAGTCACAACCAACTCTCATCCTTCAAAAACATCATCATTTTTATCACTTATCAAAATCATGCATATAGTACATTTTTATTAAAATCAAGCGTGCAACGTCTTTTTTCATAATTTCATAGAAATCATATGCATGAAGCATAAACATTTAAAAGCATGATAAATAGGTGCTCAGGGTGCTGCCAGGACTAAAATCTTATCCCGGGTGCAAAATGACCATTTTGCCCCTGGAAACCCAAAATGACCGTTTTACCCCTGGACCTCTAATTTTCGACCCGAAGCATATCAAATCCTTAAAACATCCCGAAACGTATTTATAAGCATTTCTTAGACGTAAACCCGAGCCCGTTTCAAAACTTAACCGATTCGTTTTAAAACTTGGACCATGGTCCCGGTTTTAACTCGAATCGAACCGAAACTTAACCAATTTTTTTCTCAACTTAAACCGTGACTTAAACCTACATGACCAGCCTCTAAACCACCCTTTCTAGACCACTTATGACCCACGAAACAAGCCCCAAAAGTTGCTGGAATTTTCTGCACAATACATTTTCAAACCCTAGTACCCTAAGCTTGCAAATTCTCGACCCTAGGTCCTACTGGCTCGGACCAGCCTTGGACCGACCCTTCCTAGCCCACTTTAGAACCCTCTTAGACCGACCTAACCCAAGCTTACAGCCCCATGCATGCTGCAACATGCCGACAACCGAGAGTCACCAAAAGAACCTCAACTAGAGACCACCTTGACTCACTCATCCTCTATCGACTTCTCCACTAACTCCAGCAATGTTCGAGCCACCCTAAGGCATGGCTCAGACCCACCAGGGTCTGGTACGAGGCTAGGGACGACCTTGCACAGTCGTGCACCCAACTCTTCCGATCTAGCCATACACGATTCAAGCAAACAAGTTGAACCCTTCGGCCTATGCATAATCTCGACCCTCATCATACTCTAGCCCTATGACACCAATATTTTCAACGTGAACAGACCCTTGACAACAAAACTCGGCAGCCCCTTACACACCAAAAATAAGAAAACGTGAGTTTGTACAAAAGGAAGCACTTTTCATGTCAAAATTTTGTACAAATGAAACCACGTGATAGATTAAGGGATTCCTCAAGCAAGTATATATATATCAACATATAATTGGTGTAAATTATGAGAAAAAGAGATACACAGGTTGCCTTAGCATTTATATGATCAAAAGCTTGAAGATATGCGCGTGTGACGTGAAACGAAGAGGCGGGGAGAAGTTTTCTTGAAGAACAATCAATGGCCGAAACTTGCTGGAGTTTTTTGCTGAAGAACATGTGAGAGAAGCTGCTGAAAGGTGGGGTGGGGGCTGCTAAGTGGAGGAATAGGTTTATGGTGGCTTAATGGGGCTTTTAAAATGATTAATTAAGCACTAATGGGCCCTAGTATGAAAATTAAAGGATAAAAAGGGTTTTGAGCCCATTAAGCTTAAAAATAAACCCATCAAGCCCAATAACACTCCCGAAAAATATTTCGTTTTGATACGTTTTATAAAACATTGCCCGAGCCCTCAAAATGTTTCCCAAATCGATAAAATTTGCGTACCGGTTAAAAATATGACCCGACGAGTAAAAATACTCAATGAATCATAAAAAAAGGCACTGGCTTATTCCAGCAAGGACTATCTTCTAAGAAATTCCTTACCTATTCGGCTTCTTCTCCACCTTGATCCAAAACAATAAACTCAGATTACATAGTGAATCGAGCTATACACATTTTCTTAGAAGATATCTACGACATCGCTCTTCCACATTTGTGAATATATATCCGCTAGTGGACTTGGAATCTTCCGTGTCAGATATCCAATTTGCATCACATTATACTTTTAATACAACTGGATATTTTGTAGCATAAGTCAAGGTGTATTTTAAGTATATAAGTACTCTTGTTAAAGCTTTTCAATGATCCTTGATAGGATTACTTGTGAACCTACTTAGCTTACTTACGGAATATGCAATATCTGGACGAGGACAATTTGTCTAGTTTATTACACTACCAATCATTCTTGCATATTTTAGTTGAGAAACATGTACTCCTCGATTTTTGGCCAAGTTTATGCCTAAGTCTATAGGTGTACTAGTCAAAGGAATATTAAAGACATTAAATCTTTTAATAATTTTTTTGATATACTGTGTTTGTGATATGACAATTCCATCAAAAATTCTAAATATTTTAATCTCTATATTACGTCACATAACCCCGTACCGTTCATTCAAAACGGTGTTTCAACATTTTCTTAATATTTATGATTAACTCATGATTATTTCCATAATTAACATATCATCTACATAAAGACAAATAATTACATAAAATTAGTTGTACCTTTGATGTGGAAATACTTGTCACATTCGTTGATTTTGAATCCATGTGGTAAGATTGTACTGTCAAATTTTTATGTCATTACTTAGGTGTTTGTTTGAGTATGTACAATAACTTGACAAGTTTACACACATTATTCTCTTGTCTGTGTGCAACAAACCCCTAGAGTTGTTCCGTGCATACTTATTCTTCTAACTCTCCATTCAAGAAAACTGTTTTTACATCCATTTGGTGAATCTAAATGTTAAGCTATGTAACAATAGCTATTGGAACACCAATGAATGTAATCCTAGTAACTAGAGAATATGTATAAAAGAAATCATATCCTTCATTTCATTTGAATCATTTAGCTAACAATCGTTCTTGTATTTATCTATAGATTCATTTTCTTTATATTTTCTCTTAAAAATCCACTTGCATCCTAAAAGTTTTCATTCCGGAGAGAGATTAACCAACTCACAAATATTATTATACATAATGGATATATTTCATTGTTGATAGATTCTGTAAAAGAAGAGCTTCTGGACTACATAGATTTTCTCGAATAGTTCTTAGTTCATTATGTAACATGTATGTTAGAAAATCAGGATCAAAGAACTTCTCCACTTTTGCCCTTTTACAATGTCTTGATTCTTCTTAATTTTGAGAGAAACCAATTGTAGATTCATATGTTATTTTTTGGACCTATTTCTTTCCTTTTTTTAAAAGGAAATATATTTTCAAAAAATATAACATTTCTTGATTCTATTATCAATGTTGCTGACTTGGACACCAAAAAATGATATGCACCACGTTCAATGAAAATGCAATTAATTGTTTTAGGTCAAATTTAATTTAGTTTCGCTTATGGACTTCCATTTTAGTCAAACACCCCACACTTAGATGTATTTTTAAGATGCTTTACGAACTTTTCATAGTTCATATGAAGTTTCATATTTTCCTTTGTGTGGTACCTTATTAAGAATGTGGTTTGCAGAAATGTTGCTCCCCCCACATGTTTTGGGCTAAGTCAGATTTTGTTAACAACACATTCATCATCTCCTTGAGAGTACGATTTTTGCGTTCGGCAACTCCATTGGATTGAGGTGAGTACGTGGCCTTAGTTTGATGAATTGTGCCAGAATCTAAGCAAAATTATGAAATGGAGCAACATACTCTCCAACTCAATCACTTCGAATCATTTTGACCTTTGAGCTTTGTTGATTTTCGACTTCATTCTTATATTTTTCGAAGGCTTCTAAAGCTTCATCTTTGTTTTTCATTAAACAGACGTAACAGAACTTTGTATAATCATCAATGAATATTATGGAGTATTTTTTTCCACTTGAGTTTGCACAAGTTTTAAATCACACGTATGACTATGAATTAACTCAAGTGGTGAAGTTATTCTTGTTACTGAATAGAACGGTGCTTTGTCCATCTTTGCTTCAACACAAGTCTCACACTTATCTTGTTAATTTATTTTAAAAGTATGTATTATATTTAAATTCACAAGTCTTTGGAAAGTGTTTAAGTTAACATCTCTTAGTTTTTTATGTCACAAATTAGAACATTAAATCAAGTAAGTAAAATCAATAACTTTATTCTTCTCCTTTTGGCAGATAACATTCATTAAATTTATTATAAAGAGTTCATTATCTTGGTACCTTGTGCCTAAAAATATACAATTTTTTTCAATATGAATTTGTCTGATTTAAACAATAGTCTAAATCCATCCTTACTCAACAAAGAGTTGTATAATAAATTCGTACGGATGTTTGGGACATACAACACATCCTCAAGATTTATTTCTTTGCCAGAAGTCATTTTTAGCACCACCTTTCCAAATCCTATGATATTGGAAGTTTTAGAATTTACCATCCACTAGTGGGAAAGTAGAAAAATAACATCTCATTTTCGACACAAATGTGGCGAATAACTCCGGTATCTATTCACCATTCACTTGGATTATCCACCAAGTAGTCTTGCTTGCGGCCTGGAATTTTCGAGACTGCACATGGTGTGCTGGGGCGCCCCTTTTAGGTGTCTCAACGCCTTCCTTGTTAACTGAAAAATTTTTATGAAGCTTTTAGTTACAGATTTGTTTCCATTTTATACGTTGGCGTTTTTCTTCGTCTTACCTTTGCTTAATTTATATTAATTAAGCCTAAAATATTCTAACATGTTTTCCAGAGACAAGAAAATGCTTCAATTAATTTAACTATGTACTCTACAATTAAATATATATAATCAATTTATTTTTTATTTAAATTTATTTGTGAGAAATACAATGTTTGATGTTTACATTGTCACAAGATTTTACATATATTGTAAATATATCTATAATTTTTTTTAATATAAATACAATGCATATTTGTTGTCACATGCCTATAAAAAGCAGAAATAGAATCTGTCATGTCTCGGGGATTTTAAGAAGATTTGTTTTCCCTAAACACCAAAATAGATTTAAGAAATGAAATCCCCTGAAATGGCTCAGTATTCTTCGACTGTTATGGCTGATTGATTGGTCTTTGTGCTATTTTGACTATTGGAGATTGACTTTTTGCCATGTAGCAGGTTTTCAAGGTAGTTCGATTTGATATGATGATATATCAGGTGGTGGGTACATAACTTTTTTTTTTGTTTATATAAGATGATTGATCGATTATATCACTATAAAATAAGAAGTATTGAAGGACTCGATATTTTTAATTTTCAAATGAAATGATCGATAATTTTATATATAAAAAAATCGAGAGTAGATCTCTCGGTGTATTATAGACTCACTCTACATCAGATAATATACCATAAATATTTGCATCATATGACATTATATGTTGTGCAAGTAAGTTGCTTGATGACTTTGTTGTTTTCATCTCATGATATTATTCATGTAATCATGTCAAAAACCAAAATTTGTTTTGTAACACTTAATTTTTCGATTGTATCGATTATAGCGTGCCATTGTACTCGTTGAGTCTTTATATAACTGAGGTGGAGTTATGAGGATGTATGGAGTTGTGTCTGTTGGATCTCGGTTTTCTCGTGCACAAGCGCAGCGGAAGTTTTAAAATTTTTATTTTATTTTGACAATCAAATATATTTGTTTGAGCACTCGTATGGTTTTATGATTAAACATTCATAGGGGTTAGAAATTTATACCTTTGGTGAATTAAATCACTAGGCTCCAATTAATCCGATATTGTTGGATTTAGCTCATGATGAATCCCTACGAACTTTCTTCAAGAACTCTTTCCTTCAATCTTTGAATCAGGTTCACGACTAGAAGATTTGTTCCTCTTCTAATTTACACTAGAAAACTAAAAGAGATTTTACGATGGAGATTAAAGCTTGAGAGGCGGCTCAAGACCTTGAATTGCTTCAAGGTGGCCGAAAAATTGAGAGAGGTTTTGGAGGATGATTTTCGAAAATATCAAGTGGTGGTGGCTAGGGTTATGGCTCTTAACACATTTTTATAATTAAACCATGACCTTAATACGTATAATTAACATTAATGAACTTGATTAATTAATTGGGCTAGTCCAACTAGTTTAATTAATTAATCAAAGTCCATTAAAAACTTTAATTATTTAATATGTTGGACTTGTACTCCTACAAGTCCATTAAACATATTTCTCATCAATTTTAATTTAATATTTAATAAACTCAACTTTTGAGCTTAATAAATTAAATCGATTATAAATTCAACATTTGAATTTATTATTTAAATTATAAATTCAACCCCTTGAATTTTATCAGCTCCAAAATTTAATATTTAATAAACTCAACTTTTGAGTTTAATAAATTAAATTCTCAAATTTTATAAATTCAACTCTTTGAATTTGTTCTCTCGAAATTTAATTATCATAAATTCAACTCCCTGATATTACTATATCATAATATAAATTCAAATTCTTAAATTTATTCTCTCAACGGGAACAAACGATCAAGTGCTTGTGTGACCCTTAATGGTTCAGGGAAACAGCTAGTCGTGTGTTCACAACACCTTATGATTTAGGACATAATCCTTTATTAGGGCTTACCCTTATTAGCCCATTCTATGTATCAACAATTGATAATGAGAATGTCAGAAATCATATTTCTAATTAAACCCATCGAACCATGGTAAGAGCGTCTAGTAGCATCGCCTCATGATCTCTAGGTATCACTGATAGTGCCTGCAAGAACCAGCCGATTATGATTAACGTACAGTACGGTCCCTACATCTCATATATCCCGATCGAATCTACAACCATTAGTTTATTGAGGGTTGCATATTAATTCGATGACTATGTGATACATATAAATAGTGGCATCGCATGTGCCATTGGAGAACTCCTTCTCCAATGTATATCTCATACTCTGGCCAGAGATTCCACACACTATTATCTCATCAGATCACATAGGATATTCACACCCGTAGGTGAGCAGTGAATCCCTGACTACAATGCACTTGCTCCTATATGTGTCGCAACTGTACCTAACCTCGTCACCTGATGACTCTCCTGGAGCCGGTAAACGAGTCAAAGCACAGCCCTAGCATATAGAGGCTCAGTGTTGTCCCGGGATCGTAAGGACTAATGGTGTACAATCATAACTACGGACTTATCCTCTCGATGAATGATAACCATTTGGAAAGTCCGAGGGAGGGTTGTTCGGGATAATCATCATATGACTACCCATCTGCATGTTTGGACATCTCTATGCCCTTACCAAGAAACGCGGTACACAACATCACATATGTTAGTCTCGAGCTCAAACGACCTTTATTCATGTTTTAGGCGGCTGAATCGACTAGGAACGAATTTAGATTATACAGTGTTTACAAATGAGTTTCAACATCAAATTATGATTCATTTGTATTAAAGTATAATCAAGGACTTTATCTATGCTGATTGCATGAGTATACAGATAAAGTAAAACAAGATCATAAAAAGTTAAATTATATTAAAATATAGATTGTTTATTTCACTTGAGTCAATAAATTTTTTAGCCAACCGTTGATTTGCAGGGCATCTATTCTAAGAATGTCTAGTCTAGCTTGAGATGCAGATGCTTGATGGATTTGGAATTCTACAAGTATTGTATTTTGGTGAGATGTTATATCTCTGATATCATATCTTTTATTGACTTTCTGTATTTTGGTCTTGATACAATAGTGTTGCTTCATAGCATAGATTGGGACAAAATATAATATATCTCCAGTCTATTTAGGAATAGTCATTTTCCCATATTTGACTGTGTTCGACTCCACACGATACGATACTAAATTGAAGAGCAATATATCAGTGCATAAGATAGTGCTAGTTATCGTGGTAGGGAAATTTAAATTTATTTTTGTCGATATGTAATCTTCTTTGCCGAATGTCTTTTCATGGAATTATCGCCATCACTATAATTCAAAAGAGAAAACCCAATTGAATGACCTAAGCATCACAAAGTATAAAATAAGAGTATATTCATTTATCTTAAATATTATCCAAATATATATACTTTATATTTTATAGGAATTAAAATTTTATTATGATTTTTATTAAAAATATCTGTAATATTTTTTTTAAAAATAAATCATTCAATCTTAAAATAGGAATTAAAAAATTTATTATGGTTTTTATTGAAAATATCTGTAATATTTTTTTTAAAAAAAATCATTAAGATCTTTATATGATTTGTTCAAAAATAAGTTTAAGCTCATTTTATTTTCTATTATTATAATTTTTTAGAATCATAAAATTAACTGTAATCACTGGGTATATTTTTCTTCTCACTCTTTGCAAACCTTTTTAAAATTTTGATTTGAAAAAGTAAGAGGTAAAAAGTATAAATCATTTACAAATCCTATAAGATAACTATATCATAAACATAATCGATTTACCAAAAATTATATTTAATAGTAACGTGCAATTCAAAATATTTTAAATTATACAATAACTTAAATGTCATGTTTCGATCGTTTTTCTAGAAAAAACAGTTACTTTTTCTCACAATAAATTTAGTCAAATAGGATCTAATTGGGTTTAATATAAAGTTAAAAAAATCATCCAAATGCTTTATGTAAAATTTTTAAAATAACTGATATAAGATCAGGTGAAGTGTTTAGAAAGAGGGTTGAATAAACACTTTATACAATCTTTTTTCTTCTTGTTAATTTAGCTGGGTTGTCAACTAAATCTTATATATTCTCGAGTGTCCATGTCAGTTGAATAACAAATAAGTGCGGAAAATAGTCAAACTGACATATTTGAACAAATCACAAACAAATAAATGCACATATATGTTTCTGGATGTTCAGAGACTCGAGCTCTTACGTCACATTTTCTTCCATTTAGAAGGCTCACACTAAAACACTTTGGATTATACAAGTGATTGCAAGATCCCAGTTCAATTTGGACTTAATGATCAGCTTTATATCTTACACTGTTGCGATCAGTTTTTGTCTGTCGGTTCAAACTGATTATGGTAAACTGAATGTGAGTAAACTGAAATGAGAAAACTGACATTCTAATAAGAACTATTTCAGTTGTAGTTAGGATAATATCAGGTTTGTTCAACTGGACCAGTTCTTCTTAATTATTTGTTAGCACCAAAATATGAAATTTTTTGATTTGATAACTTATTTTTTTCATGCTTTCTAAAATCTTTTATTTCAAAGTATTAAATCTTTCTTAAAAAATCACCACATTGTTTCTCTTCTTGTTCTTTTAATACTAAATTATCTGTTATCATTACCATTATTGTAACATTCTTAAATTAATAGTGTCTAAGGATCTAACAAAATGCCACCTATTGTTAGATAAGTTTGTGCTTCCTATCATAATGCTTATATTCATATAAGCACCTTTTGAATGTTTAAAAAAATGTTAAAGACCTCATTTATTAATTCACGTAACTTAAAATTAATTAATAAAATAATAGTGAATGGGCTAAAACATACATTAAAAGGGTTAATTTTGTTTTATGAAAAAAAAAAATATAGCTTTTGTCTGTTTAAATCAAACCATAATTTGAAATTTCTTATAGTCACTACACTTTTTGTTATCTAGTCTATATGAAAAAGTGAATTATAATACATACAAAAAAATTTAAAATTAAATTTCATTAATGCAATGGAATATGTGAAAACCAGATTCTCTCAAGCAGCAGGAAACCGTTTTGTTCACCTCACCGGCTCACCTCATATATATGTACATATATGTGTATATATATATGTTTGTTAGTTCTTTTTTAATATTTATAGAAATTAGGTTTATTAGATATTTTAAATATATAAATTTACAAAGTTAATTTTAAAACCCATTAATGAATTAAAAATTAAGGCTCTGTTTGGTAGAGTGGATTATGGTGTGATTACTTTTTAGTCTACTATTTGTCTGGTTTTTAAGGCACCGAGAGGTAATACTCGGTCCGTGACAGGATCACTGTTGAAACTCAAAACAATTAATAATTATCTCAACATCTCGAAGGTATTAGGAATCTCATTAGGTACAGTAGTATAGATTGACCCAACCTATTACCAATTATCCCTTGTCCTAGAAAATCCACTTCCACACATTGTTTACCCAAAACGCCACGATCAGGCACGAACCTATGCTTGGTCTGTCATACGCTGTAGCCCACCCCCATTTTTTTTACAAGGAGTTATGGAGATTCGAGTCAATTCTAATTTTTTTTGGTATATATATATATAGAGATTTAAGTACACTCTAATTTTTTTAAAATATATCATGGTGCAAATAACTCATAAAAGTTAATATCTAGAATACTTATTTAACTTTCACAGTGAATAAATGTAGATTTTCGATATTTCAAATGGGATTTGATGCAAATAACTCATAAAAGTGGTCAATTTATTTTATCAATTTTTTTATTTAATAGAATTTCATTTTGAAAGTATATTTAAAATATATTAAAAATAATTTTAAAATCTAAATTTTGAATCTAAGTGAAACTTCTCTTATATTACACGGGTTACATATTAATTTAAATAATATATAAATTTTGAAAAATGATATTGACTAAACTTCTTTTTTGAAAATAACTCTTCTATTTCGAATACGCTAGGAACAATAGGTTTTTTTTTAAAAAATACCAAGGTCATTTTGCTAACTATTTTCATATTAATATCTCATATATATATATATATATATATATTTATATATTAAGTTCAAGCCCACTTCAACTTTAATTTCTGGATCCGTCCCTGGCCACGATTGATATTTCAGATATAGGGCGTCGGCACATCTGCAAAGCTCGAACTTCGGTTTCCTACTACAATTTTATTCCGAAATCTTTATTTATTCCAGCAAGCAAACGATAAGATACAAGCAAGTATATGTGAAGAAACACAAATAACAGTCATGTCGTCGTGGTAAATCGACGAGTAAGCGATGAATATACCAGCAATGAGATCAAGGTAAGAAAATGAGGTGTCGAAGCCGAGTATTAAAAAAAAAAAAATTCGATCAAAATGACAACAGATAGCAGTGAAGAGAAGGAGATGACAACCCATTTCACTCGTTTAGAGCAGTAGCAGTGAAGACAAGTAGATGATTCATTTCGCTTGGCCACTTTTTTCAACAAGCTTGACAAGTCATTATAAGGATATTTTAGTCATTGAGGGAATTGTACACACTTATATCATCAGCAAAAAAATCGTACAAAACAAAATATTATTTTATCTCAACTATTACATATAATTGGACATCAAGAGGTTTTTGACAGAGAACATAAAATCAATCTGAGTCATGTTCGTCGATTGGAGAATGTTGTTGTACACAACCTTGCTTTTTTTGCTATTTCTTCTCAATCCTCTTTTGTTTGGATCCTGAGAATTTTTCTTTTTGGTTGGTAGACCTTGTAATGAACGATCTTACTATTTCATAATTAAGTTATAAGTTTTATCGTAAAAAAAAAACTATTACATATAATTTATTTTATCAATCAAAGTTGGTTTACATTAATAATCTCATCGCACCTAACAAACGGGCCTAGAAGTCCATTATATATTGACAAAATTAATGTCAGTATCCCAAATAATAAGTTTAATTTTCTAACATTTTACAGATTACTACACCAACCCATCGGTCATTGTCCCATCACTTTCAAAGTTCAGAACAAACAACGGAACTGCAATACATGCAATCAATAATTTGCTTGTAATAAATTTTTTAATTCATACTTTTATTTTTCATTAGAGCATAATTGAGTATTGATATGAATGTTAAGTTTTCACATCATCTTTTCTTGTACTGTGGTCTGTGAAATTGTCTCTTTTTCGTTAAAAATTATATTGTTGGGAATATTAATCATTCTTGTAGTTTTTTTCAAAAATTCATTTAATTGTAAACACTACTGACTAGTCCCAATTGTTTTATGGGTAAAGCTTTATACACTAAAAATTTGTTTAAACTCCCTAACCATGTCAATAATATAAAAAATACCCTTAGATTTATTATTTGTTATACATGGCTAGAAATAGTATCGGAGTTGATGGAAAAGTATTTTAAACATACTATTTTATTGTTACTTTGTAATTAAATATTTGGAGGAGTATTTCTAAAAATAATAGATCTGAACATATGTTCGAGATAAAATATTTTCAAGATTTATTCCAATACTTCGGAATATTTACAAGAAGAGCTAACCCAAGATAGACATCATGAGCAAATATGAACACATCAGAATCCTAGGTAAAATTATGATTCAAAGTAATAAGTTCCTAGAAATAATTTCAAATTCCTGTAAACTCTTCGGAGATCTTATAGAAATCCAAAAAATGGTACAAAACTATGACAATCAACTATATTATCTACCACATAAAACTGAGGAAATAATTGAAAAAAGTAGAAAATCTTGGAACATTAAAGGATATTCAAACAAGAATCCAAACTTTAGAACAACAACCAAGTCTAGTAAAAAGAAATCAGAAGGAAGGTTACCACCATCTTTTGATACTGAACTTTTATTACACCAAAGAGGGAAGGCCAAGGTAGTGTCAAAACCTTTAAACGACGAAGCATAAATGACCAGTTTGATTAAAGCTGTGTCAGAAAAGAAATTAAGCTGATATAACTACAGAAAGGATTGGTCTAGAAGATCTTAAAGACCTTACAGAACTTTTTGCGAATCTCAAGGTCGTAGATCTGAATATGAATAAATCAGCGGGTTAACCTCCCCCAATAACTTGGCCATCTTTCCATGAACCACTGATAAGTGCAAGAATTGCATTTAATTTATGTTGGAAACTGAATTTCGGTTGTTTGACAAACTGAGCATGTAGAACCCGTAAATCAGTCTACGTATAAGCCATGCATAATTCTAGATTTTTAAAATTTAATTGACTTCATTGCATGATTATTTTAAAGGCATTTCTTTGAAGTTAATTATTTTATTATTTCATGCAGTAGTTTGATTTTTCAGTTATTTCAGTGAGGCCGGACTGGAGTTGGAGCTTTGAGATAGAATTTAAGATTCGAGAAATATTTCCAGAAGTTAATTTAGCTAGCAAGTAACTTTCATTTAAGTTAAAAAGGATGTTTTGATGATTTAATTTAAGTTAATTGAGGCTTTTAAGGGTTATTAATTTACTAGATAATCAACATTTCCCCTCCATTTATTAGTGAATTTTCGGCCCCCCTTAGTTGCTAGATTATCCCTTGTTAACCCAACACATTTGACCATTTTTTTGTATTTAATTAGTAGGATAATTCTTTTATTTTTGGGAGCACCTTTTAATTAATGATCAACCTTATCTTCACCTAGTCTAGATGGTATTGGATCGGCCACCTCACCCCAACATGCACCAACAAATCATTTGATATCAAACTAGAATTCAAAATTCAAAAGAATGGTAGACTTGGTCACCCTTTGTATCCCTTTATTATGGGATCTCCCCTCACTCCCCCAACCACTTAATCCCCTCCTCCGTCACCGAAATCAGCATCCATTTCAGATTAAAAATCGTGACCTTCACAGCCTAGAACAAGAGAGAAAAGTCGAGAGCAAGAAAGAAAAGGAAAGAAGCGCTCCACCTCCTCCGCGCTGAGTCGTCGTATTCTTTTCGTTTTTATTTCAAACGATAACCAAGGCATGTCTAGATTCTTTCAAACCTCAATCAAGTCATATTAGCAATTATTTTTCAGTATGTGATCATGTTTTATCAAGAAAAAAATCGAGATGCATGTCCAAATATTTTCGAAACCATGGTGCAGATTTTTTTGACTTTCCTTGGCAAGCTTCACGTTTCCTCTTGTTTAGTGGTTTCAGGTGGATGGTTCGACTCCAGGCTCCCAAGGCGACATCTAGACACGTAATAGGGTGCATTAGGACCATGTTGGTCCATTCAAATCAGCCCCATGCATGATGGAACCAAAAATGACAGCAGCATTCCTCCACTGCCATTTTGTGCTTCGAAATTTCAGACTTTTCTGTCAAGGGATTGAATCTGATCTTGGCTACCCCAATGGTCTATAGCCATGGTTAGATCACTCCCCTAGCATGTATAAGACGTGACTAAGTCGCCCTTTTGGTGGCTTGGTCCATGGCTCATCGGTTTTTACATAAAACATCAAGAACAGCCCCCTCCCCTCTCGGCCCCTTCGGTTTTGACAGCACATGTACTTCGAGTTGGTTGGTTTGGTGTGGATCTTGGTTGGCCTATGGCCCTTAGCCACGGTTCATACCATGCCCCTAGATGTCTAGATCGTGCCATGGTCAATCAAATGGCCACTGGAACGACACGAGACAGCAATCAAAACAAAACACTACACACGCACGCATGAGGGCCCTCGGTAAGAGCTTTTGGTTGGTTGCTGGAATGGTGAGGATTGTGGCTGGCCTAGGGCCCTTAGCCATGGTTTAAATCATTCCTTGGGATGTTGATAACAGTCTCTGGTAGGTGGTTCACGCACCAATGGCCGGTAGTCTCGTCGAAAACAACACAAGATACGCGATGGTATAGCTGCTGGAAATTTACAGCAAGTTGCTGTGTTGGTTCGGAGGCTCGTTTGAGTTCTTGGTTGGCTTTTAGCCTGTGGCCTTGGACTGGACAGTGCCTCATCAAGTTAGGAAGGTCGTGTTTTTGACCGTTTGTGATTCGGATCATTTTTGAGGTCGTACGAGAATTTACGGTGCGATGTGCCAAATTGACTCTCGAAAGAGCGTTTCTTGTTTTGGCCTCCATTTCACCTAGATTTCGACTCTCATCATTTTAGGAGCATTAGTTCATAATTTTAAGCGTATTTTAATCATGACTATACGTCGGTTCAGTGTTGGTTCGGGTTGGTTCGGAGTCATGATTAAATACGAAGTCGTTAGACGTAATTGTCGCATTTTCAAACGTAAATTGCATAGTTGGTCAAGTTTAAGCTATTGCATATTTTTCATGACAATTAGGTTGCAGCGAGCCTGAGGACGATCCAATCCAATCCAGTTGGTAAAATTACAGGATTTTTCATTATGCCAGTTAATTATATTACGTGCATGAAAATAGAAAATACTTATTTTTGAGATTTATGCGATATGGCTTGTGGTCAATTCACTATTATGGGAGCATTATTTTATACGGTCGCCAGTGACCGATCAGTTCAGTTTGGTACCACCCGGTTGCCAGTGACCGGCCAGCTCAGTTCAGTTTTATACTCCCCGGTAGCTAGTTACCGATCAGTTCAGTTCAGTGCAGAGGCCACAGGCGTAGACCATAATCTCAACAGAAAATTTTTACTAGTTATTTCAGTACAGGGCTCTAAGGAGCAAACATTTTTACTATGATTTCAGTTCAGTTATGCACGTATTATAATTGCTCAGTATAAGTTATTTTCAGTATGCCTCATGACATGATATTTTATCCCATGCACATTTTACTTCAGTATTTACTCGTTACCTACGATATTTGCATGCTGAGTCTTTAGGCTCACTAGACTTGATTGTTGTAGGTACTGATGAGGCCAGGGCCGAGGGCAGGGACCAGTGAGCCAGCTTGGGTCGGCAGTAGTGGCACCCGAGGACCTCAGTTTCAGCACTTGTCATTTTTTTTATGCTCAGACATTTTATCAGCTGTTGAATATTTTTAAATGGTTATTTTCGGCAAACTTTATTTTCTTCCGCTGCTATATTTTTTTTTAAAAACATTGAACTTGATTCATCAGTTGATTTTATGGTTGAGGCACTCCATTTATTATAAAAGAAAAATTTTTAATTTTCCGCAAATTTTCAAGCAAGGATTTTCGGGCCTCGACAGTTGGTATCAGAGCGGTGGTTCTGTATAGGGTTACACTACTACTGACCACGAGAAGCTCACGAAGCCACGCCTTCGGTCTATAAGTTTTACATTTCAGCATTTTATTTAAAGCATGAATTATTTTGTCAGCATGCTTCCATGAAATAATTTCCACCAGATTTTCAGTATTTCAGTGTTCATAAAAAAATAAATTATGAAATTATGCATGTTAGTTACGTATGGGTTATGTTGGAATAGTATGCCCCCTAGACGTCAAGTAGGACGCCCGAGAGCTAGTGGCGAGCACCGTCGCGAGGACGATGACGATCAGAGACAAGAGAGGCAGACACCCCCTCCTCCTCCTCCACCTCCACCACCGCCCCCACCTGACATGAGTGCCCAGATGCTAGCTGGGATGACACAGTTCTTCGCACGGTTTGCGGGGAACAATGCGGTGGTGACTAGGCCGACAGGGCCAGAGGCTGTTTACGAGCGATTCATGAAGATGCGTCCAAAGGAGTTTTCTGGGATGTCTGACCCCATGATTGCCGAGGGATGGAACAAATCCCTCGAGGTTATCTTCGAGTTCATGGAGCTGGGAGACGCAGACCGAGTCCGTTGTGCCACCTATCTGTTCAGTGGAGATGCCCGCTTATGGTGGGAAGGAGCGTCACTAGCCCTGACCTTGGCTACACTGTCATGGACACGCTTCATGGAGGTTTTCTACTCCAAATATTTTGCTGAGGAAGTGCGCACCAGGTTGACCACTGAGTTCATGAGCCTGAGACAGGTAGACATGACGGTTACGGAGTTCATCCGTAAGTTCGAGAGGGGCTGTCATTTTGTGCCCCTGATCGCGAATGATGCCAAAGCCAAGTTGATGCATTTCCTGGTGGGTCTACGGCCGATCTTGCGCCGGGATGTTAGGGTGTCTGACCCTGCTACTTATGAGATTGCTGTCTCCAAAGCCCTAGCCGCAGAGCAGGATCTGCGGGATATCGAGAGGGATCGCCAGGGCAAGCGCCCAGTCCAGGTACCACACCGCCCTCCTCCTCATCAGCATCAGCAGCAGAACAAGAGGCCTTTTCATGGACCGCCTAGAAACAGAGGCCAGCAGCAGCAGCAGTAGCAGCGGGGACGCCCAGCCCCGAGGACTTATGAGCACCCAGTCTGTCCCAAGTGCTCACACCGCCATCCTGGAGCATGTATGTCTGGCTCAGGAAAGTGTTTTAAGTGTGGCAGTCCAGACCACATGTTGCTGCAGTGCCCTCAGAGGAATCTGCCTACCCAAGGCAGAGTTTTTGCTCT
This sequence comes from Primulina tabacum, assembly GCF_025594145.1. Classification (NCBI taxonomy): domain Eukaryota; kingdom Viridiplantae; phylum Streptophyta; class Magnoliopsida; order Lamiales; family Gesneriaceae; genus Primulina; species Primulina tabacum. The sequence goes on from NC_134553.1 coordinate 10,960,634, forward strand.
CCATGCCGCGGAAACCAACCCGGAGACTATGTTGTTGACAGGTACCTTTAAACTTTAAGTTGTTATTTGAAATTCCGTGTTTTGGGAATAAGGATTAAGATTGAACTTAGAACTGTGATAGGATTGCATGCTCTACTCACTAGTATTTTGGAGATTTAAGTTAGAAGAACTTTGACCATTGCATGTCTATAAGTTTAATTCTTGTAGCTACTGGATTCAACTTAGAGCTCCGCTCTTTCAGGGAGAATTTTTATATCTGGTTCCGCTACCAAGGCCTTGATAGATTCAGGGGCCACTCACTCGTTTATTTCGGAGGTCTTTGCAAACTTTCTCAAGATCAAGACCATTGGGCTAGACATAGCCTTTTCAGTAGTGTTGCCGTCAGGCGAGGAGATGGCAGCCACCAATGTTATCCGAGATATAGACCTTGAGCTGCACGGTAATCTTGTTTATGCGGATCTGATTGTGCTACCGATGCCGGAATTTGACATTATCCTAGGGATGGACTGGCTATTGAGGAACAGAGTGTTGATAGACTTCCAGCGGAGATCTGTTCTTGTCCGACCGCCTGGAATGGAGCAGTTCTTATTTGAGCCGGACAGGTACTTTCCTTTACCGCGCATTATTCCTTATGTTCAGGCCAGGAAGCTCATGCATAGAGGGTGTCGGGCATTTCTAGCGACCTTTTTATCTGTCCCGGAGGAACCCAGCCAGTCAGCCTCAGATGTTCCGATTGTCAGAGATTTTTTAGACGTTTTTCCCGAAGACGTCTCTGGTATGCCACCCGAGAGAGAGGTGGAGTTTTCCATTGAGCTTATGCCAGGTACGGCTCCGATATCCAAAGCGCCGTACCGACTAGCACCGACAGAGATGGCAGAGCTTAAGAAGCAGATACAGGAACTTCTGGACAAGGAGTTCATTCGCCCTAGCTTCTCACCTTGGGGCACGCCAGTCTTGTTTGTTAAGAAGAAGGATGGATCTATGAGACTTTGTATTGACTATCGGGAGTTGAACAGGGTTACAGTGAAGAATAAATACCCACTTCCGAGGATTGAGGATCTGTTTGACCAGTTGCAGGGAGCTTCGATTTTCTCCAAGATTGATCTGCGCTCTGGTTATCACCAGTTGAGGGTGAGAGATGCTGATGTTTCCAAGACTGCTTTTAGGACTCGTTATGGCCACTACGAGTTCCTTGTGATGCCGTTCGGACTGGCGAATGCGCCAGCGATCTTCATGGATCTCATGAATCGCGTATTTCAGCCGTACCTCGATCAGTTTATGATAGTGTTCATAAACGACATTCTCGTCTACTCCAAGAATCGGGAGGATCACAGCAGACATCTGACCACAGTGTTGCAGACATTGCAGAAGCACAAATTATTCGCAAAGTTCAATAAATGCGAATTCTGGTTAGAGAAGGTGGCGTTCTTAGGCCACATTGTTTCCAGCAGTGGCATTGAGGTAGACCCAGTGAAAGTTGCAGCAGTCAGAGATTGGGTTGTGCCTCAGAATGCATCAGAGATCCGCAGTTTTCTTGGCTTAGCAGGATATTATCGGAAGTTCATTAAGGGATTCTCTTCGATTGCAGTTCCACTCACAGCACTGACCAAGAAAAATGTGAAATTTGTTTGGAGCGAGGAGTGTCAGAAGAGCTTCGATACTTTGAAGCAAGCTCTTACCTCAGCACCAGTTTTGGCCGTGCCGTCAGGGTCCGGTGAGTTTGTTCTGTATACCGATGCTTCGAAGCTCGGTCTTGGCGCAGTATTGATGCAGCATGGGAAGGTGATAGCTTATGCTTCTAGACAGTTGAAGACTCATGAGAAGAACTACCCTACCCATGATCTAGAGTTGGCCGCCGTAGTTTTTGCCTTGAAGATTTGGAGGCATTATCTGTATGGAGAGAAGTGCCAGATCTTTACCGACCACAAGAGCCTCAAGTATTTCTTTACGCAGAAGGAGCTGAACATGCGTCAGAGGCGTTGGTTGGAGCTTGTGAAATACTACGATTGTGACATTAGCTACCACCCGAGTAAAGCTAATGTAGTTGAGGATGCATTGAGCAGAAAAATCGCAGTGATGGCTCATTTGACGATTCAGAAACCTCTTCAGACTAAGATGCAGAGGTTTGATCTCGAGACTTATCCTCGAGGTAGAGTTCCTCGTCTATCTACCTTGACCATTCAGTCTTCCCTTATGGACCGTATTCGCAGTGGTCAGTCAGCAGATGAGCAATTGGCACAGTGGAAGAAGAGAGATGAAGCCAAGGGCAGTGTCTTGTATTCAGTCAGTGATGGTATTGTGAGATACCGAGACAGGATATGGGTTCCTAGCGGTGATTCTATCCGAGCAGATATCTTATCAGAAGCCCATACGTCGCCGTACTCTATTCATCCAGGGAGTACGAAGATGTACAAGGATCTGCAGCTATTGTATTGGTGGCCTGGTATGAAGAAGGACATCAGACGTTTTGTGTCCGAGTGTCTGACTTGCCAGTTAGTGAAGGCCGAGCATCAGAGACCAGCAGGTTTGCTCAAGCCTCTCCCTATTCCCGAGTGGAAGTGGGAGAATGTTACCATGGACTTTGTGACCGGATTGCCGAGGTCAGCCAGAGGATCGAATGCTATCTGGGTGATTGTAGATCTTCTTACCAAATCAGCGCACTTTTTGCCTGTTAAGACGACTTTCACCATGGTTCAGTATGCAGAGCTGTATATCCGAGAGATAGTCCGACTCCATGGTATTCCAGTTTCGATCGTATCTGACAGAGATCCCAGATTTACTTCCTCGTTTTGGAAGAGTTTGCATTCGAATTTGGGTACGAAGTTGCTGTTTAGCACAGCTTTCCATCCGCAGACAGATGGGCAGTCGGAGCGAGTTATTCAGATTTTGGAGGATCTTCTTCGCGCTTGCGTCATTGATTTCTCAGGGAGTTGGGAGTCGAACTTACCATTGGTTGAGTTCACCTATAACAACAGCTTCCAGTCGTCTATAGGTATGGCTCCGTATGAAGCACTGTATGGCCACAAGTGCAGATCTCCTGTTCATTGGGATGAAGTAGGAGAGAGAGCAGAGTTGGGTCCAGAGATTGTTCAGCAGGCGGCAGATGTAGAAGTCAAGATCCGTGATAGGATGAGGACTGCTCAGAGTCGACAGAAGAGTTATGCCGATCAGCGGAGGAGAGATTTAGAGTTTGCAGTGGGCGATCATGTATTTGTGAAAGTGGCACCTATGAAGGGTGTCATGAGATTTGGGAAGAAAGGGAAGCTCAGTCCGAGATTCATTGGACCGTTTGAGATCCTCGACAGAGTTGGGACGCTAGCTTATCGTGTGGCTCTTCCGCCGAATCTGGCCGAAGTACACAATGTCTTTCACGTCTCCATGCTGAGGAAGTATATGGCAAATCCTTCGCATGTGCTGAACTTTGAGCCGTTGCAACTTACTCCGAACCTGTCTTATGAGGAGAGACCAGTGCAGATCCTAGACCGGCAGGAGAAGAAACTTCGGAACAAGTTGGTTAAGCGAGTTAAATTCAAATGGTTCAACCATTCAGAGGAGGAAGCTACGTGGGAGTCTGAGCCGGAGATGAGAAGTCGACACCCTGAGTTATTCGGTGAGTTCTAATTTCGAGGACGAAATTTCTTTTAAGGGGGGAAGGATTATAGAACCCGTAAATCAGTCTACGTATAAGCCATGCATAATTCTAGATTTTTAAAATTTAATTGACTTCATTGCATGATTATTTTAAAGGCATTTCTTTGAAGTTAATTATTTTATTATTTCATGCAGTAGTTTGATTTTTCAGTTATTTCAGTGAGGCCGGACTGGAGTTGGAGCTTTGAGATAGAATTTAAGATTCGAGAAATATTTCCAGAAGTTAATTTAGCTAGCAAGTAAGTTCATTTAAGTTAAAAAGGATGTTTTGATGATTTAATTTAAGTTAATTGAGGCTTTTAAGGGTTATTAATTTACTAGATAATCAACATTTCCCCTCCATTTATTAGTGAATTTTCGGCCCCCCTTAGTTGCTAGATTATCCCTTGCCAACCCAACACATTTGACCATTTCTTTGTATTTAATTAGTAGGATAATTCTTTTATTTTTGGGAGCACCTTTTAATTAATGATCAACCTTATCCTCACCTAGTCTAGATGGTATTGGATCGGCCACCTCACCCCAACATGCACCAACAAATCATTTGATATCAAACTAGAATTCAAAATTCAAAAGAATGGTAGACTTGGTCACCCTTTGTATCCCTTTATTATGGGATCTCCCCTCACTCCCCCAACCACTTAATCCCCTCCTCCATCACCGAAATCAGCATCCATTTCAGATTAAAAATCGTGACCTTCACAGCCTAGAACAAGAGAGAAAAGTCGAGAGCAAGAAAGAAAAGGAAAGAAGCGCTCCACCTCCTCCGCGCCGAGTCGTCGTATTCTTTTCGTTTTTATTTCAAACGATAACCAAGGCATGTCTAGATTCTTTCAAACCTCAATCAAGTCATATTAGCAATTATTTTTCAGTATGTGATCATGTTTTATCAAGAAAAAAATCGAGATGCATGTCCAAATATTTTCGAAACCATGGTGCAGATTTTTTTGACTTTCCTTGGCAAGCTTCACGTTTCCTCTTGTTTAGTGGTTTCAGGTGGATGGTTCGACTCCAGGCTCCCAAGGCGACATCTAAACACGTAATAGGGTGCATTAGGACCATGTTGGTCCATTCAAATCAGCCCCATGCATGATGGAACCGAAAATGACAGCAGCATTCCTCCACTGCCATTTTGTGCTTCGAAATTTCAGACTTTTCTATCAAGGGATTGAATCTGATCTTGGCTACCCCAAGGGTCTATAGCCATGGTTAGATCACTCCCCTAGCATGTCTAAGACGTGACTAAGTCACCCTTTTGGTGGCTTGGTCCATGGCTCATCGGTTTTTACATAAAACATCAAGAACAGCCCCCTCCCCTCTCGGCCCCTTCGGTTTTGACAGCACATGTACTTCGAGTTGGTTGGTTTGGTGTGGATCTTGGTTGGCCTATGGCCCTTAGCCACGGGTCATACCATGACCCTAGATGTCTAGATCGTGCCATAATCAATCAAATGGCCACTGGAACGACACGAGACAGCAATCAAAACAAAACACTACACACGCACGCATGAGGGCCCTCGGTAAGAGCTTTTGGTTGGTTGCTAGAATGGTGAGGATTGTGGCTGGCCTAGGGCCCTTAGCCATGGTTCAAATCATTCCTTGGGATGTTGGTAAGAGTCTCTGGTTGGTGGTTCATGCACCAATGGCCGGTAGTCTCGAAAACAACACAAGATACGCGATGGTATAGCTGCTGGAAATTTACAGCAAGTTGCTGTGTTGGTTCGGAGGCTCGTTTGAGTTCTTGATTGGCTTTTAGCCTGTGGCCTTGGACTGGACAGTGCCTCATCGAGTTAGGAAGGTCATGTTTTTGACCGTTTGTGATTCGGATCATTTTTGAGGTCGTACGAGAATTTACGGTGCGATGTGCCAAATTGACTCTCGAAAGAGCGTTTCTTATTTTGGCCTCCATTTCACCTAGATTTCGACCCTCATCATTTTAGGAGCATTAGTTAATAATTTTAAGCGTATTTTAATCATGACTATACGTCGGTTCAGTGTTGGTTCGGGTTGGTTTGGAGTCATGATTAAATACGAAGTCGTTAGACGTAATTGTCGCATTTTCAAACGTAAATTGCATAGTTGGTCAAGTTTAAGCTATTGCATATTTTTCATGACAGTTAGGTTGCAGCGAGCCTGGGGACGATCCAATCCAATCCAGTTGGTAAAATTACAGGATTTTTCATTATGCCAGTTAATTATATTACGTGCATGAAAATAGAAAATACTTATTTTTGAGATTTATGCGATATGGCTTGTGGTCAATTCACTATTATGGGAGCATTATTTTATACGGTCGCCAGTGACCGATCAGTTCAGTCTGGTACCACCCGGTCGCCAGTGACCGGCCAGCTCAATTCAGTTTTATACTCCCCGGTAGCCAGTTACCGATCAGTTCAGTTCAGTGCAGAGGCCACAGGCGTAGACCATAATCTCAACAGAAAATTTTTACTAGTTATTTCAGTACAGGGCTCCAAGGAGCAAACATTTTTACTATGATTTCAGTTCACTTATGCACATATTATAATTGCTCAGTACAAGTTATTTTCAGTATGCCTCATGACATGATATTTTATCCCATGCACATTTTACTTCAGTATTTACTCGTTACCTACGATATTTGCATGCTGAGTCTTTAGGCTCACTAGACTTGATTGTTGTAGGTAGTGATGAGGCCAGGGCCGAGGGCGGGGACTAGTGAGCCAGCTTGGGTCGGCAGTAGTGGCACCCGAGGAGCTCAGTTTCAGCACTTGCCATTTTTTTTTATGCTCAGACATTTTATCAGCTGTTGAATATTTTTAAATGGTTATTTTCGGCAAACTTTATTTTCTTCCGCTGCTATATTTTTTTTAAAAAACATTGAACTTGATTCATCAGTTGATTTTATGGTTGAGGCACTCCATTTATTATAAAAGAAAAATTTTTAATTTTCCGCAAATTTTCAAGCAAGGATTTTCGGGCCTCGACAGAGCATCTAACTGATTTAAAAGAATGATAGAAACTGATTTAATATATGCAACTATCGGAAGACAACTTGTAGAGCCCAAAATCAGTACACGTAAAACCCATGCATTCATTTAATTGTTAAATTATTTATTTAAGTTTAAAATGATTTTTGTGGTCATGATTTATTTAAAATGAGTTTTAGCGATGCATATATTTAAATTGCATTATTTTAATGTTTATGAGATGCACGTTAAAATGTTTTCTCGAGTTTCATGTTTCAAGCGATTATTCGATGTGAGATCGAGGAAAAGAGACCGGTGACGATTTTGACAATTTTAAAATGTGGTATTTTATTTTTAGTTAATGTTGAGGCATTTTAAATGAATTATTAATTTTTATCTTTTTAAAATCTAAATTATTTATTTAGGGATGTTAGAATTTTAAAACTTTTAAATTTTAGCAAGTGTGAATTTCATTTTAATTTAAGGGTTTTATTAAGTTAAATGTGGGTTAGTATTTTTTTAATTAGTTGTTAATTACCAATTTAGCACAAAATTACCCCTAATTACCTACACTAACTCACGCACACACCAACTAACACACACACACACACATTCTCGGTTACACACACACACAATTCCCTTTCTTTCTTCATTTCATTTTTAAAGAAAATATTAGGGTTCTTGGAGAGGGAGAGTAGCCGCCCCTATTCCCTTCAGTTTTCCAGCAATTTTCGTTGGCTTTTATTGCAAGAAAATCTTGTCACGTTCGTCCCGGATCGTCTCTCGCATCCTTCCGCTTCGGTGTCGTCGTTCGGTAACGTTAATTATCAAAAGGAATGTATATTCTGTTTTTCCTGCGTCGATCTAGTCATATTATGTATTGCGATGTTTTTATGCGAGAAAATTCATGTATGATGTTCATAATTTGAGCAGAAAATTGGTTGGATCAGTTTTGAAATAATTTTTATATCTAAATTTTTGTTTTTCATTGTATTTTGAAAACTGCGATTTTTCGGTCGAGAATTTGGGAAAACATTCAACATATGAAATGTAGAATTATTCGATACCTTCGATTTGATATAAAATTCGAAATATTTAAATAAAAATTGAGTGAGTTATGGTATTTTCGTGGGGCTGCTCAAACTGCGTTTTCTGAAAATTATGCTATTGATGTGCTCTTGAAGTTTATTTGTTGCAGGCTTCGTTGGGAACCGTCGGGTGATCGCTGCTGTGTTTAGGTATATGGGGTATGAGTTTGGATGAGTTTTGATGCTTCGTTTCGTGTCGATAGTCATTGGTTGCATTAGAAATCGTAGGAAACAATTGGTGTCAAAATTTGAGTTTACGGATTTGTTGCTTGTTTGGTGTGCGTCGTCGTTTGGGACGTTTTGTGGAGTCGAGTCAGTGCCGTAGTGTCCTAGGATGAGTCTCGAGGCGTTGTTCACTGTCTGTGTAATCGAATTTGGAGAGTATAAGTTTCTGAGTTGCGGAGTCCAGAAGACTCGGCGCCCGAGCGATAATATTTTAGCGCCCGAGCGCCATTCTTTCTGTCCGATGGTAAATTTCCAGACGACCTGGAGCTCGAGCGATAATTTGTTACCACCCGAGCGTGGACCCTTCTTTAAGAAATGTTTGGTTTCCACTTATTTTCAAGTTCCAATAGTGAGTTCATGTCTATTATTTTTGGGAAATGTTCATCACTTTAGGGATTTTTCGGGGTTTGATGTCATGGGTTAATACGATGATTTAACGATGTCAAGTCCCGAGTGATCTAAAATGTCATAAGCTATTTAGTTACTTCGGTGGTGAGCACGAGTACCTACGTCTAAGCTATGAAAGTTAAGTGCATGTAATCATGTTAGTATGTGCAACAGTGACCCCAAGAGAGATCCAACGAATCCCTCAATGCCAAATAAGTAAGTATGTTCGACGTGCAAATAACATACTTTTATGTTTTTGAGGCATGTTAAATGTCTTGTGACCAATTTATGTACGGGATTGGAAAGCGGTAAAGAATGACCAGGGACCAATCCACCCTGTTAAATCATGAACGAGTTTAGATCAGGATTGGAAAGCGGTAAAGCATGACCAGGGACCAATCCACCCGTTAAAGCATGAACGGGGATCTCATGTATGTGGCAGTGAATCTTCCCCGTCAGCCCAGTACTGTGGTTTAGTCTGATCAGACGTATTTATGTATGGGTCACTTGCTTTGAAACATGCCTCTACGCAAAATGATGAAGTTATGTATGTTCAAGTATGTACAAGTATGCAAGCATGTTTAAGAAAAATTTCACGTTATGGCACGTCTATGTAATGTATGTAAGATCAAGCTTTTACACGCAAGTTAAAGTTCAAGTATGTATGTTCTATTTTAAAGTTGCATGTGATTTTATTACGTATTACTTGCTACTTCCAGTTTATATGTGTTGAGTCTTTAGACTCACTATACTTGATCGATGCAGGTGCGGATGCATTTGAGGAGACGAGGGGTAAGGACCAGTGAGCTGGCTTGGACTGAGCTGGAGGCTAAACCCGAGGACCGCCATGTTTTTAAGAATTTATGAAAGTTTCAAATACTCTGATTTCATGTTTGTTTACGATGTTCTAAAACAAGTATTTTCGTTAGCAAAATTTCTATGGTGATCTTTTATTGCAAATACTTTTAGATGGTTGGCAAACTTGAGTATGGTTGGTTTATGGCAAATGTTTTTAGACGAACGAGTCATTTTAATGCAAATTCGAAAGTTTATTTTATATTTAAGAAAATTTTTATTTTTCCGCAAATTTTCAGTAGTGTAAAATACGGTACGTTACACAACTGAACCAGAAACTGAACTGAACTAAGAAGACAATTGACTGATCAATTAGAACTGGTCAGTTACTACAAACAGTTGTGAGCTTATCGACTACAATCAATCAGCTGATCCCTCAGCTGTACAAGTCAATAGTTAAGACATTCAACCGACAAAAGCTGACTGCAACAAGTAGTGGGATCACAACACTTCAGAAAAGCTGCAGTGTACGACTCTCAGAAGAATGTTGACGTGGCAAGCAACAGATAGAATTGTTCAAATTGTATTTAATATTACCGTTGGAGGGAAGCCTATAAATAGCAGAGAAGAGCAGCTGCAGAACAACTCTTGAACTTTTGAATCTTTGAACAACTATCGTTTTAAATACTCTGTTGAAATCCTTACAGACATCAAAGCTCACGCTTATTGCATACATTCATAGCTTTCAGGCTATACTTCGAGCTTTCAAACACAAGATGTATTACTTGATCTTGAAGAGATCAGTCGTGTTAGATTATTTCAGATCTTTTGTGTACTGTAAACAAGTTTGTTACTAAGAGTTTCAGTTTGGCATTGTTAAGTCCAAAACTGAAGTGAGTCTGTACAACTGATTGTATCGATCAAAGTCTTTTAGTGTATATCCTATCTTTGAGATAGAAGGGGTGACGTAGGAGTATGTGAAATCTCCAAACATCCATAAAATCTTGTGTCCTCGTATTTCAGTTTATATTCTATCTATCAGTCAGTTTGTTTCCGCACACTATTTGTTAACTGATTGATATTGACTTGCAAGATTCTTGAGTATCAGTTTATCACTAAACTGACTCATCAGTGGAAAAGGTTTTGAAAATCGTAAGTGTTTATTCAACCCCCCCTTCTAAACATTTTTCCACCTTTAACCGATCCTATCAATTTATATGAGAATCCATTTGAATTATGTTATTTTCAGACAGAAATACGCTTGGTATTTGTTGTTTTTGTCTAGTGCAGGAGTTGAATAACTATTGAATGTTGGATGGAAATTAGAGCTATTTTTGATCGTGGGTTGTTGGTGAACAAGGGCCGCAGCGCCAAGGATCAAGCACTGTAGCGCTAAGGCTTGAAGGACCAGAACAAGCGTGGCCGCAGCGCCTGAATTGCCGAGAAATGAGCGCCTAGGCACTGACCATCAGCGTCGCAGCGCTTGACTGCCGAACTATGAGCGCCTAGGCGATAAGAAACAAGCGTCGTGGCGCCACACTCTCGACACACGGGCGCCTAAGCAGAGCCACGGCGCTAATGGGTGCGAGAATCAGAATTGGGCTTTAAACTCATGGGCTCGGATGAAAAAATAAAAAGTAAAACCTAAGGAATAAGACGAGCAGTCGTTTTTGGAGAGAATTCGTGTGAGAGACGAGATCAAACGCTAGAGAAGAATAATCGGAGCAAAAAGATCGATCACGAAGACAAAGAACGACGAATCGAATATGGGGACAGAGACGCCACTTTTGATTTGTTATCTGATTCCTTCACCTTTATTTTCTTCACCTAATAAATAAATTAGACTTTAAAAATGCTAACAACTTAATAAATCATTTAAAATACCTCAACCCTAATTTTAAAATAAAATACCACAATTTAAAATTGCCAAAATCGTCGTCGGTCTCTTTTCCTCGATCTCGTATCGAATAATCGCCTAAAACATGAAACTCAAGAAACATTTTAACGTGCATCACAAAACATAAATAAATTAAATAATGCAAAGAAATAAATCATGCATTGCTAAAAAATCATTTTAAACTTGAATAAATAATTTAACAATTAAATAATGCATGAGTTTTACGTGTATTGAATTTGGGCTCTACAGCTGATCTGCATAACTCTTATATCGGCTCCGAGCAATTTTCATCATGTCTCGGATCTTGACCACTAACTCTGTAGTCTGACTGACAATATCCGGCCCCAACTCTGCCCTCTCTCCTACCTCATCCCAATAAACTGGTGACCTACACTTCCTCCTGTACAATGCCTCATATGGAGCCATTGTTAGAGTAGGTGCCCGACAAGCCAATTTATGGCTCGGGCTTTATTGACTCTAATGTAAAACAATCTTTATTTTAATAATATTTTACGATTTTATTCGATTATGGCATTATACTTTATCTGTATACCCATGAAATCAGCATAGATAAAGTCCTTGATTATACTTTAATATAAATGAATCGTAATTCGATGTTGAAACTCATTTGTAAACACTGTATAATTTAAATTTGTTCCTAGTCGATTCAGCCGCCTAAAACATGGATAAAGGTCGCTTGAGATCGAGACTATCATCTGTGATGTTGTGTATCACATTTCTTGGTAAGGGCACAGAGATGTCCAATCATGCAGATGAATAGTCATATGATGATTATACCGAACTACCCTCCCTCGGACTTTCCAAGTGGTTATCATTTATCGAGTAGAATAGTCCGCAGTTATGGTTGTACACCATTAGTCCTTTGACCCGGGACAATGTATGGGCTATACGTACTAGCATGCACTTTGATCCGTTTACCGACTCCATCGAGGGTCATCAGGTGGCAAAGTTGGGTGTAGTTTCGAAATTCGTAAGAGCAAATGAATTGTAGTCGGGGATTCATCGTTTGCCTACGGGTGAAGATATCCTATGTGATCTGATGAGTTAATAGTACAAGGAGTCTCTGACCAGAGCAAGAAATGTGCTTTAGGGAAATGTGTTTTCCTAGTTGCACATGCCATGCTACTATTAGTACTCAAAGATAAATCACATCGTTATCGAATTCATATGCAACTCTCGATATACCAATGGTTGCAGATTCGATCGGGATATATGTGTTGAAGGGACCGTACTGTACGCTAACCATGACTAATGGTTCTTATAGGCACTATCAGTGATACCTAGGGGATCATGGGGCGATGCTACTAAACGCTCTTACCATGATCCGATGGGTGCAATCAGAAATGAGTTCTGACATTTTTGATCAAGGAGTTGATGAAAAGAATGGGGTTAACTAGGGTAAACCCGAATAAGAATAAATGATATTCTGAATCACATGGAGATGTGAACACACGGCTAGCTGCTTCTCTGAACCATTGAGGGTCACACAAGTATCGGATTCTGTGTTTCCGTTGAGATAGTCAAATTTCAAGGAGTTGGAATTTTGCGACTATAGTTTGATGGAGATCAAACAGGAAGCTTATAAAGGAGTTTATGAGCTGATTCCATAGGATGTAAGAAATGGAAGTTAGAATGATTGCTAAATAAGGAAGGAGAGTGGAACTGCCTGTTTTGTGAAGGAGTTCACTAAAACTGGCAGCTGCCTAATATGATAAGTTCTAAATTTGGTAAGAGAAAATTTTGATCTTCGAAATTTTCGACTTTCATTATATGAACAAGAATTGTATCCTTGATACATCGGCGCTTTCGGATCGTCGATCGGGGTTATAATGAGTTCGAAATCATTTTTTTAGTGAATTTGAAATTTACTAATTAAATGATTGTGCTAGTAGTGTTGACTACTAAAATGCACAAATTTCCATAAATATTCTAGAGAAGTCTAGAATTATAAATTAACCAATGAGATAGTTTATAAATTAAATAATGGTTATTTAATTTAATATATATAATTTTATATGGTGATATAAAATATGTGTATATGATATTATTATATCATGTATTATTAAAGGTTAATAAATACGTTATATATTAATTATATGAGAGTTTAAAAATAATAAAATTATTAGAGTCCTTGTGGTAGAGGTACTCCTAATTAGATTGGGAGTCCCACTCTATTTATACACCACAAAGATTCATAATTAAAAACCCTAATTTTGCACAACAAAATCTCTCCTCCCTCTTCATTGAAACACACGGCCACCTCATGGAATTTGGAAAGAAAATTTGGTCAAAAGCAAATTAGATTTGCTTAATTATGGATTAAGAATCAATTAACAAAATATCCTCATCTTTTTGATGGAGAACTCTCGGCCATACTTTAAAGAAGTTGGGAAATTTTGGCCAAGTTATTTTTTCCTTCCACCACAGCGCTGTCAACGCTACACCATCTCCGGATTTTGGAAATTCGGAGGCTACAGTCTCAACGCACAAATCATTTGTGATTTCTAGTGCAATTCAAGCGAGGAACAAAGTTTCTTATCGTGAACCTAATTAGGCGATCAAAGGAGAAGAGTCATTCGTAGAAAATTACAAGAAGGACTATATCCGCCTCAAAATCGGAATAGATTAGAGTCCAGCGTTAAGAACGCAAAAGTATAATTCTAAACACCCTATGGATATTTTTAGACACACGAATCCCAAGAACAAAATTTTTAAACTTCAGCCGCGTCTTGGGTACGAGAAAATGATGTCCCAACAGCCATACAGATATACGTGAATTCCACGAGAGGTAGCTTCATCTCCCAGCTGCCCTGGAAGTCGATCATGCAACCTTTGAGTAGGTCCTCCGATATCTGAATCACCCTCTTTTGACTGACTGTCGGTCTGAGGATGGAAGGCAGTACTGAATAGTAGCTTAGTACCCAATGCCTGATGCAAACTCTTCCAGAATATAGACGTGAACCTCGTATCCCTATCTGACACGATAGATCCCATGCAGTCTGACTATCTCCCTGATATACAACTCTACGTATTGTCATGTTGAAAGTCTTCCTAAACGGTAGAAAGTGTGCTGACTTAGTGAGACGATAAACTATCACCCAAATGACATTATATCCTCCAGCTATCCTCGGTAGCCCAGCCACAAAGTCCATGGTAATGTTCTCTCATTTTCACTCGGGAATAGGGAGTGGTCTCAGCTTTCCTGCAGGAATCTAATGTTCTGTCTTGACCTGCTGACACGTCAAACACTTGGAGACGAAACCCAGAATATCTTGTTTAAAGCTCGGCTACCAATAAATAGTCTGTTGATCTTTATACATCTTTGTACTCCCTGGATGAATGGAGTACGGGGTGCTGTGGACCTCACTAATGATATCTGCTCTCAGGGAATCACTGCTAGGAACCCACAGTCGGTCATGATATCTGAGTATGTCATCCTCAACTGTATACAATCTCAGGCCCTTAGACTCATCCCTCTATCTCCACTTTTGTAACTGCTCGTCAGAAGTCTACCCCGCTTGGATCATGTCTCTCAGTGTCGACTGTACTGTTAGGGTAGAAAGACTAGGGGCATGAACCCTAGCATAAACTGCAAGCTCAAACATCTGAATCTCTGTCTGCAATGGTCTCTATACCGACAACTGAGTGATCACTGCATTCTTCCTGCTCAAGGCATCCACAACTACATTAGCCTTACACGGATGGTAGCTAATGTCACAGTCGTAATCCTTCACTAGTTCCAGCCACCACCGTTGTCTCATGTTCAGCTCTTTCTGTGCGATGAAGTACTTAGGCTCTTGTGATCAGTGAAAATCCTGCACTTCTCCCAATACAGATAATGTCTCCATATCTTCAGGGCTAATACCACTGCTGCTAGCTCGAGATCATGAGTCGTATAATTCTCTCATGGACCTTCAACTCTCTGGATGCGTAGGCTATAACTCTGTCATGCTACATCAGAACCACGTCCAAACCAAGCTTCGAAGCATCCGTGTAAAGCACAAACTCTCCTTGCCCTATGGCATAGCTAGAACTGGCGCTGAAGTCAATGCCTGCTTCAACTTGTCAAAACTCTCCTTGCACTCTGTTCCCAAAACGAATTTGACATTCTTCTTCGTCAAGGCAATCATAGGCACCGTCATAGAAAAAAGCCTTGAATGAACTTCCGGTAGTACCCAGCCACCCCAAGAAACTACGGATCTTTGTCACACTCTTAGGCGCTGGCCAATCTCGGATTGCCTCAACCTTTCTGGGATCAACCTCCACTCTATCTCGGGATATGATGTGGCCAAGAATACCACTCTGTCTAGCCAGAACTCGCACTCACTGAACTTGGCATACAACCGTCTATCCTATAGGGTCTGCAGTACGATCCTCAGATCCTGACTGTGCTCCTCTCTACTCTTCGAATAGATCAGGATGTCGTCTATGAAAACTATGAAGAACTTATCCAAATACGGCTTAAACATGCGATTCATGAGATCCATGGAGATCGCTGGCGCGTTCGTCAGTCCAAAGGACATCACCATAAACTCATAGAGCCCATAACGCGTCCTGAAAGTCGTCTTATACACGTCAGACTCTCTCACTTTCTGCTGGTGGTATCCTGATCGAAGATCTATCTTCCAGAATACCGATGCTCCCTGAAGTTGATCAAATAGATCCTCGACCCTGGGCAGTGGATAATTATTCTTAACTGTGACCCGGTTCAGCTCCTTGTAGTCAATATAAAGCCACAAGTTGTCATCCTTCTTCTTAAAAAATAGTACCGATGCGCCCCATTGAGAAAAGCTCAGGCGAATGAAACTCTTATCTAACAAAACATGTATCTGATCCTTCAGCTCTTTCATCTATGCAGATGGTAGACGATAGGGGGCATTAGATATTGGCATTGTACCTGGCATCAGCTCGATAGAAAAGTCCACCTCTCTGTCTTGTGGAATGCCTGAAATATTGTCGGGGAAAACGCTCGAGAAATACCTGACTACATCGACGTCCTCTAGCCTCTGACTGACTAGCTCAGTCACTGTCACAATACTCGCCAAAAATTATTGGCAGCCTCTCCTCATGAGCTTCTTCGCACAGATGCAAGAAATGATGTGAGGCATCTACTGGTATCTGGCTGCCTAAAAAATAAATGGCTGACCGCTGGGAGGTCGGACAGATACTGACCTCTGCCGAAAATCTATAGCGGCTCCGTTCAACGAAAGCCAGTCTATCCCAATAACAATATCAAACTCCAATAACGATAGCACAATCAGGTCTGCCTGCACCATATTTTTCTGCAACCGAAACTCCAATCTCTTCACTATCTGTGACGTATACATCTGATCTCCGGACGGAATCAAAACTCTGAATCCAAAATCCATAGCCTCCGGTATGATTCCTAGTCGCTTAACAAGTGAATCGGGTATAAAGTAATATGTAGCTCCGGAATCTAGCAATGCATACGTGGCTACATCTGAAATATATATCCTTCCGGTGACAAACATACCATCAAATCTGATCGTGTTGAAACTTAAGAGATTTATATCAATAATGATCCCGAAATCCTCAAAAAATCACTTATTTATTTATGTTGTTCCCTCAAAATTTCGAGATTAACACCCAAAGATTTTTGAAATTTCAATTTGACCCATAAAGTTTCGAATTTTTACCATTTGGCCCTTTAACTTTTCGAAAATTGCAATTTAGTCCTCATATATATTTGAATTTAGTCCATTTAGACCTTAAAATTTTCGAAAATTATTACCTTGGTCTCAAAACTTTCAAAAAATCAAAACAATCACACAAATTTCGAATTTTTGCAATTAGGTCCCTGAATTTTAGGTTATTGCATTTTTGGTCCTTAAAGCTCTTATTTTCGTCAATTCAACCCTTAAGTCCACCTATTAGAACATGCAACCTACTTTATTCTAGGTTCTCAAATCCTCAAGAATAATCATTCCCACAACCAATAATAATAATCCATGCAATGGAGGCGGTAAATGAATAAAAATTTTAACGTGAAGGCTACCGGTGATCAGTGTTGAGTCTAGCTCAGCCTCCGCCTCCTCTGCGTGCATCACGTAGGCCCTGCTAGTAGTGGGTCCCTTGTTCCTAGGGCAATCAGCTGCCTTGTGGCCATCTTCTTTGCATATGAATCATTTGAAGGTCCCCCACATACACTTGCCGAAGTGGAACCAGTTGCACTGCTTGCACGGCTGCCTCTCCTCCAGCTTAGGAGCCCCTGATGCCTTGGTGGCCCGGTGAACTGCCTCTTATGTGGCTGCGAGCTAGACTGGGCCTGATGCCTCTTCCGCTGCATCTCGGCATCGATAACCCGGAGAGCCTGTTCCGACTAAAAAGCACAAGCAGTTGCCTCATCATAATTCGTCGGTCACATCAGCATCACATCACGGCGCAAAGTGAGTCTGAGGCCATCTATGAAGTGCCTCAGCTTCTGAGCTGCATCCCTCGCAATAAGGGGCACAAAGCGACAGCCCCTGTCAAACTTCCGGATAAACTCTGCCACAGACAATTCCCCTTATCAGAGACTCATAAAATCCCTCGTATGGCGTCTCCTAACCTCTGCTAGAAAGTATTTTCCGTAGAAAACATCCTTGAATTGATCCCATGTGAGAGTAACCAAGTTCACCCTATGCGCTGCCCCTCCCACCAAAGGGATGCATCGTCCCTCAACATATATGCGGCGCATCTGACCCGATTTCTATCTCTCATGTCTAGATACTGAAAGTGCAGCTCTAGAGACCGGATCCAAACCTCTGCTAAAAACGGATCAGTAGTACCTTCGAACTCCTTCGGGTTGAGACGTCGGAACTGTTCATAAATGTCCGCCTGGGGCCTCGGAGCCTACTGTGCCTATTCCATCATTTTAACAATAATCTCAAGGACTCGGGTAGATGCATCTCCTGGCGGTGGTGGTGGTGGAAAGCCTCTATCGCCTCCAGAAGTATCATCCTGATGATCAGTGCTTGGAGCGCGTCTGGGAGGCATGATATCTAAATACAATCCAAATTTTAAACGTAACCCATTATACAATTTAATCTAGTTTTCAAAATATTTAATCCTTAAATCGTGTAAACAGCTAAACATGTACTGTAAATCGCTGAAATACATGAATCATGTAAACATGTAGGTGATAACATTAAAACATTTAAACTTACAAACTTGAGGCTTGAAGACTGAGTTACAGAAGCTGACGATGGCACAACCCTATAAAGGAACTTGACTCTGATACCAACTGAAACGTCTACTACTTAAAATACTACTAGAATTTATTTTATTTTTTTGCAAGCTAATTTTCGAAAAGTATTTTTTTAAGCATGCATGCAATAACAGCTGAAAATTATACATGTTAAAATAAAAGTATTCAACTAACATTAAAAACACTGTATTCAAAAAATTGGGACAACCGTCAAACCTTAAAATGTCGTTTAAAATAATTCACAAATGAAACCTGCGAAAATCTTGACAACCATCAACACATAAAAGAAGAGTATGAAAATGTCCAATATCATCACTCTTAACTCATAAACGTAATGTGCGGAAAATAAGGTCCTCGGGTTAGCGTGCGCAAATCCAGCCCCGCCTACTCAGTCTTTGGCGCCTCTAGTATCCTCATCAATATGCTCACCTGTATCAATCACACATAGTGAGTCAAAGACTCAACACACCATCAATTTTATACCAAGTACATATACATAACATGCAACTGTGAAAAGTACTGTAATCAACATACATTTCATGATCTTAAAAACTTTAACGTAAACATATCGTAACAAAGTATAACGTGTCAAAACGTGTCTCAACATATCATCATATACGTGTTCATTTTCTTTATTTGAATTCCGTTCATTAGTTGTGACTTTCGTATTAGCTCTATTCGATGGATCCATCTACGTATAACCATGGTACCCGGCGGCGAGGACATCAGCGACAGTATTACCCATCCACTGATCCTTGACCTTACATGTCATTGTATTATCGTGTTCGTATTAGTCACAATCAACTCTCATCCTTCAAAACATATCATTATATTCATCACTTATAAAAATCCTGCATATA
Source organism: Primulina tabacum (assembly GCF_025594145.1). NCBI lineage: Eukaryota > Viridiplantae > Streptophyta > Magnoliopsida > Lamiales > Gesneriaceae > Primulina > Primulina tabacum. The sequence continues at coordinate 10,979,710 of NC_134553.1, forward strand.
CGTAAATTTTTGTTAAAATAAAGAATGCGACGTATTTTTCATAATTCCAAAAAAAAGTCATGCTTATGATAACATATGCATTAAAACCGTGTAATTTTGTGATCAGGGCGCTATCAGGACTGCTAACTCGACCCGTGTGCAAAACGACCATTTTGCCCTTGGAAACCTTAATTAACTGTTTTACCCCTCGACCTCAAAATTTCGACCCGAAGCCAACCAAACTTAAAACACCTCAAAACATATTTATAAATATTTCCTAGACATAACCTTGAGTCTGTTTCAAAACTTATATGTTTCGCATTAAAACTTGAACCGGGGTCCCGGTTTTAACCCGAATCAACCCGAAACTTAACCGAACTTTCTTAAACTTAAATCATGACTTATTTACAAATGACCGGCTCTTAAATCACTTAATTCAGACCACATTAAACCCTCAAAATGACCAAGTAGTTGCTGACAAACTCAACGCTTCTACTTACCAAAACCCTAGTACCGAACCTTTGACTTACCGAACCTTGTGACTTTCGTATCAGCTCTATTCGATGGATCCATCTACGTATAACCATGGTACCCGGCGGCGAGGACATCAGCGACAGTATTACCCATCCACTGAGCCTTGACCTTACATGTCATTGTATTATCGTGTTCGTATTAGTCACAATCAACTCTCATCCTTCAAAACATATCATTATATTCATCACTTATAAAAATCATGCATATACGTAAATTTTTTTTTAAAATAAAGAATACGACGTATTTTTCATAATACCAAAAAAAGTCATGTTCATGATAACATATGCATTAAAAACGTGTAATTTTGTGATCAGGGCGCTACCAGGACTGCTAACTCGACCCGTGTGCAAAATGATCATTTTGCCCCTGGAAACCCTAATTGACCGTTTTACCCCTGAACCTCAAAATTTCGACCCGAAGCCAACCAAACTTAAAACACCTCAAAACATATTTATAAACGTTTCTTAAACATAAACTAGAGTCTGTTTCAAAACTTATACTGTTCTCTTTAAAACTTGGACATGGGTCCAGGTTTTAGCCCGAAACATAACTAAACTTTCCTAAACTTAAACCATGACTTATTTACACATGACCAGCCCTTAAATCAATTAATTCAGACCACCTACAACCCTCAAAATGACCAAGTGGATGCTGGAAAAACTCGACGCTTCTACTTACCAAAACCCTAGTGCCGAACCTTGGACTTATCGAACCTAGCCCACCCTAGACTGGACCAGCCCTGAACCAGACCACCCTACGACCGAGACCAGACCGAGAAACTTATCCTGCACATTCTTTCCCTCGAAATCACCAAAGCCGAACCCTAATAACCATTATCGACCTCGATCTTCTCCTAGCTCGAGACCAGCCATGCACGAGCTTCCCTAGGATGTGCCTCAGACCCACCGGGGTCTACTCCACGTCCAGGGAGCATCCCTTACACTGTTGCCCTCACCGTAACGTTCGATCGAGCCCCCAACCTAACCCGAACACCAAAAGCCCAACGATCTCCTCCTAAGCTTGACCCGTTCATGATTCTAGCACCATGACATCCTACCTCCCAACGTGTACAGCCCCTTAACCCACAGCCATAGCAGCCCTTGCATCATAGTCGAGAAAAACGTGAGTTACGTGAAAGGATGTAAGCATATTTCATGTCAAACTATGCAAAAACATTACCACAACATAAATCAAAAGATTTCCCATGCATAAATATGCAAACCAACATATATTAGTGTGAATGATGAGAAGAAAACATTTTTTGGCATGCCTTTACGTTTAAACGCTCGAAAACCTGAAGGTCTTTGCATAGAACGTGCACCGGAGAGACGGGGAAGGATTTCTTTGCAAAAGCTCGAGAGAATTTGAGGGTGGCTGCTGAAGCTTTTTCGAAAAAGATGCTGGAAATGAGAGGAGGGGGGCGGCCGACTGATTAAGAATTAGGTTTAGGGTTTAAGTGTAGGGTTTAGGTGTAATATTAAGTGTTAATGGGCCTTAGTTTAAAAATAATGAGGTTTAAAAGGATTTTAGGCACATTATGCAATAAAATAAACCCGTCATGCCCAAAAACACTCTCGAAAAATATTTTGGTTGGGTACGTTTTTTAAAATATTGCCCGAACCCTCGAGAAGTTTCCCGACTCGTTAAAATTTGCGTACCCGATTACAATAGGCCCGACGAGTAAAAATACCCAAACAAGGCTCATTTCCGTAATCCTCCCTTAATTTCATCATATATTAAATAATTAAAAATAATTATTTAATAAAAATATTTTTCCTAGGTATTCCCAGTCTTCGTTTCTCGTTCGAGCGCAAAATACCGCTTAAAGCCCTAATGCATGAAACTTTAAGTTACACATGCACGAACCCGCATATCATGCAATAAACATGCATTAAATACATAAATATAATTAAAAATTATTTTAAATAAAAACTCTAGATTGCATGCAGTCAGGTTACGTAGTTCAAATTTCCTAAACATTACAAGTAAAGTTTTGGTGCTCCAGGCGGTGGTGGATTTTGTTGTCCCGTCTTCTTCCATTGTCCTTGGGGCTTTTGTTGCCCTTGAGCTTTCGGAGGTCCCCTGAATTGCCTCTCGACTGGCTGAGAGCTTTGTTGGTGCTGCTGCCTCTTGCGCTGCATCTCAAAATCAATATCTCTCAGGGGTTGCTCGGCTTGGAATGCACAAGCAGTGGTAGCTGCATAATCCACCGGTTGCATCAACATCACATCACGGCATATAGTAAGTCGTAAGCCATCCAAAAAGTGCCTTAATTTCTCAGCAGCATCCCTAGCAATAAGGGGCACAAAGTGACAACCCCTATCAAACTTCCTAACGAACTCAGCCAGAGCATGTCTCCCTGATGGAGAGTCATAAATTCCCTCTTCAAGCGCCCTCGGACGTCAGCAGTAAAATACTTCTCGTAGAAAAAGTTATTGAATTGCACCCAAGTGAGGGTGGCTAGATCAACTTCATGCTCAGCTCCTTCCCACCAAAGAGTAGCGTCGTCTCACAGCATATACGTAGCACACCTAACTCGGTCAGCATCTACCATGTTCAGATAACGGAAATGCACCTCAAGAGATCGAATCCAACCCTCAACAGCAAATGAGTCGGTATTGCCAGAAAATTCCTTCGAACTCAGCCTTCGGAACTGATCGTACATGTCGTGTTGTGGCCTCGGAGGATGCTGAGCCTGCTGCTCAAAGAAACGTGTCATGTCCTCTAGAACACGAGTAGCAGCATCCCCATTAGGAGGTGGGGGTGCATTCCCTTGACGATCCCCATTATTCTCAACTTGCCTATCGGTACTAGATGCGCATCTAGGAGGCATTATATATGAACAATTTTCAAATTTTAAACGTAACCAACATGCATTTAAATCTAAGTATCTAATCATGCAGCATATACTAATCCCTTCTTGAGCAACTTTAAGCATATATATCATATAACTTCAAAAAGCTTTCAAACATGTAACTTAAATGTATAAACCATGTAAACATGCAAGTATCATCATAAAAATCATGTAAAGCAATTAAACTTACAGACTTGAGGCTTGACGACTAAGCTTTCCGGAATTGGCGGTAGCACAACCCTTTACAGGAACATTGCTCTGATACCAACGAAAACGTTCCTTACTTTTTAACTTTAAATACTACTAATTTTTTTATTATTATTAATCATAAAATTCGAACTCTCCTTTAAAATAACCCAGCATTTAAAAATCTTAAATGCATAAAAATTCATAACTCGTCAACCACCAAAATCATACGTCAACTTTTAAAATAATCCAAAACTAGACTTCAAAATAAAGCATAAAATCTTTAATGAAATAATCCTCAAAACATTTACGTTAAAACTTTAAATACTAAGTAAATGCGGAAAATAAATGTCCCTCTGGAGTGTGCTGCCGGATTCGATCTACTCAAGCGTCAGCACCTCCCTCAAAACCATCATCGCCTGCAACCATCCAAATCTAGTGAGTCTAATGACTCAGAATGTTCTAACAATACGTAACAAATAATAGATATACATCAACATGCAACCGTGAAAAATACTTTTAGTAAAATAGCTTTAATATGAACATGCATAACCTTTTCTTTTATCATATACTTTTCATTTCATCAATAAAAATTTTCTTTCATCATATACGTATATGTTTCCCTTTTTATTGAATTTGAATCGTTAATTGTGACTTTCGTATCAGAGGTAAGTCGATGGATCCATTTACGTGTCACCACGGTGTCGGGCGACGAAGACATCAGTGACACTCTCACCCGTCAACTGAGCATTGATCTTACATATCATCATATCATTATATCACAGTATTAGTCACAATCAATTCACCTCCTTCAACCTTTCATATTTCCATCACTTATAGAAAATTCATGCATATAAATCATTTTTCTTTTAAACTAAGCATGCAACATGTCTTTTAGCACTAACGTTTCATCATAAAATTCCGTAGACATTTGAAATAAATATTTTAACATTTATTACAACATTCAGGGCACTGCCAGGATGCTTAACATTTTTCAGGTGTGAAATGATTGTTTTGCTCCGAAACCCTAACTTTCCTAATTTATCTTTAGACCTTAATACGACGATCTAAATCCATCCAAACTTAACATAACACTTAAAATACACCCATAAATATTTCTTAGACGTAAAATTAAGCTCCTCGACTAATTTCTCAATTCGTTTTTAATGTTTAGATGTGTATCCCGGTTTTGACCGGAATGGACTCGAAACTTAACCAAATTTTACCAAAACTTGAACCAAAGTTTATTAACACCTAACCATACCATATACAATCCAAATCAAGCCAATTAAACCCTTGGACCAGCCTAGGACACCTACTGAATTTTTGTCCCTATCTTTTCGAAAATCCTGGTTTACATACCGTGAGTTTCTTCAAGCCTAAGCCCTTACCATCTTGTACAGCCTATAACCATCGACCCTAGTACCCTACTCAAGCCCTTGACAACATACTGGACCAGGCCTAGCACCCCAACCATGCCCAGCCCTTCAAGTCGTGCCCTAGGAGCCATGCGCGACGTCAAGCTTGCGTATCAGCCCCTAGCCTTCGCACCAGACATCGTGCAGCCACCCTAGGACCATCCTCCAGCCCCCTTAGGTCCCTTGGTCATGCCCTAACAGCAGCTAAGGCCATGCCCCTCCAAAGACCCCTAGCCGAAACCCTAGCCCCCAAATAAGTTACTTTTTCGTTAACCCTTGTTACCCTCCATGCCCAGCCCCTATGAAACCTTGTCTAGGTTCTTAAACCCTCTAAAATTCATCTCTTCCCATAGGACTATGATGGCAGCCCCTTCATGCTCCATTAACAAGAGTTTTAAATTACAAAAACATGAGTTCTAGGCATAGCATGACATAAAACCGAAAATAAACCAAAGGGTAATCTATTTTCCATGCAAGCATGCATCAAACATCTAATATGGTGTGATAGATGAGAAAAAGAGAATTAAGGAGTTTCTTTATGTTTATTACGCACGAAAAACTTAATGTGATGCCAGGAACGTTGGCGGAGATGGACCCTTGCTGAAATTCTCTTTAAAAACGTGACTTCCTCCTTCAAAATCTCGTGTGGTGTGTGTAGTGAGTGCTGATGGAAGAGTTCTAGTACTAATAGGTGAAGGGGGCATGTGTTGTAAGTATTTTGGGGAGGGTTTTTTGGCTTTTATTTTTAATTAAAACACGAGGTGCAAATTTAGGCCCATTATCTTAGTATAATAGGTCCATTAAGGCCATTAGATAATATTAAAATATTTTGTTTAGGAAAGTTTGTGAAAATAATAGCCGATTTATCAAAAAGTCCCTTTTTTCTCGAAAATTGATTGTCAGTTTAAAATACAACTCTGCGTATCAAAACACCTCATTTTCGAAAATTACATTTAAAATACACAAAACAGTAAACAATTAAAAATAATTATTTAATAAAAATATTTTCTCTCATATGATCCCCGGTCTCCGTTCCTCGATCGCGTCTCGAATAACCTTTAAACTCAGTTTTATGCATTCTAACAGAAAACCCTATTTTAAACATGTATTCATGCACATCATCATTAATTCATGCCACTAAAACCATTTAGTGAGTTATTTTCATTTTCCCAACATTTGCATGCACTAAGATTACGCCATCTCTTATTTTGTACTTACAAGTGAGTTACGGAGGAATTAGAAAAGTCAAAGTTAATCAGGTTAAAGACACTGTTGATGGACTGCATTGATCTTTGGAACATGATATAGGGATGTCCACAGGTCAGACATACAATCGTCAAAATGAAAACACCTTCATATCCATGTTGCAGCCGTATGATAAAGAAGATGGAAATGTCACATTAATGAGCCATTCCTTTGACATTAGGAATGCAAATATTAGATCGATGGGTTCGGTTTTTGGAAAAGGTGTTGATAATAACATATCCATGAATCACTCCTACAGTAAAGGGGACATTAGTCCTATATCTTTTGGTGGTTATCAAGATGAATCTGTTATTGAAGCCCTGACAAGGCCAACTGGTAGTTATAGCTTGTTATGTGAACAATCCTCAGTTCTAACATCGGAAACACAAAACAGAAAGGAAGTGAATTTTTCAAATGTTAATCCTACCTCGACCACTTCCCAGCTCCCTAAATCTCGACTCGCCTCTACATCTAAGAGTAAGATGGATACAAGACCTGCCAGGAAAGAAGCCCCAAACAGCTTTCCATCTATGTACGAAGTTTAATAGTGACTGGTATGCTTGATGGTGTGCCTGTGCGGTACATTTCCGTCTCTCGGGAGGTGAGTATCTCTTAAGTTTGATCTTCTTTCTATCATAAATTTTATTATATTTTTTGATGATTTATGGGAAGTATTCTCCCATGTAAAAAGGAGCTTCGTGGAATCATCAAACGCTCGGGCTATCTTTGCGGCTGCAAATCTTGTAACTTCTCCAAGGTAAGCAAGCCATCTATGTATTTGTCCTTCCAAATAGACAGTAGCTATCTTCTCTTCTGCAACATGTTACAATATTTCCTCTTCCAATGAAGGCACTTAATGCATACGAATTTGAGCGTCATGCAAATTGCAAAACCAATCACCCAAACAACCATATATACTTTGAAAATGGGAAGACGATCTACCAGATAGTTCAGGAGTTGAGCAGCACACCAGAAAGTATGCTGTTCGATGCTGTTCAGGCAGTGACTAGCTCTCCTATCAATCAGAAAGCGTTCCGTATTGAAACTGTCATATTATAAAACATTTCCCCACTTTCCCAATTCACTTTCCTTGTTGCTTATTTCTTAAATTCTGGCGCTAGAATCGTACCAAGCTGCAACACGCGAGCTTCAGCGTATTTATGGGAAGGAAGAGCTAAATCTATGACCATGTTTTTGTCTTGGTTAGTGGATTTAGATGTAAGATGGGATGTAATATGTCTTCCATGTGTACAGAGGCTAATACTAAACTTTGATAAGTTGGGGAAAATATAGAATTTATTTTGTTTGAGCTGCCAAGCTTGCGTTTATTTATAATCCTGAGTTTGAATATTTGAATTTCCATGAAGAAGTGTTTTATTTTTAATTTCACTCATCCCAGAGAGTTTCATTCTATTGCTCGAAATCAATATGTGATTATCTTTAAGGGAAGTAGGGCATTGGTTCATGCAAAATTTGTCTTGCTCCATTGTAAGGCATGTTTTCCCAGACAGCTCCGAATACAAAGCATTAACAATCAGCTAAGCATATTCGTGTCTTGTCTTGTAAATTCATTTGGATTGTGGGTTAAACCGAAACTCAGGCCTACAAAAATGAGAAGAAACACAATATGAAATGCAAAACACCCTTCGATCTCTCACACTCTAATCTTATACACCAATCCAGTTTCCTCTTCTTTCCATTCCGCGTTTGGCACCACACTGAACTTGTGGCTTTTTACTCCCCGGGAATGGCTGATTTCCGCTTCATATTCGCCCGTGGAACAACGATGTTTCAAACACGCCATTAGCGTCCGTGGTGTCTTGAACACCGTCTGCTGGAGTCAATGTCTGCAAGAACCTGTCGACCACATTGCCGGTGGGTAAATTCTTGAAGCTGTTGTCTGTTAAACACATGGCGTAGCATCCGCCAGGACTCCATGCCGACCAAATCATTATGCCTTGTACTGAGGCATGCGCGTGAATTTCCCTTGGAACTTTTGTTTTGATGCATGAAGGGGAAGAATGTGTATGTTCTTGTTAGCGTATGCTGTGTGTATACGAAGTGCAAATGTGCAGATTATTGATGATCGTTCTGGAAATTTTCTGGAGATATTATTCAATCAAAAAGAGCTCTAGATTTGTCATGTGACTTGCACCCATATCTGTCATAGCTTCAAATTTGTGAAGTTTCATCTGAAATTCCCTTCAAATATAATTTCCATCGAATTTTTACTAAATTTGAAATTATAGGATTACACATGGGAAAATTGGGTTAGGTCGATGCTACATGTGGGGCACTGCCCCACATGATTTGGATGGACAAGATTCACACATATGTTTTTAAAAAAAATTAGTGAACCCCATGTATGTGTGGCTAAATTTGGGCCCTTGATTCTATCATGGAGATAGTGCCCCTACATGTAGAATGGAATAACCGGAAAATTGTATTAGCAACCTTTGTAAAAAAGCAGAACGAGGACGAATCTTTATATAAAATTAAACAGTATTTTAATTTTAGAATATATATGATAAAACACTATTTTATCAAATCACATATGCATTTATCCTATTTATATTTCATTTTCAAGGGATTAGTGGATTTTTAAAGATACTGATTTTACATGCCTTTTGACAGTTCACACGGGCAACAAACATAATTTCCTCAAACATTTACAAACGGTCGATCATAAATCATCTTCCACCTTATGCTTTATCCCTTACCATATCCTTTTCTTTATTTAAATAAATTATATCCTATTTTATCTCCATTAACCAAATTTCAAGAAATCAACAGCACGTTAATTTTGTTCGATACACATTGATGATAATATTATCAAAATGTTGAGACTATTTTAGTAACGAGTTTTAGTAAAAGCCAAGAAACCAGCCACACGAACAAACAACTCTTGCCACTAAGAAACATTAGTTAAACATTTGTCTCTTTCCTTGATCGGAATTCAAGTCCAGTGAAACTTAGCCTAATGGGGGTACAGATTTGTACTAGAACACACTAAAAGTAAGAGAACACAAGACTACAAGCCCACATTTTAACAACCCCTTCGAATTTTACAATACATTTCACCTATCAAACAAACCGAATCGCAGCACGAACGAGCATTATATTTAAACGAAACCAAAAGCCAGAAACTGAATTCCGTATTCTCAAACGACAAGAACCCATTCATTGACGAGTGAGGCCACGTTTCAGAGGAGATAATTGCATTTTTTTCCCAATACAATTAGCTTCTATTTTTTTATTTAAATCGTTTCAAGAACCACAGCAAGCCGATCTCTGGGCTAGTTGACCAGCTCCAGCAGAAGGGTCTCCCGAATTAATCTTTATCGCTGTAGGCTGCTGCATGTAATCAAAATACCAAAAAAAACAAACATGAAATTTGAGCATTTTCCTTAAAAAATGTATATTTTGCTCCAAAAATACATAAAAATCACCCTCCTGCTAAATTCTTGTTCCGTTTCTTAACACTTGCTCTCAAGAATTATTTTAAACCAAGCTGAGTCAATAAATTCACCTCAGTTCTGGAGTCGCTGTCTGAAAGCCTTTGTTTTATATCTCTAGCTATTGAAAAGAACACTTGTTCCACATTGAGATTTGTTTTCGCACTCTGCAGCAATGCAATACAAATTTCATTTAAATATACATAACTGCATTTTTAAAGTATCTACGGAGGACACAAGGATTCTTACAGTTTCAAAGAATTTGATCCCATATTCATCAGCGAGTGCTTGGCCCTTGGACGTAGGTACAACCTAAAAGATATTCAACAGTAGAATAATCAGTTTACTAAAGTACAGAATCCAGGCTGACCAAATTAGTTCAGTGCATAAGAAACCTATGTCACTCTTTTAACATGGTTTTGTACCTTTACAAGGTAATAATCTTGACTTCTCTTATTACTTCACTGAAATATCCAAAAATATCTTAAAACTTTAAAGCTCATTGTACTGGTGATTTTAATACGCTTTCAAATTCTTAGGGAAGAGGATTGTTTTACAACAGATAAATGGATCATTAAAATAGTTTTTTATGTCACTATTGTGTAATACAGTAGTATCGATATACAAGGAATTATAAGTAAAAACTGAAATCGGGAACAGGGAAAATTACCCTTTTGCTTTCATCCATGTCTGCTTTGTTCCCTACCAGTATCTTGTTGACATTATCAGAAGCATGTTGTTCAATGTTCCTTATCCAATTCCTAATGTCTGAACACAGAACCGTGACTTTAACATGGGTTAAGAAACCAGGAAACCACCAAATCAAGCAACAAAATCCACATAATCATTTGGAAACTAGTTTTCATTGATACAAAAAATGTTAAAACAATTAATGTAAAAACCCATATTATCTATATTGTATACTAAATTAGACAACCTTATTGTAGCATTTTTTGTGACACACCAAAGAGACTATTCTTAAATGTTCTTTTTTTCAATCGGTGACTACTCTTAAATGTTCTTGCTATATATTAAACATCAATTAATACATGAGCAAATTTTTGTACATAAAATAGCTATTTTACAGAATATCCTACTTAAATTATCTACTGTCTGTCTTTAATATACAACTGAAATCAATATATAATGTAAATTATACTATACAAGTTCGTGTAAGTTAATTTTATATCTTCATAGTTTAAATTGCTTTTAATTAAAGTTATCGATCAACTTTATGATAAAACATATTATTCTAAAAAATATAATTATGCATAAGAAAATGATTCGATAACAAGCTACTAAATAACCTTATAACAAAAATATAAAAATACAATTTGTTATATATGCGCATCATTTGTGCCATATGGACAAACGGAAAAGAAGAAAAAGCAAAACACAATGAAGTGGTGATATAATCTTTAGGGAGACCTTACACTCCTCTTGTGATTCCATACACAATTTTCGGGAAAGTTTCAGAGTTAGATCGGAACTTTCAAGGGATTTAGGATACCATGAAAAGTTACCATTTTCACAAGGTGAGAAGGGAGGGGGGGCATTATAAAAATGGCAGGCAACACGAAAGAAACAAGGGGGGAGGTCATTCTTGTCGACACAACGCCAGAGGTTTTACATTAGATCATGCCATTTCGATTAAGCTATATCACTTAAAGGCTCACATTCACAACAGAACAAGGTCAATATATCTTAATACAAACCATTTGTACTGAGATATGCTTAAATTTTACAGAGGGAGAGAGGAGAGTACATAGAAAACTCATGTCAGAAGGATAACGTAAAAATGAAACCTTACTGTTAAAGGACGATTCATCTGTAACATCATAAACCAACAATATGCCCATAGCTCCACGATAGTAAGCTGGAGAAAATAATGGGATTGAGAATAACAACTTGAATAATTGTCTGCATCATATAACATAATTATGAGACTTACAAAAGGCTGAAATTTCACACGGACATATATTCATGGAATGATTACTGTTAATTTTTTAGAAGCTGAAAAGAATGTAACTCCTTTCAAGTGCCGCCATTGGGTACTAGTTATTTTAAATAATCTTTTGAATTATGACAGTATGCTATACTGAATTTTCTCGGTTAATTAAATGCCTTAGTCCTGATTTACCGCTCACATAGGCCTAAATGCAAACCAGAGAAAATTGTTTTTTTCTCAGCGTTAATGTTAAAAATCATTGGTAGGTCAACAGCCTTTATTGTTAAATGCGAAGAAAGTTGTAATGTTGAAGATAACAGGTGAAGACACTTGAAACATAATTTTTTTTCTCACAGACGTATTTATAGAAGATACTACAATTTTATTTTACTGTCTCCGAATTTCTTCTAATCCCACTGCCCGAAAAATAAAGAAAATGTATTGGTTTTCAAGTGAAATAAGGCCGAAAAATGAGCTTACCTGTAGTGATTGTACGGAATCGTTCCTGACCAGCTGTATCCCAAATTTGGAGCTTGATCTTCTTGCCATCAAGTTCAACAGTTCTTATTTTAAAATCAATTCTATGGAAAGAATCATGAGCACTGGATTAGAATCCCAAAAATAGGTTCATAGTATGTTCAGGAAAGAAGAACTCACCCAATGGTGGTGATGAAACTAGTCGTAAAAGAACCATCAGAGAACCGTAAAAGAAGACAACTCTTACCGACACCTGCTAGTAGAGCAAAACAGTAAAAATATTTGACAATCCGCAAATTTGAAATATCCTTTCAATATCAGAGCGTGAACTTGTGCAAGTAACTTTACACACTTGATTCAATTTTTTGAAAAGCGAGGTAGTGATGTACATAGTTGCTTGTGAGATCCATTACATAGAGACTGGCTCATACCAATGATTCTTGAACTTATTTCATTTATTCTTGTTTAAATGTTAATAAATGTCTTGGGCAATGAGCATTGCCTACACTAAATTATGAAATTGACCAAACATGATGCAGATTTGTATTGAGACAGTCCTGTTCTAAGTTCCAATTTAGTAAATCCAAATGATCCCATCGTTCATAACCCATGCCAAACCGGTTAATGTTCAGAGCAACCATGAGAATTTAAAATTTGTAATTTCCAACTGATGCTGACCAACAGGATGACAGATCACTAGCAATGATAATACAAAGGTGAAAGCTGTCATGCAAGCACAAATACAATTGTCACTCTAGCACTCTTAATCTAGTAAAATGAAAAAATACAACCTGATTCTTAGGAACAGATGAATTATATTTAAACCAAAATTTGATAAAAAATAGAAGAACACTCCATTTATTACCACTTGTTGCAGCTCTCAAGCTCAAGCACACGACATATCCTCACAAAGCAATTCTAACACCAAAGAAAATGTTTCACACTTGAATTTATTGATAATCATTTAGAAGTTAGAAAATCTTACTTTCACTGTAAAGGAGGACTTAACTAACAAAGGTCTTCAAACAAAATCAATTAAAAATTCAAACCCTCTGTACCATAGAAGCACTTAACACATTATTTCAACATTTTTCAACACAGTAATAATGAATATACCATGAATCAAGATCCCATAAAATTACCAGTTACAGATCCGAAAACAGACACCTTTTCCCAACAAAAAAGCAGCTTCATAGGACCAAATAAAGCATTTTATATAAACAATGTGAATTTATCAAACATGAAAAAAAATCCCAAAAGTAAAACTGAAGGACTAAGAACACTAACCGCTGTCACCGATGAGAAGAAGCTTAATAAGGTAATCATAATCTGCTCGAGCCCTCGCTGGTGCTGCGGCCATTGACCCAGCAAATCAAACTCCACAAAGTGGCACAAAATCCCTTCTCAAAACTTTATCTCTTACAACTCTTGAATATTCATCTAAACATGAGTAAATATATCATTCAAACAACTAAGCGTGCGTAAAATCGAAGAAAATAACACAAAATAAAATGAGATCAAATTTTACGTGTTTCTTTAGTGTGGAGGGAGAGAGGAACGAGTGTATGTCGACACGGATCGACAGATGCGCACCGTCCGATGAGTGGTGCCAATTACGCTCACCAATAACTAGGTACGTTGAATTGGCTGTCATTTTATAAATAAATCGACGAAAATGTTCCCATTCAATAATTTATTATCAAGCTTTATATATCATCCATATTTTTATATTATATTATATTATTATATACATGTAAACTAATCAAATTTTGTTCGAAATCCTATATTAATCATATCGAGTCGAGCTTAATCTTGATTTCGAGCTCGACTCGGCTCATTTATGTTGCTCGAGCTCGAGTTCGACTAGTTTTTTGGGTCTTAAGTGTATAATAATAATTAGTATTGTCTTACATCGAAATTTGAGAGTAACAAAAGTGAATGAACGACTATAAAATGAGAAGTATACCCTCTTAAATTCTTATATTTTAGTCGGTCTTTTTGACTAAGAATGCTCGACGACCTCGAAAACGATCTTGTTGAAGGAGCTCGAAAATGAGCTTATTTAACGAGCCGAGCCGAGCTCGAGTCAAACTCGTTAAACTGGATAAACAGTTGTTAATGAACCCAGCTCGAGTTATTCGCTAGCTTAATTTTAAAACGAGTCGGGCTCGAGTGTCATGGTAAAAGCTCGAGCTTGATACTATTCGGCTTGCCTCGTTTATATACCGAATTAGTATATAATTTAATATTATGTAGGATTATTCAATCTCCAAAAATTAATTATTTTTTAAAAACTTAATAATAATCAATTTAAATTATTTAAAACTCTATTTTAGTGGCTTTCAAGTTCTGTAGAGTTTTTAAAGATAATTTAATTTTTTTGAATTAAAATGTATTGTAATATTTAAAATTTAGCAGTATACAAAATTTCAATAGACTTTAATGGTTCATGAAGTTCGTATTATATACATTAAAATATAAAGTACAATAATAAAATGTCAACACTTATTTTTGATTCAGTCTAAATATTTATATTGACTTTTAAAAAATTTAACCCACATATATACTATTTCTCTCTTTTTTTTCATCTTTCAATTTTTTAGACAATTCAGGTACAATATTAATAAATTGATAATTAGTTTGAAATTAAAACCAACATCTTAGAAAGTTTGTCAGGATGGGGATATGCTTTAGCGGCTATTTTCTTTTTTTTTTTTTAATGACCTCCGCTTGTGTTAGTAGTAGAAATATGTTAGTAGAAGAAATATAATCTTGACCTACAAAGATCGGTAGCCAATGTGTAGTGTGGAATGAGGCTACCGAAACTTGTTAACAGTAATGGTAGAAATAACAAGAACACATTACTTGTTTATGTGAGTTTGAAGAATGAATGTTCGAAAAATAAATACCTCTACATCACTCATTCTGTTTCCAGAAGGTATCTACTAAAAGATTTTGATATTTACAACTTCTATAAATACCCACTTTGTCGGAACTTTTGAAATTCGCAATCTTAATTTTGATTATAACAAAACTTGTTAATTTGTGTTACTAATAATCTACCTTAATATGCACAAGCTAGGTTCATTCACGAGCTGTTTACATCGCAAGCTGAAGATCTAACTGATCACAAACTGAATCAGTCTAACTGATTACGTCAATTGAGCAGTCCAGGTGATTGTCCAGTTGATAGGTGGTTCAAGCAGGAGAACCTCAGAAGCCTGGTCAGCCGAAGGAGTGTTCAACTGATGAAGAAACACAGCTTATCAGTCCAACTGAACGAGAGTGAAATCAGTTCCACTGACGAGCCAACTGATTTCACCAGCCCAACTGAAGATCAGTTCAGCTGACCAGTTCGAAGCATCAGTCAGAATGTTTCAGTTGGAGATTAAGACAAATTTTTTCAGTGGATTCCAGCTATGCATGAAGGTACAAAGCCATTGTCCAGTCAAAGGACAATAATGGACGTTGCATCAGAGCATTAAAGACAAAACTTTTCAGAAGGGCAGTCGAAAAGTCCAGAAACAAAGTTTAAGAAACGAATTCAAGATGCAACGTATACAATAAATGAGTCTCACTGTACGTTCAGTTTTCCCGCTTATATAAAGAGAAGATCAGTGAAGACTCAACAAGACATAACAAGATGAAGCTGAAGAAAAATAAAGATATACAAAAACAAAAGCTTCTTCTAGAGAGAAAAGAAAGGGCACGCACATTGCACATCCGCTTTCAGAAGCAATCAACCCAGAGTCACACTTTAACGTGTTATCTTCTTAGTTTAGAAGCATTTTTCCCTCTGTGTGTGAGAACATTCTTGTTCAGTTCTCACACACAAATTTCTCTCAACCACTCAAATTCAGTCTTACACAAAGACGTTAAACTTCTGTATGTAGTCTTTGACACATAGACGTTAAAGAAGTGTTGGCTGTAAGGTGCTGCCTTCAGTCGTAGCTAGGAGTTCAGTTTAGACAGTAGTGTAAGTCCTAGCTGAGTGGATTTGTACAAAGTGTTTGTATAAATCAAAATCTTCAATTGGATCCTACCCGAGGCGGTAGAAGGAGTGACATAGTAGCAGTTGAAGTCTCCGAACATCCATAAACATATATTGTGTATTTAACTGATTAACTGTTGTTTTCAAACTGTTTGGATCAGTTGGAGTATCTGTCAGTTCAGTTGTCACCATAACTGAACTGATGAATGCAAAAACTAATCTATCCCTTTTTTCGGTTATTCATTTTAAATAAGTTAAAACGTTTTCTAATATAACAGTTTTCTTCACGAAGGATTATTTCAATTTCTTCCTCTTGGTTTTTAACCAAACTCGATTTAATTCATTGGTGTTAATATTCTTATAACACGAGCTATTGCAGCTCATTGGAGAATATAGTGTTCGAAATGCCTTCGAAGGCACTAGCACACTCAATCCTTCAATTGGTATCAGAGCGGGTTGTTCTAAAAAGAACATTTAAAGAAAACTGTGTTTTAAAATTTTCTACTTTAAAATAGTGTTAAAAGCTATTTAAAAGTATTTCATACTATTTTCAAAACTATTTGAAAATATTTATAAGTCGCTTTTTAGTAAAGAGTTGAGAGGATTGGTTCTGCAACTAACGTTGTAGTCACTTCTCTAGATTATTTACTTCGGGGTTTTAATCAGCCTGCAGCGGACTGAGAATCATCTGCAAAGATGCAGAGCTTAATTGCTCGTTGAACAAGTTTCCAGCTGCAAACCTACCAGGTCAGCTGTTCTTCAGACGAAACTCATCCATGCTGGGATGTTGGTTGATTAAATCACCAGCTGTATTCCAGTGGAGCCTAGTCAGAGTCTGCTCGACCAGTTAGTCTGCGAAGAAGTCAAGTTCAAGCAGTTTAACTCGTTTCTCTAGCAAATTGAACTCACAACCGATGCATCATTTCAAGCAGTCAAGCAACCAGTTGATGGTATATCCAGTTCTGTCGTATAAACCAACTGACTGATGTTGTTTAAAATATGTTATTGTTGTAGTAATTTTTCTTGTTCAATTGATGTATGTACTCAGATGTAAATACAATGAAATTTATTTAAATAAACATCATATTTGTTCAGCTGTGTTTCGTTGTGACTAAATGGATATTTCCTAGATCTCTTGTCTACATTGCTGGAATGATTATATAAATATCTTTCAGATACGGGTTTTTATTCAGTTTCTGAGGGGGAGTTTTTCGTTTTTCTCTCAAACTGAAATTATTGTCAATCAGATTTAAAATTCAGTTGTTGAGAAAAATTCTTTCCTTTTCGTCAAATGAAAAGTATTTTCTTAATTTTGATTATCTCTCTTAAAAAGGTATTCAATTCAGTTTTGGAGAGGGAATTTTTGTTTTTTTCGAAACTTCTTTAAATTTAGTTATAAAAGGGGAGCTTTTAACGATGTTTGAATATACTAACCCTTGAACTGAATATATTGAGCTTAACTACTCAAGTTTTTTTAATCATAAAAAAGGGGGAGATTGTTGGAACTTTTCAAGTTCGCAATCTTAATTTTGATGATAACAAAACTTGTTAATTTGTTTTACTAATAATTTACCATAGCATGCAGAAGCTAGGTTCACTCACGAGCTGTTTACATCGCAAGCTGAAGACCTAACTGATCACAAACTGAATCAATCTAACTGATTACGTCAATTGAGCAGTCCAGCTGATTGTCCAGTTGAGAAGTGATTCAGCAGGAGAACCTCAGAAGCCTGGTCAGCCGAAAGGAGTGTTCAACTGATGAAGAACTCAGCTGATCAGTTCAACTGAACGAGAGTGAAATCAGTTCAACTGACGAGTCAACTGATTTCACCAGCTCAACTGAAGATCAGTTCAGCTGACCAGTTCGAAGCATCAGTCAGAATGTTTCAGTTGGAGATGAAGACAAACTCTTTTAGTGGATTCCAGCTGTGCGTGAAGGTACAAAGCCATTGTCCAGTCAAAGGACAATAATGGACGTTGCATCAGAGCATTAAAGACAAAACTTTTCAGAAGGGCAGTCGAAAAGTCCAGACACAAAGTTTAAGAAACGAATTCAAGATGCAACGTATACAATAAATGAGTCTCACTGTACGTTCAGTTTTCCTGCCTATATAAAGAGAAGATCAGTGAAGACTCAACAAGACATAACAAGAAGAAGCTGAAGAAAAAGAACGATATACAAAAATGAAAGCTTCTTCAAGAGAGAAAAGAAAGGGCACGCACATTTCACATCCGCTTTCAGAAGTAATCAGCCCAGAGGGACACTTTAACGTGTTATCTACTTAGTTTAGAAGCCTTTTTCCCTCAGTGTGTGAGAACATTCTTGTTCAGTTCTCACACACAAATTTCTCTCAACGACTAAAATACAGTCTTGCACAAAAACGTTAAACTTGTGTATGTAGTCTATGACACATAGACGTTAAAGAAGTGTTGGCTGGAAGGTGCTGCCTTCAGTCGCGGCTAGGAGTTCAGTTTTGGCAGTAGTATAAGTCCTAGCTGAGTGGGTTTGTACGAAGTGTTTGTATAAATCAAAGTCTTCTAGTGGATCCTACCCGAGGCGGTAGAAGGAGTGACGTAGGAGCAGTTGAAGTCTCCGAACATCCATAAACATATCTTGTGTATTTAACTAATTAACTGATGTTTTCAAACTGTTTGGATCAGTTGGATTATCCGTCAATTCAGTTGTCACCAAAACTGAATTGATGAATGCAAAAACTAATCTACCCTTTTTCGGTTCTTCAATTTACATAAGTTAAAACATTTTCTAATATAACAGTTTTCTTCACGAAGGATTACTTCGAGTTTCTTCCACTTGGTTTTAACCAAACTCGATTTAATTCATCGGTGTTAATATTCTTAGAACACGAGCTATTGCAGCTCATTGGAGAATATAGTGTTCGAAATGCGTTCGAAGGCACTAGCACACTTGATCCTTCAATTGGTATCAGAGCGGGTTGTTCTAAAAAGAACATTTGAAGAAAACTGTGTTTTAAAATTTTCTACTTTAAAATAGTGTTAAAAGCTATTTAAAAGTATTTCATACTATTTTCAAAATCATTTGAAAATATTTATATGTCGCTCTTTAGTAAAGAGTTGAGAGGATTGGTTCTGCAACTAACGTTGTAGCCACTTCTCTAGATTATTTACTTCGGGGTTTTAATCAGCCTGCAACAGACTGAGAATCATCTGCAAAGATGCAGAGCTTAATTGCTCGTTGAACAAGTTTTCAACTGCAAACCTACAAGGTCAGCTGTTCTTCAGACGAAACTCATCCATGCTGGGACGTTGGTTGATTAAATCACCAGCTGTATTCCATTGGAGCCTAGTCAGAGTCTGCTCGACCAGTTAGTCTGCGAAGAAGTCAAGTTCAAGCAATTTAACTCGTTTCTCTAGCAAATTGAACTCACAACCGATGCATCATTTCAAGCAGTCAAGCAACCAGTTGATGGTATATCCAGTTCTGTCGCATAAACCCACTGATATCTGATGTTGTTTAAAATATGCTAATGTCGTAGTAATTTTTCTTGTTCAACTGATGTATGTACTCAGATAAAAATACAAGGAAATTTATTTAAATAAACATCATGCTTGTTCAGCTGTGTTTCGTTGTGACTGAATGGATATTTCCAGATCTTTTGTCTACATTGCTTGAATGATTATAACCTCTGAATGAATGATTAAATAAATATTTTTCAAATACGGGCCTTTATTCAGTTTCTGAGGGGGAGTTTTTCCTTTTACTCTCAAACTGAAATTATTTTCAATCAGTTTTAAAAAAATATTCCTTAATTCTGTTTCTCTATCTTAAATGGTTTTTCAATTCAGTTTTGGAGGGAGAGTTTATTTTTTTATTTTCAAAACTTCTTTAAATTCAGTTATAAAGGGGGAGTTTTTATCGATGTTTGAATGTACTAACCCTTAAACTAAATATATTGCGCTTAACTGATCAAGTTTTTGTAATCATCAAAAAGGGGGAGATTGTTGGAACTTTTCAAGTTCGCAATCTTGATTTTGATGATAAAAAAACTTGTTAATTTGTGTTACTAATAATCTACCTTAGTGTGGAGTAGCTAGGATCATTCACGAGTTGTTTTACATCGCAAGCTAAAGACCTAACTGATCGCACAAACCGAATCAGTCTAACTGATTACGTCAATTGAGCAGTTCAGCTGATTGTCCAGTTGACAGGTGGTTCAGCAGAAGAACCTCAGAAGCCTGGACAGCCAAATGAGTGTTCAACTGATGAAGAAACCCAGCTGATCAGTTCAATTGAATGAGAGTGAAAGTAGTACAACTGACGAGTCAACTGATTTCACCAACCCAACTGAAGATCAGTTCAGCTGACCAGTTCGGAGCATCAGTTAGAATCTTTCAGTTATAGATGAAGACAAAATCTTTCAGTGGATTCCAGCTGTGCGTGAAGGTACAAAGCCATTGTCCAGCCAAAGGACAATAATGGACGTTGCATCAGAGCATTAAAGACAAAACTTTTCAGAAGGACAGTCCGAAAATCAAGACACAAAGTCCAAGAAAAGAATTCAAGATGCAACGGATACAATAAATGAGTCTCACTGTACGTTCAGTTTTTCCGCCTATATAAAGAGAAAATCAGTGAAGAATCAATAAGTTGAAGCAAGAAGAAAAAGAACGATATACAGAAACAAAAGCTTCAACGCAAACAAGAGAGAAAAGAAAGGGCACGCACATTGCACATCAGCTTTCAGAAGCAATCAGACCAGAGGGACACTTAACGTGTTATCTGCTTAGTTTAGAAGCTTATTTCCCTCAGTGTGTGAGAACATCCTTGTTCAGTTCTCACTCACAAACACTCTCAACCTCTCAAATACAGTCTTGCACAAAGAAATTAAACTTATGTATGTAGTCTTTGACACATAGACGTTAAAGAAGTATTGGCTTAAAGGTGCTGCCTTCAGTCGTAGCTAGGATTTCAGTTTAGGCAGTAGTGTAAGTCCTAGCTGAGTGGAATTCTACAAAGTGTTGTATAAATCAAAGTCTTCTAGTGGATGCTACCCGAGGTGGTAGAAGGGGTGACGTAGGAGCAGTTGAAGTCTCCGAACATCCATAAACATATTTTGTGTATTTAACTGATTAACTGCTGTTTTCAAATTGTTTGGATCAGTTAGAGTATCCGTCAGTTCAGTTGTCACCATAACTGAACTGATGAATGCAAAAACTAATCTACCCTTTTTCGGTTATTCAGTTTACATGAGTTAAAATATTTTCTAATATAAGAGTCTTCTTCACGAAGAACTACTTCGAGTTTCTTCCGCTTGGTTTTAAACCAAACTCGATTTAATTCATCGGTGTTAATATTCTTAGAACACGAGCTATTGCAGCTTATTGAAGAATATATTGTTTGAAATTTCTTCAAAGGCACTAGCACACTCGATCCTTCTCATGTAAAAATAAATAAATGCATGTTGGTTACGTGGTTTGGACTATGTCGCTAAACCTTATAAGGATGTATTCATTTAGGGAAATGTTTAAAGTTATTAATAAACAACTCGTGATGTCATAAAATAGTTATTTCTTTTGATATTATGAAATTGGGAATCTAAGCTCTAACTGGTGATTAAAGAGTACAGTTGTTATTAGGAGACATTTAATTTGGAACCAATTGAAAATATGCATTGGGATTATGTAGTAAGTTTTAGTAGGTAAATAATTTTTGATTTTATGATGCCAGGTTCTGTGTACTATGAGATTTATAGTAATAGATGGAACTGAAGCCTCATAGATCAATTTTCGAGTTCCAATATAGGAAATATTATTTTTGGGTCAATGGTTTACCTTGTGAATATTAAGCTTGGATTTTAGAAATGTTAAACAATTAAATCGGGATATGTAGGACCTTGAATTATCTTGACTACAGTAAGTTAAGGAATGACGTTTCTGGGATAAGGAAATTACTCTACTTTGGGAATAACGATTAGATAACCACCTTACGTTAAATAAGTCAACAAACATAGATAAACATCGAGGAAGAAGTAGCATAATAAGTTTTGCATTCATACGATATTAAGAAAAAAATTAACATTGGAAGGTGGATAAATTTTTTCTTCTGTAGGACATTATCTTGAATTCCGAGGTTTCATATAAGTGTTAAATTGGATAGTGGGATTTAGAATTAAATCATTATAAGGAATGGTGATTCGGTAGGCTTGAATCGTTTTTGGAATGCTAGATATTTAAGAAAACGAATTGGTGATAGGGTTAAGGACAATATGTTTGGCATATACAGAAATGAGGTTTTAGTAAATACCAGTCATTAAGGGTTCTATAATCATGGATACTATACTTATGGATCGGAACTGGGTTTGGAAATATGAATATATTTTGGGGAAAATAACTTATACGATCAGGATCACTTAAGGAAGAGCCAATTACGTAAGTAATCTTTGGGAAGATGAAATAACTTAAGGTAACTTAGGATTTATAATTGACAGGGATTTATAATTGATAGGGGATGTAGAGTTAGTTAAATCTTTGAGTTCCTTGAGATCAAGAAATTTGGCATAAATATATAAAAATGGAAGATGGAATATCAGAGTACACAGCAAAAGCGTGATATAGTGCAAAATTTAAGCCAAATGGATTAAGCATGAAGTGAATGAGGGAGCCTAAGCTTTTCCATAATCAAGACTAGCCAAATTTCGAGGGCGAAATTTAATTTAAGGGGGGAAGATTTGTAACGCCCGGAAAAATCAGTCCACGTAAACCGCATGCATGCCAATTATTTGAATTGCTTATTTATTTTATTTAATTGATTTTAAATGCTTAAAGATATATTTTACATGCTTAAATGTTTAAATTGCATGATTTGATGAAAAATTAAGATTTTATTTGATAATAGGCTGGGGAAAGGAGATCGAGGACGACCAAGATAAAATATTTTCAATAAATATTTTCGAAGGCTTATTAACATGATTAAATATGATTAATTTTTCTAAAAATAGTAAAGTCCAAATTATTTTACTAAACAAGCAAGATTTTATCCGGGAAGCCGATTTTGGGTACACGAGGGACTTTTAAAATATCAAAATTATTATTTTTGAAAACTAATTTTTATAAAATTTTATTTTTCAATTAAATAGGTATTATTGGGCCTAAATTACCTTAGATTAATAGGCTCAATTGCTCCTAAACACAAAGGCCCAAAACCTAAGCCCATTAACATGCAAATTTTAAATCTATAAAATAGAAATATAGGGTCTTTCTTGAGGGATATCAGTCAAAAATTTCACACACAATACACACCATATTTTCGGAAGGAGGAAAAACAAGGAGTCTTCGTCGACCGTTCGTCTCCCTTCGCAATCCACGCCGAAGATCGTATATTCAAGCGTTATAAAACGCAAAGACACGCTTCTAAACTCTTTTGATGCACCATTCAAATAATAATATGCATGTTTTACATATTTTAGCATGAAAAATATTTGAATACAAACCACTTAACGTTTGGATGATTATTTTCAAAGTTTTGATAATTTTACGCTTATTGGAAGCACATTATGAATTCTAAGGACACGCTGCCATTAGGAAGTGTCTGAGGGATGGGAAAAAGGGACGTTCAGGGATGAGATGAAGGTTGGACGTGAAAAATAAGGAGCCGTGCATGGTGAAGGGTAGAGTCTTAGGGATTTTTTCTAGGGTTTCTCTCGGGTGAAGGCCACGACCATGAAGGATACACACAAGGGCTGGTCCAAGGCTGGGTTCGCGGCTCAGAGACGTGGCTAGGAAGAGTCCTAGCATGGTTGGACTTTAGGTTGCACAAGGAAACACGAGGAACTAGGGTTCTCGGATTGGAGGAGGCGCGTGACTGTTGTATCTTCGGGGGAGGTGTGTGGCTCGGTTAGGATATGCTATGCTGGTCCAGTATGGTCTAGGGAAGACGGCTAGGGGTTGGGACAGGGCCTGGTGCAGCCGGGGTTCGTGGTGGCTAGAGTAAGTTGGGGACGCGAGTTAGAGAAGGTAAGACAGGTACGCGCGGGTTGGCAAGGATCTTGGGCTGGTTCAGTGCTGGTCTAGGCCAGGTCGATTAGGGCAAAGAGGGTCTTGGAAGGGTCTGGTCCATGGCGGCTCGAGGATGGTTCGGGTTTAGGGGGAACGGTGGCTTGATCTAAGGGGTAGGGTTCGAGAATGGCTGTTAGAAGTCAAATTTAAGCTTAAATAATTATTTGCAATTTTTTCGAGTCAATAAAAGTGAGAAAAATCGAAATCGAGAAATTTTGGGTCCAGGGGCAAAACGGTCATTTTACACCTGGGCAGTACAAAAAGGGTTGGCAGTGTCCCGAAAAATCATAACGCATGCTAAATTATATTTTTATAATGTTTATGATGAAAAAATATAGGATTTTATGATTTATGATAAAGCTGTGCAATTTTTACTGTTAAAATGCTATTTTTCGAATGTGGAAATGACACTATATTTTATGATTAAAAAGAAAAAATATATATTTTGAAGGATATGAATTAACTGTGACATAAAAAATATGATATATGATTTTTGAGAATATCATGAGGGAGAAGGTCCCAAAGAGAGCCCGTTTACGGGAGAAGGCCCAAAGAGAGCTCAACGATCGTATTTTCATTTTACATCGGTGCCTAGTGCCCGTCCCCATGCGCAATGGTGAGCTAAGACTGATCAGTCGACCGGAGGATATATTTAGTCACTTTCAAAAATCAAATTTCACCCAAAATGATAAATGATTGAAAGCTTTACGATTTGACGTTTTATGATTAAATTATTCTTACAAATTAATGTTAGCTTATTTTTAATAAAAGTATGATTTTAATGCATGTGCGTGTATATGTATTATTTTGTACTCATGTTTAGAACATGCTGAGTCATTAGACTCACTAGGTTTGAATGTTGCAGGTGAGGTTGAGGGAGGCGCTAACGCTTGAATGGATCGAGGCCGACAGTATACTCCCGATGGATACTTATTTTCCGCATTATCTTGATAGTTAAAGTTTTAAAGATTTTGATAATGATTGTTAAAAAGTGGAAGTGGATTTTTGTTAATTGATGACGAGATTTTATGCACTTGAGATTTTAAATGTTAGATTAAGTTTTTGGTTATGGAAATGTTGAGTTAATTTAAATGTGAAGTTCGAATTTTATGCTTCAAAAAAATAGTAGGATTTTAATGTTAAAAAGTAGTAAACGTTTCATAAACTCTACATGTTTTGCTAACAGAAGATTATCCTAAAAATACACCAATATAAAATTTAACATCAAAATAGGTTAAATGAGTATTGTCATTATTGTAAATGAAACACTTACAACCGAATATGCGAAAATATTAAATATCGGGTTGTTTGTCAATCCTTATCTCATATGGGGTCTTTCCATGCCTCTTGTTTATCAAAGATCTGTTCTGAGTAGGGCATGCAGTGTTCATATCTTCTACCCAAAACCTTTGAGAGATCCTAGATGCAGCTAGCATGGTTCGAGCAGCTTGTTTGAATGTTCTGTTCCTTCTCTCAGCAAATCCATTTTGCAGAGGTGATCTAATAGCTGAAAGCTCATGCTTAATGTCATTTTCTTCCAAGTAGGATGTGAGGAGTCTGTTGATAAATTCAGTTCCTCTATCACTCTTTATAATATCTACTACTACGGTTCTCTCCTTTTGCAACCATTAGAGGATCTTGATAAGATGGGCAGTGGTGTGATTTTTTGAACTAAGAAAGATTGCCCATTTAAACCATGAAAAGTCATCAATAATCTCCAGGGTATACTTCTTTCCCCCTAGGCTCATTATGGGAATTTGACCGAAAAGATCCATATGAAGAAGTTCCAAACATCGAGCCGTTGAGTTATTTCTCTTGATCTTGAATGTTGATTTCACCTTTTTTTCTAACTAACATGCAAACAAATCTTATCATTCATTAAATCAACACTAGGTGTAACCCCAAAGACAATTTTTGTTTACTCA
Organism: Primulina tabacum; assembly: GCF_025594145.1. Classification (NCBI taxonomy): domain Eukaryota; kingdom Viridiplantae; phylum Streptophyta; class Magnoliopsida; order Lamiales; family Gesneriaceae; genus Primulina; species Primulina tabacum. The sequence continues at coordinate 11,005,756 of NC_134553.1, forward strand.
AACTGGCAACATATTTGAAATTCAAGTGATTGATCCATTTATAACATAGACAACTTTTATTACAGTGTAGAATAACAAAACACATAGGAGCAACAAGATTTTCATCATTTCAGCTTATTTTATAGGTGTTTTGTTCTCTTAATCCAGTAAAAATAACATCTTCATTTACAGATTTAATTGTGCATGTGTGTTTGTGAAACTCAACAGTATAATTATTATCACATAGTTGATTAATGTTAATCAGATTGTAATGCAAATTTTCAACCAATAAGACATCTTTAATAATTATCTTGCCACGGATAATCTTAGCTTTACCCACAGCTTTATCCTTAGAGTTGTCACCAAATGTAATTCTTGATCATTTGTTATCAATTAATTCATATAACAACTTGGTATCGCTTGTTATGTGGCTTGAACATCCGCTGTTCAGAAATCAAATTGATTCTTTGATGATGTTTTTTTAACCTGCAATTAATCAACCAAATTTTTGGTACCCAAAGCTAGTTGATTCCTGAACATATTAATCTCTTCGTCACCCATACTTGAATTAGCCTGACCTACTTGCTCGTGTGTGTATCCAAAAGAGTGCAAGCATGTATATAAAATGGTGAATTTGTGTGTTGTTTTTTCTCTCTCACCGAATTTTATTTAGAAAACATTCATCCTTCTCATTCAGTTTGTATATCTTTTGAACAGACCTACAATTGTGGTAACGACTAGACTTTTCCTTCATAGAGTAATGTCCAATTCGACTTGGCTTTCTTTGAGACCAATTTCAGCCAGTGGGACCAGCTTGACTTTTTCTACATTTAAGCTATGTATGTTTGTACGTAGAACTCTCCGGCTCGATGTTGCCTAAGCTCCTATGTTTGACCTTATTCTCAAAATATACATTCCGTTTATAATAGTCTTCTGGGTGATCATGTTTATATATCATGCTAGACAAGACAAAGTTTATCATATTGCACTGGCCTTTGTTTAGATCCGATTGAGTACCCACCTCAAAAGTTCTCAGTCGCTAACATATTGATTTTTACTCTTATACTGTCAAGTTCATTTTGCTACGAACAGTTTGAGTAGCTTGACTTGTCTTTTAGGTCCTTTTCTCTATCTTAGCTTTCTCGAACAATTGCGAAAGTCTTTTATACTCATCTACCATGCTATGCAGTCCCCTTATATTCGATCTCATTCTCATCTTCATTCCTAATTGAAATGAGGGTAAATGAATGAATAATATGGTTGTCACTCAGCAAGCAGATGATGCTTTGAAAACAGTACATATATAATAGTAGTTTTTTTTTACAGAGAATAAAGTAATTTTTTGTAATAACAGTCAAAAATTCAGTAATCAATAATAACAAGAATAATATTTCACAAGCGCACTGAAATAATTATGTTCCTCATGGCTAAATTGATATCAGCCTCCTATATTTTACTACTCTAAAGGGTTGAAGCCAATTATCAATAGTAAATAGTATTCACTAATCACTAGTATTCAAAAATTATATATATATACCATTCGATTCATAATTTCTTAGTGGACAAAGTTATGTAATAAGTAATATTTTTTTAAAAAATCATTCTTTAAAATATTCATATAAATATATTTTTACATAAAATATTCATTCTTAATCAGAAGTGTCTTCAAAAGGTGCCAACAAATAAGATCAATGTGTTATTCTGAATATCAACTTGCTTATGGAGTGCTTTAGCACTGTCCTAATTAGCCTAAGCTAAAAGTATAACACCTGTGAAATTTTCAAGAATGTTTGAAAATGTCTGTGTTAGATAAAGTGATATGTTGCAGGGTATTTATAGGGATAAAAATTTGAGAGTTAAAACGTCATTTCCATCATAAACTACCATAATCATTCATAAACCTCCATTATCACCCATTTAATCACCATAATCAGCCATAAATATCCTTTATCACCCATTAATCATCATTAGTCGGCAGTTAAAAGCTCATGGAGGTGAGAGGTTTCATAGATATATCGATTCTATAGTGATGCTCGACGGTAAAACCTTTAGTCAGTTGTCTTCCACCTGATCGATGAGGATCACGTGTATCTGAATTCTATCTCATGTTTCTCACAAGAACACCTTACTTTATCAAATAATTGATCTCACCATTCTCTCTAAATTTTTGAATAATTTATTTGTGTTACCAACTGCATCCATGGAGTTTATGAACACAAATTCATATGACACCATTACATAATAAACCCCATCATTTGTTTCTCTACCAGATAATTTTTTTTTCCATTGATGATATCATTTAAAAAAAGTAGAATGAGATCAAACAAAACAAGCAAACTATGAAGTGCCTCAAGTATGAGCTGTTGGATCAATTTTATTTAAATGAGCTTATATGTGAATAATTATACGTTGCAGATTATATTAATTTAAGTCCAAAATAAAGTAATCAACTAAGGTTTCGGGTTATTGGGCTTTAATGTATCTAATAGGTTGTGAGCTTTTAATGTGTAGAGACATAAGTGTAATTTCTATTTTTATGATATGCTAAAAAAGAAATATCACGAGATAATGATTGAAATTATTTATATATGGGTCATGGTCCCCAGATAACGCGACATTAGATTCTCTATTCTCTTCCCCATTAAGAAAGTAGTTTAGAAGATAAAACTAAAGGATTCTATCCAGGAAAAGACCGTGTAGATCTGCAAGATCAAGACACATTCTAAAGAATACAGAATTATGGCTTCAAGTACACTTCTGCTTAAGTTTTCAGTCAAATTCTTAATGATTTAACATGATGAATTCTGCGGTTTATGGGTTTTCCACAACAAGTTGTATCAAATCCACTCATGCTTGAATCATTGAGATTTATTTAAAGTTTTTCGATATAATTTGGTTCTAGATCTGAAAAAGAAATTTTTGTTTAGATTTTTTTGGTTTGGGTTTTGATCTAGAAAATATTTTGGTTGAAAACAAATATTTTAAAGTTTCGGTTTTGGTAAAGAGATTTAGGTTGAAAATTTTAAGGATTCGGTATAAGACTTCGATTTTATTTCCAATTTAGGTTCAAAAAAAATATTTTAAAGGAAAATCGAAAATTTGGGTTAAAATTTTTCATCAAAATCGATATATGGCGCGCCCAAAAAGACATAGATGCACAGAGGCGCCTTTTTTGGGGCGAACCGCGTGCCCAGAACTGGCCAGGTAGTGGAAAGCGCACAGGGGCGCCCCACGTGTCTAGGACGTCCGGGCCAAAGCAGGCGCGCCATGTCTGTGTACGAAATTTCGAATTTTTTTTACGGTTCAAGTTTATTTGATTTACGGTTAAATATTCAATTTTTTAAATAATGGTAAGGTTATATGTATTTTAAAATAGATTGATTATCGTCAAAGTGAACTCATTTATGAAAATTAATTTCATTTTAAAATACAAAAGATTTTGGTATATGTGATTTATATGAATATTAATCGACCCAAAGGACAGTTAATATTTAATATAATTACATATGCACTTATGATGGTAAACATGTGATAGTTGTTTAGTTTTTCATATGAATAATAAATCGGCCCAAAGGAGGATTATTATTTGACATGATAGTTACTATCAATGTTTGACTGCTGCACCAGGATCTCACTTACAAGTTAATCTTTTGTCCAAAGATTAAACATTAATAGAGTGCTTGATATCCTGTTTATGGGGTTTAAATTATTCGAATTTATTGATTATTTTACTTGAATATTTGGTTGAGCATGTAAATTTGGTTTTTTTTTATTTTCTGTTCAGATTTAACTCCTAAAAATATTTATTTCAACATAAAGTATATTCATATGTTAAATGGGTCAAATTTTAAACGTGGCAAAAGAATTAATTGATAGTTCTCGGAGTCATGGATTTGGACCTTGTGATAAGGGTTGACTCTTCTCCCACCATTACAAATAAGAGTACCTCTAATTTGAAAAGTGGGAGAGGTGGAATCGCATTTTGTTAGAATTAAAGGTTTTGGAGTTTGACAAATAAAGTATCGTAGTTTCAAAACTGATAAGATAAACTGAAACCATACAACTGAAGTTATTCAAACTGAAATTATCTGAGATGAAATTATCCGAACTGAAATAGATTAATGAGATAAGTCATCGGATATAATGGAACTGAAAAAAGATAAATGAATTAGTAAGTCAACTGAATGGAATACAGTTGGAACTGAACATGAAGCTTTAAATTAGTTCAACTGATCAATTTGACATGTCATTAGTTAAATCAACTTTAAACCGACAAATCATACTAAGCAGACTGAAACTGACAGAAGAGGCGCACAACAGACTACAACATCGTACTATTGTCAGAAGAATGTTGACATACTTAGAAAAGACGAATCAACGGGTATGTATTAATTAATGCATTCAATGTTACCGTTTGAACAAAACCTATAAATAGCATAAGAGTTCCGCAAGGAAAAGATATTTTGGTAGATCTTGATTTTGAAAAGAAGAAAGAGTAATCGAAAATTCATGATCAATTGCGACATTTACGAAGACAAAAGCTCACACTTAAGAGTCATATTCATAGCAGTCAAGCTATTATTTGAGCAAAAACTCTAGCACATTACATTATTGTATTCAATCTTTTAAGGTCACTTGTGCTACTTCTCTCTGCAAGTTAATCAGTTTGAAATACTGATAAGTTAGCAAAAACTAAGAGTTTCAGTTTGGCAGTGTTTAGGTCCAAACTGAAGTGGATTATTACATTTGTTATAATAAATCAAAGTTTTTTAATGAAAACTTATCCTTGTGATAGAAGGGGTGACATAGGAGCGTTTGAAGTCTCCAAACATCCATAAAAATCTTCGTGTTTAATACCTTATTTATTGCTTGAGTATTCAATCTATCAGTTGGTTTATTTTCACACTTCAAACAAGTTAACTGATTGATATTGACAACAAGATTCTTTAGTTCAGTTTATCACCAAACTGATTCATACTTTGAAAAGAGCCAAAAATCACCAAGTGTTTATTCAACCCCCCTTATAAACACTTTAACCCATCAAACCGATCCTAGCAAGTGGTATCATAACGGTTTCAATCTTGTTTCTGAATACTTTCTATTTATACGCTTGATCACCATGTCTTCATTCAACAAAATCCCTATGGTCTCAAGAGAAGATTTTGATGATTGAAAAATCAGAATGCAGGCTCATTTAGCTGCATAAGATGACGAAATGTGGTACGTTATAACCGACGGACCTATGAAGATTATTAAATCTAACACAACTGTTGCTCTAACTGAAGGAGCACCTCATCGTATTGAAAAACCACGTGAAGAGTGGACAGCTGAAGGGAAAAAAAAAAGAAGCAAACTTGGATAATGCGGCCAAGGATACATTGTATAAAATATTGGACAAAAATACTTTCAGCAAAATCTAGATATGAAAAACTGCAAAAGAAATTTGGGAAAATTTGATTCAGCTGTGCGAGGGCAATAAGCAGAAAAAGGAAAATAAAATCTTAGTCGTAGTACAAAAGTTTAATAATATCAAAATGAAGACTAGAGAATCAATGAACGAGTTTGACAAACGAGTTAACAACATTATAAATGAACTGAATGCACTAAGAAAAATGTATTCAAATAAAGAAATTGCTTTGAAGGTTGTTCACGGTCTTCCCAAAGAATGGTACGTTAAGACAATGACAATTAGAGAATCTAAAGATCTCAACAAAATGGAATTACACGATCTATTTGTAGATCTCAAGGCATACAAATTTGAACTAAAGACGAGAGAGGGATAACCATCTACCCCACCAATTACAACTGCTCTCAACGCTTTAAAACTTGAACCAACTGGTTGAACTGAAAAATCTGTTGAACAGATGAACAATGATGCCATGTCATTTTTCATCAAGAAGTTTGGAAAGTTTATGAAAAAGAACCCGGGATTCTTTCAAAGACATACTCACAAGAATATTTCTGAGGAGAAACCAAATGCTTGCTACAACTGTGGCAAAACTGGACATGATATTGCTGATTATCCTAAGCCAAAGAAAGATAGTCGAAGTTCAGTCAAAAAAGAAAATAAATCATTTGAGCGAAGAAGAAGAGCTAAGGATGACAAAATATTATTCAAAAAGAAAATCCAAATGGGCTGAAATTGACTGTAATATTTAGGAAATTCGAGCTATGTAACCTTATTGCATGCAAGCTAGGATTTTACTAAAATAGGTGTTTAATCATTTTACTACATGATTATTGCAGGGATATGTGGCTTAGCTCATGGTTTATTTAAAGTTTCATGCTTTAGGATTTAAGTTGTATTCCGCGCTCGAACGAAGAACGAAGACAACTGATAATTAGGAAAAATATTTTTATTAAATATTATTTGTAATTATTTAATGTATGCTGTAATTAAGTGAGAATTTTGAAAATAGGCCTTGAAGGAGTATTTTTACTCGCCAGGTCATATTTTAACCGGTACGTAAATTTTAGCGAGTTGGAGGACTTTTTGAGGGTTCGGGCAATATTTTCGAAAATGTACCTAAACGAAATATTTTTCGGGAGAGTTTTTGGGTTTAATAGAATTATTTAATGCATAATGGGGTCAAAAATCTTCTAGACTTCATTATTTTAAATAATAGCCCATTATACACTAACCTTTTTATTTAAAAGCTACATCCCAAAAAACCTAATCTCCCAACCATAACTTCGGCCCCCCCCTTCTCCCATCAGCAGCCATATTTTGAAATAATTTCCAGCAGCGACTATCGAAATACTCATAGGTTTTGCAAATAAATTATTTCCCGTCTCTCCGATGCAAGTTCTACGCGTTGGCATCAAGGTTTTCGAGAGTAAAAATGCAGCACGCCCTATACATCATTTTTCTAATCATTCACATCAATATATATATATATATATATTTTGTGTTTATGCATTAAAAAATATAATCTCTACTATGTTATATGCATATGGATCGAATTTGCATGGAAACACTTCACTTTTCTTTATGTAACTCACGTTTTTGTTGATATGGTCATAGGGGCCGCCGGGTTTGACGTTAAGGGACGATTTACAGAAGGTTTAGAGAAGATTAAGTGTTGAGATCAGACCTGGAACATGTGGCTTAGGGACCGATCGATTATTGGGTATTTGGTGGAGGTTGTGTTCGATCGGGTGGAGTAAAGGGGGGGCGCGGCTGGGTATGGGTCGAACCAAGCAGTGGTGCAGACCTTGGTGGGTCTGAGCCGTGGTCCAGAGAGGCTCAAGTAGGTCTAGTCGTGACCCAAGGGCAGATCGGGAGGCAATTACTCGAAGGGGGCTCGCGTATGGCTTGTTAGGGTGAACCGTGCACGTCCACGTGCATGGGGCTGTGGTATGTGGTTAGGTAAATCCAGGGGAGTCAGGTCACGTCCTAGGATGGTCTAGTTCGGGTCTGGTCCAATCTAGGTTGGGCTAGGGCCGAGGGTTAGCGCCGAGGGTCAAGTAGGGTTTGGGGGATTATGTGTGCGGTAGAGTCCAGAACCTAGCCAAGGGTTTCGAGGGTCTTAGATGGACTGAAATAAGTAATTTAAGGGCTGGTCATGTGTGATAAAGTGATGGGATCGGTTCGGGCACCTTTGAAGGTACTTCAAACACAATACTTTCAATGAGTTGCAATAGCTCGTGTTCTAAGAATGTAAACACCGATGAATTAGATCGAGTTTCGTTTTAAACCAAGCGAAAAATACTCGAATAATCCTTCGTTAAGAAGCTAATCAGTTTAATCCTTCGTTAAGAAGCTAATCAGTTTAAAACTTTTAAGTTGTGTAAACTGATTAAATGATATAAGAGGGATCGGTTCTTGCATATATCAGTTCAGTTACGATGAGAACTGAACTGATAACAGGTCGAACTGATCAAATCAGGTTGAAAACAATAATTAAACAGTTAAGTACACAAAATATATTTTTGGATGTTCGGAGACTTCAACTGCTCCTACGTCACCCCTTCTACCACTTTGGGTAGGTTTCACTAGAAGATTTTGATTTATACAACTCCTTGTACAAACCCACTCAGCTTAGAACTTACCCTACTGCCTAACTGAACTCCTAGCCTTGACTGAAGGCAACACCTTCCAGCCAACACTTGTTTAACGTCTATGTGTTAAAGACTACATACACAATTTTATTGTCTTTGTGCAAGACTCACTCAGCTATTCAATAAGCTCAACTCTCTGAATATGTGAGTGATTGTATGTGTGCATATGTGAGAACTGATCTATGAATACAACACGAAAGTGTTCTCACAAACTGAGAATTTTGATTCTACACTAAGCAGTTGGCATACCCTATTTTTCTCTTCTTTTCTGATCTTCACACACTTGTGTGTTTTCCACACTTTTGTATATTGATTATCTTGGTCTGGTATTTATAGAGGCACTGAGACCGTACACCAAGACTCATCAAATATGAACGTTGCAGTTTGAATTTGTTCCTCGAAATGTGTCTGTATTTTCCGACAGCCATTCTGGAATGTTTTGGATTTAAGCACTGCTGCAACGTCTATTATTGTCCTTTGACTGGTCAAAAGATTTTCCTTAGTAAGCACAGCTTGATTCCACTGAATAAGCTTGTCGTGTTCTGCAAACTGGCCGGCTCCTAACTGATGTTCTGAACTGGTCAGTTGAACTGATTTTGAATTGGTGTGGTGAAATCAGTTGGCTCGTCAGCTGAACTGATTTCGCTGCTTCAGTTGAACTGGTCAGCTGGACTTTTCATCAGTTGATCTCTTCATCAGCTGTCCGGGCTTCTGAAGGTCTTCTGCTGAACTGCCTTTCAGCTGGACAATCAGTTGAACTGATCTTTTGATATATCAGTTGAACCGATTCATTTTTAGCGATCAGTTGGGGCTTTAAGTTTGCGTCTCGATATCTTCAGTTTTGGCTCGATAACTGATCAGTTTGAATCCTGATCAGTTCCAGTTTCTGCGCACTTAGGTAAATTTATTAGAAACAAAATAACAAGCTTTGTTAACATTAAAATCAAGATTGCGAATATGAAATGTTCCAACAATCTCTCTTTTTTTATGATAAAAAAACTTGAGCAATTAAAGTGATTTAAAATTTTAAAATTTTAAAATTTAACTGATTCTTCTCTTTTGTATTATACATTAAGCACACCATTGTATATAAGGGAAATGTTTTACAATAGTAGATTTTAAACAACATCAAATGTCAGTTAGTTTATACATAATAGAACTGAATGTACCAATAACTGGTTGCCTTGAATGCTTTGAAATGCTGCATCGATTTTGAGTCTCCTTTTGCCAGAAGAGCAGCTAATTTGCCTTGGACTTGATCTCTGTGTTGGCTAACTGGTCAAGCTGACTCAAACTGGACTCAACTGATGCTGAACCGCATTGATCATCTACTCTGATCTTAAATGACAGTTAAGCGGCGCTATACTGCTGATGATTAAGCTCCACTTTAATCATCCAGCATTTTAGCTTACCTGGGTTTCGTCTGTTGAGCAGCTGAACTGGTAGACTAGCAACTAAAATCTTTTCCACCAGTCAGTTTAACTGTTCTGCTGTTAGTTGAACTCAAAACCCTGCAAGTTGCTAAAACAACAAAATCTGGAGTCGAGAGAAGTGGCTACAATGTTAATTGCAGATCCAACAATCTTTCCTCTTCCCACGGTAAGCTCATATAAAATTTTTAAGAGATTTTTGAAAACCATTTTAAATAAAATTTTGAAACATATTTTAAAATATTACCTTTGAAATATCCTTCTTAGAACAACTAGTTCTGATACCAACTGATGGGATCGGTTCGGGCACCTTTGAAGGTGCTTCAGACACAATACTTTCAATGAGCTGCAATAGCTAGTGTTCTAAGAATGTAAACATCGATGAATTAGATCGAGTTTGGTTTTAAAACAATACTCGAAATAATCCTTCATTAAGAAAGCTAATCCGTTTAAAGATTTTAACATGTGTAAACTGATTAACTAATATAAGAGGGATCAGTCCTTGCATATATCAGTTCAGTTATGGTGAGAACTTAATTGATAACAGTTCGAACTGATAAAATCAATTTGAAAACAATAGTTAAACAATTAAGTACACAAGATATGTTTCTGGATGTTCGGAAACTTCAACTACTCCTACGTCACCCCTTCTACCACCTCGGGTAGGTTCCACTAGAAGACTTTGATTTATACAACACCTTGTACAAACACACTCTTCTTAGAACTTACCCTACTTCCTAATTGAACTCCTAGCCTAGACTGAAGGCAAAACCTTCCAGCCAACACATGTTTAACGCCTATGTGTTAAAGACTACATACAAAAGTTTATTTTCTTTGTGCAAGAGTCACTCAGCTATTCAATAAGCTCAACTCTCTGTATATGTGAGTGATTGTATGTGTGCGTGTGTGAGAACTGATCTATGAATAAAACACGAAAGTGTTCTCACACACTGAGAATTTTGCTTCTAGACTAAGCAGTTGGCATGCCCTATTTTTCTCTTCTTTTTTGATCTTCACACACTTGTGTGTTTTCCACACTTTTGTATATTAATGATCTTGGTCTAGTATTTATAGAGGCAATGAGACCGTACACCAAGACTCATCAAATATGAACGTTTCAGTTTGAATTGGTTCATCGAATTGTGTCTGTACTTTCCGACAGCCATTCGGGAACGTTTTGGCATTAAGCACTGCTGCAACGTCTATTATTGTTATAATGTACCGTACTTTTAAAATATTTTAAAATTGGCGGAAAAATAAAAATTTTCTTAAATAAATAGAAATCATTCAAATTGCGATAAAAAATTATGTTCGTCTAAAATTATGTGACATAGAAACAGTTATAAACAAAGTTTGTAAAAAGGTAACATTTAAACAACGTAAACGATCTCGTAGAAAATCAGAGTATTTCAAACAACATGCATGAAGTTCTTAAAACATAGGTGGTCATCGGGTTTAGCCTCCTGCGCAGACCGAGCCGGCTCATTGGTCCCCACCCCTCGTCTCCTCATACTCGTCCTCACCTGCATCGATCAAGTCTAGTGAGTCTAAAGACTCAACATGTATAAATTGGAAATAACAAGTACTATATAATAAAACCACATGGATTTTAAAGTAGACCATACATACTTGAACTTGAACGTAATTACATAAACATAGACGTTCCATTGTTTCATAAAACTTTTCATGGACATACTTGCATCATACATACTTGAGCATACATAAACATCATCATTTTGCGTAGAGATATGTTTCAAAGCAAGTGACTCATACATAAGTGCGCCTGATCAGACTAAACCATAGTACTGGGCTGGCAGGGATGTCCACTACCACATACATGAGATCCCCGGTCATGCTTTACCGGGTGGATTGGTCCCTGGTCATGCTTTACCACTTTCCAATCCTGATCTAAACCCGGTCATGCTTTACCGGGTGGAGGGGTCCTCGGTCACGTTCACCGACTTCCAAACCCGTTCATAATTTGGTCACAAGACTATTAGAATACCTCAAAAACATAAAATATTTTCTTTGCATATCGAACATACTAATACATTATGCATGCCTCCCCAAGACAAAAATTTAAGAAATTTTTTTTTCTAGAGTGTTTGCCGCTCGGGCGGTAAAATCTTACCGCTTGAGCTCGCCCCGTCCAGAAGGTCTGGCGCTCGAGCGCTACCCTGCGCGAAATTTTTTGAAACTAAGCAGTCACACGAGAATGATCATAATTCTCTCATTTCTTGTCCAAAAATTACGAATTTACTGTCAAATCGAAGGTATCGAAAAATAATATGTTTTATATGTTGAAAGTTTTTCCAAAACGTCGACCGAATATTCACAGTACTCGAAATGACAGCAGACTCGTCTTTGAGATCTAAAATCGTTTCAAAACATTTTTACTCAAACTTTTGCACAACATACATGAATTTTTACACACAATTAACATAAAAACGTATACTATGACAAGATTGATGCAAAAATGAAAGAATATACATGCCTTTGCGTCGAAACGCTCGAAGATAACGAATACTGATGCGGTGGATCGCGGGGAATGACCGGGAGACGATGATGCACGATTTTCATGCGTGAAAATGAGCAGAAATCTACAGAAATTAGCAAGGAATGGGGTGGCTGCTGTTGAAAACTCTAAGAACCCTACTTTTTCTTCTCAAAAAATAAAGAATTCACAAGTGTGTGCAAGTGTGTGTGCAGCTGTGTAAATGTGCGCGCGTTAGAATGTGTGTGTGTGTGTAGAAAGTGTTAACGTGTGTGTGAGTTTTAATTAGGAGTAATTTAGCTTAATTAAATAATTAACATAATAATTAAAATGCTAATACCCCAAATGTAATAAAATACACATGTCTCAATTTCAAAGTTTAAAATATCCAATAAATCAACTTAATATTTTGAAAGGCTCAAAATCTTAAAATCGCCTAATAATTAAATTAGGCATTAAAATGCTAAAATTAAATAAATCGCTTAAAATGACACTATCAAAACTTGGAATAAAATACCACATTTTAAAATCGCTTAAAAATTGTCATCGGTCTCTTTTCCTCAATCCCGCATCGAATATCCGCCTGAAACATGAAACTCAAGAAAACATTTTATTGTGCATCACATAAACATAAATAATTAAAATAATGCAATTTCATAAATCATGTATCGCTAAAATCATTTTAAAATTAAATAAATGATTTAAAAATTTAAACAAATGCATGGGTTTCACGTGTCCTGATTTTGGGCTCTACAATTGCCTTTTGACTGGACAAAAGCTTTTCCTCAGTGCACATAGTTGGATTCCACTGAATAAGCTTGTCGTATTCTGCAAACTGGTAAGCTCATAACCGATGTTCTGAATTGGTCAGTTGAACTGATCTTGAACTGATGAGTTGAAATCAGTTGGCTCGTCAGCTGAACTGATCTCGCTGCTTCAGTTGAACTGGTCAGCTGGACTCTTCATCAATTGATCTCTTCATCAGCTGTCAGGGCTTCTGAAGGTCTTCTGCTGAACTTCCTATCAGCTCGACAATCATTTGAACTGGTCTTTTGATATATCAGTTGAACTGATTCATTTTGGACGATCAGTTGGTGCTTTCAGTTTGCGTCTCGATAGCTTCAGTTTTGGCTTGATAACTGATCAGTTCGAATCCTGATCAGTTCCAGTTTCTGCGCACTTAGCTAAATTTATTAAAAAAAAATAACAAGCTTTGTTACCATCAAAATTAAGATTGCGAACATGAAATGTTCCAACATAAAGTCATGGTTTAAGTTTGGAGAAATTTGGTTGAGATTCGGGTTAATTCGGGTTAAAATCAAGACTCCGATCTAAATTTTAAAACGAATTATAGAAACCAATGCTTGGGCTTGAGTTTATGTCTAAGAAATGGTTATAAATATTTTTTAAGGAGTTTGGTTGACATCGGGTCTAAATTTTTAGGTCCAGGGGTAAAATCGTCAATTAGGGTTTCCAGGGGTAAAAATTGTCATTTTGCACCCGAGTCGATTTAGGAGTCCTGGCAGCACTCCTGATCACAAATGACATGTTTTAAATGTTTATGTTATCACCAACATGACTTTTTATGGAAATACGAAAAATACGTTGCATGCTTGGTTTGAAGAAATTTACGTATATGCATGATTTTTATAATTGATAAATACGGTGACATGTTTTTGAAGGAATGGAGTTGATTGTGACTAATACGAACATGAACATTTCTAAAACACATATTGTCTCATTTGCAATTACAATTATTATAATTATAAGCTTTTTTAGAAAAGATATCGGATGAACAACCAGGTGAACAAGGCTAAAACGCATATTGTCTCATCTGCACACAGAACATCAAACACACACAAACCGAGAAAAACTATCTGTAACACAAGAACTGGAAATTAAGTTAGACTGGTCCAAGTCTGATTTCCTAAAGGACTAATTAGTGTATGACCCAAATAGATGTGGGTACGAAAAGTTATTTATTATGTGTGACTACATGTGACAGGTATATCAACTAAAAATTCAATATGGTACCTAGATAGCGGATGCCCAAGACATATGACAGGGGATGCTGATTTGCTATCCCACCTGATCAAATACTCTGGTCCAAAAATCAGTTTTGGATATGCTTCTCAAGGTAGAACCATAGGTAAGGGTAAGCTTATCCATGGTAATATTATTATTGATGATGTTCTACTCGTTGATAATTTAAAATATAATTTGATTAGCATAAGTCAGTTATGTGATAATAATTTCTCAGTTGAGTTCAACAAGTACACCTGCACAGTTAAGAACTCAATTGGTAACATCATCATGACAGGAAATAGTTGTGGTAACACTTATAAAGTAAGTTGAACTAATCAACCTAATGAACTAGTTTGTCTTGTAGCTTCTAATCTAAACAAGAATTGGTTATGATATAAAAGGTTGAACCACTTGAATTTCAATTCCATCACTCATCTGAGTAGTCATGATCTTGTAACTGATTTGCCTAAGATTGAATTTTCAAAAAATAAAATATGTTCAGCATGTCAGTTTGGTAAACAATTAAGATCGTCTTTTAAAAATAAGGGGAGTAAATCTTCCTCTAGATGCTTAGAACTGTTGAATATAGATCTTTTTGGTCCTATACCAGTCATGACTTTATGGGGGATGAAATACACCTTAGTAATTGTCAATGATTTTTCAAGATTTACATGAGTTATTTTTCTCAAATCAAAAGACCAAACTGCTGCACAACTGATTAAACTTTTCAAAATACTTTTAAATGATAAATTAGTTGGGATTTACAGAATAAGGTCTGATCGAGGGACTGAATTTGTCAATCAAAAACTTTCTCTATTTCGAAAACTCTGGAATCAAGCATGAGTTCTCAGCCGCAAAAACATCTCGGCAAAATGGTGTAGCTGAACGAAGAAACCGAACTCTTAAAGAAGCAGCTAGAACAATGCTTGCTGATTCCGGTATATCTCAGAGATTTTGGGCAGAAGCAGTAAACACTGCATCTTATACTCAGAACAAATCAATTATTAATAAAAATCATTTGAAAACGCCATATGAGATCTGGCATAGAAAGAAAAGCGTAGTATCTTACTTCAAAATATTTGGTTGTAAATGCTTTATTCATAACAATGGCAAAAATAATTTAACAGCATTTGATGCTAAATCTGATGAAGGAATTTTTCTTGGTTATTCTTCAATTAGCAAAGCTTACAAGGTTTTTAATAAGCGTACTTTTAATGTAGAAGAATCAATTCATGTTGTAGATTGATAAGAACGAATCATATAGCTCTTTTAGGACTTTATTTTGTCGTATTTGTGCTTATCTAGCAATTTATTCCGAGTTTTACGCTTAAATCATCATAATTTTTTATTGTTTGTAGGCTTGACCAAAATGTGTAAAAAGTTTAATTTTGGAGATAAGGTCAAAGAGTTCAATGTCAAGTAGAAAAGATTTCCTAGAATGAAGGAAATAATTGATGAAGAACTTTTCCTATCATCCAAAAATTCTTATGATAAGATTGAGGAAGTTTTGCGATCTTAGAATAAATTTGGGCTAGAAATGTGATTTCTATAACATTTGAAGTTGCTAATATGAAGTTATGGAAGAAGGAGAAAAACAGAAGAGGTACTGGAACAAAGCATGATCACGCCTTGTGTTTGCTTCACTCCTGCCTTGACAAAACAGAAGAGGTCCTGGAATAAGACGTGATCACGCCTTATGTCTGATTCACTTCTACCTTTTGACAACATGGAGCTCGAAGTTAATGCTTAAAATACCATAATTAAAAATCTTATTTGTAGTATTTTATTTGTTGAATATTTTGAAAAAATAATCTTTTAAAATTAAGAAAAGGAAATATTTGATAGGGTTTTTATGCTTTAAAAACTCAATCTTCCTTATGGATAAGGGAATCCTATCAAATAAGGAGAATATTTTATTTGGAAGAATATTATTCTCTATCCTCTCTCTCCCATACACACAAGAAAAAGACTACAATCTCGGAAGAGACTTTTGGGATCATCAAGAAAGGGAAGAACAAAGAGAGAAGACGCATTGGACGAGAAAATTCACGCACCATCGCTGAGATGTCTTATTTTTATTTTTATTTCTTTTATTTCATGAATTCAAACATTAGATTGTTGTCTAATTTTGATTTTATAGAGTATTCGCCTTATGATTGGGACCACGATAGGACCAAACTTGTGATTGTTGTTTGCATATTGGATCGATCAGATTTTTGATTTATTTTATGTTGTTGATTGATATTTGCGTAGATCACTTGCATTTAATCTGGCCAATTAATTGCATGTTTGTTCTTTGATCTTGACTCGAAAGAGAATAGATTGAAAATAACTTCAAAAATATTGATCAACACATGGTTAAACCGACTAGAAATAGTATTCGGTTTCAGTGTGCGATTTTAGGAAAAAAATTGGAATTTCATAGTTTTTGAATTCGTTTTTAATTAATTAAATTCAATTAGAAATAGTTGGACTGTTAAATAAAAATAGAATTATAAATTCTAGAAATAGATTAATAATTAAGATAGGGAATTTCATCGTGATTTTAAAATAATTATTATTAGATCAAATCCAATACGTGTCAATAATTGATATTTGGTACCGTTGTGTGTTCCCGGTCATTTATTTGAATTTCTCCTAAACTTAATCTGTTATTTAATTGAATTGTGTTATTTTCTTTAGAATAATTTAATTTATTTTAACTATTAACAAAAATCACTTTTTCTATTTAGCCTAAATTAAATTAAATAATTTATATCCTAGTAATTCGATAATAGTCTATGTGAGAACGACTTGGACTCTATCCAACTATATTATAACCTGATCTAGTGCACTTGCTAGTTTTCCCAACCGAAATCGTCGGTCATAGATGATGAATCTGCTCTAACTGATAACCCACTGATCAGGTTAAGCTGACTGATCGCCTAACAGAAATTAGCCTGAGGATGATTTGGAGAAGAAGTTCACATCAATAGAAACATCCTTCAAACACCTGAACTAGAAGTGGTGGATCAAACAGTTGAACATGAAACTATTTCTAACAATCAATTTGTGGAACAATATATACGATGATATTCAAATACAAACTGAAACTATTGCAATTGAAACTGAAGAAAATATTAAGTTACAACTGGAACCAGTCACGCAAATTGATCCAACTAGTTTCAATTACAGATGGAGTAAATCACATCCATAGAACTTGGTGATAGGAAATCCATCTGATCCGGTAAAAACTAGAAATCAACATTTAATTTATTTCTAAACTCTACATTTATTTCTCAATTTGAACCTAAGACAACTGGTGAAACTCTAACTAATCCGAGCTTGATAAATGCTATGCAAGAAGAGCTAAATCAGTTTACCCATAACAAGGTCTGGACTCGAGTTCCAAGACCACTTTCAAATTCGATTATATGTACAAAATGGTTAAACATAAACAAACTGAACAAAGATGGTTCAGTTGTGCGCAAAAAAGTCAGGTTGGTTGCACAAGGGTACAGGCAAGAGGAAGGAATCGATTATGACAAAACTTATGCACCAGGTGCTCGAATGGAAGCAATAAGAATATTCATAGCCTAAGCCTGTTTCAAGAACTTTAAAGTATACCAGATGGATGTTAAAAGCGCATTCTTCAATGTTCAGTTACAAGAAGAAGTCTACGTTGAACAACTACCATGTTTTGTAAATAATTTATTTCTTGATCACATTTATCATCTCAACAAAGCATTATATGGTCTCAAACAAGCTCCCCGAGCCTAGTATAAGGCATGATCAAAATTTTTAACTGATCATGATTTCAATATTGGAACAATTGATAAACTCTGTTCAAATTTACAAAAAAATATCATACTTTACTTGTACAAATTTATGTTGATGATATTATTTTTGGGTCAACTAACCCCAACTTATGGGAGAAATTTGATAAGTTAATGCAGGATAAATTTGAGATTAGTATGATGAGTGAACTGACATTCTTTCTTGGATTTCAAGTGACGCATTGGAAACTGGTACATTTATCAGTCAAACTAAATATACGAAGGAACTGCTTAAGAAGTTTGGCATGGAAACATGTTCAGCTGCAAATACTCCCATGAGTTCATCAATTAAATTAGATAAGATGAAGGGGGATATCAGTTGAGATGACACTCTACAGAGGTTTAATAGGTTCCTTACTTTACCTAATTGCTAGTCGTCCTAATATTATGTTTGTTGTCAGTATGTGTGCTAGATTTCAAGCAAATCCTAAATAATCGCATTTATCAGCTTCCAAACGAATATTGAAATATCTTAAAGGAACACAAAATGTGGGCTTATGGTACTCATCTTTCAATCTAGTTGGCTATTCAGATGTAGATTATATAGAATGTAAACTTGATCGAAAACGTACTAATGGATCATGTCAGTTTCTGGGAGACAGAATGATTTCCTGGTTCAGCAAGAAGCAAACATCCATCGCAACTTCCACAACTAAAGCATAATATTTAGCTGCTGGAAGTTGTTGTGCTCAACTACTCTGGATTCAGCAACAACTAAGAGACTATGGTGTCATCGCAGAGGATTCACCAATATTTTGTGACAACACTAGCACAATTGAGATTACATATAACCCAGTTCTTCACTCCAAGACAAAGCATATAGATTTCAGATATCACTTTAACAAAGCTCATGCTCTTAAGAAGAACATTATACTAGAATACATATCAACTGAACAACAAGCAGCAGATATCTTCACAAAGCCACTACCAGAGATTAAGCTTTCTTACTTAAATATTTTAGGGCTTACTGTTTTATCTTAATGCTTAATTTAGGTGGAACATTGAACTATGGTTAGTTATCTGATAAGAAAATTATCAGTTAGTCCTGACTGAACTGACTTAATTTCTAACTGATCAATCAATTTTTTATTAAACTGATATTATCATATAAGTTTACTGATTATCGATTTAGTAAAGATTCCATGACAAGTTTTGTGACTTTTAAGATTACTTCATTAATTATATCATTTAATGAATATTAATAGAAATTTGGCTACAAATAGTTCAATCGATTTACATTCTATATTTACGGTTGAAGTAAATGCTATTTGTACGGTTTGACATTGGACTGACACGTGTCCAAAAATTTGAATAGTCACAAACACATATATTCGTGCCGCCTTTCCTTGATTTACTTTATTCATTTTTCAAACAATTAGAGCAAAAAAATTTCCCATAAAAAAAAATTTACGCAAATGGCTAGCCAAACCCCAGCCTTCCTTCTTAATGCTATGTCAGTCGATTTTGACTCTGTTCTATCTATTTCGGATGAATATGTTCGAAGCATATTTTTGTTGATAGAAGATACAAGTCTGAAGAAATTCTTGGGAATGGCAACTCAAATTGTTTATCAACAGAGATTCAAGCAATCTATGCAAGAAGCACAGTCTCTGATGACGAGAAAATCACCATAACCGTCAACAACCAAACCAGATTATAAATGAAGAGTTCATCAAAAATCTTTTCCAACTACCAACTGAGGGTATATCCCATTTCTTTGAAGTCACTGTAGCTGATATCGAAGAAATGTATACTATGCTTTCAGCTGATGGCAGGAAAATCAAAGTCTCCGACCCCAAGAAGGAACTGAAACCAGAGATTCAGTTGTTGTTAGCTGACATTGTTGCCAAAGGAATTCTTGCCAAAGCAGGTTTGTTTGCTGCTCTTACGCTGGAAAAATTTCCAAGTAATGACTACGATCATGAAGGGCACAAGTTTGAACTTGTCAGAAATCATTTTCAATATCTTGAAGAATATGGTTCAATCGTCGAAGCAGTCAAATGGATTCGCTCTGCAACTAAAATATTTGATGGGGAGCTCAGGTATTCTCATTGATTCAGCTGAGAAAATTTCCAAATTCAAGGTGTTCAATGCCAAGAATGTTCAGCCAATAAAAACAAAACCGGACATCTCTCCAACCAAATTTGTGAAAATCAACCAGGAAATCCGGATGATAGCAGCTCCAAAATCTGTGAAGACTGCTAAAGCCAAAGCTGTGGCTTGCCAGCTGACAACCAAAAGGAAACTGGTTGTCAAAGACAGTGATTCGGAGAAAATTCCCTCTCCAAAAATTCTGAAGAAACCGAGGTCTCGGAAAACCAAACCAGATGTTCTTTCAGGAGCCATTCCAGAGGTCTTACTGATGTCTACTGGAGCTGAGGCTCCCATTGCTACCGTTCCAATCCAGTCAGTTCTAGTCATGCAATTAGTTGAAGAACCTCAACTGAAGAAGACATCTAATCATCCTTTGAAGATCATCACCAATGCTGGTGAAGTTTTAAAGCTTGTTGGTCTCCGCGCACCTCCCACTACATTGATCCATCCTATTGTCCTTCCAATCGTGCTACCTAAGGGCATAGTAATTCACAAAAGAGTGGATGCAATTGCTTCAAGGCTAAATATTTCTCATGATCTAACCGATGCCAAAGGCAAAGATAAGATGATTGAAGAACCCAGGACAACCAACTCCATTCAAACTCAAATTGATCTCATTTGGAGTGACATTAACGAGTTTGTTGAACTAGAGTCAGAGAATTTTGATGAATGAGTTCGATTCAGAACTGTAGTCTTTGTGAAGCGTCTGAAGAAGAAATCAGTTCTACAGAAGTATATTGCTTCGGAGTCTGCAGTTTTGAAAGTAGTGAAAGCCATCACAATCGCTCAAACTCTAGAGAGAAGAGCTTATTTCTTTAACATCATAAGGATGAATAAGCTCACTGAAATGACTGCCGAGCTAAAACTGAAATACAATCCCACTGGTCCAACTGCCTACAACGACAGAGCAGTTTTTCAGAAACTGATTTCAGATCTTATCTCCCTTCAAATGAAATTGAAACTCTAGGAGATGGATCAACAGTTATTTGTATCAGTTGAAACCAGCAGCAGTCCAAAATCAGCTGAGCAGGATCAGCAAGCAGAAGGTCAGTCTAAAAATTCAAGAAGAAATCTCTTGAACAAGGTCACAAGCAAGTGACCTATATGTTCCTGAGGACATTCAGCCATCCACCTCTTCTGCACCTCCAAGATCTTCACCAGCTGGACGTCAGTTGGACTGATCCACCTTATTCACCAGTTTGTTTTATGGCCTCCAATTCTTCTAAAAACTTGTTGTGACATAAGAGGTTGAACCACCTAAACTTTATATCTATTGCATATCTTAGTAACCATGATCTTGTAAGTAGTTTGCCAAAAATAGATTTTTCAAAAGATAAAATTTGTTCAGCATGTCAGTTTGGTAAGCAAGTAAGATCTTCATTTAAAAACAAGGGTTTTAAATCATCTTCCCAATGCTTAGAACTGATACATATGGATCTCTTTGATCCTATACCAGTCATGAGCTTAGGGGGAATGAATTACACCTTAGTAGTTGTGGATGATTTTTCAAGATTTACTTGGGTTATCTTTCTTAAATCCAAAGATCGAACTGCTGCACAACTGATTAAGCTGTTCAAAAGATTATTAAATTAAAAATCAGTTGGGATTGATCGAATAAGGTCTGATCGAGTACACAGATTTTGAGTTATCACTGGCCAACGTTGACGAAGTGTTCAGATCTGTAAAGGCCCGTATTTTTGTATTCATAATTTTGCGGAATTATTAAAAATTTTCCTAAATAAATAATTATCTTCTCTTGTTTAATTAAAATAAACATGTAAATAATTTTTAACTTTAAAATAACAGCGGAAGCGAATAATGTTTTCAACCAACAATTTAAGAATAATCCAACGTAAACATCAATTTAAAATAATCCAACATATTAAAACTGAGTTTGCATAATAAAAGGTTCATAAATTAAATCATGAGGTCCTCGGGTTTACTACTACTGACCCAAGATCGCTCACTGGTCTCCGCCCGCGGTCTCGACCTCATCAATACCTACAACAATCAAGTCTAGTGAGTCTAAAGACTCAACATGTATATATCGTGAATAACAAGTAATATATATCATAAAAATCGCATGCAACGTAAAATTTAAGTCTCGTAAAGCGTACGATGAAAATAATATCATGAATAATTATACCTACGTGCATATCTGAAAATCATACATAAAAGCTTTGCTCAATGGAGCTCTGTCATAACATATCATAATTTTCTGGTAGAGATAATGTTTCTAAGCAAGTGGCCCATAACATAGCGTAAGCGCCTGATCAGACTAAACCACAGTATACTGGGCGGGTAGAGATCAATCACAGTCCTTGGACTGGATGTCCGTACCCATACATAATCATAAACCGGTCGTAAGTCACCGGGCGGAGAGGTCCTCGGTTATTCCTACCGACTTCCAAACCCATAAGCAAAAGGTGGCCACAAGACATATAGCATATATCTCAAAAATAAACATTTTATATTTTTATGCACGTAATATAATTATAACCTTATTTTTACCGGATGAGTTGGATCGCTCCCAGGCTCGCTGCGACATAATTCTAATATGTGACACATGCAAATAATTTTGACTTGACAAAAACTTAACCACTAAACCAAAAACGAGACGATTAGGACCAACAACTTTATTTTTAATCATGGCTTCGTACCAACCCGAACCAACATTAAACCGACATTTAACCATGATTAAAAATACCCCAAACATACTGAAAAAAATGCATAAGAATTGCACACCACGAAAATAGGTGAAAGAAATCCAAAAACATAAAACACTCTTTCGAGAGTCATTTTGGCACATTTCACCGTAAATTCCCGTACGACCTCTAAACTTGACCAAATCACAAACGGCCAAAAACATGACCTTTCTAACTCATTGAGGTACTGTCCAGTCCAAGGCCATGGGCTAAAAGCCAACCAATAACTCAAACCACCTCCTAAACCACGACGCAAAGTTGCTGTAAAAAGGCAGCAATATCAGCTTGTCTTTTGTAGTGAAAATCCTGAATTTTATGACTATGGGCTTGAACCACCGCCCAAGGACTCTTACCAACATCCTAAGGCATGGCTTGGACCATGGTTAAGGGCTAAATGCCAACCATAAACCGAGCCAACACCTAGGACAATGCATCATACTAGCCGAGAAATACAGCATGCTGTGTCTTGAGATGTATTAACTTGTTTTACTGTCTTGGGTCGTTCCAATGGCAATTTGATCAACCATGGCTCGACCTAGACATGATGGAGTGTTGTATAAACCATGGCTATGGGCTATAAGCCAACCATAATCCAAACAAAACACCCAAAACCGAAAGTGTGCTCATGCAGAATTTTGAAGAAACATAATGCAGCTGTATTGTTTTGATGAAATTATGATGGATCCATGAACCAAACTTGGAAAGGACTCCTTAGCCACATCCTAGACATGCTAAGGGAGGGTTCTAACCATAACTCCTTGAAATGTTGCTGTCAATTCTTTGTTGTGCGTGTATGGACTTGAACCATTGCCTCAAAAACACCCTAACACATTCTAATTCATGCCTAGTATCAGCCAGGTGAGCCTGGAACCGAGAAACATCCTGAAAGCAACAAAACTTAACAAACCCATGAAGTTGGAAACAAAAGAGTTTAGGAAAAATCTGTGCACATTTTGCTTGGTAAACCTTGCTGCAATTTCGTGATGTCTCATGATTCTTGATCATATATTGTTTTAAAATAGCTAGTATAACTTGATTGAAGAGCAAAGAAGTAATATATACATGCCTGGAATTTGTTTTGAAGAAAACAAATCAATACGACGCGACGGAACGGAGTCGAATTCTTTTCTCTTGTTTTTGCTACTGTTTTTGCTGTTGCTTTCACGATTTTTCAGCAGATGTTTTCTTCTGATATTTCGTGCATATGTGTGTAGGGTATGTAGGTAAGGAAGAGGAATATTAATGGTGGGGTTAAAGGTGTCTTGAAGTGCATTTAGGGGAGAGTTACAAGTGATGAAGTTGGATGGAATTTGAAATACACTTTCATTCCAATTTTCTGCCGATCCCTTTCCCTTATTCTTGCTGCTAATTTATTTTATTGTTGCTGATATTTTTGAGTATATAGGATGTAGGGGTGTTATGTAAGGGAGATGAGGGTTACAAGAGTTGTTAAAGATGCCATAAAATGCATTAAGGTGGGGGTTACAAGTCAAGAATTTGAATGGGTTTGGAATTGTTTCTTATTTCCTACTGCATGCACGTTAATTTACTTAGATAATGGTTTGAGGAAAATAATGTGGATTATAGTATTTGAATTTACTACTACTTAGTGAATTAAAGTTGGGACATGAATCCTCCATGAAATGCAATTAGGAGTGGTTTTAAATGAGGTGTTACTAACCTTTGAATTATTTTAAATGTTGGACTCAAAATTATTATTACTAATTTGTATGGTATTTTATTGTTTAAATCTTGTATTTTAATTGGTTAAAGTTTAGCACCCTCATTATATATTTTAGTGAGTTTACACATTAAATTTAAGTTAGAATATTGCATGGCATTCATGACCTCAAATTTAAATATTCAAATGCTATGATTAATTTCTTGAATGTATTATACTTAGATTAATTTATCCCCATTTGTTTACATATTTTAATTTAAGCTTTAATTAAATATTAACCTAAAGAACTTATTTACCAACTTAGCTCTAATTAATTTATTAAATCCCAAGGACATTCTTTTTCTTTAAATTAAATTATTCCTTGACTTAGATTAAATTTAGGGATATTTTTCTTATTATTAATCTTATTTCTAATTTTCAAACTCCGGTCCGTCCTCGCGTATTTAAGTGAAAAAATAAAACTAAACTTTTGCTTTTAAAATAAATAGTTATGACTTGTCAAATATCAAAATGAATTAGACCCTTCATATATATTTATATATATATATATATATATATATATATATATACATAAAAATCATTTTTAAATTTAAATAGTAATAATTATGCATGGCTTATACGTAGTCTGATTTTTGGGTCGTTACAAGATCATTTGCCACTGATATTCAGTTGAATTTCAAAATTGTCCAACCAACTGAGCAGGATGCAAAACCAAGCTCCTCAGAACAAATAGCCTTGGAGGCTATGATTAAAAGCATTGAAGAAGAAGAAGT
This sequence comes from Primulina tabacum, assembly GCF_025594145.1. Classification (NCBI taxonomy): domain Eukaryota; kingdom Viridiplantae; phylum Streptophyta; class Magnoliopsida; order Lamiales; family Gesneriaceae; genus Primulina; species Primulina tabacum. The sequence goes on from NC_134553.1 coordinate 11,030,813, forward strand.
TCAGTTGGTTGTTATGACTGAACAACTATCCAAAGCGGCTCAGTTACAACAAGAAGCAGTAATCATTGAAGAAAATGCGACTGAAGCACCATCCACTTCAATTGCTCCTCTGAATCATCCTTCAGTTTTTGATCAACAACAAGATGTAGTTGAAGAAGTTATTGCTGAATTGGAAAAACAAACTGAGACTGGATCCCAAGCCTTAGCAATGGTAACTTTCAGTGAGAAGGGCAAAGGCAAAGAACCAACAATAACTGAAGTCTTATCTCCTGAAGTACCAATTACTGCTGATATTATGTGAAACGATCCTTACTTTTTACTTTGAAATTCTAATAATTTTTTAATACCCATTAATTTGGAAACCACAATTAAAATAACATAACATATTCATAAATCAAAATTATTTAACAATTTAAATATCAAGTGCCTAAAATCGTCAATTACCAAAATTCGACTTCAACCTTTAATATGACCAAAATAAAATTCAAAATAAAGCATAAAATCTCTAATAAAATTCTTAACAAAATCTTTTAAACTTTGCCTATCAATCTAGTGCTGAAATAAATTTCCATCGAGAGTGTACTGATGTACTCGATCTACTCAAGCGTCAGCGCCTCCTTCAATATCATCCATCACCTGCAGCATTCAAACCTAGTGAGTCTAATGCCTCATCACGTTCTAAACATGAGTAAAAAATAATACATATACAAGCACATGCATTAAAATATACTTTTATTTAAAGTAACTTTCAAGCATAAATAAATCATAAATCGTAAAGATTTGCATCCTTTATCATTTTGGGTGAAGTTTGATCTTTAAAAGTGACTATCCTTTTATCCTCTGGTCGATTGATTACTTAGCTCCCGTTGCGCAAGGGGATGGGAACTAGGCACCACAATGGAAATACGATCGTCGGGATCTCTCTGGGGCCTTGTCCCGTAAACGGGCTCTCTCTAGGGCCTTTTCCCTTATGACATTCCCATAAAATTGTAAGTTCACTGTTCCTTCTTAAAACGGATCCCCCACATATCATCTATCCTTTTGTCACAGTTAATTCACATCCCTCAAAACATTTTTCCTTTTTCCTTTTTAAAGCATAAAATATCACGACTTTCCAAAAATAGCATTTTAATAGTAAAAATTACACAACTTTACCATAAATCATAAAATATTATATTTTCATCAAAATCATCATTTTATATCGTTTATAATGCGTTATGATCATTCGGGACGTTTCCAACACTTTTAGTACTACCTAGGTGTAAAATGATCGTTTTGTCCCTAGACGTAAAATTTCTCGATTTTTGACTTTTTCTTTCTTTTATTGACATGCGCTTATCCCAAATAATTATTTAAGCTTTAATGTAATTTTTAATAATTTTATTTAGCTTAAATTCATGGGTTTCGATTTAATTTCATATTTAATTATTCGTAAATCGTATTAATCTCGAATAAATTCAAACTTCAATATTTTAATCCCAAACTTTAGACATGAACTTTTTACTTCCAAAACTACACTTAGCGGAGAATTGGTATTTTAATTATCATGTAAATTGCTTATTATTTATTAAATTGAACTAATTAGCCCCTCATTACCCCTTATTAATCACACACACACGTGTTACACACACTCACACACACTTACATGTTTTTACACACACCATCAGCACACACATTTCATTCAATCTCATTTCAGATTTTTGAGAGCAAAATAAAACCTAGGGTTCTAAGAAAACTCAGCAGCCGCCCCTCCCTTCAAATATTTCAGCAATTCTCGCCACTTTGCTTCAAGAAAATCGTGTCACGTTCATCCCAGATCGTCCCTCGCATCTTTGTTCGATCATTTTTAAAGATCAAAGGCATGTATATTCTTTCATTCTTGCATCGATCTTGTCATATTATATGTTTTGTTGTTTATTATGAGTGAAAATTCATGTATGTTGTGAAAAGTTTGAGTAGAAAATTGTTGGATCGATTTTGAAACGTTTTTGGATCTCAAAACTCGAAATTTGCTATCATTTTAAATACTGCGATTTTCCGGTCGCTTTTCTGGAAAAACGTTCAATATATAAACGTAAAACTTTTTGATACCTTCGATTTGACAGTAAATTCGAAATATTTGATAAGAAATGAGTGAGTTATGATCGTTTTCGTGAGACTTCTAAAACTGCGTTTTTCTGAAAAATATGTTCTTGATGTGTTCTTGAAGTTTTATTATTGCAGGCTTCATTGAGGATCGACGGGTGATCGCTGCTGCATTTAGGTATATCGAGAATGATTTTGGGGTGATTGTTGGTGTTTCGATTAGTGTCGTTAGGCACTTGGTTGAATTAGAAGTCATAGGAATGGTTTTGGTGTCAAATGTCGTGTTCACGGATTTGTTGCGTTGCTTGTGATGCGTAGTCGTTTTGGGGCATTTGTATAGGCTTGAGTCAGTGCTATAGTATCCTAGGATGGGTCTCGAGGTGTCGATTCACGGTCGGAATGATCGAGTTAGGGAGACTAAGTCACAAGCATAGGAATTCTCGTTGGTTTGCTTCTGCCGCAGGTTCACGGACCCAGGTCCGGACCCTTACACGGAGTCCGTGCCCTTGTTTGTTCCGAGGTGTCATAATACAGAGCCTACACGGACCCTGACCCGAAGGCGTATACGGGGTCCGTGCCCTTACTTCTTTTCGTGTATATTTTTATAGAGCCCACACGGACCCATAGCCGGACCCGGGCACGGGGTCCGTGTACTTCGATTTTGGGAAAATATGTTAATTGCTTTGGGGTTCGATGTCATGGTTTAGTACGATGATTAAACGAGGTCAAGTCCCGAGTGATATAGAATGTCATAAGCTATTTATTTGCTTCGGTGGTGAGCACGAGTAGCCACGTCTAAGCTATGAAAGATTAAGGGTTTGAACTCATGTCAGTATGTGCAGCAGTGGCCCCAAGCGAGATCCAACGAATCCCTCAACGCCAAGCAAGTATGTTCGACGTACAAAAGAAAATATTTTTAAGTTTTTGAGGTATGCTAAATGTCTTGTGACCAAATTATGAATGGGTTTGGAAGTCGGTGAACGTGACCGAGGACCTCTCCACCCCGATAAAGCATGACCGGGTTTAGATCAGGATTGGAAAGCGGTAAAGCATGACCATGGACCAATCCACCCGTTAAAGCATGAACGGGGATCTCATGTATGTGGTAGTGTACTTTCCCTGCCAGCCTTGTACTGTGGTTTAGTCTGATAAGGCGTATTTATGTATGGGTCACTTGCTTTGAAATATATCTCTACGCAAAATGATGAAGTTTATGAATATTCAAGTATGTATGAAGCAAGCATGTTTATGAAAATTTTTATGATGATGGCATGTCTATGTTTATACTATTACGTTCAAGTTTCAAGTATGTACGCTCTACTTTAAAGTTGCATGTGGTTTTATTACGTATTACTTGTTATATCCAGTTTATACGTGTTGAGTCTTTAGACTCACTAGACTTGATCGATGCAGGAGAGGATGACTTTGAGGAGACGAGGGGTGAGGACCAGTGAGCCGGCTTGGACTGAGCGGGAGGCTAAACCCGAGGACCGCCCATGTTTTACGATTTTTCGCACGACAATTTTATTAATCTGATCTCATGTTATGGTTTACGATGTTTAAACAAGTATTTTTAGCAAACTTTATTCGCGATCTTTTTATTTCAATTATTTTTTGATGAACAGTTTATTTTAAATCGTAGTGTGAGGGTTTATTTCTTATTTAAGAAAATTTTTATTTTTTCGCAAATTTTAAATAGTTTAAAAGTACGGTACGTTACACAAGCCATGTAGACATATAATATGATTGTATTTTTCCTTTGATTTCCCTTTTTTAATCACCGCCTTCGGGCCTTTATTAATGAAATCTCAGTTTCTCTTTAATATTCTGTGTTTCCAATTATTCATTCATGTGTACCCGGCCTTAGAAATAATTAAATCATGAATTTCTTGTAATGGTAAAATCCAAAATAAGTGCTTGAAAATAACCGAGAACTTCAATAAGTAGTCGGGATGTTGAGCTCTGAGTCGGACAGAAATCCCTGTGATCAATAAATGATTGAGGTGTAAAACACCTAAGTCAAGGTACGGAGCCCTGTATTTTATAAATAACCAGAGTATTGAACCCTAGGCTGGGGATCATGTCTCGGGACTTGGGAATGGTCGAGGTGCGAACCCAGAGTTAGGGTGTAGAGCCATGGGCTTATTAATAACCAAGGTAAGGAGCCTTGGGCCAGGGATCATGTCCCGGGACTTGGGAATGGTCGAGGTGCGGAGCCTCGAGCCAGGGTGTAGAGCCCTGGGCTTATTAATAACCAAGGTACGGAGCCTTGGGCCGGGGATCATGTCCTGAGACTTGGGAATGGTTGAGATGCAGAGCCCCGATCTAGAGTGTAGAGCCCTGGGCTTATTAATAACCAAGGTACGGAACCTTGGGCCGGGGATCATGTCCCGGGACTTGGGAATGGTAGAGGTGTGGAGCCCCAAGCCAAGGTGTAGAGCCCTGGGCTTACTAATAACCAAGGTACAGAGGCTTGGGCCGAGGATCATGTCCCGGGACTTGTAGATTAACCGGGGCTTTGTACCTCCCGGGTTTAGATATAATACTTATACACTTTTGAGAAAAAAATATATTTCATTATATATTCAAACATTAATTACATCTTTCAAGTGTAATATTTTTTCATATGAAATACATTCCATGGTCGCTTGAGAGATCGTCCTTGAGAATCCTCTAAATAAAAAGCTCCCGAGCTAATCTTCCGGGTTATTTTAAAAGGTCCTTCCCACCGAGCTTCCAATTTTCCAACGTTTCCGACTGGATTGACTTTTTTCATCACCAGATCTCCTATTTGAAAGTTTCAGATTCGGACTCGCGTGTTGTATGATTTCATAACTCAGCCTCAGTAAGCTTCTATTCGAATTATAGCATGCTCTTTTTCTCCTCCACCAGATCCAAATCCATTGCTTGGCTTTGATCATTGTTATCCAGGTAAGATTCTACCCGGGCAGAAGATTGTCCAATTTCCACAAGAAGAACCGCTTCAGAACCATATACCAGATTAAAAAAGGAGTCTCTTGAGTAGGTGCTCGGGGAGTGGTTTTGTATGCCCAGAGAACAATAGGCAATTCTTCCACCCAGTATTTTCCTTTGCCATGTAGCCTATTTTTCAAAGCTTGCACAATAATCCTGTTCACAACCTCTGTCTGGACATTTGCTTGAGGATAGGAAACAAAAGTGAAAAGCTGAGTGATTTTCATTTCCTGGCACCAAGCCGTGATCTCTTTTCCATGGAACTGCCTCCCATTATCCGAAATTAGTATCCTAGGAACTCCAATCGGCATACAATATCCTTCCACAGAAACTTGAAAACTTCCTTCTCTGTAATTCTGGCCAAGGGCTCGGCCTCTACCAATTTAGAAAAATAATCAACTGCCACCAAAAGGAATTTCTTCTGAGCCCAAGCAACTGGAAAGGGACCAACAATGCCCATCCCCCACTAATCAAAAGGGCAAGATGCCCAGATGGGCTTCATGAGAGTGGCCAGGCTGTGCTGAAAATTAGAACATGTTGACAACCCTTACATGCCCGGACCACTCGAGCAGAGTCTTGGCTAACAGTGGGCCACCAAAATCCGGCTAGCATTGATTTACAGGCTAACGCTATTCCTCTGAGATGCTCTCCACAACAGCCTTCATGAATCTCCCGGAGGACATAATCCACTTCTCTCATAGATAAGCACTTTAACAGAGGTCTCTGAAATGATCTCCTGTATAATATATTATTTAAGAGAATAAACCTAGGAGCTAGTCTCTTGATCTTCTGAGCTTGAGTTTTGCCTTCAGGGGTAATTCAATGTCAACAATGAACTTGATCAGGGATGTCATCCACGAATCCTCTGGTGCTGGCAATATCTCCTTATCTATGGAAAAATTAGCTATGTAACATGCAATAATTCCCGGGTATTGACTTTCGACATGGAGGTGGCCATTTTAGCTAAAGCATCTGCTTCCCTATTTTCATCCAGGGGAATCTTCTCAGTGCTCCAATCCACAAAGAATTTGCCCTGGGCTTTAATGAGCTTTAGGTATTTAAGCATCCAGTCATCCTTAGCGTCATAAACGCCCTTTATCTACAGAGTAATTAATTGTGAATCGGAATACAAAATGATCCGGGAGGCTCCAATCTCCCGGGCAGCTCGAATACCGACGAGAACATCCTCTTATTCTGCTTCATTATTAGTCACCCGGGAGTCAATTCTTAATTTCAATAATCTTCTCTCTCGTGGGAGCTATTACCACTACTCTTACCCCACATTCGGAAAGGCTAGATGCTCAATCCACAAATACCCTCCATACCTCCTCTTTATCAGGCTGAACCATCTCGGATAAGAAATCTGACAAGGCCTGTGCTTTGATGGCAACCCGGGACCTGTACTCAATGTCGTACTCTCCCAGCTCTATTGTCCATTAGATCATTCTTCCGGATACTTCTGAGTGAGTCATGATCTTCCCAAGAGGAATGTTAGTAAGCACAATGATATGATGCGACAGGAAATAAGGTCCCAGTTTCCGGGCAGTCATAACAAGAGCCAAAGCTATTTTCTCTACTTCATTGTAACGAAGATCAGGTCCTCGAAAGGCATGGCTGACATAATAGACGGGCTTCTGATCAGAGCCCTCTTTCTTTACAAGTACCGAGCTGATAGCATACTCCATAGTGGACAGATAGACAAATAATTTCTCCTCGGCCTCTGGCTATATCAAGACAGGAAGCTCTGCCAGATGACCTTTAAGGTCTTGGAAGGCCTGTTCATATTTCTCATTCCACCCAAACTGATGTGCCTTCTGAAGAACCTGGAAAAATGGATAACTCCGATGTGCTGACCAGGATATGAACAGGGAAAGAGAATCAATTCTCCCGGTCAACTTCTGCACTTCTCGGACAGATCGAGGGGATGTCATGTGTAACACTGACTTGACTTTTTCTTGATTCACCTTGATCCCCCGATCAGTGACCATAAAACGTACCACTCTTTACGCCAAAGATGCATTTGGCCGGATTGATCTTAATTCCATACTGCATAAGAGTAACAAAAGTCTCTCCTAAATCAGAGATGAAACCAGAAACCTCCCTAGACTTGCCCAGGATATTGTCAACATAAACTTCCATATTTCTTCCCAACTGCTTCTCAAATACCTTATTCATTAGACGCTGATATGTGGCCCCGTCATTCTTCAATCCGAAAGGCATGACAACATAGCAAAATGTGCCTCCCGAAGTGATGAAGTTGGCCTTATCTTGATCATTCTTGGCCAGGGGAATTTGATGATATCCCTGGTAAGCATCCATGAAACTAAGTAGTTCATAGCCAGAGGTGGAATCCACCAACTGATCAATTATGGGCAGGGGGTAATGGTCTTTAGGGCAAGCCTTGCTGAGATCTCTGAAATCAACACACATCATCCACTTCCCAGTAGCTTTTAGTATCAGCACCACATTCGAGAGCCAGGTAAGAAATTGTATTTTCCAAATGTGGGCGGCTTGCAGCAAATCTCGGACCTGTTCATCAATTACTTTGTCTTTCTCGGGACCAAAGTTTCTTTTTTTTGCTTCACTTGTTGAGATCCCGGGAGAATATTTAGATGATGCTCAGTGCCCCGGGGAGAGATCCCAATCAATTCATGTTGGGATCAGGCAAACACATTAACGTTAGTTGTTAAAAAATTTATTAAACTGACACGGGTGGATGAGTCAAGGTCCCGAGGCACCCGGATCTCCTTGCCTGGTCCAATCTCCACCACTTCTTTATCATCATCCGCCACAAATTGAACCTCTCCCCTCTCTACCATCATCTCCACCTCTTACCCACCACTCGCTATTTTCTCTTCCCTCTGTGCCTTCTTCTGTTCTACCCGGACCGCCTCCACATAGCACTTCCGGGAAGAAGTTTGATCTCCCCGAAGTTCTCCTACTTGACCTCCCATTGGAAACTTTATCTTTGATGATAGTTGGATGCCACAGCTCTCAATTCGTTCATGGCCGACTGCCCAAGAATAATATTATAAGATGATGGAACATCCACAACAGTGAAAGTAGTCATTACACTCTTCTTGAATTCCCGAGTGCCCAGAGTTAAGGGCAGGACAATCTCCCCCTCCGGATAAACAGCGTGGCCAGCAAAGCCAAAAAGTGATGTCTCCACTGTCTCCAGCTGGTACCCCTGCAAATCCATCTGTATGAGGGCTTCCTTGAAAATGACATTCACAGACCTTCCCGAGTCAACAAAGACCCTCATGATGTTATAATTTGCTACCCTGGCTTGAATTACCAAGGCATCATTGTGGGGAAGATTGACGTCCTTAAGATCCTCCGGGCCAAAGCTAATGACTGCCTCACTTCTCATCATTCCCTCTACCTCCATACAATCCCTCCTACTCCTGGACTTCCGAGCCCGATTGGAGTCTCTATCAGTAGATCCTCCGGAAATCATTTTGATTACCCCAAGGTAGGGGACGAGGCTCTTTTCCTTTCGGGCTCATTATTCCTTCTCCCACTCGGGACACCTCTTGAACCTTCCCGTGCGCTAGGTCCTGGCTGCTGAGTTGTCCAAGGTGACAATCTCGGCCTCTTATTTGATGAATTATGTTCCTGGACAGTGTTTGGGACATAATCTTTCATCATCGTGCGGCGGTTCTCGGTGTTATGATAACATACTTTATGAAGGGTACAAAATCCCTTATTCTCGGGCCTCGTAAATTGTTGAGGTGGTGGCATGTCCCTACTACATTCTTGAACATCCCAAGCCCAGGCCGCTTTCAAAGGCACGTGATGAGAGAAATGCCCCGGGTTACCCCTCCTCTGCCCTCTCTCCTCGGGTCTAGATACCCGGTCTCCCCTCTCTCTCATCAACGCCTCCCTCTTCTGCTTCTGAGCCTCCTCCATATTAATATACTTCTCTGCCCGGGACAACAGATCTTCAAAATCCCCGAGAGTCTTCTTAGTCAATGATCGAAAAAAAACTCCCCCTCCCTTTTACCCTGAGTAAATGCAGTAGTCTTAGTTTCGGGGGCACAAAAAGGGACATCCAGAGCAACACGATTGAATTTCTGGATGTAAGTCCTCAAACTCTCTTCCGGGCTTTGCTTTACTTCGAAAAGACTAAAAGTAGTCTTTTTATGATTCTTGCTGCTGCTGAAGTGATGTAAAAACAACTTTTGGAAATTCTCGTAAGAATGTACACTTTGAGGAGCCAACCCCTCGAACCAACTTTGGACTGAATCAACTAAAGTGGTTAGGAACACTTTGTACTTGATTTTGTCAGCATAATAGTGAAGCATGGTTATGTTCTCAAACCTTGCCAAATGCCCTTCCGGGTCAGCACTGCCATCATAGTCCTTGATTTTGGCAGATTTAAAATTCTCGGGCAGAGGTTCCCGGATAATAGCATCAACAAAAGGGCATCCTCCAGTGACTGCCCGAAGCACTACTTCTTTCACCTATCTGCCCCTCCAAAATCCTCATCTTCTCCCTCAACTCCTTTAACTCTTCTACCATAGTGGGAGATTTAGAATCGGCAGTGGACTCCCTCTCTTCCATCCTTAGTTCCTCCTCCCTCATCTCCTGCTCTCGTTGCTGCTCTCCTTCAGACTGTGTAGCACGATGAGAAGGGTCTCTCCGGGCTACAGCATTCTCTACGGCATCAAATATAATCCGAGCCAACTCTTTTGGGGACAAAGTAATGACATGTGGAGGTCCGTTGGGCGGAGGACCACCCTGTCTAGAGGTAAGTGCATTATCTCCCAGAACCCAGGAAGTGTCCTGATTTATCCTTCTTGTAGGAGCCATATCTATGTCTTGAGCTCAAGCTTCCTACAGATGGCGCCAATGATGATATCCAGGTGAATCGGGTGAGCTGGGTCAGGGCAATCCACCGGATTTGATAAGAGTTATTGTTTAGGGAAAATGAGCAAGGGGTATGTCTGTGAACTATGGCTTCCACCGTGACCTGCAGACAAAGGAAATGAACTCGTGAATGGGCGCCGGAGATGTGTCCGGCATGGCCACTCTGATGCTTAAGTCAGCAGGCTGAAGGTGAAGAATAATGGCAATATATATGAAGATATATGTGAATGACAAGAGCTTAGAAGCAAGAATGTCTAGAGACTTTAAATGAAATATATATCAGTTATTTATAGGAAATAAGATGGTAAATACCTTGTTTTAAGGGCTGGACCTGATAGGGTGTCATGATGAACGAAAATTGGGTTTTAAATAAGCTAGAGTTTTCGAATTTGGGTGCTAAAAGGGCAAGGATGTGCTGCATATGGGTCACGTCCAGAGGCTTCAAGAGGGGTGTATGATGGTCCTAGATAGGCTAAGGGACGGCTGGTGCAATGGCTACGGCGTGGGACGCTAGGGGTTGGCCGCGCAAGGCTTGTTGAAACGACCTCGACTTTTTTCATATATAAATCATAAACTCGAAAATACTAAATAATATAACTTAACATTTTCATAAATCATAATAATTCAACATTTAAAATCTCAAGTGTATAAAAATATCCCTAAATCATCAACTAACCAAAAATCCTACGGCGATATTTAAAAAGATCAACTAACATAAAATTAAAGCATAAAACTCCCTAATAAAATCATTAAAAAAATCTTTAAATCTTTTATCTATAAAATTAGTGCGGAAAATAAAGGTCCCTCGGGAGTGTACTGCTGCATTCGAACCACTTAAGCGTAAGCGTCTCCCATAATGTAATCAAATCGTGCATCATACAAATCTAGTGAGTCTAATGACTCATCACGTTCTAAACCTGAATAGCAAATAATACATTACAATCACATGCATTTAAAAATCATATTTTTATTTAAAATAGTTTTTTGAGCATAAATAAATTATTTAAAATCATTTTTAGCATAAATAAATTATATATTGGAAAATCATTTAATCGTAAAGCTTTCAATCCTTCATCATTTTGGGTGAAGTTTGATCCTTGAAAGTGACTAGTTTTTATCCTTTGGTCGACTGATCAGTCTTCAGCTCCAAATGACCCATGGGGTGGGCATAGGCTCCACCATGGAAATACGATCGTCGGGGTCCCTCTAAGGCCTTGTCCTGTAAACGGGGTCTCTCAAGGCCTTGGACCTCACGATATCCCCCACAAAATCATATATCATATCTTTTGTCACAGTCAATTTACATCCCTCAAAATAATTTTCATTTTCTTTTAGATGCGTAAAATATCGTAACTTCCAAAAATAGTATTTTAACAGTAAAAATTGCACATTTTTACCTTAAATCATAAAATATCATATTTTCGTCAAAATCAGCATTTTAAATTATAAAATAATCATTTCACATGCATTATGATCCTTTAGGACGCTGCCAAGCTTTACGTAATTCTCAAGTGTAAAATGATTGTTTTATCTTTTTCTTACTTTTAATGACATGGACTTATCCCAAATAATCATTTAGGCTAAAATATAATTTTCCATAATTTTATTCAGCTTAAATCGAGACTTTTCAATTAATTCTTTAATTAACAATTCGCGAGTCGTTTAATTCTCGAATAAATTCAACACTTAATATTTTCTTCCCAAATTTTTAACATAGACTTTTTATTACCTAAACTACCCTTGTGAGCCATTAACCACCCCCGTGGACCCTTGGTTCCAATTTATATTCTTAAATTCTCGTTTTTTACCCTTCAAGGAACTCACCGAGCCGTCTCCTTATTCCACCGAGCCATGGTCGATCCACCGAGCCATGGTCGAGCCACCTCAAGCCAGGCCCTAGCCAACCCATCTAGGCACCATCCTGACCAATCCTAACCCTTAGAACCTGATCCTAACTCACGCAACTCTCCTGGATAGAAGACACAAAGCTGCACGTGACCCTTCACTCTCGCCTAGGACTCCTGGCTAACTAGGACTCTTCTAGCCGAGCCACCACCGAGCTCACCTGACCCTCACCGACCCTAGAACACGTCCAGACCCAACCAAAGCCAGCCCAGACCTCTGAACCCGTGCACGAAGTGCTGCAAGCCTGCTGCACCAGCAGCCGCGCGAGGTGCTCTTCCTAGGCACTGTGAGTTCACTACCTCGGCTAGGACTCTTGCTCAAGCCACCCTCGAGTCCCAACCTTCCTGACCTTCTCTCACCCTGAGCCACCTCCTAGATGACCTAGCCAGCCCTTAAACCTTTCGAAGGCTGCAGCGCTCGGCTGCACCAATTACATGCAAGGGAGGGGTCCATGTGATCATGGACTCTTCCTAACTGACTAGACACGGACCCTACCAGACCCTAGATAGGTTCCTCACCAGGCCTCCAACATCCCTGTTCAAGCCCAGGCCCAGCCAAGCCCTCACACGAACCCCATGACCCATAACATGCAAGGAAACCTTCCCCTCTTCTAGCCACTTTACACAGCCCTTGATCCTATGGTTCCAGCCTTGTTTTTACTTCAAATAATTCATAGTTCATTCATATATCATCCTATGTTGGCAGCGTGTCCATTGGTTTCATAACGTTTTCAAAACCAAGCATTAAATCGTTGAAACTTTGAAAATATTTGATAAAACGTTGAACCAATCGTACAAACGTATTTTTCATGCATAAACAATTAAATCATGCATATTATGATTCGTATGATGTTTAAAAGAGTTTAGAAAATGTGTCTTTGCGTTTATAACGCTCGAATAAACGATCGTTGGCGAGGGGGCGAAGTTAGACGACCGGACGACGAAGAATCCTAGATTTTCCTCCTCTTGATATTTTTGAAATTCTAGTGTGATAATAGTATATTTTTGGCTGGTATAGGTGAATTATGGTGTTTTGAAAGCCTATGTAACATATTTATATATTTAGTTGCAAGTTAATGGGCTTTGGTTTTGGGCCTCCAAGCAGAGGAGCAATTGGGCCTACTCAATTTAATTAAATTGAGCTCAATAAATCTTATTTAATTTAAACATAAAAGTTTATAAAATTAGTTTCCCAAAAATACTATTTGTGATATTTTTAAAACTCCTTATTTGATCAAAATCGGCTTCCCGGGAAAAATCGAGCTCGACTCGTAAAATAATATGAAATCTAACATTTTTAAAAAAATAAATAAATTATTTAATCACATTAAGAAGTGTAATACCTCATAATTAGGTATATATTTAATTATTATATATTACTAATAAATTTTTTTATTTATTAAAAATAAAATAAAATGAAATAACTAAGTCAAATATTTAAATATATTCTTAGCTACTCATACATGCATGCATAGGAGGTATCATCATCATCATACTTGCTTAACTAACACTCCACCTTCCTTCTTGCCCAACCGGCAATCGGAAGATGTCCAACATAGATTGGAGGAAAGGCTTGCTTCTTGCCTATAAAAGAAAGCCATTCACTTGATGAATTTCAAGAGTTTCTTAGCCTAATTTTTGAGTTTCAAGGGCTGGTCGAGAGTAGGATTTGAGTTGTGTGAGAATGAGGCTTTTTAATAGTTGAGAAAAATAAGAAAAAAATTCATTTCTATACCTCAAACTCCTCCAAAAACTCTAGAAAAATTCCTCAAAACTCTCTACTTACCCAGAAAGCTATCAGAGAAGGAGGTGTCGAAAAATTAGCAGTCAATTTTTCGTCAAAATTCATAAACCACCGCTGCCCGAGAAGGAAATAGTGCCGGAAAACTCACTTTTTAGGTATTGTTTTCACTCCCAATTTCCGTAATTTTGCTGGCCGTATTTCACCTTAGTATCAACATGAAGGTTGTTCATTGTATGTCATACTTCTCATTCATATCTTTGGTTTCTTGGAATCGGCCTCGGAAATAGTGTTTTTCGGCAGCTGAGGCCGGGGTGTGAGTTTTACTAGTTTTTCCTTTTCTGGCACGTTTCGGCTGAGAATTTCAGAAAGCTTATAACATAAGAGTTGTAGGAAATCGTATTTTAAGTTTTCTGGAAAAAAAATGGGACACGCGTGGTGGCCGGACGCCGGCCACGCGCCGATTCCATGCGTGGTGGCCGGACGCCGGCCACGCGCCGTTGGAATCGGCGCGTGTGTTACAGTCGCCGTAGAAAAATGACAATTTTAATTTTCGAAGCATACTCTATATTATTCTAGGCTGCTGTGCAAGTTTCGTAAATTTTGGATGATTATTTCATTTACTATAAATTTTTAAATGTTAAAACTATGATTTTCAGATATTATATGATACTTGTATGATCGTTTGAATCTTTTATACCTGTTTCTTGTCTTCAATACTTTGAAAATATATCACTAGAAGTAGCTTTGAAGTTTTATAATTTTTGGACTTACAAGCTATTTTTTTATATGTTTGTGAGTAATATATTCGTATTTATATAAATAAAATATGAAGTAAATAAATAAATAAAAATTATGATGTTACTTTTGGGATAATATTTTGTAAATTATTATGAACATTTAAAGTACATACTCTTACTAAGACATAAGACGAGTCCAAAGATTTTCTATATGCTTATTACTATGGTATTTTATGTCACCAAATAAAATATAAAGTTATGAGCTAATTTTGGGGATAGTCTATATTAAAAAGGAATTAGGAAGTATTATACTATACTAATGTTAATCACCTTGTTCAATAGGATTGGCTTGAAATTTGGATTCTCACACTCATCTATAGTAAGTTACTAAGGTGAGGAATTTACTTTTACCGTTCTTCCTATAACTTTGACAGTTGGCCTGAAAATTATGATATGATATTTTATTAAATGATATTTGCCATGTTTTATTGATTTCTTGTGCTTGTCCATAATTATTGTATCTCTTAATCTCGTTGATGCATCACTTCGATGGCCACTCCTTCTATCATAATAAATCATCAATCATGTCTATATCCTTCTTACCGATAGAATCTATCATCTTGATCGCATCATAGTCAAATTTATTCTGCTTAATTTACTCATTACTGTTATTACATAATGATGGAATGCTTCACTGAAAAGTTCTCATTGTAATATCATCACACTAAGTGTGATTCTTATCGAACTTTCACCAAATAAGGTCTTGGTTAATCAACGAATGAATGAACGAATGATTGAATGATAAAATGATTTACCAAGACGGAGCCCTGGACAACGGACTTTGGTCTGGAAATTGAGTCTATTGAACAACGTGACTTTGTTCCGGGTATATTAGTTCAATTGGCTCGATATTCTTGCTAATGATATTTTCTATCTTTTGCATTCATATAGTCGGATACTCACCCTATTGTCTATTATATCATTCTGTTAAATTTAACATCATATTGATTATTATTTAATTCTCACTGAGTCCTTAAAGACTTAACCTCTCTATTTTCTTTATCTATTGTAATTTCCAGAGGCGGGTATACCGGAATTGGATAAATAAGGAAATATCGGTGAATGATCTAGCAGTGGTTGTCTAAAATATTTATAATAAATCCTTTTTTTTATGTTTTATGTTTGGTCTTGTAATAACTCCATCGAAATTTACTGGTGCTTGTTCATTTCGCTTCTGCTAATAAAGTTTAGTAGATTTTTTTTACTGTCTATAATACTTCAAAGGACTATTTCCGCACGAGATATACTTAGGTAAGGTGGCATTTCTCGAGGGCTAAGTCCTGAGTTGGGGTGTCACAGGAAGCCTTGCAATTATTTAATTAAAAATAAATATTCTTGTCTTGGTCGTCCCCGGTCTCCTTTCCCCTGCCTATTATCGAATATTCGAGTAAAATCCTGAAATAATGTCATATTATCATTTAATCATGCAATCATACCTTTAATCATTTAATAACTATCATGCAAGCATTTAAAATCAATTAAATAAAACAATTAAGCAATTCAAATAATTTGCATGCATGTGGTTTACATAAGTTGGTTTTTCGAACGTTACACTTGTTGGTGATGTTTTATGGGTTGTCAAGTGCATGGGCTGTAGAGGCTGTTCTAGTAGGTTGTTAAGGGCTTGGTCATGGTCCTAGGAAGGTTACATAAGGTCTGGTTGGGTCAGCCAAGGGCTAGGGTCGAAGCAAGTTAGGGTTTTATGCAAGCTAGGGTTTTCGGAAATGAGCAGAATTTTTCTGCATGGTCCTAGGCTTGTTCAAGGGTCTTAATTGGTTAGTAAGGTGTTAATAAGCTATGGTTCAAGTTTGGTTAAGTTTTGAGTCGATACGGGTTAAAACCGGCACGTACGGTTAAATTTTAAAAAGAATTAAGAAATTAGTTGAGGAGCTAAATTTTACGCCTAAGAAATATTTATGAGTGTATTTTAAGGTGTCATGTTAAGTTTAGGGATGAAAAAGTTTATGTTTAAATTTTTGGAACAAAATACTAAGTGTTGAATTTATTCGGGGTAAAAACGCTTCATGGTTTAGTCAATAAGCTATTATATCAAAAGGGTCTGGTTTACGTCTAAGAAAAATACTAAAGGACAAATTTATGCTTATATGATGATTTGAGATAGGTTCGGGTCAATAAAAGTAAGAAAATGTTAAAATCGAGAATTTTCGTGTCCAAGGATAAAATGGTCATTTTGCATCCCGAGTAGTACGAAAGGCTTGGCAGTGTCCCGAAGAATCATAATACATGCTAAATGTTATTTTAAAATTTCTATGATGAAAATATGGAATTTTATTATTTATGGTAAAGTTGTGCAATTTTTAATGTTAAAATATTATTTTTGGAAAGTCGTGATATTTTGTGCTTTAAATAGGAAAAAAGAAAAATATTTTGAGGGATGTGAATTGACTGTAACAAATGACATTGAGGATATGTGGGGGATCCGCTTTAAGAAGGAACGATGAACTTACAATTTTATGGGAATGTCGTGAGGGAAAAAGCCCCGAGAGGGAGCCCGTTTACGGAAAAAAGCCCTAGAGGGAGCCCGACGAGCGTATTTCCATGGCGATGCCTAGTGCCCGTCCCCATGTGCTATAGTGAGTTAAAAATGATTGGTCGACTAGAGGATAAAAGGCTAGTCACTTCAAGGATCAAACTTCACCCAAAATGATAAAGGATGCAAAGCTTTAGGATTTTATGATATATGATTAATTTATGCTTAAGAGTTATTTTAAATAAAAGTATGTTTCAATGCATATGCTTGTATATGTATTATTTGCTACTCATGCTTAGAATGTACTGAGTCATTATACTCACTAAATTTGAATGCTGCAGGTGATGATGATATTGAGGGAGGCGCTGAGGCTTGAGTGGATCGAGTACGACAGTACATTCCCGAAGGACATTTATTTCCGCACTAGATTGATAGGCAAAGTTTAAAAGATTTTGTTAAGGATTTTATTTGAGATTTTATGCTTTATTTTGAAGTTAGTTTTGATCATGTTAAAGATAGAAGTCGAGTTTGGTAATTGACGATTTTAGGAATTTAATGCACTTGAGATTTAAGTTGTTAAATTATTTTGATTTATTAAAATGTTAAGTTATTTATAAATGGTGATTTTCAAATTAATGGAAAAAAAATTTAGTAGAATTTTAAAGTAAAAAGTAAGGGTCATTTCAGTTGGTATCAGAACGAAGGATCCCGAAAGGGTTGTGTTACTACAACTCCGAGAAGCTCAAGAAATCACGCCTCAAATCTGTGAGTTGAATGTTTAATAATTTATATGCTGAAATTTTTTTTGAATGCTTTTATGATATAAAAATTTGGAGGTTTCATTTTTTCTTTAAATTAAATACATATTGGTTACGTGGTTTGGACGGTATGAACAATTATATTTCAGAGACGGGAGGGGAATTTGGTTTTGTGTCTCGAAATTTTGCACTATCTAAGATTAAGTTGAGACGAATTGAACTTGGTGATTTTGGACAATATGTTTCGAACTTTATACTGTGCAGGAAGAGAATTTCGGACTTGATAGTGTGGGTTGAATTTTAAGGAATCATGATCTTAAGGACTGAATTAAAATAATTTGAGGGAATTAATTGCAAGTTTTCGGAAATTTTGAGGGTGATTTTGATATAATTCGAAAATCAAAGGTCTTAGTGTATGAATCCGAAAACTTGGAGTGCTAAAGTGCAAAATTTTGGGGATAAATTGGAGAATTCAAGAATTTTGGGTCTTGATTGCAAATTTTAGGAGGATTATGGGGCCATTTTAACAATTTTGATGAGAAAGTAAGATTCGTCGAATTAATTATTTTTGGGTATCATGGTGGATTATAGTGAATTTCAGTAGTATTATAGGTGTTATAAGTTTATGACGTGAAGAACAAAGTATATAAATATTGAAAATAACATTTAATCGAAAATATTATTATTTTTGGTTTTATCATAAGATACAAATATCCTTGGCTTCAACGATTTTTATTGGATCAGAAAATCTGGGGGTCTGCATTTTGGATTTTAGAATTTAGTAAGATATGTAACGGGTCAATGACTGAAGGAGAAAATCAGTAAATGAAATTCGTTTATATTGGCATATTAGGCAAAACTATTGAAATGTTATGAAGGAGTCGATGAATATAAACTAAGAAATCTAGGAGTTCGTATGATTTCTGTTAAATTTTAGTTTATAGGATTTAAGAAATTATTAGGTGAGGATTATACGTGGTAATTGTGGAATTTGGGCAGTAAGCTAAAAGAAAGAATTTTGTCATCAAACCTTATAAGGATTAGGACATTTGAGGAATTGTTAAAGTTATCAAGAAACAACTTGTGGTGTCATAAAATATTTATTTGGGATTAGGAAATTAGGAACCTAAGTTCTGAATTGGTGATAAGAGTACAATGATTACTAAGGTATGAAATATGTATTGAATTGTATAGTAAGTTCTATTAGGTAAATAATTTATGATTTTATGGATGCTAGATTTTGTGAACTATGAGATTTATGGGAATAGATGGAGCTGAAGCTCCATGGATCAGTTTTCAAGTTGCAATATAAAAATTATTTTTGGGTCAAGGATTTACCTTGTGAATATTAAGTTTGGATTTTAGGAATGTTAAACACTTAAATTGGATATGTAGGATCTTGAATTACCTTGACTACAGTAAGTTAATGAATGATATTTCCGAGATAAAGAAATTACTCTACCTTTTGGGATAACAATTAAATAACTACCTTACGTGAAATAAATCACAGATTATGGATAAGCACCGAGGAAAGAGTATCACAATAAGTTTTGTATTTACACGATACTAGGAGTAAAAATTTTATTGGAAGGTGGATAAAGGTTTTCTTCCATAAGACATTAAGATTTTGTAAGTGTAAGGTCATAGGACATTATCTTGAATTTCGAGGTTTCATATAAGTTTTCAATTGGATAGTGGGATATAGAATCAAATCATGATGTGAAATGGTAATTCGGTAGGCTTGAATCGTTTAAGTACTTGGAATGCTTGGGATTTAAGAAAACGAATTGGTGATAGGGTTAAGGACAATATGTTTGGCATATACAAGAATGAGGTTTTAGTAAGTACCAGTTATTATGGGTTCTATAATCATGGATACTATACGTAATGGATTGAAACTAGGTTAGGAAATAAGAATATATTTTGGAGATAATAACTTATACGATCAGGATTACTTAAGAACGAGCCAATTAAGAAAGTAATCTTTAGGAAGATGAAATAAATTAAAGTAACTTAGGATTTATAATTGATAGGGAATGTAGAGTTAATTATGGCTTTGAGTTCCTTGAAATCAAGAAATTTGGCAAAATATATAAAATGAAATATGATATATCAGATTAAACAGCGAAAGCGGGATAAAGTGCAAAATTTAAGTCAATAAGATTAAGTATGAAGTGAATGAGGGAGCCTAAGCTTTTCAATAATCAAGACTAGACAAATTTCGAGGACGGAATTTTATTTATGCATGGGGGGAGAATTTGTAACGCTCGAAATTCAGTCCATATAGACCGCATGCATGAAAATAATTAAATTGCTAAAATATTTTAATTAAATGATTTTGGATGCATGAATGATATATTTTAAGTGTATAAATGATTAATTGGGTAATTTTGTTTGATTCCATGATTTAAATATCTTCAGACGAATATCGGTGGTTGGCCGGAACAGAGGACATGAGCGATTAAAGTGTTAAAGATTTAAAAGCTAAATTTTTATTTTTAGTTAAGAAAATATTTATTTTAAATATTTTAAGAATTATTGCATTTCTAGGCTCAAATTTAAATTAATTAGTGGGACCAAGGAATTTAATGTATTTTATAAGAATTTATTGTATTTTATAAGGGGATATTTGGAAATTTATATTTCAAACATTTTTAATTAAAGCCTAATGATTTTATTAATCTTAATGGACCTAATTTATTAATTAAAATCTAGTGTTGATTAAGTCCATTAATTAAAAAGTTAAGAAACCTTTTTGTTTATTTATTTATTTATTTAAACCTAAACCTAAACACACACACCCCTAAATACCTGCACACAGACACCGAAACACACACACATAATACATGAATTGTTGGAAAGAAAGGAACGAACAACGGCTAACTTGGACTCTTGGCAAGGGAAGTTTTCGATTTTTTTTCTCCTTCGATCTTCGTTTTTCTTCCTCGTTATTCATTCCAAAAACGACCATCCGACTCCCTTGCATCCCAAGGTGGGTTTTTTGTGGAGTTTTGACAAGAAAAAATGGTAGAAAAAATAGAAATCGTCCTCCGTTCGTTACCGACGTTATACCGCTTTGGTAGGCGTATTTCGAGTGTTTTAAACGAAAAGACACGTTTATAAACCTTATTTTTGCACCATTCAAATCATATTATGCGTAATTAATCATGTTTGCATGAAAAATAAAAAATCCTCCTTTTATTTTCGTTTTTATGGCATGACGTGAACAAAACTTGAGTTTTTGTGTTTCTAAATTCATGGTCATGATGCACAAAGAGGCTTTCATGGTAGGGCTATGGGAATGGAAGTTTTTCCACATGTTTAAGGGTCCTTAGGTGATTGTTTAAGGGCTGGACATGATAGGGTGTCATGATGAACGAAAATTGGGTTTTAAATAAACTTGAGTTTTCGAATTTGGGTGCTAGAAGGGCAAGGATGTGTGCTGCATATGGGTCACTTCCAGAGGCATCAAGAGAGGTGTATGATGGTCCTAGATAGGCTAAGGGACGTCTGGTCCAAGGGCTAGGGCATGGGACGCTAGGGGTTGGCCGCGCAAGGCTTGTAGGTGATGGTTTATGGGTTGGCAAGTGCATGGGCTGTAGAGGCTGTTCTAGTTGGTTGTTAAGGGCTTGGTCATGGTTCTAGGAAGGTTACATAAGGTCTGGTTGGGTCAGCCAAGGGCTAGGGTCGAAGCAAGTTAGGGTTTTGTGCAAGCTAGGGTTTTCAGAAATGAGCAGAATTTTCCAGCATGGTTTTAGGCTTGTTAAAGGGTCTTAATTGGCTTTATCTGGGATGAAAAAGGGTTAGTAAGGTGTTAATAAGCTATGGTTCAAGTTTGGTTAAGTTTTGAGTCGATACGGGTTAAAACCGGCACGTACGATTAAATTTTAAAATGAATTGGGAAATTATTTGAGGAGCTAAATTTTACGTCTAAGAAATATTTATGGGTGTATTTTAAGGTGTCATGTTAATTTTAGGGACGAAAAGTTTATGTTTAAAATTTGGGAAGAAAATATTAAGTTTTGAATTTATTCGGGGTAAAAACCCTTCATGGTTTAGTCAATAAGTTATTAAATTGAAAGGCTCTGTTTCACGTCTAAGAAAAATATTAAAGGACAAATTTAAGCTTATATGATGATTTGGGATAGGCTCGGGTCAATAAAAGTAAGAAAAGGTCAAAATCGAGAATTTTCGGGTCCAAAGGTAAAATTGTCATTTGCATTACGGGTAGTACGAAAGGCTTGGTAGTGCCCCGAAGAATCATAATACATACTAAATGATATTTTAATATTTATGATGAAAATATGGAATTTTATGATTTATGGAAAAGCTGTGCAATTTTTACTGTTGAAATGCTATTTTTGGAAAGTGGTGATATTTTATACTTTAAAAAGGAAAAATATTTTGAGGAATGTGAATTGACTATGACAAATGATATTGAGGATATGTGGGGGATACGTTTTAAGAAGGAATGATGAACTTACAATTTTATGGGAATTTCGTGAGGGAAAAGACCCTATCTATCGGGAGCCTGGTGTTCGTCCCCATGCACTATGGTTAGGGGTGTCAATCGGGTCAGGTAGGTCGGGTTTCAGGTCAACCCGCGCAATTTTTTTTTCAGCCCGAACCCGAAGCAACCCAAAAACCCCCAACCCAAACACAAACTCGTCTAACCCGACTCAACCCGTCTAACCTGCCTAACCCGAATTTTATTTAATTTTTTTAAATAATTAATGAAAAAAATTCGAAAATATAAAAAATTATAATAATACTTTAATTTAAACACATAACAACAAAATTTTCGATTTAAATTTGAAAGTTTAATTGTAGAAAATTAAAAGTATATTTACTAAATAGAATAAACAATTGTTAAAAAAATAAAAAATATACAAAATAAATATTAAATAATGAAAATTTATCATATAAATATACAATAAATTTTGTTCAAACATACAATATATAAAAATAAAGGTAATATTTAAAAAAAAAAAACAATTTGGGTCAACCTGCGATCCAACCCAAAACCCGTCTAACCTGGCACTAACTCGAACCCACCCAAACGAATCTGACCCGAACACGAAAAATGCCAACCCGAACCTGATTTTTTTCGTGTTGGGTCGTATCGGGTTGACGGGTCGTGTTGCATTTTGCAACCCCTAGCTATAGTGAGCTAAGACTGATCGGTCGACCAGAGGATAAAAGGCTAGTAACTTTCAAGGAACAAACTTCATCCAAAATGATAAAGGATGCAAAGCTTTACGATTTTATGATATATGATTAATTTATGCTTAAAAGTTATTTTAAATAAAAGTATGTTTTAATGCATGTGCTTGTATATGTATTATTTGCTACTCATACTTAGAATGTAACGAGTCATTAGACTTGCTAGGTTTGAATGCTGCAGGTGATGATGGTATTGAAAGAGACGCTGACGCTTGAATAGATCGAGCACGACAGTACATTCCCGAGGGAGATTTATTTCCGCACTAGGTTGATAGGGAAAGTTTAAAAGATTTTGTTGAGGATTTTATTAGAGATTTTATACTTTATTTTGAAGTTAATTTTGATTATGTTAAAGGTAGAAGTCGAGTTTTGGTAATTGATGATTTTAGGAATTTTATGCACTTGATATTTAAATTGTTAAATTATTTTAATTTATGAAAATGTTAAATTATTTATAAATGGTGATTTTTGAATTAATAGAAAAAAAAATTAGTACAATTTTAAAGTAAAAAGTAAGGGTCGATTCACCCTAGATCATTGATAGTGCCGGCAATAACCAGTAGATTATAGTTAGCGTACAATACGATCTCTTCAACCCATATATCCCAATTAAATATACAACCATTGGTATATCGAGAGCTGCAAATGAATTTGAAAACATGTGATGTACATTTGAGTAATGATAGTGACATCATATAAGCAACTGAGAAAATATATTTCCCTAAAGCACATGTCTTGCTCTGGCTAGAGACTCCCTGCATTATTAACTTATCAAATCACATAGGATATCTTCACCCGTAGGCAAGCCGTGAATCCTCGACTACAGTGCATTGGATCCTACGTTTTTTGAAAGTACAACCAACATCACCACCCGATGACCCTCAATGGAGTCGGTAATCGAGTCAAAGTATATGCTTGTACGTAGAGCCTCCATGTTATCTCGGGTCAAAGGAAAGTCTGAGGGACGGTTGTTCAGTGTCTCATCAAATGATCACTCATCTTTATAAATGGACATCTTCATGCATTTACCAATGAAATTTACATCACATAATATATTCTCAAGTTCGAGCTGATATTTATTTTTATTTTAGGCGGCTGAATCGACTAGAATTTTAGAATATATATTATACTTCCAAATAAATTTCATGATGTATGTTAAAAATAGATCTCGTGGTACTTATTATATATTCAATGGATCTATCTATAAAGCTTACATGGGTATAAAAATAAAGTAAATTTCATAATTGGATAAAACTATAAAATATCATTATATTAAACATCGTTTGTTTTTTTTTTTTAAAAGTCAATAAAAATCAAGCAAAAAATTGACTTACCGAGCGCTTACTCTAACAGCCAAATCATTGTATTTTATACATGTTTTACGCTTAATTCCACTGATTCTCATTTGATCTCATGCTTACAACATTGATTCTTTAAAAAACAACTTGAGGAAGCAAGATTCAGTTGGAAGATTTGTGCTACAGAAGACGATGCATGGAATATAGCTGAATACTGTCCATATTGGAATAAAACATAAAATGATTTTTGTGAGACGATCTCACGAGTTTATACCCGTGAGACGGATCGACCCTTCCATTCCAACTATGAAAATTAATATTTTTTTTTACATAAAACATAATATTTTTTTTTACATAAAACATAATATTTTTCATGAGTTGTATCGAATCGAAGATCCATTTCAGAAAATTGATTCGTAAGACAGTCTCACAAAAATTTAATCTAAAACATAACACAGTGATTTCATCATAACGTAATAGTAATTAAAGAGTGGAAGGAACTTATTTCCAATAGTGGGATTCCTATCATGCCATAAATCTTAAAATACCTGATTTGAAAAGGAATATAAGAGCATATGCTTGGAAGATCCTCTCTCCACTCACATATTCCAGACTAACTTTATACTTTAAAATCCCATTTCTTCAAATCAAAGAGTCATATATAAATTCCCCTATGAGGAATAATCAGTTTTCTCCATCCATTGTGCTACAATTTTTTTTTCTTTCACAATGGGAAAGGAGAGAAGAAAGATCTAAAGGGATGGTTCAAATCTCCATTAGTTTGGGCAACTGAGTATCCTTTGGCAATGTAACGAGATGCTATATATATATATATATATATATATATATATATATATATATAGCTTTATAATCTTCAAAAGTTAAGCTATACTTTTCTTTTTTATATTTGGTTTAAATTTTGGTTACATGTTCTCCAAATATATGTTCATTAAAAGCAAGATTTATATGAGTGGTTTAATTTATGGTTGATCAATTATAATATATACTTTGTTCTAATAATTTTCCATTGTCTAACATGATTTTATGGTGACAAATTAAGAGACATTTCTACATTCTAACTAGTTTGTCTTGGCTTATATCCAATTTGTGATTATGGCTATGGCTCCATGTTATTATTATTGTATGCTTCGCCTCAAAAAAATCAACAAGATTTCATGCATAACAGCCATATTGTTTCGATGGAGAGGAAAAACCTATGATTAACTTTTCGCACGTGATTTTAAATTTGCATCCACGAGTATTTTATTAACCAATTTTCTCATTATTAATAAATTTATGCAAGGAACAAAAAAGTTGCTAGATAATTAATCATGATATGAAAAGCAATTCAAGAATAACTATTTTTCGGTGTAGCATAGTACAATTATTTACAATCGAAAAAAATAATAATTTATTTTTAGTATTTGTAAATTAATATTTAGATTTATATATGATTTAGGTTAATTTTTTTATTACATATAATTTAATTATTAATTATTATATGACATGGCAAAAGATTGTGCTTGATTACAACTTGTATTGTATTTAAAGTCGTTAATTGCATGAAAAATAGACTAATATGATAAATTTTAACATTATTAAATATTTAAATGGATCAAAATCGATTATTTTTAAATAGTCGTAGGAATAATTTATATGTTCAAAATATATAGCGAATTGTAATTTATTATGATTAATTTTGATATTTAAATTTATCAAAAATAAAAATGGAAATGGATTAATAATAAATAGTTAAAAGGAATAATTTTGATATTCAAATAAATACACGAGAAGAACCATTATGATTTATGCGCTTGTACATCTAGGACAGTAGGAATCTAAAATAGCGTTGAGCAAATATCCACTTCAAAACCCAAAAGGAGTTGACCGGGCCAACCCGATCAAATCCAAACCAGTTAAGGCCAAGTGATTAAATGTGCTCTTGTAATTGGGTGAAATAACTCTTAATTTGGTATTTATTTTTTTAATGAAAAATTACAATTAAATGTTAGTTTTTTTTAAAAAAAAAAAAATCAACTATATTGTCAGAATTGGATATTAGTATTATATCTTTCCATTGACAGATTTAATCATTTCATCACGAGTGCTCACGTAAGTGTTGCATCAATAGAAGATTATCACCACGTCATTGTCACATCACAAAAGAACCATAATTGTAAAAAAAAAATAACGGTTTAAAATTAAAATTTAACAATACAGAAGAATAAAACCGAAAATAAACAAGAATACAAGACTAAATTGGTAATTTTGCCTTGACTAAAAATGTTTTTGGTTTCTTGTAGGTATATATTGTGATAAAAATGGTTCCCAACTTACGAAATTTAAAGGCTTGCAATATTGTTTAAGATGCACGATAAAACTAACTAAAAAAGTCAACGCATTTTTAAAAATAATGGATTATAAATGTTTAAATTCATAAGTTGGGATCATTTCTGACCTGATGTCATAATTTTTACTAGGTTTTAATGCGCACCTATCAGAGAGGAAGTACAAGTGTTTAATTTTAATATGTTTGGAACTATTTTTGTCATATTATATAAATTTAGACAAAACAAAATAGGCAAAAACTTGTGTGAGACGGTCTAATAAGTCGTATTTTGTGATACGGATCTTTTATTTGAGTTATCCATGAAAAAATATTATTTTTTATGCTAATAATATTAATTTTAATTGTGAATATCGGTAGGGTTGACTCGTTTCACAGATAAAGATTCGTGAGACCGTCTCACAGATAAAGATTCGTGAGACCGTCTCACAAAAGAGCTACTCAACAAAATACATGGATCTAAATAATAATGACATGTTTGTTATAAATAATAATACTTTTATAAATTAATAATGTTGGGCTATAAAAAATTTATTAATTTATAAAGATATTAATTAATTATTTTTAAAATTATTATTTTAATTCAGAAAACATAAATTTAACTTCATTGTTTTTTCACTAATGACTTATCATACTCTTTAAATTAATATATAAAAATATCGTTGACACATATTTATAAAAATAAATAAGTTATATTTATTTATTTTAAGATTAAATAATATTTATTATATTGATTAATCAAATAAAACTTATCGTATCAACAAAAAAATATAATTAAATTTCTTGAAAAAATAAACAATAATAGCGTAAGATCAAGGGCAAATTTGAAAAAAATACATCTGCACATCTTTCATTTAAGATTCACTACCTAGAAGATGTTTTTTATAAATTAATATCTGACAACACTACAAACTTAGTTTTAACTACCTACAAAGATAATTTTACATTTTTGCCTTTTTACTATTTAAATAAATATATAATTTTATTTACCAAATTAATTGTGTGTTTTCTATCTACCAAAATATTAGTACTTATTCTGTGGTTTCAGAAACTTTATTTTGTTATTTGAATACTTCAAATGTGTAAAAAAATATTATATTTTCTAACAATCACCATAAATTCAGTCGTTGTTGGTTTTTCATTAAAAATACATTATGATGACTTATTCATGTCATTTTATTTTAAAAAAAATATAGTTCATCAATCATCATTAATATAAGATTAAGTACTTATTTTGACATAAAAAATATCTATTTTTAAGTTTTAGATACTTGATTTGATTCTTTAAATACTCTAAATATGTAAGAAAATACTGGATCTTGAACGATCACCATAAATTCAGTCACTGTTTGTCTTTTCATGAAATGTGTATTTGAATGACATATTCATCTCATTTAATATTTTTCGTAAAAAAAAAAATCAAATTCCCAACTGAGCATGTAAATTTTAAAATACTTAGTTTTACTTGAGAAATGCCTATTTTCAGTTTGCAAATACTTGATTTCGTAAATGAGATACTCACAATATGTATTAAAATATTGGATATTCGAATAAGCAATGTAAGTTCTCCAAGTGTTGGTATTTTCATGAAATATGCATGCATTTGGATGAGAAGTACCTAATTTGAGTTTGCAAATACTCGATTTGGTACAAGAGATACTCATAATATTTAATAGAGTATTGGATATTCAAATATGCAACGTAAGTTTACCAAGTGTTGGCTTTCCATGGAAGATTCGTTTGGATGAAATATTTATCTCATTTAATATATTTTCTGTAAAAAAAATCTCAAATAAGCATGAAAATTTTAAAATACTTAGTTTACTTGAGAAGTACATAATTTCATATTTCAAATACTTGATTTAGTACATGAGATACTCATAATATGTAATAGAATATTGGATATTCGAATATGCAACGTAAGTTCACCAAGTGTTGGTATTTCTGTGAAAAATGTATTTGGATGACATATTTATTTCATTTAATATTTTTTTGTAAAAAAAATACAAATTCTCAAATAAGTATGAATATTTAAAAATACTTAATTTTACTTGAGAAGTACCTAATTTCATATTGCAAATACTTGATTTGGTACACGAGATACTCATAATATGTAATAGACTACTGGATATTCGAATATGCAACGTAAGTTCACCAAGGTATTGGTCTTTCCATGGAAGATGCATTTGGATTACATATTCATTTTATTTAATATTTTTTTGGTAAAAAATATTCTCAAATAAGCACTGAAAATTTTAAAGTACTTAGTTTTACCTGAGAAGTATCTAATTTGAGTTTGCAAATACTTGATTTCGTAAATGAGATAATCACAATATGTATTAAAATACTGGATATTCGAATATACAATATTTCCATGAAAAATTCATTAGGATACTTATTCATGTCATTTAAATAAATAAATATAGTTCATTGTTCATCATTAACTAATTGGGAGATATATATTATGAACATAGTTCGTAAATGAGCTTGAAGTTTGCACTTTAAGTATAACTATCGATTCTAAGATTAATTATTTATAAAATACTCATCAATATTAATTTACAATACTTTTTGATATTCATTGAATGACTTATTTGACAATTATACTTATTTGACATAATACTTATTGGTAATTATTCATTATACTTATTAGTATTTTTTTCTTTATACTTATGAGTATTAATTTATAATAACATTAATATTCATTCACAATACTTGTTGGTATTCATTAAATTACAAGACAATACTTCGTTGTATATCATCTTCATTAGTATTCATTCATAATATTTATTGGTAATCATTCATTATATGTATCAATATTCTTTCATTATACTTATTATCAAATTTGAGTTTTAAAATGGTAAAATCAATTATCAGTGGAATCTAATTATGTAATACTTGTAACAATTTAGGTATCACATTTTTATTTCACGGATCTCATCATCAAAGGCCACTCAATATTGACCTCAAATTATATATTTTGACATCATCAAATAATCGAATTTGAGTATTTAAATAGTAAAATCAAGTATTTGTGGACTCGTATTTGGTATTATTTGTATTAATTTAGGTATCACATTTTTACTTCACGAATGTCATCATCAAAGACCACTCAATATTAACTTCAAACTATATAATTTGACATCCTCAAATAGTTGGATATAAGAATTTAGGGAGTAAAATTAAGTATTTGCGAACTCGCATTAGATACTCTTTGTACCAATTTAGCTACCATATTTTAACTTCACCAATTTAGATACTCTTCGTATCAATGCATCCTCCATGGAAAGATCAACACTTGGTGATATTACGTTGCCTATTCGAATATCCAGTATTTTAATACATATTGTGAGTATCTTATTCAAGATATAAAGTATTTGCAAACTCAAATTAGATACTTCTCAAATAAAACTAAGTATTTTAAAATTTCAATACTTAGTTGAGAATTTGTTTTTGTTTTTGTTTTTGTTTTTGTTTTTTGTTTTTACAAAAAAAAAAAATTTAATGAGATGGATATGTCATCCAAATGCATCTTCCAAGGAACGATAAACACTTGGTGAGCTTACGTTCCATATTCGAATATCCAGTATTCTATTACATATTATGAGTATCTTATATACTAAATCAAATATTTTTAATCTCAAATTAGACACTTCTCAAATAAAAATATGTACTTTAGCATTTTCATGCTTAGTTGGGAATTTGTTTTTTCTTTTACAATTTTTTTTTTTAAATGAGATGAATATGTCATCCAAATACTTATTATATGGAAATATCAATACTTGTTGAACTTACGTTTTCCTATTCGAATATTCAGTATTTTAATACATAGTGTGAGTATCTCATTTACGAAATCAAGTATTTGCAAACTCAAATTAGGTACTTCTCAAGTAAAAATAAGTACTTTAAAATTTTCATGCTTAGTTGAAAATTTGTTTTTTATAAAAAAAATATTAAATGAGATGAATATGTCATCCAAATGTATATTCCATAAAAATACCAACACTTGGTGAACCTACTTTGTTTATTCGAATATCCACTATTTTAGTACATATTGTGAGTATCTCATTTACGAAATCAAGTATTTGCCCAAATTAAGTACTTCACGTATTGGTAGACTCGAATAGATACTTTTTGTACTAATTTAGGTATCACATTTTAATTTCAAAAACGACACATCAAAAGTCACTCAATATTACTTGAAACTATATTCTTTTATATACCAAAATAATCAAATTTGAGTATTAAAAAGACAAAATCAAGTATATGTGAAATCAAATTAGGTACTATTTGTACCAATTTAGGTAGCACGTTTTTTATTCATAAATATTATCATCAAATAACATTCAATATTATCTTCAAACTATATATTTTTACATACTCAATCGAATTTGACTATTTAAACGGTAAAATCAAGTATTTGTGGACTCGAATTATGTATTATTTGTATTAATTTAAGTATTACATTTTTTACTTCACGAATATCATCATCGGTGTCAATTAATATTAACTTCAAATTATATTTTGGCATCCTCAAATTATTGTATATGAGTATTTACGGGGTAAAATCATGTATTTATAGACTCTAATTAGATACTCTTCGTACCAATTTAAGTATCACATTTTAACTTCACAAATGACATCATCAAAAGTTACTTAATATTACTTGAAACTTAAGTATTTTCTTGCACATTTGAAATATTCAAATAGCCAAATCAAATATTTGGAACCCCAAAATAAGTATTTTATCGATCAAAATAAGTACTTTTTCTAATTCAACAATGAGTGAGAAACTATGTTTTTTAAAAATTAGATGACATGAATAAGTAATCTTAATGTATTTTCAATGAAAAGACCAACAATTATTGAATTTATTGTGATAGCTCGAAGATCCAATATTTTCTTACACATTTGGATTATTAAAATAGTCAAATCAAGCATTTGAAATTCCAAAATAGGTATTTTGTAAGTCAAAATAAATACTTAATTTTATTTCAAGATGAGTGATGACCTATGCTTTTTCTAAAAAAATAAAATGACATGAATAAGTCATCCTAATGCATTTTTCATGAAAAGACTAACAATGACAGAATTTATGGTGAATGCTCGAAAATATAGTATTTTCTTATTTATTTGGAGTATTCGAAGAGCGAAATCAAGTATTTGAAACCCCATAATAGGTACTTTATATATCAAAATAAGTATTTATTTTTATTCCATGATAATTGAGAAACAAATTTTTTATAAAATTATATTTTAAATGAGAAGATTCATGTAATTTTTGTGACTAAAATAATATATTTATTTAAATAATAAAGGGTAAAAATGTAACTTTTGCTTTGTGAGGAGTTAAAACTAAAAGCATAGATTTGTCAGGTACTGATTTCTAAAAAATTATGACTAGGTACTGAATCTTAATTGAAAGATTGGCAGATGTATTTTTTTGGAATTTACCGTAAGATCAATTTTTGTACAACTGAACCAGTACCAGAGAATAAGTATCACATCAAAAGAGTAAGATTGGTGATTCAGTCCTTCAAATTTTTAAGAATATGCAAATGAGGCTCAGACTTCATTGTTGATCAAGGGCCCAACTACCGAGCTTAAGCATATAGTAAGAAGTATGAGCATACATATCCGAGCCCATGAATCTCTGATAGGACCGATCTCTTCAGCCCTGTTTATTAGAAGTCCAAGCCCACCAAGGGGGCCGAGAAATCAGAGCTCCAACGTAGGTAGGGAATGTGAAGGCATACTCACCGATAAGTAAGAGGTTCCGATAAATACGAGATTCGATAAAATCTCATCGAGATAAAGCAAGAGTTCTAGCCGCCATCAAGAATCCTAGCTGTTGTGGTCAAGGAGTCCCACTGCATGATGTCTTTTATCTCAAGTACAATTCTATCTTATTAAGAATTTTACTCTCATAAGGTAGTTAATCTCTCATGCCTCTATAAATACTAGGTATTGGCTTACGATTTAACATAATCACACTCTCTTACTTGCTTAGCACTACTACATTTCAATACCGGACTGACTTAAGCATTGGTGAGATTACGCCAAAAAACTCTATAGCGCCTCCTAACTCTATTTTTGTCTGTGTCGAACCCAGAGTATCGACCCAATATATTCAGCCGCGAAGATTTGAAGACATGCTCTTTAAACCAAACCCAAAGTAAAATTTTGGTATTATCAAATACTAAATGAAATGTCCACTACTCGTTTTCTTAAAAAGTACTACAAATTATTTTTAAAAGCATCGGCCGAATATACACACACATACCTCATGACATGTATTTTAAAATAATTTTGCACCATTTTAAAAATAAAATAACCATCTATATTGAAAAATCCAAAAGAAGTAATTCAAGACATAAAATCATAATTCGTTTACCATCCTAACTTAACAATATATCAAAATCAACCTAACTTTAACATCATCTCAAAAACATCATATGAAACGTCCTGCCCTTTTTATTGCTTTAAAAGTACTAGAATTTTTTTTGAACACTCAATTTTCGGCCATGTACCTTTCTCAAATGAAAATATTTTACCCTTTAAAATTAAACATTAACCAGCTAGCATTTTAAAAACCAAGTGCAATAGTGATAAAATGAAATCGTCGCATATTTTACCAAACCTAAAAAGCAATAATTTGGAAAGAATAAGCCCATACTAAACCTCTCAAAAATCTCTCAAATGCATAAATAAATAATCTTAAAAATCTTTAATCATAAAGCATGAGTCAAAAGTCATAATGCAGAAAAAGTAGAAGCGCTGATCCTCGGGTTGTGTGCACCTTCAGTCCAGTCAAATCACTCATCAAGTCCTCCCTCAATACCACCTGCATCCATCACACCTAGTGAGTCTAAAGACTGAACACACCATAATCTTTATAACGAGTAATACGTAATACAGTCAATATATAACGGTGAAAAATATACTTGTACTTAAAATATCGTTTTCATGAAGATGCATAAACATAAACATTTTCGTAAACATTTTCATGATGCATAAAACTTTAAACATAAACATTTTCATGACATGCAAACATGAATTTCCTTTTCCTCAACATGACATGACATAAAACCTTAAACATAATCATGAACATTTCCTTTTTTTTTTCCTTTGTTGAATCCAGATCGTTAATTGTGACTTTCCTGACATGACATGACATGACGATGGATCCATCTACGTGAAACCTCAGTACTGGGCGGCGGGGGACACCAGCAACACTCTCACCAGGTCAACTGGGCCCTGGCCTATCATGATCGAATAGAAATACGCTCGTCGGGGTTCCCTCGGGGGCCTTTTCCCATAAATAGGTTCCCTCTGGGGCCTTTTCCCCTCACGACATTCCCATTCTTACCGTTACCACATGACCGTTATCACATATTCGCAATAATGGAAACACGATCGTCGGGCTCCCACTGGGACCATAACCCCCACGACGTCGCCAACATTAACGAATTAGTCACAATCACTTCACATCCTTCAACATTTTACATTCACATCACTTAGAAAAATCATGAGTAATATTTACATTTTTCATTTTTGAAACCAAGCATGCAACATGTATTTTAAATGTCTTTTTAAATCATAAAAATCATTTAGACATTCAAAAATCATATTTTAATCATGAACAATTCATAAACATTTAAAATAATCGTAATTTCATAAAAACAGCATTTAGGGCACTGCCATGACGATTACTAATTTCTAGGTGTGAAAAGACCGTTTTACCCCTAGACGTAAAATTTCTCATTTTTGATATTTTCTTAATTTCATTGACTCTAACATGTCTCAAATAATTATTTAAACTTACATGAATTTTCACATATTTTTATTTAGCTTAAATCGATGACTTTTAAATTAATCTTTAAATAAGACGTATTACTGCGTTTTAATCCCGAATTAAACCAAACCTTAATATAAAATTCCCAAATTAAAAACTTAGACATCTAATAATTATTTAAACTTAAATACAATTTTTCAGAATTTTATAAAGCTTAAAACTAGGCGTTTCAATTAACTCGTTAATTAGCGTTTCGTGCGGCGATTAAATCCCGAATAATTCCAAAACTCGTTATTTTGATCCCAAATTTTAAACATAACATTTTTAATATTTATTCTACCCTTCCAAGTCATGAACCACCCCCGTGGACCCTTGGATCAATTTTTCCTTCTTTAATTTTCGTTTTTGACCCTTCGACGAACACACCGAGCCATCTCCTAATTTACCCAAGCCACGCCCGAGCCACCTTGAGCCAAAACCTAGACAACCCATCTAGGGACCCTACTGTGCAAGCCCAGCCCTAAAAAACCAGCCCTGTCCTGCTCAAAAACCTCCTGGAACTTGACCCAAAATCTGCACATGTGTGTGTGTGGTGTTCTAGTTCCACTAGGACTCCTAGCTAACCTAGGACACTTCCAACCAAGCCCCCACCGAGCCAACCTCACCCTAACCAACCCTGGACCACGCCCATACCCGACCCAAGCCTAGCCCAGCCCAAGACCCAAACAGCGAAGCTTCTGAATCAAGAACCACCACCTGCGCGTTCCGAGCTCCTCTTCACGTTGCTGCTGCCATCTAAGCGTGGAGGCTTCTACTCCAGCCACCACCGATCCCAGCCCTTCCTAACCCTCCTTGGACCGCCCTGAGCAACTGTCTGACCCAGCCCAGGCCTTT
The DNA here is from genome assembly GCF_025594145.1 of Primulina tabacum. Taxonomy (NCBI): domain Eukaryota; kingdom Viridiplantae; phylum Streptophyta; class Magnoliopsida; order Lamiales; family Gesneriaceae; genus Primulina; species Primulina tabacum. The sequence goes on from NC_134553.1 coordinate 11,065,994, forward strand.
GAACCGCTCCGCGAACCTCCTGTCCGAGCACAGCAGCCGCGCGCTGTCATCCCAGGCGCAAGGAATTAACTTCGCGTGGGACTCTTGCTCGAGCCACTACCAAGTCCTGTCCCTTCCTACCCCTCTCTGGACCCTCCTGAGGTACTAGCCAGACCACCCAGCCCAGCCCCTACCAAGCCATACCCTGCAACTCTCGGCCACACAGAAAGTTCTCTTCGAGAAGTGTCCTATCCAGCGTGGACTCCTTCCCCAGCCCCAAGCTCGAACCTAACCACCCTAGGACTCAACCCAGGACCTAACCATGACCCCTAGGACCCAACCTCCAGACCTGGTCGAGCCCCAAGACCCCATGCAAAGAAACAAGCCCCTTGAACCAATAGCATGCACACAGGACTCCAACAAACTCACGGTTCCTATTTCTTAGTTTTCCTACGGTTCCAGCATGATTTTCTTGTTAAAATTGACATGTTTTGCTCCTGTTTTAATCATATTTTAACATGTTTTGGCATATCCTAATTCATGGCAGCCCCTTAACACATAGAAACATATTTTTGGATCAAAATTCATGGATTTCATACATGTAGGTGCAATATTCCGAAAATAATCAAAAGAATTTCATGTTTTTCATGCACACGATATTTAAAACGATACTATGATGTGATAGATGAGAAAAAGGAGAATATGGCGTGCCTTTGCGTATTTACACGCTCGAATAATCGTTGACGACGAAGAACGGAGGGATGACTTGGCTTGAACTTGCTAGAGCCTTTCGAAAATTCTCTCCTAGATGGCTTTGTGGTGTGCTGCCGTGAGTGGGTGGGTGAGGGTGGAGAGTTTTCAGAATAATAACTAGGGTAGCCGATGGTTTTCTTTTTAGAATAGGGTTTGTGAATTATTTAATACATTAAATACTAATTGATCACCAACTAGACCTTAGGCCTAATAAGCCATTAAATTAGGCCCATTTGTATAATTAGGATTTAATTAAAATATTAAAATAGTTTTAGTAAATTAAGTTTGTGAATTTATTAGCCGGGTTGTCAAAAAGCTCGCATTTTTGTTAAAAACCCAACACCAATAAAATTTACGTCCCGACGTATAAAACCACCTCCAAACTCCTTATTTTCAAAAATACTAAAAAGCATCGACCATATTTTAAATAATTAAAAATAATTATTTAATAAAAATATTTTCTATTCTTCAGCCCTCGGTCCCCGTTCCTCGATCGTCACTTGAATATTCCTTAAAAAATACAATTTTTATGCAATCATGTAGAAAAATATATTTTAAATATGCAAGTATGCAAAACATAATTAATTCATGCAATTAAAACATTTAATTAAAATATAAAAGAATTTAATAATTGCATGCACGTGGTTTGCGTGGACTTTAAAATTTTCGGGGCGTTACATCATAAGTCATAAAAATCTTTAACGTAAACTTAAATCATAAACTTAATGTAAATACAGAAAACTAGCACTGATCCTCGGGTTGTATACACCTTCAGTCCAGCAAGAGCAACCATCAAATCCCTCAACAACATCAATATCATGCTCACCTGCATCGATCACACCTAGTGAATATATTAACTCAGCAAATCTTAACCATGAAATCAAGTAATACATATACAATCACATGCGGCAGTGAAAATACTTTAACTTAAAATAACTTTTCATTAACATGCATAACCATAAACATTTTTTCTTTCATCATAAACGTTTTCCTTTTCATCATATACATATACGTTTTCCTTTTATCGAATTCAGATCGTTAATTGTGACTTTCGTATCAGCTGAAGGTCGATGGATCTATCTACGTGTTACCACAGTTCTGGGCGGCGGGGACATCAATGACACTCTCACCCGTCAACTTAACATTGGTCTTACATATCATCGTATCATCATAATCATTGTATCATCGTATTGGTCACAATTATTTTATCTCTTTCAACTTTTCATATTTCCACCACTTATAAAAAATCATGCATATATAAATCAATTTTCTTTTAGCCTAAGCATGCAACATATCTTTTAGCATTAATGTTTCATCATAAATTTTCGTAAATATATAAAATAAACATTTTAAAATTATTTACATCATTCAGGGTAGTGCTAGGACGTCTACTATTTTAGGTGTAAAATGACCGTTTTACCCCTAAACTTAGAATTTCTCGATTTTTGACTTTTTCTTACTTTCGTTAACTGTAGACCATCCCAAATAATTATTTAAGCTTAAATTAAATTTTTATATTTTTATTTAGCTTAAATTCGAGACTTTTGATTTAACTTCATAATTATTAATTCGTAGAGCGTTAATTCTCGAATTAACTCAAAATTAATATTTAAATCTCAAATTTTAAACGTAGACTTTTTATTGCCTAAATTACCCTTGTGAGCCATGAGCCACCCCTTGGACCCACGGTTCAAGCCCTAAGCCCTTAAACCAAGATTTCGAACCCCATACGTTCTCCTTGAGCCATCTCTCGTTTTCTTCGAGCCACACTTGAGCCACCCCGAGACCAGCCCACCTAGGAACCCTACTAGACCCACTTGACTCGTCCTAACTCACGCTGCAACTCTCTGCACGATGCAAGAGTCGCGCGACCCTAGCTAAAACCCGAGGACTCTTCACAACTCAGCTAGGACTCCTACCCTCGAGCCACCACCAAGCTCTCACCCTCTGGACCCTCACTGGACCCTGATCGACTCCTGCCCGCCAGCCTTAGCCAGCGTCGAAGCCTCCTTCGCACAGTTGCAGCCGCAGTTTCATGGGAAGAGTCCCATCTTGGTTGGGCTCTTCCCTAGCTGCGGTGCATGAGTCCTAGCCATGCTATAAATCTTCCTCACACCCAAAAATGCCCAGCCCGATCCCTGGTCCAGCCTTGGTTGAGCCTCAAGCCTTGGTTCCCCTTAGCCGAACCATTGTACACCATATCATGAAGTTTTTGTTCAAGCCCTATTCCAATCGCGCGCGTAGCCTTTGGTTTGGCACTTATGGACCTTTATTTTGTTGCAAAAATGTCCCTCCATGTTACCATACCATGGAAGCCCATTTATGCATCATTAGGAAGAGTTTTATATCATCAAAACACAAGTTATATGCATGTATATTCAATAAAACGAAAATAAAACTTGGACAACATATTTTTCACGTAAATTTAAACAAATATATATAATATGGTGTGAAAGATATTTGAAAGAAAGATTAAGGCGTGCCTTTACGTAAATTACGCACGAAAAAATTTTGGTGATTCGAAGAACGGTGACGTAGAACCCTAGGCTGATTTCTTCCTCAAAAACCGTGGCTGTCCCTTGAAGAATTACGTGCGTGTGTGTGTTGTTGGCTGCCAAGAGAAGTCCTTGTGTGTTGTGAGGGGTGGGGCGTGTGTTTGGGGTTTATGGGGAAGGTTTGACGGCTTTATTTAATAATTAAAACTAATGGTGTAATCTTAGGCTCATTAACATAGTATAATAGGCTCATTAAGCCCATTAGTTAATATTTAAAATATTTTGTTTAGGAAAGGTTGTGAAAATATTAGCCGATTCTCAAAAAGTTCATATTTTTGTCGAAAATCGAATACCGTTAAAAATTACGAACGACCCGGCGTATAAAATTACCTAAAAACGCCTTATTCTCAAAAATATCATATAGCATAAACCTTATTTTAAATAATTAAAAAAATTTGTTTAATAAAATATTTTCTCTTTTTCATCATTCGGTCTCCGCTCCTCGATCGCATCTTAAATAACCTTTAAAAATATTGTTTTATGCATTCTAACAATAAATCCTATTTTTAAACATGTAATCATGCATATCATAATTAATTCATGCTATTAAAACCATTTAATTGGTCATTTTTCATTTTTCCTAGATTTGCGTGTAGTTGGATTACGTTATCTTATTTTTGGACTTTACACTAAAGTTGAGAGTCATAAGATCGGAGCAAGGCCATAGAGTTATAAGATAAGAAGTTCAATAAGTATTATGACAAGAGTGGTATCATTCAAAAGACTCAATAGGTTTGAAGAGATCTACTTGAATAAATATTGGATTTAACACTTAGAAAATCTTCTAAGTATCCGAGGTCTAATCGGAGCATAAGTATTTTAAATTAGAAAGAGACTTGATAGCCGACGATGCATCCGAGGTCTAATCGGAGCGTAAGTATTTTAAATTAGAAAGAGACTTGATAGCTGACGATGCTTACATCGAAGCTTGCAACGTCTCTCATTTATCATATAAGAGTCAACATATCACTAGAAGATAAAAAGTTGGTGCATTTATCAAGTGATAATCTGACACGTAGACTACAAAGATAATTTTTGCATAAATAGTACGAGGAATTAACGCATATTAAATCAGAGAATGTCTGTGACCGTTTGATTAAGATGTATAAATATACATCATTGACTCATTATGTCATTTATGAAGACACAGGACCCGCAAAACTAACATTGCAATCAACACTTATTATTTCAGAAGTCAACATCATTAAAATCTATTCAAGAGCATTCAATAGTTTTCACTCATTTATTGTTTACATCTTGCTATCCGATAAACACCTTGTTGCATGCCAAAAACTCGCGTGTTTTCTTTGTGTGTTGTTATTTTCACTCTCTTATAATATGTCTGTTGGGACATCGTATTCTCGCATCCAAGACGCAGCGGAAATTTAAAAATTTTGTTCTTGGGCGTCGTGTGTTCAAAAACATTCATAGGATGTTTAGAATTATACATTTGCGTTCTTAATGCTAAACTCCAAACTATTCCGATGTTTAGGCGGATATAGCCCTTCTTGTATATCTCTACGAACTGCTCTTCTCTTTTGATCACCTAATTAGGTCCACGATCGAAAACTGTCTTCCTCACTTGGATTGCACTAAAAATCACAAGTGATTTGTGCGTTGAGATTGCTCATTATAACCCCGATCAACGATCCGAAAGCGCCGATGTACCAAAGATACAAATCTTGTTCATATAATGAAAATTGAAAATTTCGAAGATCAAAATTTTCACTTCCCATATTAGGTAGCTGCCAGTTTTAGTGAACTCCTTCACAAAACAATCAGTTACACTCTCCTTCTTTATTTAGCAATCATGCTAACTTTCATTTCTTCCACCATATGGAATCAGCTCATAAAATCCTTTATAAGCTTCCTGTTTGATCTCCATCAAACTATAGTCGCCAAATTCCAACTCTTTGAAATTTGACTATCTAAACTGGAGCATAGAATCCGATACTTGTGTGACCCTCAATGGTTCAGAGATACAGCTAGCCGTGGGTTCATATCTCCATGTGATTCAGAATAACATTTATTATTAATCGGGCTTAGAAATCATTTCTGATTGCACCCATCGGATCATGGTAAGTGCGTATAGTATCATCGCCCCATGATCTCTTATGTATCACCGATAATGCCTGCAAGAACCTTAAGTCATGGTTAGCGTACAGTACGGTCCCTTCAACACATATATCCCGATCGAATCTGCAACCATTAGTATATCGAGAGTGGCATATGAATTCGATAACGATGTGATTTATCTTTGAGTACTAATAGTCGCATTACATGTGCAACTAGGAAAACACCTTTCCCTAAAGCACATTATTTTTGCTCTGGCCAGAGACTCCTTGCACTATTAACTCATCAAATCACATAGGATATCTTCACTCGTAGGCGAACGGTGAATCCCCGACTACTATGCATTTTCTCCTACGTATTTCGAAAGTACACCCAACTTCGCCACCTGATGACCCTCGATGGAGTCGGTAAACGGATCAAAGTGCATGCTAGTACGTATAGCCCCTACATTGTTCCGGGTCAAAGGACTAATGGTGTACAACCATAACTGCGGACTATTCCACTCGATAAGTGAGAACCACTTGGACAGTCCAATGGAGGGTTGTTCAGTGCATCATCTTATGATCACCCATCTGCGTGAATGGACATCTCCATGCCCTTGCCAATGAAACATGGCGTTTACACTACAAATGCTAGTTTCGAGCTCGAGCGACCTTTATCCTTGTTTTAGGCGGCTGATTCGACTAGGAACCTGTTTAGTATATATGGTACACTTCCTAATGAGTTTCATGATCTTACGTTGCGATGCAGACCTCATGGTACCTATTTTATATTCAAAGACTTTATCTATGCAGCTTGCATGGGTATACAGATAAAGTATAATGCCATAATCGAATAAAATCGTAAAATATTATTAAAATAAAGATTGTTTTACATTAGAGTCAATGACGCTCGAGCCACAAGTTGACTTGCCGGGTACCTACTCTAACAATGTCCTTCTGTGTGATTTGTACATGAAGTTTGTAATGTGTTGTAATCCATCCTGCTATCGAGCATGTGCTTGGAAGATCCTCTCCACCAAAACATTCCTCATCAAATTTTTATTTAAAATCCCATCTTTTAAAATCAAATAATCATATATTATTTCCCTAAGAGGGATAATCAGTTTCCTCAACCCATTTTGCTATACTTTTACCCACAATGGCCAAAGAGAGAAGGAAGAAAAAAATGGTTCAAGTTTACAAGTTGTGATTCTTCATTTTTCTGGGCAAATAAGTATCCTTCAACAATATACGTCCCTCTAATGAGATGTTATAGGTCAATAATCTTGCAAAGCTAAGCTTTTTATGTCATCTAGTTTAGTGATTTTATTCTTTATTTTTATTTTTTTTGGGTAATTCACTTTTCACTATGTACTTATCGAGAGTTTATCAGTAACTAGCAGACATTCACATGCGTTGCGTGTGTAAATTGTTGGGACATCGTGTTCTCGCACCTAAGACGCAGCGGAAGTTTAAAATTTTTTGCTTGGGCGTCGTGTGTTTAGAAACATTCATAGGGTGTTTAAATAATTATACCTTCGCGTTTTGACGCTGGACTCCAAACTATTCCGGTGTTTAGGCGGATATAGTCATTCTTGTAAATCCCTACGAACTGCTCTCCAGATTTGATCGCCTAATCAGGTCTACGATCGAAAGCTATGTTCCTCGCTTGGATTGCACTAGAAATCACAAACGATTTATGCGTTGACATTGTAGTCTCCGAATTTCCAAAATCCGGAGACGAAGCAGCGTGGTGGTAGAAGATAAAAATGGCCAAAATTTTCACCAAAATTTCGCTTATCCCTCTTATAGTGTATTTATGTAATGAGACTCATAATCTAATTAGGAGTACCTCTCCCACAAAGACTTTATATTTTCATTATAATTAAATTATCATATTATTAATATATAACAAATTTATCAACTTTTGATAATACATGATATATTAATATCATATATACATATATTTTATATCACCATATAAAATGTATATATTTATTAATTAAATTAAATATTATTTAATTTATATAATTAACTCACATATTAATTTAATTCTAGACTACTCTAGAATATGTATGAAAATTTGTACATGTTAGTAGTCACTACTACTAGTACAATCATTTAATTAGTAAATTCTCAATTCACTAAATAAATGATTCCGAACTCATTATAACCCCAACTGACGATCCGAAAGCGCCGATGTACCAAAGATACAAATCTTGTTCATATAATGAAATTGAAAATTTCGAAGATCAAAAATTTCACTTACCATATTGGACATTTGCCAGTTTTAGTGAACTTCTTCACAAAACAGACAGTTCCACTCTCCATCCTTATTTAGCAGTGATGCTAACTTTCACTCTTCCATCCTATGGAATAAGCTCACAAACTCCTTTATAAGCATCCTGTTTGATCTCCATCTAACTATAGTCGTCAAATTCAAACTCTTTGAAATTTGAATATCTCAACGGGAACACAAAATCCGATACTTGTGTGACCCTCTATGGTTCAGGGATACAGCTAGCCGTGGGTTCACATCTCCATGTGATTCAGAATAACATTTATTCTTATTTGGGCTTACCCTAGTTAGCCTCATTCTTTTCATCAACACCTTGATCAAGAATGTTAGAACTCATTTCTTATTGCACCCATCGGATCATGGTAAGAGCATCTAGTAGCATCGCCTCATTATCCCCTTGGTATCACTGATAGTGCCTGCAAGAACCTTTTGTCGTGGTTAACGTACAGTACGGTCCCTTCAACATATATGTCCCGATCGAATCTGCAATCATTGGTATATCGAGAGGTGCATATGAATTCAATAACGATGCGATTTATCTTTGAGTACTAATAGTGGCATGTTATGTGCAACTAGAAAAACACATTTCCCTAAAGAACACTTTTTTCTCTGGCCAGAGACTCCTTGCACTGTTAACTCATCATATCACATAAGATATCTTCACCCGTAGGTGAACGGTGAATCCTCGACTACAATGCATTTGCTCCTACGTATTTCAAAACTACACCCAACCTTGCCACCTGATGACTCTCAATGGAGTCGGTAAACGGATCAAAGTGCATGCTAGTACGTATAGCCCCTATAATGTCTCGGGTCAAAGGACTAATGTTGTACAACCATAACTGCGGACTATTCAACTCGATAAGTGAAAACCACCTAGACAGTCCGAGGGAGGATTGTTCAGTGCATCATCATATGATCACCCATCTGTGTTAATGGGTATCTCCATGCCCTTGTCAATGAAACATGGCGTTTACATCACAGATGCTAGTCTCAAGCTCGAGCGACCTTTATCCTTGTTTTAGGCGGCTGATTCGACTAATAACCTGTTTAGAATATACGGTACACTTTCTAATGAGTTTCATGATCTTACGTTGCGACGCAGACCTCATGGACTTTATCTATGTAACTTGCATGTGTATAGATAAAGTATAATGCCATAATCGAATAAAATCGTAAAATATTATTAAAATAAAGATTGTATTACATTAGAGTCAATAAAGCCTCAGCCACAAGTTGGCTGTCGGACACCTACTCTAACATAAACTAATAAGCAATGTATGAATGAACCAAGTGAAACATGAATAAAAAGTTTTAAAACTAAAATAAAAACCTTATATTGCTGCATTAAAAATCGATTTGATTTTGAATGAAATATGCTTATCAATGTCACTGTTATTCTTTTTATTTCCTAAAGAAAATTAAACCAGAACAAAAATAATAAAAAAATTAAGAAAAATGTCGAAAACTCAACTTGGTGATTAATTAAGAATCTCATATATGTTAAAACTTAAACTTAAAACTTAATCTTTTTTTCACATTGACATTATGATAATTTATTTATTGATATCCCAAGACAGACAACATCCTGAATAAGATTATGACAAACCAATAACATAAACTCAATGTACGATTGACTCAATCTGAAGTTTGTACACATTGTTGATTTATCTATACTATTAATAAAAAGAGATTAATATGAACAAACTTTTGGTGAGGCATATTTTATAATTCCAAAATTGCCCTTCATTGTTTTTTAATATTAATAATATGTTAAATTTCTAATGCAAAGTGTCTGCAACTTAGTGGATAAAATTTTCCTTTCTTAAATCTCAATCATGAGTTCATTGCATTTTATTGACAACCCTCGTATTATCCTTTTTTAGTTCCTCACTATTTTTTTCACAATTATAATATGAGCATCATTTAAATGTAAATCAATTTGTTATTATCGAAGATAACAGTTAAAAAAATATCTAAATACATAAACAACTCAAATTACTTAATGAATATGATACATGTGAGTGCAACAGATCAGTTTAGGTTAGAAGCTCAAGAAACGAATTGTAACAAATGAGATATATAACAATAAATTGACTGTAATAGCAGATAAGAGGATATGTTTATGGAAGTTTGAATGCTAGATTTCTACGTCTTTCCTTCTTATGTTTCTAGACAGATTCACTAGAAGATTTGATCGGTACAACCCTTTGACCAAACTCACTCCTACTTCGGATGAAGATTAATGTAACATTAGTCTTCTTCATTTCTTGATTCGTCACCTTTTATAGGTGTTGATACTCAACATTAATAAATATACAGTACTCAGAGATATATTAGATAGCATACAATTGAGTATAGAATGGCACATGTCCTTGTCGTTTTCCAAATATAGCAACGATTAATTCAAATTCTTTGGACATTAGCTGAAAGGATAACTAGTAGATCCTTATTCCGTCTTTGCTGATAGCTTTCAGTATAAACTTAAAGAACTTTTATAGCCTCCAGAGAGTGTCATCAGATCAATCTAAAGATTATCTGCTCAGCTCACAGATTAAATGTTGACATCTTTATTCCATTCAAACTGTTGAAGGATGCATATTAGAACAGTTGAGTTGGACAGGTTGATTTGTCTATAAAAGTTTCGTTCATCTCTTTTTATGTCAGCGAAGTTGATCATTGCACAGATGCTCTTTCAACAATAGTTTTGTTACTTTATTTCATTTGTTCCTATAATTTAACAATTTAGCTTGAGTTGGTATCAATTTAGTTTGTGATTAGCAAAACTTATTAATTAAATTTTATCTTAGTAATTTCTTTTTTTGGTGATGTCAAAACTAAGTTGTTAAATTAATTGATAGAGAATAACCATAGTCTAAATAAAATGAACTATTTATAATCTGAACTGAACAAAAATTGAACTGTTTACTAAAGGCAATTAAAAGTAACAAAAAATGAAACTCTTATCTCATGTTTTATTATTTTCCGAACGGTTGATGTATAGAGTAGTCGGGCTTGTGTCCACCACTTGAGCTGCTGTGGTGACCACCACTACTGGAGCTGTCGTTAGGTGGTTTCTTGTGCTAAGGCGAGGAAGATGAGGGCTTAGACTGTTATTAATGTTTTCCCCTTTTTTCTGATATCAGCACTTTCTTCTTGGAGACATTCAACTACCTCAGAAATTTGTTTCTCCAACGTCTCAATATGACCTGCTAGCGCATGTTCCTGCTTGTTGATCTGACAGACCACATCGGTATTAGATCGTTGAAAGGCATGTATGAGCTCCGGTAGTTAACTTGATTGCATGTGTATCATTTTGAGGACTTCAGAAATCTGAACATTAAGGTTTGTTTTGAAAAGCTCCAATTCTAGTGTAGATGCCATTTGATATACTCTCAAGCCAGAAACATCATTTTGTAATTGGGACACTAACTGATGAACTAATTTGACTTTGTCAAATTGTGGAATGTCTTGGTCAAGTCCTTGCTCAGTTTCTTGAAATTGATAAGGTAAGAACGGTGGAGACTTTTGCTGTAGCTAACCTTCTTGCAAATTTTGTTCTTATTGGAGTGGCGGCTCAGTTATTGGTTCAGGTTTAATCAGCAACTTCCTCAGTTGGAATTTCTTTGATTTGAGGCAGAAAGTGATGGGCTTCTTCTTCTTGTACTGATAGCTTTTGTGGAGTCAAAAAAGGTGGAGATCGAAACATATTGTAGATAATGTCATCAATAGAGGGCAATGAAGATGTTACAAGCTGTTGTTATGTTGTCTTCTGCTAATGATTTGGTGGAGAGGAATCTAAGGCGGATTCAAATACTACCACTTATTGTAATGGGATAGCTGTTGTGATAATGGAATCAGTGTCCTGGGAAATGGAAATTGGGGCCAGTGCAGAAGTGGTTGTGATGTCGAGGATTTTCAGCATCTCAACTGTTGTAGTCAGAGGTAATTCAGGAAGAGCTTCAGAACAGTGCGAGGGCACTGGATCTTCCTTAAGTTGTTCACCATCTGGCTATTGTACATCTTCTTTTGGCAGTGTTAAAATGTGATCAGTGAAGGGATTTGATTCTATTCCTTAATCAATTTGAGGCAACATTTCATCTTCTCTATCAAACTGTTTGATTTTTTCATCCAGATCCATCTGTTCTGAAGAAATTTCTTCATGAATTTTTTCATTAGGAAGAGACAGTTGGAGCTCTGTTCTCGTTAAACTTACTCTCATGTACATCCCATGTCCATTTCTAACTGGCTGATGACTGTCGAGTCAATACTTGTTGTTGGGTCCCGAGGATTGAAATTTTGCTTTTTCTTGTTTATCAGAAGTCTCAGGCCAATTTCCCTTATCATCGTGGCCAAATTTTCTTTTCTCTTCAGTGCTTCAGGAATCACCCGAGTCTCAATCCATTCCAAAATTTGATTTTTTTGAGCTGTCATGTGTTCGAGTTTCTTCAAATTCTTGATCTCTGAATAATTCCCAAGCATTCTGTTGTTTTCCACTTATCAAACATTTTCTTCTAAGTTTGAAGTATATTTTCACTTCTTGAGTTGCTAGATTGATACATGTTTGAACTGCTGACAATGTCTTGGAGGGTCGATGAGGATGCTCTTCCTCTGCATTTGGGATCAATCTGAGGCAAGCTCGATTCGTGGGAAGTAAGGTTTGTTTCAACAATTTTGATATCGGGTAGAACCTTGCAGATCGGAATAGATGGGATGAGAGCTAGTCTTATAGGTCATTGAAGTGCTTTATCAGCTTGGTTCTCTTAGTTTTCTACTTCTTCTCAGGAGCCGGTGAAAATACTTAGGTAAGTGGTAGCTTTCTGAAGTATTACTTCTGATTCAGACACTTCAACTCGCATTTATTGCTTAACTGGTGCCTTCTTGGGAGATTTTCTCTTATTCTTCTCTTTGGAAACCTCTTTCTTTACTTGTCGCGTGTCATCTCCTGTGATGATATTTTTTGATTTTAATACATCGATTGATTTTTTATTGATCATTTTGTGGTAGTGCAGATCGGAGGATGGTCCCATCTGAGTTTTGCATTGTTATGAGAGTTGACATATTGGAACAGTGAAGCATTGATGTTGTTTTTCTGGATATGAGACAATTGCTGCCAAAATGTGGTGAAGCACAACATACCAATTGATCTTTATGCCGACAGTAATATCAGTCATAATTTCTAGCTGTTCCACAATGAAGGCGTCAAAGGAACCTGCCTTAGCTGTCAGTGGTTTGGCCACAATATTATTAGCAGTCAGGTATTCAATCTTCATGTCCTTATTATCCTGAATGAGTTGAGGGGAGCACCGGACAGAGATAATTGATGTAGAACCCAAAAATCAGATTTCGTATAAGCCATGCATAATTGTCATTATTTAAATTAAATATGAAGTTTTAAATCATGATTATTTATTTCAAAGGTAGATGTTTAGTATTATCTTTTCAGGATAAATACGCGAGGCCGGACTGGAGTTTGAAGATTAAAGATAAGATCAATAATTAGAAAAATATTCCTAAATTTAATTTAAGTTAAGAAATAATTTAATTTAAAGAAATAGAATGTTTTAAGATTTATTAAATTAATTAGAACTAAGATGTTAAATAAATTCTTTAGGTTAATATATAATTAAAGCTTAAATAAAAATATGTAAACAAAGGGAGATGAATTAATATAGGTCAAATATATCCAAGAAATTAAACATAGCATTTAAATACTTAAAATTTTAAACCATGCAATGCAATGCAAGAATTTATTCTAAATAATGTGTTAATTCACTCAAATATATAATTGATGTATTAAAACCTAAATATTTAAATACAAGAATTAATCAAGGTAAGACCATGCAAAATGGTGGATGAATTTTGGTCCATGCCTAAACAAATTAAAAATATTAGTAACACCACATTTAAGCCATTCCTAATTGCACCTCATAAAGTATTCATTTCCTATTTTAATTCACAAATGAGTAGTAAATTCAAATATCATATTACACCTCATTTTATTCCCAACTAATTACCAAGAAAAGTTATCGTGCATTGCAGCAAGGAAATGAGAACAAAAGCAACGGCAGCATAGGAAAGGAAGTGCATTTCAAACCCCATTCAAATCATCACTAAATGATTTTTATAGTGTATTAATTTCCTACTTTAAAATTCCATCGTAATAGGTAATACATGCACCATAATTCTCTTTGAAGCTCCTCAACCCCTTCATGCTAGCAACTAAAACGTAAACAACAGCAAGAAGAAGAGAAAAGAATCGGCAGAAAAAGGGAATCAAAATGCACTTCAAATTCCATTCAAAGATTCACTTGTAACTTCCAACTTAATGTATATTATGGCACCTTTATCACCTCCTATAACATCCCTGTTCATTTCCTAGAAAACCTGCACCTTCATCTTCGAAACATATCAGAAAACTACAACTGAAAAACGTGAGAACAACAGCTGAAACAAAGAAGAGAAAACCAACTCCGTGCCGCCGCTCGTATTTGTCGTATTGATTTGTTTTTGTCAAAAAAAATTCCAGGCATGTATATGTTGTTCATTTTCTCTTCAATCAAGTCCTATAGATATTTTTAAACCATTATATAACCATGAATCAAGCTAAATCACGAAATTGACAGCAATCTTCCCAAGCAAAATCTGTACAGATTTTTATAAACTCTTTTGTTTCCAACTTCACGGTTTGAGATGTTTTGTTGATTACAGGGTGTTGCTTCGGTTCCAGGCCCACATGGCTGCTACTAGGCATGAATTAGAATGTGTTAGGGTGTTTTTGGTTCAATGGTTCAAGCCCATACACGCATAAACAAATAATTGATAGCAACTTTTTCCTTAAGTGCAGAATTGGAGTTAGGGTGAGAGTTCAAATCATGGCTGTCCTAGGGGCTGTAGCCATGGTTAGAACCCTACCTTAACATGTCTAGGACGTGACCAAATCATCCTTCCAAGGAATGGTTCACAGATCCATCAGAATTCCATCAAAAGCAACACAAGTGCATTTCGTTTTTTTTCATTCCTGTGATTGCACCCCTTCGGTTTTCGGTCTTTGTATGGATGATGGTTGGCTCCTAGCCCATAGCCATGGTTTACACAACACTCTATCATGTCTAGATCGACCCAAGACAGTAAACCATGTCAATACATCACACTACACAGAAAGTGCATTCTCGGTTGAGTACTGTAATTGTCTTAGGGGGTTGCTTGGTTTGTGGTTGGCTTATAGCCCTTAGCCACGGTCCAAGCCATGCCTTAGGATGTTTGTAAGGGTCTCTGGTTGGTGGTGCAAGCCACAAGGGTCATTAGTTTCATAAATTGAGCAAAACAAACACCATAGTTGCTGCTGTAACTTCTGTTTTTGACAGCAACTTTCATTTCAGTTCAGGAGGTTTTTCTGAGTTCTTGGTTGGCTTTTAGCCCATGGCCTTGGACTGGACAGTACCTCAATGAGTTAGGAAAGTCATGTTTTTGACCGTTTGTGATTTGGTCAAGTTTAGAGGTCGTACGAGAAATTATGGTGAAAGGTGCCAAAATGACTCTCGAAAGAGCGTTTTATGTTTTTGGATTCCTTTCGCCTATTTTCGTGTTTTACAGTTATTATGCATATTTTTCAGTATGTTTGGGATATTTTAATCATGGTTAAACATCGGGTTAATGTTGGTTTGGGTTGGTACGAACCCATGGTTAAAAATCAAATTATTGGTTCTAATCGTTTCGTTTTTGGTTCTATTGTTATGTTTTTGTCAAGTTAAGATTTATTGCATGTGTCACATATTAGAATTAAGTCGCAGCAAGCCTGGGAACGATCCAACTCATCCGATAAAAATAAGATTATAATTATATTACGTGCATAAAAATATAAAATGTTTGTTTTTGAGATATATGCTATATGTCTTGTGGCCACCTTATGCTTATGGGTTTAGAAGTCGGTAGGCGCAACCGATGACCTCTCCGCCCGGTGACTTACGACCGGTTTATGATTATGTATGGGTACGGACATCCAGTCCAAGGGTTGTGATTGATCTCTACCATCCAGTATACTGTGGTTTAGTCTGATCAGGCGCTTACGCTATGTTATGGGCCACTAGCTTAGAAACATTATCTCTACCAGAAAATTATGATATGTTATGACAGAGCTCTATTGAGCAAAGCTTTTACGTATGATTTTCAGATATGCACGTAGTTATTCATGATACGATTTTCACCATACGCTCTACGATACTTTATTTTTGTGATGCATGCGATTTTATGTTATATTTACTTGTTATTCACGATATATACATGTTGAGTCTTTAGACTCACTAGACTTGATTGTTGTAGGTATTGACGAGGTCGAGACCGCGGGCGGAGACCAGTGAGCGATCATGCGTCAGCAGTAGTAAACTCGAGGACCTTATGATTTAATTTATGCACCTTTTATTATTCAAACTCAGATTTAATACGTTGGATTATTTTAAGTTAATGTTTACGTTGGATTATTTTTAAATGGTTGGTTGAAAACAATATTTGCTTCCGCTGTTATTTTAAAGTTAAGATTATTTACATGTTTATTTAATTAAATAAGACAAGATAAATATTTATTTAGAAAAAATTTTAATAATTCCGAAAATTTATGAATACGAAATACGGGCCTTTACAATTGAACCTTCATTTCTTCAATGGTTGTTGATAGCAACCCGTTGAACTCAGTTATCCCTTCTGCTGGTAGACGGAAGATATCAGTGAATATTTGCTGATTAATAGTGAATTTTGTTCATTGATTGTGCATATCACTGCTTCATTATAGATCTTTACAGATGAAAAGAATTGATACAGTACTTCTTCATAGATATGGCTTTCACATCCAAGGAATCCCTTGAGTCCAGTGGCTTCTAGTGTATTTTTAACATGGCCACCATGTTGTCATTCAACAGCAGATAAAATGCATCAAAGTTGACCTAAAGAGAGTTGTCGGTGAAGGAAGACATTTTTAGAATTGATAGACTGAAGCTTGAAAGCATAGAATGCTGTAAATTTTAGAGAGTTTGGAGAAGATGATAAAAAGACGGCAAAAAAATAAGTTGGTGAAATTTCCTGAACATATATACGGTTGCATAAGAGAAAAATACATCAGTCAACATGTCAGAATATTTTTGGAGAATTTTGAAAATAAAAAATGGAACCGTCATACATCGTACAATTAAAGCGATAAATAAATGTTTTTTGAAAGTAAAATAGAATCATAATTTTGATAATTGATTGTTCTTATCAGAATGTATTTGGGTAAATGTCAATAGATGTGAGCTATATTGAAAAGATCAAACTGATCACAAACTTAAGATGTTAGTCAACTAGAGTTCATGAATTTGACTGATGTCTTATCAGTTCAAGATAAATATTTATTTAGAAAAATTTTTAATAATTTCGAAAATTTATGAATACGAAATACGGGCCTTTACAATTGAACCTTCATTTCTTCAATGGTTGTTGATAGCAACCCGTTGAACTCAGTTATCGCTTCTGCTGGTAGACGGAAGGTATCAGTGAATATTTGCTGATTAATAGTGAATTTTGTTCATTGATTGTGCATATCACTGCTTCATTATAGATCTTTACAGATGAAAAGAATTGATACAATACTTCTTCATAGATATGGCTTTCACATCGAAGGAATCCCTTGAGTCCAGTGGCTTCTAGTGTATTTTTAACATGGCCACCATGTTGTCATTCAACAGCAGATAAAATGCATCAAAGTTGACCTAAAGAGAGTTGTCGGTGAAGGAAGACATTTTTAGAATTGATAGACTGAAGCTTGAAAGCATAGAATGCTGTAAATTTTAGAGAGTTTGGAGAAGATGATAAAAAGACGGCAAAAAAAATAAGTTAGTGAAATTTCCTGAACATATATGCGGTTGCATAAGAGAAAAATACATCAGTCAACATGTCAGAATATTTTTGGAGAATTTTGAAAATAAAAAATGGAACCGTCATACATCGTACAATTAAAGCGATAAATAAATGTTTTTTGAAAGTAAAATAGAATAATAATTTTGATAATTGATTGTTCTTATCAGAATGTATTTGGGTAAATGTCAATAGATGTGAGCTATATTGAAAAGATCAAACTGATCACAAACTTAAGATGTTAGTCAACTAGAGTTCATGAATTTGACTGATGTCTTATCAGCTTAATATGAAAATTCCCCCTGAGAACATGCATTAGTAATTTAAATCTACCAATCCTAAAATATTTCGAAAGAAATTTAATTTAGTCTCAGGTAATGGCTTGGTGAAAATATTTGTCACTTGCAGATCTGTGAGACATGTTCTAATATGATGTCCTTCTTTATGACATGATCTCTTATAAAATGATGTCTGATACCAATATGTTTGGTCTTTGAGTGCAACATGAGATTATATGTAATTTCTATAACGCTTGTGTTGTCACAGAAGATTGGGGACCATCAGCTTGAACACCATAATCTATGAGCTGTTGTTGGATCCGTAGCAGAAAAAAAACTCCCGACAGCTAGGTATTATGCTTCAGCTATTGAGGTAGCAATTGAGCTTTTTTTTTTTTTTGCTAAACCACAAGATCAGTCTATCACCCAAAAGTTGACAAGTCTTACTTGTGATTTTCATGTATATATATTTTAAAACCTGCATAAACTGCATCAAAATAACCAATTTAATTGAAACTTGAATCTTTTGGATACCAGAGTCCAAATCGGATATTTCAATATTCGTTTGACAGCAATATAATGCGATTGGTTAGGATATTCTTGGAACCTAGCACATATGCAAACAACAAATATAATATATGGTCTATTAGTTGTTATGTACAACAACGAACCTACTAAACCTCTGAACAGTGACACATAAACTGATGGTCCAATCTCATCCTTGTCCAGCTTGATTGAGGAGCTCATGGGTGTTGATGCTACTGAGCAATTCTCCATTCCAAACTTCTAGATAAGTTATTTTCCGTACTTAACTTGATTTATGAAAATTCCACTGTCAAATTGATAAGTGCAAGAATTGAACTTAATTTAAATGAGAATTCACACTACAAAAAAAGGCTAAAGACAACGGTAAAAAACCGTTGTCGTAGGTCTTGTAAAACCATTGTTAAAGGCCCTGTGGTTAAAGGGTGTGTTCAAAGACAACAGTGAAAAACCGTTGTCGTAGACGTCTAAAGATGACGGTGAAAAACCGTTGTCGTAGGTCTTGTAAAATCGTTGTTAAAGGCCCTGTGGTTAAAGAGTGCGCTCGAATACAATGGTGAAAATTCATTGTCGTAGACGTCTAAATACGACGAGGAAATACCGTTGTCGTAGCACTAAAAAATCGTTGTTAAAGGTCAATTAGCGACGATTTTTCATATTATTTCTGTCGCTAATTAGCGACGGTTTACATATGATTGCTCGCTAATTAGCGACGGTTGTTCATATGATTTCCATCGCTAATTAGCGAACGGTGAAAAATCGTTGTCGTAGACGTCTAAAGACGACGAGGAAAAACCGTTGTCGCAGCATTGAAAAATCTTTGTTAAAGGTCAATTAGCGACGGTTTTTTGTATTATTTCTGTCACTAATTAGAGACGGTTTACATATGATTAGCGACGGTTGGTCATATGATTTCCGTCGCTAATTAGGGACGGTTATTCATATGCTTTCCGTCGCTATTTTTTTTATGTAAAATAAAAAAAATTATAATTTAATAAATCTAACAAAAAAAACTTACATTCTTACTAAACTAATAATATTTATAATCTTAACTAAAACTTAAAAATTTATCAAGAAATCAAAAATTGAAGGGAAATTAAAATCGTGAAAGAGAGAAAAATTTATTGTGGGAATTGATTCAGGACGCGGATATTTATAGACAGTTTGCCACGGTTTTTGTTTAAATAGCGACGATTTTGTTATAAACCGTCGCTATTAGCGACGTATCTTATATAAGAGCGACGGTAAAGCTAAGGCCGTTGCTATTAGCGACGGTTGTTTAGCGACGGTTGTTAAACAACCGTCGCGATTTTTAAATTAGCGATAGTTTTACTGTCGCTAATTTAAAATTATGACCATTCTCTTACAACCGTCGCTAAATATGGCGACATATCGCTATTAGCGACGGTTGTTAAAAAACTGTCGTATTTTTAAATTAGCGACAGTTTTATTGTCGCTAATTTGAAATTGCGACGGTTCTCTTACAACCGTCGCTAAATATAGCGACATTTTTTTATAACCGTCGCTAATTTAAAAATGCAACGATTTTATGAAACTGTCGCCATAATTAGCGACGGTTGAATAAAAACCGTTGCTAAATTAACAGTTTTTCATTTTTTTAAACCGTTGTCTTAGGCCCTAAAAATGTACATAGACAATGATTTTATAAATCGTTGTCGTAACTACTAAAAAAACAGTTGTCTTTCACTGACGTTAATTGACAACGATTTTTAAAATTTTTGTCTTAGCTACATAAAAACGCGTTCATAGACAACGGTATTAATAATCGTTGTCGTAGCTACTAAAAAAAGCCGCTCATAGACAACAATATAAAAAATGTTGTCGTAACCCATAAAAGACAACAGTCTTAACAAAAACCGTTGTCTTTCACTGACGTTAATAGAACACGGTTTTGAAAACCGTTGTCTTAGCTACATAAAAACGCGCTCATAGAAAACGGTATTAATAACCGTTGTCGTAGCTACTAAAAAAACTCGCTCATAGAAAACGGTATAAAAACCGTAGTCGTAACCCATAAAAGACAAATGTTTTAACAAAAATCGTTCTCTTAGCTAAATAAAAAATCAGCGCAAAGACAACGGTTTTGAAAACCGTTGTCTTAGCAACCAAAAAGCACGCTCATAGACAACGGTTTGCTAAAACCGATGTCGTTGACCTATAAAAGACAACGGTTTTTAAAAAACTGTTGTCTTTGACAAGAAAAAATTCACAACGACAACGGTTTTTGTTAAAACCGTTGTTAAAAAGAAAAAGACAATGGTTTCTGATAAAACTGTTGTCTTTTAAGTGTTGTTGAATGTGGAATTTCTTGTAGTGTCATTTGAATTATGTTAGTTTCAGACATAATTATGCATGATATTTGTTGTTTTTTTGTTTCGTGCGGGAGATGAACAACTATCGGATGATTGAGGGCGATCAGAGATGTTTTTGATGATAAACTATTGATGCACAAGCGCCACAGCGCTAATGCTTCGAGGAGGAAAACAGGCGCCTCAGCGCCACGAATCAGCTCCATAGCGCTAGCACTGTCGAACCGCAAGTGCCTAGGCGTTAATGCACAAGCACCGCGGCGCTACCTCTGAAACTGAAGCGTTCAATAATCGTTTTTCTTTAAAATATACTAGATTTTTTATTTTCCTACTACTCTCGACCGAAATAAACATAAATATATTTTAAAGTAATTTTGCACAATTTAAAAAAAACCAACCAATTATTATTTGAAAATCCAACGGAATGCATTTAAAACATAAAATCGTAAATGTCAACCAACCCTAAGCTAACATTATTTCAAAAATAAAATTAACTTTAACATCCTCTCAAAAACTTCTTAAAAGCATCATAAGTCATAAAATCTTTGATGTAGCTAAAATCTTAAATATAATTTTTATTTGCGGAAAACTAGCGACGGTCCTCGGGTTGTGTGCACATTCAGTCCATCTAGTTCAACCATCAAGTCCTCCATCAATATCATTCTCACCTGCATCAATCACACCTAGTGAGTCTACTGACTCAGCAAACCTTAACCATGATAGCAACTAATACATATACATTCACAAACAACAGTGAAAATACTTTTAATAAAATAGCTTTTCATAAACATGCATAAATTTAAACATTTTACTTTCATCATATACTTTTTATTTTTCATCATATACGTATATGTTTTCCTTTTTATTGAATTGAGATCCTCAATTGTTACTTTCGTATTAGCTGTAGGTCGATGGATTCATCTACGTATTAGCACGGTACCCGACGGCGTAGACATCAGCGACACTCTCACCCGTCAACTAGGCATTAGCCTTACATATCATTGTATCATCGTATTAGTTAAAATTAATTCACCTCCTTCAATTTTTCATATTTCCATCACTTAGAAAAATTCATGCACATATAAATCATTTTTCTTTTAAACCAAGAATGCAACATGTCTTTTAGCATTAACGTTTCATCATAAAATTTCATAAACATTTGAAATAAACATTTTAAAATTTATTATATCATTCAGGACACTGTCAGAACATCTAACATTTTCAGGTGTAAAATGATCGTTTTGTCCCTGCAACCCTAACTTTCCCAATTTATCCTTAGACATTAAAACGACGACCCAAATCCATCCAAACTTAATATAACACCTTAAAATACACCCATAAATATTTCTTAGACGTTAACTTAAGATCCTCAACTTATTTACCAATTCGTATTTAAACTTAAACGTACATGCCGATTTTGACTCGTATTGACTCGAAACTTAACCAAACTCGACCCAAAGCTTATTAAATCCTAACTATACCATATACAACCCAAATCAAGCCAATTAAGACCCTCAAACAAAACCTAGGACATCTACTAAATTTCTTTGGTGCATGTTCGAAAACCCTAGTTAACCAACCTTGAGCCTCTTCACGCCTAAGCCCTAACCATCATGTCCAACCCCTAACCATAGACCCTAGGACCCTAAAGAAACCCATAGCAAGCTACTGGACCGAAGCTAACACCCCACACATGACCTGCACTTCACCCATGCCCTAGGAAGCCATGCACAACTCCCATGGCGCGGCTCGTGCCTAGAATTTGTTCCAGCCCTCTTGTGATCAGCCTAGGACCTTGGTGAGCCTCTCTTAGGACCCTTGAACACGACCCTACAATAGCGTAGTGCCATGCCCCTCCAGGAAGCCTTGGCCGAAACCTTAACCCTTATAAAATTTCAATTTTCGTTCAAGTCCTCAACCGTACATGTGCAGCCCTTATTTATTCATCTACGGACTCTTAACGTGAAACATCTACTGATTAAAAATACTAATAATTATTTTTAAGAAGCTAATACTAGAAAATTACTTTTATGCATGCGTGCAAGACTACTGGAAAAATACACATTTGAAAATAACTGTAATCGAATGACAATCAAAATGCTTCAGTTTAAAATTTGCCAACCCGGCCAACATAAATATATATAAAAATAAACAAGTAAAAATCCTGGTAATCATCAACATGTCAATACGGGCGTATAAAAGTATTCATGTCCACTATAAACTCAAAAAACGCGATGTGTGGAAAATATGGTCATCGGGTCATGTGTGCACATCCAGCCCTTCCTACTCAAAATTCGGCACCTCCATCCTCCTCATCAACATGATCACATGTATCATTCACACCTAGTCATTCTAAAGACGCAACACACATGTAATGTTAATACTAAGTACATATACATGCAGGCAACAATGAAAAGTACCGTAATAAAAATACAATTCATGATCTTTAAAGCGTAAACGTAAACATAATAAAGCATACGTGTCAAAACATATCTCAACATAACATCATATATGTGTTCATTTCTTTTAATTGAATTTCGTTCATCAGTTATGACTTTCGTATCATCGTGTCAGTCGATGGATCCATCTACGTGTAATCGTGGTACCCGACGGTGGGGACATCAACGACAGCATTATCTATTCACTGAGCCTTGACCTTATATGTCATCGTATTAGTCAAAACCAACTCTCATTATTCAAAACATGTCATCATATTCATCACTTAATAAAAACATGCATATACGTAAATTTTTCTTGAAACCAAGCATACAACGTATTTTTCCTATTTACATAAAAATCATGTACATGTTACATAAACATTTAAAAACATGACAAATTGTGATCAGAGAGCTGCAGGACAAAAATCTCGACTTGCGTGCAAAATGACAATTTTGCACTTGGAAACCCAAAATGACAATTTTACCCCTGAACCTATAAATTTCTACCCGAAACTTACCAAACTCCTTAAAACATCCAAAAACACATTCATAAGAATTTTTAAGACGTAAACTCGAGCCCATTTCAAAACTTAATCGATTCGTTTTAAAACTTGGACCGGGGTCCCTGGTTTTAACCCGAATCAACCCGAAACTGAACCATATTTTCCCAAAATCGAATCATGTCCCAAACCTACCCAACCAGCCTTAAAACCACACTTTCTAGCCCACTAAGACTTACAGAAACAAGGCCACATGCTTCTGGAAAATTTTTCCCAATGGACGTTCGAAACCCTAATACACTAAACTTAAAAATTATCGACCCTAGGCTCTACTGGCTCGGACCAGCCTTGGACCAACCCTTCCTAGCCCATCTTAGGACCCAACCAGACCTACCTAACCTAAGCTCACATCCCCATGCATGCTGCAACATGCCAACAGCCGAGAAGTAACCCAAACGCACCACCCGCGTCCAATCTCCCTTCACGCGATCGGCCGGCTCCATGGTTGGTTCCAATGGTGGTTGAGCCTTCTTGGGCCGCGTCTCAGACCCACCAGAGGCTGGTCCATGGCTTGGTTCAGCCCTTGCACCGCCGGCTCCACCTCTCACCAGATATCTACAAAAAACGAGCCACCCCTTGACAAAACCCCTCTCGGCCCTCAACCTATAACGTGACCAACCCTCAACACCAGCCTCATGACTCAACCATACCATCAAGTACAGCCCCTTAGTGACCAAAAATGGCATCCCCTCGCACATAAACATGAAAACGTGAGTTGTGATCAAAAGGCGTGCATGAAATCGTGTAAAAACCGAACAAGATCCATGCTCCATGCTAGATCGAAAAATCCTCATGCAAATATACACATAGCAGCATACATAGTGTGAATGATGAGTAAAAGGATGATACAAGGCATGCCTTGATGTGTAGATGCTCAAAAACTCGAAGAAACGAGCGTCAGACAAGCAACGAAGGAGTGGAGAGGAAGCTTGCTTGAAAGAAAATGGAGGATTTTCGAAATTTCTTATGGTGGCTGCTGAAAAACGTGGGTTGCAGCTGAAGGGATGAGGGAAGGGGGCATCTACTTAGTATAATTAGGGTTAGGGTTGATTTAGGTAGGGTTTAAATGGATTACAAAGCACTAATGGGCCTTAATTAAAAATTAAAAGGGTAACGAACACATCAAGCTCAATAACATTCTCGAAAAATATTTCGTTTAGGTACGTTTTTGAAAAAATTGTCCGAGCGCTCAAAAAGTTCCTCGATTCGATAAAATTTGTGTACCGACTAAAAATATGACCTGGTGAATAAAAATACCTACCAAAGCCCAATTTCCGAAAACACCCTTAAAAACACTTGGTAATGATTAATTAAAATTAATCATCCAAATGAAAATATTTTTCCTGATAATCCTCGGTCTCCATTTCTCGTTCGAACGCGAAAGGCAACTTAAAACCCTAATGCATGAAATTTTAAAATAATCATTAAATAAACCCTAACCAAGAAATAATCATGCATTAAATGCATAAAAATCATTAAACACATATTTTAAAATAAAACCCTAGATTGCATGCATTCAGGTTACGTAGATCGAATTTCCTGGACCTTAAATAACGTGTTGTAAAAACGTCCCTTCAAGTACCCGTATTATGGCAGCCCCTTTGTGCATCATTAGGAAGAGTTTTAAAAAAAGAAAACTCTACTTTTACGCATATATAGCCATAAAAACGAAAATAAAAGTAGTGCATCATGTTTTTCATGCAAGGATAATTAAATACATATAATATGATGTGAAAAATGTTTGAAGGAAGATTAAGGCGTGTCTTTGGTAAATTACGCTCGAAAATCAACTTACGATGTGAAGAACGTTGACCAGGGGAAGACCTTGCTGAAATTTTCTTCAAAATTCACGTGTAGCAGCCTTTGTATTTAGTGTGTGTGGTCGTGTGGGGGTGAGGGGACAAGAGTCCTAGTTTTCCTAGGAGTTGTGTGCGTGAGTTTGAAGGAAGAAAATGACTTGGAAGCCTTGATTATTTGATATAAAATACATGGTGCAAGCTTAGGCCCATTAACCTAGTATAATAGGCCCATTAGTTAATATTTAAAATATTTTGTTTAGGAAAGTTTGTGAAAATATTAGCCGAGTTCTCAAAAAGTCTCAATTTTTATTGAAAATCGATTACCGGTTTAAAATACTACTCGGCATATAAAACACCTCAATTTCAAAAATTTCATTTAAAATACACCACACATTAAACAATTAAAAATAATTATTTAATAAAATATTTTCCCTCATATGGTCCCCGGTTCCCGGTCTCGGTTCTTCGATCGCGTCTCGAATAACCTTAAAAACACATTTTTATGCATTCTAACAGAAAATCCTATTTTAAACATGTAATCATGCACATCATAATTAATTCATGTCATTAAAACCATTAAATAAGTCATTTTCCATTTTTTTCAAGATTTGCATGCACTTGGATTACGTCATCGTATTTGGACCTTACAGAAAGTGACAGGCGCCTAGGCCCTGCCCAGACGTGGCGCTAATGATGGCGAGAATTAAAAATGGTCTTTCAACTCACGGGCTCAGATGGAATATTAAAAGGAAAATAGGGTTTCAGAATTAGGAGCACCCGTTTTTGGAGAGAAAACACAGTGAGAGATGCATAGGATACACGAGAAGAAGATCTGGAGCGCCAAGATTGATTGCAACAACTGAAGACGACGAATATGGGGAAATAGACGCCACTTGTGATTTGCTATCTAATCTTTCGTCCCTTTTTAGTTCTTGTATTGAGATGTCTAAATCTTCAAACATGCTTTGTTTTTATTTAGATTTTGCTATGAACTAATTTTTTCATTCTAGAGGATGATTTAATTAATTCATTTTCAGTAAATCAAACCTTTTATTGATTATTCTAGATAAAGTCGTGATTATTTTAATTACAAGCACTGATATACTTTTATTTATACACTCCTCATGAGAACGATACTTTATTCTCTTATATTAAAACTTGACAACCATGCGCTTGCGAGCAGAAAATACGTAACAAGTTTTTGACACCGTTTTCGGGGAGTGTCAAACTTAAATTTATATCAGTATTGTTACCATTTAGTCTAGATTTTAATTTAGATTTGTTTTTATTTTATTTTATTTTATAATCACTGATTTGTTCATTTTCTCTGCTTGACAGTGCATGCAAAGATCGCAAAATCTTGTGTTGCTTATCTTTGATCTTGAGATCGAAAGAACTGAAATAAGATTAAGAAACACGAGAAGAAAGAAATCCAAGCAACGACCAAAAGAACTGCAATAAGATTAAGAAAAGCGAGAAAGAAAGAGATCCAAGCAATGACCGAAAACAGAGAGGACAAGAGACGAAACCCCCAGAAGCTATACCTATCATATATCACTTCAAACCATTGATCAACACACATTATTCTAGCATTGATGGGGGACGATAAATGCAAACAATTTCGAGCTGAAGCATGCACTGATAAATATGGTTCAGCAGAACCATTTTGCAGGAACCACCACTGTTGATCCTCACACGTTCATTTGAGGACTTTCAAAGAGATTACAGGTACAATAAAAGATTAATAATGTATATTATGATATTATTAGACTGCGTTTGTTTACATTTTCTCTCAGGGACCAGGCAAGAGGATGGCTCCAATCGCTTCCCTTGGGGAGCATCATGACATGGCAAGAGTTAGCAACGAAGTTCCTTGCTAAATATTTTCCCCCTACGAAGTCTGCACAGTTGATGATTGAGATCGGTAATTTTAGGCAGACTGAATTTGAGCAGCTTTACGAGGCGTGGGAACGGTATAAGAGTTGCTGAGAAGGTGCCCGAATCATGGTTTTCAAGACTGGGTACAGATTGAATTATTCTACAATGATTTGAATGGGCAAACACGAGGAACTGTGGATGTAGCGGCTGGTGGCACAGTATTTTCCAAATCTCCTGATCAAGCTTATGATTTGCTTGAGCAAATGACTATTAATAGCTACCAGTGGCCGTCTGAGAGGTCTGGAGCAAAGAAAACAGCCAAGTTTTATGTAGTGGACCCCATCACTTCACTTACTGCGCAAGTTTCTTCACTAGCTACCCAACTCGCACCAATAAATAAAGGGAAATATACATATGAAGTAGCAACTATAGCTGCAGAAGAAGAGCCAAGCTTGGAAACAACACATTATGTCAATAATCATGGCTATGGACGATATCAAGGTAACCCTTCCTTAATACTTATCATCCTGGTTTAAGAAATCACGAGAAATTTTCATATGCAAATAATTATTTTTGATTATTTAAAATATGATATATGTCATATGGTATTTTTGAAAATGAGTTTTTGAGATGACTTTATACGCCGAGACGTTTTTTTAAACGGTATTCAATTTTCGATGAAAATATGAACTTTTGAGAACTAGCGAGTATTTTCATGAACTTTCCTAAACAAAATATTTTAAAAATTACTTAATGGGCTTAATGGGCCTAAATTTATACTGGGAGTTTTAATTAAAATAAAAGCCTAAACCCACCCTACCCCTCCACACCTCATAACTCACGCCCCAACCCCCATAAAACAATAGGACTCCTCCTAGCAGCCAAAACACACACTCCACACGTGAATTCGAAGGGGAAGGTAACGTCCTTGAGGACGAATTCAGCCTAGGGTTTCTACGTCGTCGTTCTTCAGATTGTCAACTCGTTTTCGTGTGAATAAACGCAAAGGCATGCCTTAAATTTCTTTTAAACATCTTTCACATTGTATTATGTGTATTTAACCATTCTTGCATAAAAACATGATGCACATCTTTTATATTCGTTTTTTGACATGCCATGATAAAAAAACCTATGTTTATATGATTTAGAACTCATGTATATGATGCATAAAGGGGCTACCATCCTATGTCAATAAAAAGGATGAATTTAAGAGGTTTAAGAGCCTAGTAAAGTAAGCATAAGGGCAGGACCGTAGGTGAGCCAAGGATTGAACGAAAAATTCCATGTTTGTACACTAGGGTTCAGCTAGGAAGAAGCAGCGGGTGCGGCACGACCAGGGCTTGATCAAGGCTCAGGCTGGACGTGGTTAGGTGTGAGGAAGGGTCCTAGCCACGCTAGGACTCGCGCACAACAGCTAAGGAAGAGTCCATGCACGATGGGACTCTTCCCATGCAAGCCGAGAGCAGCAGCTGTTCGAGGGGGTCACAGTTTGGCCAGGGGGTCTAGGATAGGCCTGAAGGTTGTCCAGTGAGGGTCATGAGGGTTTGGGCTCGGGTGGTGGCTCGGGTGAGGAAGTCCTCGACGAGTTGGGGTCTAATATTGCATGTCTCGGCCACGGCTCATGTGCATATCGGTGGCATGGGCTAGGAGTTAGTTCAAGGGGTCAAAGCTGGTCAGTAGGTTTCCTAGGTGGTTTGGTTAGGGGTTGTGTCGAGGTGGCTCGGATGTGGCTCGAAGAAATCGCAAGGTGGCTCGAGAGGAAATAAACTAGGGTTTGGTTTTTAAATTAAATGGCTAAGTGGTCGAATCATGGTCCACGGGGGTCGATTCATGGTTCATGAGGGTAATTTAGGTATGAAAAGTTCATGATAAAAGTTTGAGATTAAAATATTAAAATTTGAATTAATTTGGAAATTAAATGTTTATGAATGAATAAATAGGAAATTAAATCGAAAGCCTCAAATTTAAGCTAAATAAAAATGTTAGAAATTTAATTCAAGCTTAAATAATTATTTGAGATGGTCTAGAGTCAATGAAATTAAGAAAAAGTCAAAATCGAGAAATTAAAAGTTTAGGGGTAAAACAATCATTTTACACATGAAAAATGTTGGAATTCCTGACACTGCCCTGAATGCTGTAATATATTCTAAAATTTTTATTTTAATTGTTTATGAAATTTTATGATGAAATGTTAATGCTAAAAAACGAGTAGTGGATGTTTCAATGGTACAAGAGCGACGTTCCTGCAAAGGGTTGTGCCATCGCCAGTTCCAGAAAGCTCAGTCTTCAAGCCTCAAATTTGCAAGTTTAAATGTTTTACATGATTTATTTGATAGCACATGCATGATCGCATGTTTTAAATGTTTAAGATGCATGCTTATTAAAATATAATGATATTCAAATTTAAGCTTAATGATAAATGGAAATTTATATGTTGCACGATTAGAACTTTAGATTTAAATGCATGTTGGTTACGTTAGAATTTGGAAAACATTCAGATATAATGCCTCCTGGACGTGCACCTAGTATTGATATGCAAGCTGAGAATAACGAGGATCGTCAAGGGAATGCACCCCCACCTCCTAATGGGGATGCTGCTATTCGTGCACTCGAAGGCATGGCTCATTTCTTTGAGCAGCAGTTTCAGCAGGCTTCGAGGTCACAACATGACGTTTATGATCAGTTCCGGAGGCTAGGTCCGAAGGAATTTTCTGGCACCACCGACCCATTTGCTGCTGAGGGTTGGATTCGATCACTTGAGATGCAATTTCGTTACTTGATCATGGGAGACACTGACCGTGTTAGGTGTGCTACTTATATGCTTAGGAATAATGCTTCCCTTTGGTGGGAAGGGTCCGAGCATGGGATTGATTTGGCTACACTTACCTGAGTACGATTCAAGGAAATATTCTATGGGAAGTACTTTACTGCCGATGTTCGAGGGCGCCAAAAGAGGGAGTTCATGAGTCTCCGCAGGGAGACACGTATGTGGCTGAATTTGTGAAGAAGTTCGATAGGGGTTGTCACTTTGTGCCCCATCATCGCTAGAGAAGCTGCAGAGAAATTAAGGTGCTTCATGGATGGGCTTCGACCTACCATACGCATGATGTGATGATGATGCGACCGACGGACTATGCAGCTGCCGCTGCCTATGCATTCAAAGCTGAGCAAGCCCTGAAAGACATTGATTATGAGATGCAGCGCAAGAGGCGGCAACACCAATAGAGCTCTTTATGGGACCTCCTAGAGCTCAAGGGCATCAAAAGCCCCAAGGAAAAGTGAAGAAGCCAGGACCACCAAAGCCACCACAACCTGGAGCACCAAAACTTGTTGAGAGGCCACTGTGCAAAGAGTGCAATCGCTCACATTTTGGCAAGTACATGTGGGGACATACGAGTGCTTCATATGAAAGGATGGATGATATAAAGCTGTTGATTGCCCAAAGAAGAAAGGACCTACTGTGGGTAGAGCTTATGTTATGCATGCTGAGGAACCTGAGGAGGAGCCAGACACGACTCTAATCACTGATAACCTAGTTATTTAACGTTTTTATATTACTTTTATTGCATGAAATGTTAAATTGGCTATGAGAATTGATTTGGGAGGATAAATAACATAGAAGAAATTAGGTTACATGCTCTACCATAATTGGAATTAAGAGATGACAATAGAAACCATAGAAATTAAACATGAATTATGAGCCTTAATTATGCAAAAGAGATAATTAAATCCAAATAAGAGTATCAAGGTTTAAAATTGAGAGAAATCAAAAATTTGGGCATGAATGGGCATTTTCGAAAATTTATGAGGACCAAAATGCAAAAATCCAAATTTAAGGGATTTAATTGCACATAACCGAAATTCAAGGGGCTAATCTGAATTTTTCAAAGAGTCAAGGTCTGAAATTGAGATAACCAAAATCCTAGGGTGAAATAGGGAAATTTATAAAAATTCAGGGACTAAATGCAAAGTTTAGAAAGTTCAGGGGCTGTTTTTCGAATTTTAAGTATTTACGGGCTATTTTCGCAATTCTAATTCCTAAGGGTTAGAATCATGATTTCCGAAATTTTAGGGATCAAATGAATGAAATTCAAGAGTGATGGGGCCATGATGCGAATTTTCAAAAATCTCGGGGATGAAAAAGATATTTTCGAAAAATTTGAGGGGCTAAAAATGCAATTTTTAATAAAATATTGGGATCTAAGCATTAAAACTTCAATAACTTTGGGAAAATAATGATAGAAAATCCTTAAGCTCCAACACAAATAGTTTTGACGGTGCATTCGTCGCAGGAAGGATATTCATACTAGGTGTAGCTACCTACGCATTGCTGGATTCGGGAGCTACACACTCATTCATATCTGAGGCATTCGTTAAGCGACTAAATATTATACCTGAGGACATGGGATTGGGCTTCAATGTTTTTATTCCTTCCGCTGATCAAATGGTTACTTCAAGCATCGTGAAGAATTTGGAGCTTCGTTGGCAAAAAGATGTGGTCGGGCAGATCTCATCGTACTCCCAATGCTTGAATTCGATATTATACCTGTCATGGATTGGCTATCATTGAATGGAGCTTTGATAGATTTTCGGCAGAGGTCAGTGTCTATTCGACCGCTTAGTGGGAAACCTTTTGTCTTAGAGGCAGCAAGGAACAAGCAATGCCAGCATATTATCTCTTGTATGTGCACGAGGAAGATTATGATACGAGGATGCCAAGCTTTACTAGCATGTGTTACTTCAGCAGACGTTCATATCAGTTAAAAGCTAGAGGATGTTGAGGTCGTCAGAGACTTTCCTAGCGTCTTTCCTGAGGACGTTTCTGGCATTCCACCGGAACGTGAGGTGGAATTTTATATTGAGTTGATGCCGGGCACTGTACCAATTTCTAAAGTGCCTATCGTCTAGCACCCGCCGAGATGAAAGAATTAAAAGATCAAATTCAAGAATTGCTGGACAAGGGTTTCATTCACCCTAGTTCTTCTCTGTGGGCGCGTTGTTATTTTTTGTGAAGGAGAAGGATGGAAGTATGCGACTTTGTATCGACTATAGAGAGCTGAATAGGGTCACCATTAAAAATAAGTATCCTCTACCTAAAATTGAAAACTTATTTGATCAATTACAAGGAACATCGATATTCTCAAAAATAGATCTTCATTTTGGATATCATCAATTAAAGGTTAAGGAGTCAGGATTTTCATACGACAGCGTTTAGGACTCGATATGGGCATTACGAGTTTATGGTCATGCCATTTGGGTTGACCAATGCGCCATCGATCTTCATGGATCTCATGAATCGCGTATTTCAGCCATATCTTGATCAATTTGTTATAGTCTTCATCAGTTATATTTTGATCTATTCAAAGAGTAAAGAGGAGCATAATCGGTATTTGAGGACATCACTGCAAATACTGCAAGATAGGAAATTATATGTAAAGTTCAGCAAGTGCGATTTCTTGCATGAAGAGAGTGGCATTCTTAGGCCATGTCATTTCTAGAGATGGAGCTGAGGTTGATCCGAGTAAATTCGAGGCAGTGAAAGAATGGCATGTACCTAAGAGCGTAACCGAGATCTGTAGTTTCTTGGGACTAGCTGGCTATTACCGAAAGTTCATATAAGGATTCTCTTCTATTGCGGTACCCTTGACCGCCTTGACAAAGAACAATGCAAAGTTTATAGGGGTCTGAATGCCAATAAAGTTTTGACAAGTTGAAGCAAGCTTTAATTTCAGCGCTAGTATTATAGATGCCATCGAGGCAAGGAGAGTATGTTCTTTATACAAACACTTCGAAACTTGGGTTAGCCGAAGTTTTATGCAAAACAAATGATCGAGTTATAACTTATGCGTCAAGACAGTTGAAAGTTCACGAGAAAAATTACCCCACACATGATTGTGAGCTCACCGCAATAGTATTCGCATTAACAATTTGGAGAAACTACATATACGGGGAGAAGTGCAAGATTTTCACCGACCATAAAAGTTTGAAGTACTTCTTCACCCAAAAGGAGTTGAATATGAGGCAACGAAGATGGCTAGAGTAGGTAAAAGACTACGACTGTGACATTAGCTACCATCCGGGAAAAGCTAATGTAGTAGCGGACGCATTAAGTAAGAAGACAGCAGTCATTACTCAATTATCACTTCAAAGACCACTGTAGTCCGAGATACAGTGGTTTGAGCTAGAAGTTTATGCTATGGGTGAGGCCAGGCCCCTAATCTTGCCACCATGACAGTACAGTCGACTTTGAAAGATAGAATATGTGAGGGACATGTTACTGATGAGCAACTGCAAAATGGAGATTGAGAGATAAAGCTAAGGGTCGGAAGCTATATTCTGAGGTGGATGATATATTTCGATATCGAGATCGACTTTGGGTTCCTAGTGGTGATTCTTTGAGAGAAATAATCATGAAGGAAGCTCATGATACTCCTTACTCTATTCATCCTAGAAGCACGAAGATGTACAAGGATTTTCAATTATTATATTGGTGGTTGGACATAAAGCGAGATATCCTATGATTTGTATCTGAATGTTTGACGTGTCAACAAGTTAAAGCTGAGCATCATAGGCCAACTGGAAAACTTAAGCCACTTCCTATTCCCGAGTGAAAATTGGAAAATATCACTATGGATTTTGTTGTGGGATTACCAAGAACTATCAAGGGGTTTAATGCTATATGGGTGCTAGTTGATCGTCTTACGAAATCAACACATTTTCTACCTATTAAGACGACCTTCACCATGACACAGTATGCCGAGCTGTATAACAAGAGATAGTTCGACTACATGGGATTCCCATATCTATCGTTTCTGATAGAGATCCGAGATTCACGTCGTCCTTTTGGAAGAGCCTGCAAGCAACGATGGGGACTAAGTTGTTATTCAGTATAGTATTTCATCCTCAAATCGATGGTCAGTCTGAAAGGGTAATTCAAATATTGGAGGATCTACTTCGAGCTTGTGTGATTAACTTTAAAGGAAGTTGGGAGCCTAAGTTACCTCTAGTGGAGTTTACCTATAATAATAGCTATCAATCATGAATAGAGATGGCTCCTTACGAGGCACTATATGGGAGGAAGTGTAGATCACCAATACATTGAGACGTGGTTGGTGAAAGATAAGAATTTGGTCTGGACTAGATTAAACAAACAGTAGAGCTAGTAGTCAAAATCCGAGATAGGATGAAGACTACACAAAGTCGACAGAAAAGCTATGCCGATAAGCGTCGAAGGGAGTTGGAGTTTGCAGTGGGTGACCACGTATTTGTGAAAGTAGCACGCCTGAAGGGTGTTATGAGATTTGGCCAGAAAGGCGTGCTCAGTCTGAGGCTCATAAGAACATTTGAGATCTTGAATAGGGTTGAAACTCTAGCCTATAAAGTGACGTTGCCACCGATGCTAGCCGGAGTACAATGTGTTCCACATCTCGATGCTGCGAAAGTACATGTCGAACCTTTCACATGTACTAAATTATGGGCCTCTACAATTAACTCCAAATAAGTCATACGAGGAGAGACCTACACAAATCCTAGGAAGACAAGAATGAAGACTCGAAACAAAGTCATACCAATGGTCAAGGTCAAATGGGTAAATCACTCGGAGGAAGAAGCTACTTGGGAAACTGAGAGGGACATGAGGAGTCTCTACCCGGAGCTATTCGAAAAGCTTTAATTTCGAGGACGAAATTCATTTAAGAGAGGGAGGAATTGTAAGATCCAAAATGCGATAACGTAACCTAACTGCATGCGAATCCAAGGAAAATGGAAAATGACAAATTAAAGAGTTTTAATTGCATGAATTAAATATGGGGTGCATGCTTACATGTTTAAAATGCACATTTCGACACGGATGCATGAAACTATGTTTTAAAGCTGATTCGAGATGCGATCGAAGAACGGAGAACGATGGCTGAAAAAGGGAAATTTTTTTATTAAATAATTATTTTTGATTATTTAGAATATGGTATATGTCATATGTTATTTTTGAAAATAGAGTGTTTTGAGGTGATTTTATACTGCCGAGACATATTTTTAGACTGTATTCGATTTTCAACGAAATATGAACTTTTCGAGAACTCGGCTAATATTTTCAAGAACTTTCCTAAACAAAATTTTTTAAAAATTACTTAATGGGCTTAATGGACCTAGTATGCCATGTTAATGGACCTAAGCTTATACTAGGAGTTTTAATTAAAATAAAAGCCTAAACCCTACCCCTCCACACCTCATAACTCACGCCCTCAACCCCCACTAAAACACTAGGACTCCTCCTAGCAGCCAAAACACACACTCCACACGTGAATTCGAAGCAGAAGGTAACGTTCTTGAGGAAGAATTCAGCCTAGGGTTTCTATGTCGCCCTTCTTCGCATCGCCAACTCGTTTTCGTGCGTAATAAACGCAAAGTCTTGCCTTAACCTTCTTTCAAATATCTTTCACACTGTATTATGTGTATTTAACCATTCTTGATTGAAAAACATGATGCACATCTTTTATTTCGTTTTTTGACATGCCATGATCAAAAACCTATGTTTACGTGATTTAAAACTCATGTATGTGATGCATAAAGGGGCTTCCATCCTAGGTCAATAAAAAGGGATGAATTTAAGAGGGTTAGGATCCTAGGAAAGGACGCATAAGGGCTGGACCGTAGGTGAGCCAAAGCTTGAATGGAAAATTCCATGCTTGTGCACTAGGGTTTGGCTAGGAAAAAGCAGCACGTGCGGCACGACCAGGGATTGACCAAGGCTCAGGCTAGATGTGGTTAGGTGTGAGGAATGGTCCTAGCCACGCTAAGACTCACGCACAGTGGCTAAGGAAGATTCCATGCACGATGGGACTCTTTCCATGCAAGCAGAGAGCAGCAGCTGTGCGAGGGGGTCACGGCTTGGCCAGAGGGTCCAGGCTAGGTCTGAGGGTGGTCCAGTGAGGTTCATGAGGGTTCGGGCTTCGGTGAGGAGTCCTCAACGAGTTGGGGTCTAATAATTCATGTCTCGATCGCGTCTCATGTGCAGATCGGTGGCGTTGGCTAGGGGCTGATTCAAGGGGTCAAGGATGGTCAAGGGTCCCTAGGTGGCCTGGTCAGGGGTTGGCTTGAGGTGGCTCGGGTGTGGTTCGAAGAAATCGCAAGGTGGCTCGAGGGGAAATAAACTAGGGTTCGGATTTTGAGTTAAATGGTTAAGGGGTCGAACCATGGTCCACATGGGTCGATTCATGGTTCACGATAGTAATTTAGGTATGAAAGGTTCAAACAAGTATGGGATTAAAATATTAAATTTTGAATTAATTTGGAAATTAAATGTTTTACGAATGAATAAATAGGAAATTAAATCAAAAGCCTCTAATTTAAGCTAAATAAAAATGTTATAAATTTAATTTAAGCTTATATAATTATTTGGGATGGTCTAGAGTCAATGAAATTAAGAAAAAATCAAAATCGATAAATTACAAGCCTAGGGGTAAAAATATCATTTCACACCTGAAAAATGTTAGACGTCCTGGCAGTGCCCTGAATACTGTAATATATGCTAAAATATTTATTTTAAATGTTTATGATGAAACATTAACGCTAAAAAACGAGTAGTGAACGTTTTTAATGATGTATTGTCTTGTTATTTAATGAATACCAACTAGTATTATGAATGAATATTAATGATATTATAAATTAATACTCATAAGTATAAAGAAAAAATATTAATAAGTATAATGAATAATTTCCAATAAGTATTATAGATGAATACTAATAAGGATGATATCAAATGGAGTTTTCCCTTGTTATTTAATGAATATTAATAATTATTATACATGAACACTCATAAATATAATGAAATAACACTGATAAGCATAAACAATGATTACCAATAAGTACTATGGATTAATACTAATAATGTATCATCTTGTCATTTCATGATTGTCAAATAAGTCATTCAGTGAATATAAAAAATTATTGTAAATTAATATTGATGAGTATTTTATAAATGACAAAATAATTTGATGCGTTTTAGTATTTAAAAGGCCACATTATATATGTTCCAATTTAGGTATCTTCTTGTTGTTTCATTAACGCCAAATAAATCATTAAATGAATATCAATAAGTATTGTGAGTTAATACTAATAATTATTTTAAATCATTAATTTTATAAATGCCAATAATTTTGACAAATGTTAGCATTTAAAAGGTCACATCAAGTATCACATTGCAAAAACTAGGTGTCACGCCCTGAGTCCGAAGCGTCGGTGACATACGGCATTGTTTAACAATTATATTGAAAACAATAAAGCCTCGTATCAAATCAAACCAGTCTTTTTCATAAATAAAGTATTGTCTTACAATGACAATGAAATAAAATACATCAGAGTGGCGAAATGCGGAAAACTTAAACAAAAGGGATAACTTGATTCTTACTCTTGATCATCGATCACCAACCCCAAAAAGCTTCCTGCTCCTCCTCATTTATTTGTTCTTCACTTTTATCTGAAATTATAAGGGGGTGAGTGTTTTGGGAAAACACTCAACAAGTGGGGGTCGATCGATTCCAAAGATACATATAGAACTTAATTTTTTTTTAAACGTCCTTTTAACAGACTTTCAAAACATAATATTCTTAACTTATCATGACAGAAGCGAATCGAATAAATGACAGAATTTATCAAATGATTCAGAGCAATTCAGAAACAGATCAAATCAAACGGACACAACACCTGTTACTCATCTCATTTCCATGGTCAAATTGTCCCCAATATGTTAGTCCTCTAAGGGGTGAGGCCAGAACATGGTTTTATACCCATCAATGGGGGCCAGAACAGAACATGGTTTTATATCCCACCAATGGGGGCCAGAACAGAACTACAATTCTCGTCCCATTTCAAATTCGAATCGTAACAGTGCAACAGAATTCAAAAGTAACAGACAGAACTTTTCAGATTTCAGATTTTCAAACGAATTCAGCGGAATCAACGAATTTCGAAACATAGAAGAAACACATAATCGATCGAAATTTTAAACAGAACATATAGCAATTTTCGAAAATATGAACATACATATAAGCTTGTCATATTATGTATATCAAAGTTTAAAAATACAAACAAATATGTAACAAAATCCCACTTACTTGATCTTTTATATAAAGCTCTTTCTTAAAATTTCGGTAGCACTTCGGCACAGAAAAACAACTCTGGAATGCACGAAAATGTGTCTTCCTTCTTCCTTGAATTCGGCCGAGATTTGTAGAGGTGAGGGGAACCGAAATTTGAGAGGTTTTGTGGTGTGTTTTCTTTCAACCAAATGAGTGGTATTTATAGGCAAAAGAAAGACCTTCCACCTAGCCACCTTGGTCGACCACTTGGGGTCCAAGAAAAGGTTTCAATGTGATCATTATGGTGGCTCAAAATCTCATGCATTCCTTAATTGTCACTTTGGTTTTCTAAAGGGTCATTTCCTGCATCATCAATATGTCTTAGACATTTAGCTCCTCCCTTAGCTCCTTCATGGGTTTACTCAAAGGTTATTTCTTGCATACTTAATTTGTCCAAACCTTTAGCTCAACTTATAGCTCCCTTTTGAGTCTTGTTAGGACAAGCTTGGTTGAGCTTCTTCGAGCTGAAAGATCGAGTCCTTGAGCTGGGGTTTTACTCCTCCCGTGACAATACTTTGATGGATGCAATTACTTGTAGCTTGGTCTCCTGTTGAGTTAATCTCCGAGCTTTGAAGCTATTTCTTCGAGTTAAGTTAGCTGAAATCTAAGTTAATATTCAAGTTATCTAGTTGGAACGAAAATTTTAGAGCTTAGTTTGAGTTAAACTTCAAGTTCGTATTACTTACTTGATTCGCCTTGGATCGTAAAATCCCGGGTTCTCACATCCCTCCCTCTTTATTGAAAGTTTCATCCTCGAAACTTGCATTATCTTGATCTTTCGAATAGATGAGGGTATTGTGATCGCATTTTCTCCTCGAGTTCCCAAGTTGCTTCCCTTTCAGTGTGATTTGACCACTGTACCTTGACATAAGGTATTGTCCCGTTTCTCAACACTTGGTCTTTTGAGTCCACTATTCGGGTAAGGACTTCTTCGTATTTAAGTTCTTCGTTGAGTTTTCCTTCAATCATCTGTGGTGTAACCTTGAGTACATGACTCGGGTCTGGGACATACTTCCTCAGCTGTGAGATGTGGAAAACGTTATGTATTCTGGCCATGTCTGGTGGTAACGCTAATCGGTAGGCTAAGGTTCCTACCTTCTCCAGTATCTCGAACGGTCCCACATATCTCGGATTCAACTTTCCGGATTTACTGAACCGAACCACCCCTTTCATGGGAGAGACTTTGACGTAAGCTTTTTCACCAATTTCCAACTGTAAGGGTCTTCTCTTCAGATCAGCCCAACTCTTCTGTCTATCTTGTGCTGCTTTGAGTCTTTCCTTGATTATGGCTACTTTGTCAACGGTTAATTGAACAAGCTCTGGTCCAATAACAGCTTTTTTCTCCGACTTCGTCCCAATATAGAGGCGACCTACACCTTTTATCATACAAAGCTTCATATGGAGCCATCTTGATGCTACTGTGATAGCTGTTATTATAGGCGAATTCTATCAGGGATAACTGTTCAGTCCAATTTCTAGAAAAATCCAGTGCACATGCCCTCAGCATATCCTCGAGGGTTTGAATTGTCCTTTCAGTTTGGCCATCAGTTTGAGGATGATAGGCCGTACTGAGAGTAACCTTGGTCCCCATAGCCTTTTGGAAACTTTTCCAAAATCTTGATACAAATCTTGGATCTCTGTCAGACAGTATACTTGTCGGGACTCCGTGTAGCCTCACTATGTTGTCCATATACAAGGTAGCGAGCTTATCCAGGTTGTAAGTCATCCGCACCGGTAAGAAATGTGCAGACTTAGTCAATCTGTCAACGATTACCCAGATTCCATCATGACCTTGTCTTGATTTTGGTAGCCCGACTACAAAGTCCATGGAGATATTATCCCACTTCCATATTGGTATTTCCAATGGTTGTAATAGTCCTCCAGGCCGTTGATGCTCTGCCTTGACTTGTTGACAGGTTAAGCACTTGGAAACAAAGACAGCCACGTCTTTCTTCATTCCGTTCCACCAGTAATTATTTTTTAAGTCTCTGTACATTTTAGTACTCCCTGGATGTACCGAAAATCTCGAATTTATGTGCCTCGGCCATTACCTTTTCTCGAATTCCATCTACGTTTGGCACATACAATCGTCCTTTCATCCAGAGTATTCCATTTTTATCAATTTGAAATTCTGGAACTTTTCCTTCTTGGATTTGTTCTGCCTCAAAATATCCTGTTTACTGATGCAAATTTGACAATTTCGATACACTTTGCGGGTTTAAATTATTTTACTGGCAGGTGTTGCTACTCTTATCGGTTCACTAAGAATATCATGTTCAAGTTTAATCTTCTTAGCAAATCTTCTAGACACAAATGAATGTGTGGCACCACAATCAAACAAAGCATATGCAGGCAATTTATTGAGTAAGATGGTACCTGCCACTACTTCGTTGGTGTTATCCGCTTCTTCTTGGGTTATTGCATAAACCCGAGCATTAGTCTTATTTTCATATTGTTTGCTGGGCCCCGTCCCTTTATCCTTGTTGTCTGGACAATCTTTAATTCTATGACCCACATTTCCGCACTTAAAACAAGCGCCTGTCTTCGATAACATTCTCCAACATGCTTCTGTCGACATGTATCGCACCACTTTCCTTCGGTGTTGCCTGCACTGTTAAAATTTCCTCTTGGAGGTCCTCTTGAATGATTCAGCTTCTTAAATTTGGGTCCATTTTGAGTATTTTGGTTGACCAATGGTCTCTTATTCTTGTTTTCATCTTCACGGCGCTTAATATCTATTTTCGCACTCATTGTCGTGCCCATCAAATCAGCAAAGTTGTTTGGTTTGAACACCGCCAAAGCCGATTGAATCCGGCTGTTCAGTCCCTTCTTAAAACGATGCATCTTCAAGGTTTCATCAGACATAATTCTTGGGACGTAGGTTCCCAGATCATTAAACCTTGAGGTATATTCCAGTACTGTCATATCCGGTGTCTGCCTGAAAGTTTCAAATTCATTTAACTTCTGCAGACGGAATTCGGCTGGATAGTATTGTTTCAAAAATTCTCTCTTAAAAATCTGCCATGTGATATCATCCACTTCGGCTAGAGATGGTGACACTGGTTTCCCACCATTTTCGTGCTCTGTCCTCAAGAAACGGTGTTACAACCTCTACTCTCAATTCTTCAGGCACTTCAAGTAGGTGTTATTGCGATTCGACATTTTTGAGCCAATTATGATTGACTTCCGGGTCTGGGTTCCCATCAAAAGTTGG
Source organism: Primulina tabacum (assembly GCF_025594145.1). Taxonomy (NCBI): domain Eukaryota; kingdom Viridiplantae; phylum Streptophyta; class Magnoliopsida; order Lamiales; family Gesneriaceae; genus Primulina; species Primulina tabacum. Next base: position 11,107,694 of record NC_134553.1, read on the forward strand.
AACTCGATTTCTTCGGAGGTATTCATAATGGTATTTAATCCCACGTGGTTGTGGTTCTTGAGGTGGTTTAATAGCGTTAGCCAATGGGTTTACGAATCCTTGCAACGTCGCTGCTACGATAGTAGCTATTGCCATCATATCTTTTTGACTGAGATTTACTCTCGGAGGTGGTGGTGGGTTTTCATCTTGGTTGGCGCCACGAGGGTTACGGTTTTTTCGGGGTAGTCTGCCTGCCATATCCTATAAACATATATTTTATTAATTTTATTCACCATAATGTAAAATCAAAATAATTTCAGTTAAATTTTGAAATTCATACAATTAAAAGTTTCAAACAAATGATTAATTAAATAATTCTGAATACAACCAATGCCTGATCTAGAGTCCTCTCTCTACTCGTCTATGACTTCTCCGTCTCCTACGGCCTCGTTAACTTCTTCTTCCATCGGGTTTTCTTCTAGTTGTCCCATGAGTTCTTCCATGTTGACCATTTCATTTTGTAGGTGCTCAATGTAATTCTGCAGTTGTGTTGTGGTGATCAAGCTTGTTTACTTGATCCTGTAGTTCTTGTATTGTTGATTGGCTTACTTTTTCATCGATTTCTTGCTCCTCAATCCGTTCATGAAGTCGGCGTTGTGTTTTGAGAAGGCTCTCATCCCGGATTTGGAGTGTAAAAATCCTATATTGCTGCTTCCTTCAACTCTTGCTTGGTGATCTCGTGTTGACGCTCCGACTCTAGATGATAAGCAGCATAACGTCTAACGTCTTTGCGTAGTTTCTTCTCTTCCACTCTGGCCTCACGAATATCCTCCATCATGCACACGTTATTCCCGTCCAACTGGTAGTTATCTCTTTCGAGTTTTTCATTTTTTTCTTTTAGTGTTTTAATTTCTGACTCCTTTTTCTGAAGTTGTTTCTGAAGTTCATTTATAATGCTTTGAAAGTCCATGTTGGTTTCTTATAAGATAAAAACATTTAAATAAGATACTCATCCATTTTTAAATATGCAATAAGATAATAGAAAGTTTCATAATAGTCTGGTACACATAATATTTTCTTAGTCACAAGTTTACTACAATCAAGATACTTTATTATAACTCTAATCTAATCGAACATCTCTCCGCCGTCGCTGTCACTGGCGCTGTCATCTCCGGACACCTCCATCGGTGCTACCTCCTCTTCCTCCATGTTCTCTATCACCAAATGTAGGTAGTTGTTATGCTCTTGAAGCCTCTCCATAGTGCTGTGAAGCTTCGAAATGTATCGGTCCTGTTTGGCATTGAACTCCTCTTGGCGCTGACGGGCCTGCATAGCACGTCCTCGTTCTATCTCTACTCTCTCCAGTAACTCCTTGTTGAGTGAAGCTAAGCGCGCGATGCGAGCTGAGTCAGTCGGTATATGTAGAAGTTGGCTCTCAGCCAAATCCAGATGGTGAGTAAGCTGCTGCACGTCGGTCTCCAGTATGTGCCTAATTTCACTAAGCTCCTGTTTTTCCAGTTTCTCCCTAGCCAGTTGTGCCTTCAGAGTCGCAATCTCCCTAGCTTGATTATATATGGTAAGCTAACGCATACGAAGAGCAGCCTGAGCGCGAGTACGTGGAGCAGCCATTTCCTAGGATAAAAATGGAAGTAAAGCATCAGAATCGTATAAAGGATAGAAAGGCACAAAAATAGAAACATAGTTGTCGTGGAAAGTTTTCGATACTAAGGATTTTCGGAACGATTGAAGGGTTAGATTTTCGAATTTCTCAAGGAAAATTTTTGGAAAGAATGAATGTTGGATTTAGATAGGATTGCACTAGGCTTTTGCCAAAATTTGACTTCGTCAAATTTTGTGTGTCAAAATCCTAGCGGGATTATGAATCTACCGGCTCTGATACCACTTAAATGTCACGCCCCGAGTCCGAAGCGTCGTTGACATCCGGCATTGTTTAACAATTATATTGAAAACAATAAAGCCTCGTATCAAATCAAACCAGTATTTTTCATAAATAAAGTATTGTCTTACAATGACAATGAAATAAAACACATCAGAGTGGCGAAATGTGGAAAACTTAAACAAAAGGGATAACTTGATTCTTGCTCTTGATCATTGATCACCAACCCCAGAAAGCTTCCTGCTCCTCCTCATTTATTTGTTCTTCACTTTTATCTGAAATTATAAGGGCGTGAGTGTTTTGGGAAAACACTCAGCAAGTAGGGGTCATACATATAGAACTTAATTTTTTAAAAAACATCCTTTTAACAGACTTTCAAAACATAATATTCTTAACTTATCATGACAGAAGCGAATCGAATAAATGACAGAATTTATCAAATGATTCAGAGCAATTCAGAAACAGATCAAATCAAACGGACACAACACTGTTACTCATCTCATTTCTATGGTCAAATTGTCCCCAATATGTTAGTCCTCTAAGGGGTGAGGCCAGAACATGGTTTTATACCCACCAATAGGGGCCAAAACAGAACTACAATTCTCGTCCCATTTCAAATTCGAATCGTAACAGTGCAACAGAATTCAAAAGTAACAGACAGAACTTTTCAGATTTTCAGATTTCAGATTTTCAGACGAATTCAAAGGAATCAATGAATTTCGAAACATAGAAGAAACACATAATCGATCGAAATTTTTAAACAGAACATATAGCAATTTTCGAAAATATGAACATACATATAAGCATGTCATATTATGTATGTCAAAGTTTAAAAATACAAACAAATATGTAACAAAAGCCCACTTACTTGATCTTTTATATAAAGCTCTTTCTTGAAATTTCGGCAGCACTTCGGCACAGAAAAACAACTCTGGCATGCACGTAAATGTATCTTCCTTCTTCCTTGAATTCGGCCGAGATTTGTAGGGGTGAGGGGAACCGTAATTTGAGAGGTTTTGTGGTGTGTTTCCTTTCAACCAAATGAGTCGTATTTATAGGCAAAAGAAAGACCTTCCACCTAGCCACCTTGGTCGACCACTTGGGGTCCAAGAAAAGGTTTGAATGTGATCATTATCATGGCTCAAAATCTCATGCATTCCTTAATTGTCACTTTGGTTTTCTAAAGGGTCATTTCCTGCATCATCAATATGTCTTAGTCATTTAGGTCCTCCCTTAGCTCCTTCATGGGTTTACTCAAAGGTTATTTCTTGCATGCTTAATTTGTCCAAACCTTTAGCTCAACTTATAGCTCTCTTTTGAGTCTTGTTAGGATGAGCTTGGTTGAGCTTCTTCGAGCTGAAAGATCGAGTTCTTGAGCTGGGGTTTTCTCCTCCCGTGACAATACTTTGATGGATGCGATTACTTGTAGCTTGGCCTCCTGTTGAGTTAATCTCCGAGCTTTGAAGCTATTTTTTCGAGTTAAGTTAGCTGAAATCTAAGTTAATATTCAAGTTATCTAGTTGGAACGAAAATTTTAGAGCTTAGTTTGAGTTAAACTTCAAGTTCGTATTACTTACTTGATTCGCCTTGGATCGTAAAATCCCGGGTTCTCACACTAGGTATTTTCTTTACCAATTTAGGTATCCTCTTTTTATTTCATGATTGTTAAATAAGTCATTCAATGAATATCATTAAGTATTGTAAATTATTACTAATGAGCATTTTATAAAGGACAAAATAGTATTGTAAATATTTAATATTTAAAAGGTCATATTAAGTATCACATAACAAAAATTAGGTAGTTTACGTACCAATTTGGGTATCATATTGTTATTTTATAAATGCCAAATAAGTCATTCAATACTAAATTTCAAATGTATTTTTGACTGTACAAACAACAAAAAATGAGTATTTAAGGGGCCACATCTAGTATCAGCTGACAAAATTAAGAATTTGTTGTATCACTTTTGGTATCTCTTGTTATTTCATTAACATCAAATAATTAATATTATAAATTAATACTCATAAGTATAAAGAAAAAATACTAATAATTATAATGAATAATTACATATAAGTATTATAGATGAATACTAATAAGGATGATATCAAATGGAGTATTCCCTTGTTATTTAATGAATATTAATAATTATTATAAATGAACACTCATAAGTATAATGAAATAATACTAATAAGCATAAACAATGATTACCAATATGTATTATGGATTAATACTAATAATATATCATCTTGTTATTTCATGATTGTCAAATAAGTCATTCAATGAATATAAAAAAAGTATTGTAAATTAATATTGATGAATATTTTATAAATTATTAATTTTATAAATGACAAAATAATTTGATGCATGTTAGTATTAAAAAGGCCACACTATATATGTACCAATTTAGGTATCGTCTTGTTGTTTCATTAACGCCAAATAAGTCATTAAATGAATATCAATAAGTATTGTGAGTTAATATTAATGATTAATTTAAATCATTAATTTTATAAATGCCAATAATTTTGACAAATGTTAGCATTTAAAAGGTCACATCAAGTATCACATTGCAAAAACTAGGTATTTTCTTTACCAATTAAGTATCCTCTTTTTATTTCATGATTGTTAAATAAGTCATTCAACGAATATCAATAAGTATTGTAAATTAATACTAATGAGCATTTTATAATTTATTAATTTTATAAAGGACAAAATAATATTGACAAATTTTAATATTTAAAAGGTCATATTAAGTATCACATAACAAAAATTAGGTAGTTTACGTGCCAATTTGGGTATCATATTATTATTTCATAAATGTCAAATACGTCATTCAATATTAAATTTCAAATGTATTTTTGACAGTACAAACAACGGAAATTGAGTATTTAAGGGGCCACATCTAGTATCAGCCGACAAAAAATAAGATTTTGTTGTATCACTTTAGGTATCTCTTGTTATTTCATTAGAGTCAAATAATAAATTTAAGTTTAAATTATAAGTGTATGTTTGACACTGAAAAAACTAATTTTAGTATTTAAAAAGGTCATATCAAACATCACCTGACAAAAATTAGGTACTTTATATAACATTATCTATCATCTTGTTATTTTATGAATACCAAATAAGTCATTCAAGATTAAATTTCAACTGTATTTCTACACGAAAAATAAACAAATTTTAGTATTTAAGGGCAACATCAAGCATGACATGAAAAAAAATTAGGTACTTGTTGAATGACATGAAATCGAGTTTAAAAAATCTACTATCAATTTTTAAAATTAATTGGGTATCACTTGGGAGAAATTAAGTGTCGAAAGCCTAAATTTGAACACTTTTTCAAACCATTCCTTGAAAAAAAATCATAGTGTTTTATAATTGTAACAAACCACATCATTTATAAAACTCATATTAAACATAATAGTTTGATGATTAATGCATAAATCATTTCATAACGTGAAACGTCCACTACTCCTTTTCTTAAAAAGTACTAATTTTTTTTTGAACTCTCACAATTCGGCCGAACACATATAGAACCATATAAACTATTTTTGACATCATTTTAAAAATAAATCAATCAACTATAATTTGAAAATCAAAGAAAATAATCCAAACATAAAATCATTCAACATTTTACCAGACCTAAGCCTTATTTGAAATGTATAGCCCATACTATCAACATCTTCAAAATCTCTCAAAAACATAAATAAATAGTCGTATAATCTTTAATATAAATCATATACGTAAATGCGGAAAGATAAGCGCTGGTCATCGGGTTATGTGCACTTTCAGTCCAGCAAAATCAACCATCAAGACCTCCATTATCATTAGTTTCATAATCACCTACATCAATCACACCTAGTGTGTCTAAATACTCAACACACCCTAATCTTGATAACAAGTACTACATATACAGTTCACATGCAACAGTGAAAATACTTGTACGTAAAATAACATTTTCATGAAGATGCATAAACTTTAAATATAAACATTTTCATGACAACATAAACATATTCATATTCATCACATTCATATCCATATTCATATATTCATATCCATATTCATATTCATATCGTATAAGTAATTCATTTTCCTTTCGTTGAATTCGGATCGTTAATTGTGACTTTCGTATTCATATTCGTATTGGATGATGGATCCATCTACATGTAACCACAGTACTGGGCGGCAGGGACATCAGCGACACTTTTTCCAGTCAACTGAGCCTTGGCCTACGTATTAACATATCATCATATTCGTATTAGTCACAATTACTTTACTTCCTTCAACATTTCATATTCTCATCACTTAATAAAAATTAAACATGCATATAACGTTTTTCTTTTAAACCAAGCATGCAACATATCTTTTAACGTTAACTTTTCATCATAAAAATCCATAAACATTTGAAATAATCTTATTAGCATATAAAATAGCATTCAGAACTGCCATGACGTTTACTAATTTTCGAGTGTAAAATTACCGTTTTACCCCTACACGTAAAAATCGTTTAATTTGACTTTTTTTTAATTTCATTGACTCTAGAATATCCCAAATAATTATTTAACCTTAAATTAAACTTATCACAATTTTATTTAGCTTAAATTATAGACTTTCCCATTATTCCTTAATTATTCATTTTAATGCGTTTTAATCCAGATTTATTTCAAACTTTAATATAAAATTCCTAAATTAAAAACTTAGACTTTTTATTTATTTTAGCCCTCGTGAACCATGACTCGACACCCGTGAGCCATGTTTCGAAAGAAATTCAAAGAAGAAAACCATAGTCCCTCGAACTCATGCACAACCGCGATCCAAGTTCGATTCTTACCGAGCCATGCTCGAGCCGGCCTGAGCCAACTTCAAAGGACCCTACTGGACCCTAAGCACCCCAAGAACCTGACCCTAGCCCCAACCGTAAGCCACAACGTCAGCTGCAATCTCACGTCCAAAACTCCCACATGACAAGGACTCCTAGAAATCACGCCTAGGACCTAGCCACCGGACCTGCCCCTTGTGCACCCTCCTAGGACCATAGTGACTTGACCTAGCCCAGCTCAAGGCCCCCTAGTCGAGCCTAATCTGCACGCGCAGTTGCGCTGTCCAGCGCGCATGCGCTGCCTTCTCGAGTTGGAGTCCTAGATTGCTAGGACTCCTTCCCGGCCTTGGTGCTCGAGTCCTAGCGTGGCTAGGACTCCTTCCCTGACTCAAGAACAGCCCTAGCTCAGCACTGGTTGAAACCGAGCCAATCCATGCCTAGATTTCCCTTGAACCCGAGCCCCATGATCCACAAACACAAGTTTCTAGGGATGTAAACGAACCAAACCGTTTGTGAGCTATTCGAAACTCGATTCGATAAAAACTCGTTTAATGAGGCTCGTTAAGATAAACAAACCAAACTCAAGCTTTACAGTATTCGGCTCGTTAGCTCGTGAACATGTTTGTTGGTAAGTTCATTAGTAATCTTTTAGATGAAGAAATAATAGTTTTGATATTTGATTTATTGATTTTGCATATTATTTATGAAATATATAGAAAAATCTATTCAATTTATTTATTATAATAAATTTACACATTTTAATAAGAATAATATATTTTTCTTTAAATATATAATTTACTTTTTAATTAATTTAATGAAAATTTAAATATATAATTCATATTTATTAAGCTTCTTTAGGCTCGATAAACGCTTGAATAAGCTCGTGAGCCATGCATATATTCGTCAAATAAAGCTCGAGCTCGGCTCGATTATAAACGAACCAAGCTCAAACATTCAAGAGTTCGGCTCGGCTCAACTCGATTACATCCCTACAAGTTTCGATTCCAACTTTTGTTCTTCGTGTTGTGCAACGTGTTGTGTGTGTTCTAGGACCCTTAAACTCATGTAAAACATTCCCATAATACCTCCTAATCATGGCAGCCACTTAGTCACATAATAAACATGTTTTTGGATCAAATTCATGCCTTAAAAATTCACATATGATACAAAAACGAAAATACTACATGATGCAACTTGTTTTTCATGCAAAACGTTTTAAACAAATACTATGGTGTGATAGATGAGAAAAAAGAAGAATATGACGTGTCTTTGTATTTTTAACGCACGATTTAACGTTGACGATTACGAAGAACGGTGATGAACGATCTTGGCTTGAAAACCTTGCAACTTTCAAAGCTTTTCTCTTGAAAATATGTTTGTGCCATGTGATGCTATGAGGTAGAGAGTTTTGTGTGTGTCGGGGAGGTGGGCGTGGATATAATGGCATGGGGTAGGGTTTTTTGTACTTTAAATAATAAATAAAATACTAATGGTAGCTTAGGTCCATTAACAAGGTTAATTTGACCTACTAAGCCCATTAGTGCATTTAAAAATTATTTTGTTTAGTAAATTTTTTGAATTTATTAGCCGGGTTGCCAAAAAACTTTCGTTTTTTTGTTGAAAATTCAACACCGATAAAAATTACGTCCCTACGTATAAAATCACCTCAAAACTCCTTATTTTCAAAAATAAGAAAAGCATCAATCATAATTTAAATAATTAAAAATAATTATTTAATAAAACATTTTCTATTTTTCAGCCATAGGTCTCCGTTCCTCGATCGCAACTCGAATAACCGTTAAAAATTATATTTTAATGCATATAAGTAGAAAAAATACCAAAACATCATATAAACATATCACATAATCAATTTAGCAATTAAAATCAATTAATTAATTATTTTTCATATTTCCTAGATTTGCATGCAGTTAGATTACGTCGTCTTAATTTTGGACCTTACAATTCCTCCCCTCTTAAATAAAATTTCATCCTTGAAATTAGAACTTACCGACTAGCTCTAGGTAGCGACTCCTCAAGTCCCTCTCGGTTTCCCAAATAGCTTCTTCTTCCGAGTGATTCAGTCACTTGACCTTGATCATTGGAATGACTTTGTTTCGGAGTCTTCTTTCTTTCCTTGCCAAGATTTGGACAAGTCTTTCTTTATAAGTCATATTTGGAGTCAATTGTAGAGGTTTATGATTCAGTACATGTGATGAGTTCGACATGTACTTTCGGAACATCGAGATGTGAAACACATTGTGTACTCCAAAAAACATCGGTGGCAATGCCACTCTATAGGCTAGTGTTCCAGTCCTCTCCAAAATCTCAAACGGACCTATAAATCTTTGACTAAGCTTGTCTTTCTTACCAAATCGCATAACACCCTTCATAGGTGCTATTTTCACAAATACGTGGTCTCCCACTGCAACTCTAGGTCCCTTCATCTCTTGTCGGCATAACTCTTCTGTCGGCTTTGTGCAGTCTTCATTCTATCTCGAATTTTGACTACCAGCTCGGCAGTCTCTTCTATCACATCCGGACCAATCTCTCTTCTTTCACAAACCTCGTCCCAATGAATAGGAGATCTACATTTCTTTCCATAAAGTGCCTCAAAAGGAGCCATCTCAATAGATGATTCATAGCTATTATTGTAGGTGAACTCCACTAGAGGTAATTGCGGTTCCCAACTTCCTTGGATAATCGATCACACAAGCTCACAGTGGATCTATAGAATTTGAATAACTTTTTCGGACTGACCATCGGTTTGAGGATGGAATGCTGTACTGAATAATAATTTGGTCCCCATCGCTGCATGCAGAATATTCCAGAAAGATGACGTAAATCTTGGATCTCTGTCAGAAACAATAGATACAAGAATCCCATGCAGACGAACTATCTCTCGAATGTATGACTCTGTATACTGTGTCATGGTTAATGTCGTCTTGATAGGTAGAAAATGTGTTGATTCGTAAGACTGATCCACTATCACCCATATAGCATTATACCCCTTAATAGTCCTTGGCAATCCCACAACAAAATCCATTGTGATATTTTCCCATTTTCACTCGAGAATAGGAAGTGGACTTAAACTTTCCCGCTGGCCTCTGATGCTCTGCTTTTACTTGTTGACATGTCAAACACTCGGATAAAAATCGCAGGATATCTCTCTTCATGCCCGGCCACCAATATAACAGCTACAAATCTTTGTTCATCTTCGTGCTTCACGGATGAATGGAATATGGTGTGTCATGAGCTTCCTTCATAATGAGCTCCCTCAAAGAGTCGTCACTAGGAACCCATAAACAATCTCGATAACGAACTATACCATCCACCTTAGAATATAACTTCCGACCCTTGCTTCATCCCTCAATCTCTACTTTTGCAATTGCTCATCAGTAGGCTATCCCTCACGGATTATATCTCTCAAAGTCGACTGTATTGTCAAGGTGGCAAGATTAGGGGCCTTCGTCCCTAGCATATACTGTAAGTTCAAACCGCTGTATCTCGGACAACAACCGTCGTTGAAGTGATAACTGCTGCCTTTCGACTCAATGCGTATGCCACTACATTAGTTTTTCCCGGATGATAGCTAATCTCACACTTGTAGTCTTTCACTAATTCGAGTCATCGTCGCTTTCTCATATTCAATTCCTTTTGGGTGAAAAAGTATTTCAAACTTTTATGGTCGGTGAAAATCTTGAACTTCTCCCCATACAAGTAATGTATCCAAATCTTCAATAAAAAAACTACTGTTGCAAGCTCAAGATCATGCGTAGGGTAGTTTTTCTCGTGAACTTTCAACTGTCTCGACGCATAGGCTATAACTCGGTCATTTTGCATCAGAACTACGCCCAAAACAAGTTTAGAAGCGTCGTTATAAAGAACGTACTCTCCTTGCCCCGATGGCATAGCTAACCCATGCCAGAAATCAAGGCTTGCTTCAACTTGTCAAAACTGTCTTGGTACTCGGATCCCCATACAAACTTTGCATTCTTATTTGTCAAGGCGGTCATGGTTACCGCTATAGATGAGAATCCTTGAATAAACTTGCGATAATAGCCAGCTAGTCTCAAGAAACTGCGAATCTCGGTAACGGTCTTCGGTACTGGCCTACTCTCTCACTGCCTCGACTTTACTTGGATCTACTTCAACGCCTTCACTAGAAATGATATGGCCCAAGAATGCCACTTATCAAGCCAAAACTCGCACTTGTTGAATTTTGCATATAACTTTCTATCTTGCAGTACTTGTAGTGCTGTCCTCAAATGACGACTATGCTCCTCTTGCTCTTGGAATAGATTCAAAGTATCATCAATGAAGACTATGACGAATTGATCTAGATACGGCTGAAATACGCGATTCATGAGATCCATGAAGATCGCTGACGCATTGGTCAACCCAAATGGCATGACCATAACTCGTAGTGCCCATATCTAGTATGAAACGTTGTCTTATGAATATCAGACTCATTCACTTTCAACTGATGATACCCAGAACAAATATCAATCTTCGAAAATATCGATGCTCCTTGAAGTTGATCAAATAAGTCTTCAATTCTTGGCAGATGACACTTATTCTTGATAGTGACTCTATTCAGCTCTTGATAGTCAATACAGAGACGCATACTACCATCCTTCTTCTTCACAAATAATACTGGTGCGCCCCACGGAGAGTAACTAGGGCGGATAAAACCCTTGTCTAGAAATTCTTGGATTTGATCTTTTAATTCTTTCATTTCAGCGGGTGCTAGACGATAAGGTGCTTTAGAAATAGGTGTAGTGCGCGACATCAACTCAATAGAAAATTCCACCTCACAGTCAGGTGGAATGCCATAAACATCCTCGGGAAAGACGCTAGGAAACTCTCTGACAATATCAACATCCGTCCAACTTCTCACTGATATGAGCATGTGCTGTAGTGACACTTGCAAGAAAAGCTTGACATCCATGTAACATCTACCATTTTAAAATGCGGAAAATATTTTTTTAAAAAAAAAAGCTTTCATTTTCGAAGTTAACATTTAAATGAATCGCAAGCATGCAATCTTACGTAGAATCATCTTTTTTAAAAAAAAAATTATCGTAAACAGTTACCAATGAAAATATAACGGAATAAAAGAAGTGAGTAAAAATCTTAATATCCAACAGTAACATAAAATAGGGTATAACATCCTCAAATCCTCTCCAAAACGTAAAATCGTATAAGAGCGAAAAAATCATAGGTCCTCGGGTCGTGTCGCCCACCAGGTCCGCTGACTCAGAGTCCAGCACATCCAGTCTCCTCGACATCGAACTCACCTGCATCACACACGCCTAGTGAGTCTAAAGACTCAACACACCTGTACCAGAAATAACGAGTACATATACAAGCACACAACAGTGAAAAATATCATACTCAACATAACTTTCATGAAATTAAAAGCGTAACGTAAACGTGTCGTGGAAAATCATATCATGTCAAATCATGTTATCTCATGTCATCATGTACATGTCAAAACAGCTCATCAAATCAGCATAAACTTAAACATTTCATTTTAATTGAATTCAATTCATTAGTTGTGACTTTCGTATCAGCTCTATCGTATCAGTTCTATCGATGGATCCATCTATAAAACCGTGGTACCCGACGGCAGGGGATATCAGCGACAGCATTACCATCCCACTGAGCTCGGGCCTCAGCTCATCATATCTCATGTCATCGTATACATATACATCGTCAGTCACAACCAATTCTCATTCTTCAAAAATATCATCATTTTCACTACTTAATAAAACATGCATAACGCAACTTTTCAACCCAAGCATGCAACGTTTTTATCCTAACTGTGTAAATATCGTAAAATAATGCGTAAAAATTTAAAATATCATATATTTGTGCTCAGGGCACTGCCATAACCAAAATCTCACCCCGGGGGCAAAATGACCATTTTGCCCTTGGAAACTCAAAAATTATTGTTTCAACTCTGGACCTCAAAAATTGACTCGAACCTTGCCAAACCCCTTAAAATGTCCCCAAACATTTTTAAAAGTCTTCCTAGACGTATATTCGAGCTCAAAAGCCAAACTTAAATGATTCGTTTTAAAACTTGGACCGGGGTCCCGGTTTTAATCCGAATCGACTCGAAACTCTACCAATTTTTTCTCATTCTTTTGTCATATCTTAAAACACTTAAAAGGCCCTAAGACTTTCAAATCCATGGCTGATATTTCCAGAAATGCCCAAAACTCTCGGTCCTATCCTATTTAACCACCTCATGTATACCTTTCTTACCAAAACTCACGCCTCAAGCTATGCCCGTCGCACCAGCCATGAACCCGCTCACCAAGGATCTACACCAGACCCCAAGCCACCTAACCAAACCAAGCTCACAGTCCCATGCATGCATCTAACCGCTAAGAACCGAGACTTCACCACAAACCTCCTACCGAGACCAAATCACATCCTCCTCGCCCGATCGTCCGTCCTCTTGTCTCCAGCATGGCTTGAGCCATTCCAGACCCTGAATCAGTCCTCCTAGGGTCTGGTTCAGGGCTGGAGAAGGTCCTCACCCGGCTGGTGTACAAGAAACCAAAGACCGATGCATTAACACCAAATCCCGATCTGCATAGCCCTCACGGTATCGAACAAAACTCGATCAAATTCACACTCCTGCACCTACAGCTCTCACTCTCGATCTGTACCTGTCCTTGACAACCCAACACAGCAGCCCCTTACACCACATATCAGAAAACGTGAGTCGTTAAATCAAAATGATGCAAGTTTCATGATAAAACCCACCAAAAACACACCTACATGCAAGATCGAGATCTGAACGTACACATACATGTTTTACAGAATATTTAGGGCGTATATGATGAGAAATGAAAGTAAAAGCATGCCTTGGTGAGTGGAAGAAGCAGAACGATGCCAATAGAGACCCTAAGAAATTCTCTTTGCAAGAACAAGCGAACACCGATGCTTTCAGCTGCTGGAGTTTGAAACCGAGGGTAAATCTGAAGGGAAAAGGGATGTATATCGGCTGTGGGGGGTTACGGTAGTTTAATGGTTTATAGTATAATAATTAGGTGGTTAATCAAATAATTAATGGGCCCTAATATGATAATTAAGGGTTTGAGACTGGTTTTAAGCCCAACAAGCTTAAAAGTAGGCCCATTAAATCCAAACGCACTCCCGAAAAATATTTCATGTTGGAAAGATTTTGAAAATATAAGCCGAAACCTCAAAACGTCCCCTGATTCGATAAAATTTGCGTACCGTTAAAAATAAAACCCTGCGGGTAAAAATACCCAATAAAATCCTTTTTTTGTAAAATCGACTTAAAAACACCTTGCATTAATTTATAAAAATAAATCGTGTGATAAAAATAATTTCCTGAAAAATTCTCCGGTGTCCGTTCCTCGTTCGAGCATGAAATGTATCTAAAAACCCTAATGCATGAACTTTTAAAAATTTCATGAATTAAATCCTATCATGCATGAATTATGCATAAAATGCATAAAAATAATTAAACACATAATTAAAAATAAAAATCCTAGATTGCATGCATTCAGGTTACGAGAATTAATTTCTGGACCTTACAATCCACGTCTCATAAGCTTTTTCGCAATAAGACAAGAGATAATGTGCGGCATTTGCTTGTTCCTCGCTGCCTCAAAGGACAAGATTTTCCATTAGGTGGTCGAATAGACATTGATCTCTGACGAAAATCAATTGAAGCTCCATTCGCTGATAACCAATCCATACCGAGTATGATATCAAATTCAGGTATAGGGATAAGATCTGCCCGATCCACATCTTTAAATAAACGAAGCTCCAGATTTTTCACAATACTAGACATGATCATTTGGTTACTGGAAGGAATAGAAACCTTGAAACCCAATCCCATATCCTCAGGAATAATATTCAGTGGCTTGATGAAGGTCTCGGATATGAAAGAGTGTGTAGCTCTCGAATCGAGCAGTGCATAGGTAGCTACACCTAAAATGAATATCCTCCATGCGGTGAAAACGCTTTAGATTATTCGTGTTGAAGTTTAAGAAATTTGTACCATTTATTTCCCAAAATTTGAAGAAGAAGATTCATTGGATCCTAATGTTCCTAGGAAAATTCATAATTTCCCCTTATAATTTTTGATTAATTGCATTTTGACCATTCAATTCTTTGGAATTTGCATTTTAGTCCCCATAGATTTTCGAAAATTGCATATTGATCCCTTAAATTTTTGGATTTTTCAATATTGGTCCCTCAATTTTCGAAAATTACATTTTGGTCCTTGAATTTTTGGTAATTGCAATTCGTCCCTTAACCTTTCGGAAATTCCAATTTAGTCTTTAAACTTTGGGAAATTACAATTTAGCCCCTTGATTTCGGTTAATTGCATTTCAGTCCTCATATTTTCAAAATGCAAGTCCTTAATCGTGAATTAGCATTTTTGCCCCCAAAAATTTCGGAAATTGCATATTATACCCTCTAAATTTTTTAAATTTCCTATTATACCCTTGATTATGATTTTTCTCAATTTTTGGTCATAAAAATTTTATTTAGAATTATTATATCCTTTACATAAATTAAGGCACAAAAATCAATACCAATTTCTATGGTTTCTAAAATCATTTTTTAATTCTATCTAAGGTAGAGCATACAAACAAATTTCCTCTAGGTTATCCTTATTCTCAAATTAATTCTAATAACCAATTTAATATTTCATGCAATAAAAGCAATATAAAAACGTTAAATAACTAGGTTACCGGTGATAAGGGTCGTGTCTGCCTCCTCTTCAGCCTCCTCGGCATGCATAACATAAGCTCGCCCCACAGTAGGTGCTTTCTTCTTTGGGCAATTAGTAGCCTTGTGCCCCTCTTCTTTGCATATGAAGCACTTAGTAGTACCTCACACGCACTGTCCATAATGTAGACGATTGCACTTCTTGCACGGTGGTCCTCTGCAGGTTTTGGTGCTCCAGGTTGTGGTGGCTTTGGTGGTCCTGGCTTCTTTACTTGACCTTGGGACTTTGGTGGCCCTTGAGGTCTAGGAGGTCCTGTGTATGGCTTTTTATTTGGCTGAGAATTATTTTGGTTCTGTTGTCTCTTGCACTGCATCTCAAAGTCGATGTCCTTCAAAGATTGCTCAGACTAAAATGCATAAGTAGAAGCAGTAGCATAATCCAAGGGACGTATCATCATCATGTTGTGTCGTATGGTAGGTCGTAGACCATCCATGAAGTGTCTAAGCTTCTCCGCAGCATCCCTCGCAATAAGGGGTACAAAGTGGCAACCCATATCAAATTTCCTCACAAATTCAGCAGCATTCGAGTCTCCCTGACGGATGCTCATAGACTCCTTCTTCAGTCGCCCTCTAACATCAGCAGTGAAGTACTTCTCATAGAATATCTCCTTGAATCGAGCCCAAGTAAGTGTAGCAAGATTAATTCCGTGCTCAGCTCCTTCCCACCATAAAGAAGCATCATCCCTAAACATGTAAGTAGCACACCTCACACGATCAGCATCCCCTATATTTAAGTAGCAAAAATGCACCTCAAGTGCTCGAATCCATGCCTCCGGAGCAAACGGGTCAGTGATGCCAAAAAATTCCTTCGGCCTTAGCCTCCGGAACTGATCATAAACATCATGATGTGGTCTGGCTGCCTGATGTAGCTGCTACTCGAAGAAACGAACCATCCCCCCAAATATACGATTAGCAACATCCCCGTTAGGAGGCGGGGGTGCATTAATATTACGATCCTCAGTAGTCTCTGTCTGTCTATCAGTACTATGTGCGTGTCTAGGAGGCATTATATCTAAACGTTTTCCAAATTCTAACGTAACCAACATGCATTTAAATCTAAGTTTTCTAATCATGCAATGTATTCTAATTCCTTTTAGCAATTTTAAGCATATATAACATTTATTCTCGTAAAGCTATTAAACCTACGACATAAACATATAATTCATGTAATCATGCAGGTAGCATCATATAAATCATACAAAGCATGTAAACTTACAGATTGAGGCATGACGACGGAGCTTCCTGGCACTGGTGGTGGCACAACCCTTTACATGAACATTGCTCTGATACCAACTGAAACAGTCCACTACTCATTTTCTTAAAAAGTACTATTTGTTTTTAACTCTCACAATTCGGTCGAACATATATACAACCATATAAACTATTTTTGCCACCATTTTAAAAATAAAACAACCAACTATAATTTGAAAATCAAAGAAAATAATCCAAACATAAAATCATTCAACATTTTACCAAACCTAAAAGTCTAATTTGAAATGTATTGCTCATATTATCAACCTCTCAAAAACCTCTCAAAAGCATAAATAAATAGTCATAAAATCTTTAACATAAATCATAAACGTAAATACGGAAAGATAAGCGCTGGTCCTCGGGTTATGTACACCTTAAGTCCAGCAAAGTCAACCATCAAGACCTCCATTATAATTATTTTCATAATCATCTGCATCAATCACACCTAGTGAGTCTAAAGACTCAACACACCCTAATCTTGATAAAAAGTATAACATATATAGTTCAATTGCAACAATAAAAATACTTGCACGTAAAATAATATTTTCATAAAGATGCATAAACTTTAAACATAAACATTTTTATAAACATTTTCATGTCAACATAAACATATTCATATTCATCACATTCATATTCATATTCATATTCATATTCATATTCGTATTCGTATATGTATTCCATTTTTCTTTCGTTGAATTCAGATCGTTATTTGTGACTTTCATATTCGCATTCGTATTGGGCGATGGATCCATCTACATGTAACAACAGTACTAGGCGGCAGGGGCATCAATGACACTCTCACCCGTCAACTGAGCCTCGACCTACGTATTAACATATCAGCATCGTATCATCGTATTCGTATTAGTCACAATTACTTCGCTTCCTTCAACATTTCATATTATCATCACTTAATAAAAGTTAAACATGCAAATAATGTTTTTCTTTTAAACCAAGCATGCAACATATCTTTTAACGTTAAAGTTTCATCATAAAAATCCATAAACATTTGAAATAATCATATTAGCATATAAAACAGCATTCAGGTTGTCATGGCTTTTATTAATTTTCGGGTGTAAAATTATCGCTTTCCTTCAACATTTCATATTCTCATCACTTAATAAAAATTAAACATGCATATAACGTTTTTCTTTTAAACCAAGCATGCAACATATCTTTTAACGTTAACGTTTCATCATAAAAATCCATAAACATTTGAAATAATCTTATTAGCATATAAAATAGCATTCAGAACTGCCATGATGTTTACTAATTTTCGAGTGTAAAATTACCGTTTTACCCCTACACGTAAAAATCCTTTAATTTGACTTTTTCTTAATTTCATTGACTCTAGAATATCCCAAATAATTATTTAACCTTAAATTAAACTTATCACAATTTTATTTAGCTTAAATTATAGACTTTCCCATTATTCCTTAATTATTCATTTTAATGCGTTTTAATCCAGATTTATTTCAAACTTTAATATAAAATTCCTAAATTAAAAACTTAGACATTTTATATTATTTTAGCTCTCATGAACCATGACTCGACCCCCGTGAGCCATGTTTCAAATTAAATTCAAAGAAGAAAACCATAGTCCCTCGAACTCATGCACAACCGCGAGCCAAGTTCGATTCTTACCGAGCCATGCTCGAGCCGGCCTGAGCCAACTTCGAACCAGCCCTCCCCTGGTCCCTAAGCACCCCAAGAACATGACCATAGCCTCAACCGTAAGCCACAACTCTAGCTGCAAGCTCACGGCCGAGACTCCCACATGACAAGGACTCCTCGAAATCGCGCCTAGGACCTAGCCACCGGACCAGCCCCTTGTCCACCCTCCTAGGACCCTAGTGACTTGACCTAGCCCAGCCCAGAGCACGCTAACCGAGCCTAATCTCCCTGCGCGGCTGCGCTGCCCAGCGCGCATGCGCTGCCTTCTCGGGTTGGAGTCCTATCTTGCTTGGACTCCTTCCCAGCCCTGGTGCTCGAGTCCTAGCGTGGCTAGGACTCCTTCCCTGACTCAAGCACGGCCCTATCTCAGCCCTGGTTGCATCCGAGCCAAGCCATGCCTCGATTTCCCTTGAACCCGAGCCCAAACACAAGTTTCGGTTCCAGCTTTTATTCTTCGTGTTGTGCAGCATATTGTGTGTGTTCTAGGACCCTTCAACTCATGTAAAACAATTTCATAATACCTCCTGATCATGGCAGCCTCTTAATCACATAATAAACATGTTTTTGGATAAAATTCATGCCTTAAAAATTGACATATGTTACAAAAACGAAAATATTACATGATGCAACTTGTTTTTCATGCAAAACTTTTTTAAACTAATACTATGGTGTGATAGATGAGAAAAGGGAAGAATATTGCGTGCTTTTACGTTTTTAAAGCACGATTTAACGTTGACGATTACGAAGAACGGTGATGAACGATTTTGTCTTGAAAACCTTGCAACTTTCGAAGCTTTTGTCTTGAAAATATGTGTGTGCCGTGTGATGCTATGAGGGAGAGAGTTCTGTGTGTGTTAGGGGAGGTGGCCGTGGTATAGAATGGCATGGGGTAGGGTTTTTTGTACTTTAAATAATAAATAAAATACTAATAGTAGCTTAGGCCCATTAAAAAGGTTAATTAGGCCAATTAAACCAATTAGTGCATTTAAAAATTATTTTGTTTAGTAAAGTTTGTGATTTATTAGCCGGGTTGTCAAAAAAACGTTCGTATTTTTGTTGAAAATCCAACACCGGTAAAAATTGCGTCCCGGCGTATAAAATCATCTCAAAACTCTTTATTTTCAAAAATAAGAAAAAACATCAATCATATTTATATTATTAAAAAAATTATTTAATAAAAATGTTTCCATTTTTCAGCCATCGGTCTCCGTTCCTCGATCGCAATTCAGATATCATCTTCTTAAATATTGAATGCTGAATAATCGAATATGAGAAATTACAGGGCCAAATTGCGCACTATTTGAGAAATATTAGGCACTTCTTGTATCAATTCAGGTTTCCTATTATCTACCATGACCACAATAGGTAGATATCTCTCAGATCCGTCTGTCATCAATAAAATAATTGTGCAATATCTGAAAAAAAATTTGTCGATTATGACGTCAATAACAATGGACATACGAAAGACAAAATGATTTCTACAATTTTTTTAATTTTTATAGCAACATTAAATTCGTATTCAATATCAAATTTTTGGCGAAAAACATTAAAATTCAACAAGGTAAGTATCAAAATAGCAAATGAATATTATTCATGTTTAGATGCATGAATTTTGCAATATTATTCAAAACTCGTCTACAAATTCTCCTTAGGCAAAGTATAATGACTTAAATAATTGAGATAATTGAATTATATAAAGTAAAATAACAACCTAACCAAGTCACAATGTGTACTCAACTAATATTGAAGCAAAACTCATATTATTCACATTATATTTCAACAAAATCATCCAAATATTTCGGTAGTAATTTTATAAATTGTTTCCTGCAAATCTTCCTAATACTTCAAAAATTATTGTCAAAATTGTTTGATATAAGGTAAGTGATCACTGCCAATTGTGACTGAATTTTTGGTGACTACTCGAAAATCTAGTATTTTCATACATATTTGAGTATTCAAAGGACAAAACAAGTATATGAAAACTCAAATTAGTTATTTGTAGGTCAAATAAGTATTTACTCGAAACAAACTCATAACAATAAAACACATATTGGTTGATTTGCTTGTTCAACTAAAACAAATCATCAGACAACTAAAATGCATGACATATGACCAACAATAGACTCATATTTTTGAAAACATAAATCTGCTATTTTCTTGAGAAGGCTTATAAATAAGTAGGTTGGTTAAACAACAATAATCTCACATTCATGAATCAAATATAAAAACGAAAAATGTGGAAAAAAATAGAATATCATTTTCTATAAAGTGAATTTTTAAACTTGACTTTCAAAATTACTAAAATATAAGGACAACAATCCACTTACACTACTGAGTTTGATATTGAATCGTCTTTTTTGAAGCCAAAAATGAGGATAATAGGTCGGGCAGATAGATTTTTTGAGGGAAGGGCCGATGGATTTGGTTGATGAGAAGAGAAAATTAAGATAGATTTGGTTGAAGGAAATATATTTATATATTTATTTAATACTTTAAAGGGTAAAAACGTAATTTACTTTTTTGGAAGTTAAAACTATATTGTGGTGATTGTCAAGTATTAAATCTCAAATTATATTTCACAATACCTGAATTCTAAAAGGAAGAACTACATAGATATTTTAATTTAATTTGCTCTTAATTTAAAACACATTTTAAAAGTTACTAGAATATTTGCCAGATTTCAAGGGAATTGAAATCTAAAATATTTTCATTGGATTTGCAGATATTGAAAGATCTTTTTGAACCCTTGGCCTATATGTATATATTATCTTGGAACATTGCTACTTTAATGTAATAGTCTGCAAATTACACTAATAGATAAATCGTACTTGGTAAGTTATATGTGACTGATTCAAATTATAGAGACTTACAGAAATTGAACATCTGACCTCTTAATAGGTGTCTGTTATACCCTATTATCTAAGCTAACCGAACCCTTATCTTATTAAAAATTGGGTAGATTTAAAAAAAAATGAAATTGTACAAGCCTATTTATTTGTACAAGTAAATATTTATATATAATTTTAACTTTCGATACAAATTTAAAGGGGAAAACATCACATTTTAAATTTATTTTAGTATATAAAATTTTCAGTTATAATTTTTCTCAGTTTAATACCTCAAACCCTAATTTTCCGATGTTAAAATTAAAAGAAATTAACCCAAATAATTTCCGAACCCTATGCTCTCCCAACGCGTTACGTCTCTCCTTTTGAAATCTTCACCCAAATTCAATCTGTTTTACATTCAATAATGACATAAGTAATCGTTAATTATAGGCTCCTGATTTAAGATTTTATCTTTATTTGTTTTTCAGATTAAAATCGTTCTCTTGGTTTGATCTTTACAATTTGGAAATGGGAAGGTTATTTTGGGTTGAATTTGCAGAGGCGCACGAGATCGATTACTATATGTGCAAGGGCTGCAGAGCCCATATCGCCTTGGAAGAGAGCCACGACTCTAATTACTCGGTAGATACTGAATCATTTGTTTGTCGAATCTTATGTTTTATCCTTGTTTTGGTTATTGAATTTTCATGTTGTTTTTATTGACGAAATCGAATTCATATGTTATTTACTTGATCATTTGTTGGCCTGTAATCTAGTCTGGTACATAAATTTGATCTTGATTGGAATTTAGGATTACAGATTGCCACTGTCGGAGTAACATTGAGTTATGGTTGCTTGTGATGAGTGATAATGAAACCAAGAGGCATGATATTATATACAGTTTCTTTAAGTTGTCACCAATGATCCTCTGCCAAGTTCTTAGCTCTCTTTTTGACCCGACACTTTGCTGTTGTTTGGGAATCTCAATAGAGGTATTTAACGGCCTAGCCGTGGAACAAGTGGATTCCAGAGCTAGAGGAAAAATGAGAGTTTTGTCCATTAGGTTAATAGAATTTTGGTTCAGCGAGGAAAAAAAAAACTTATACCACTGAATTGCTCACCCATGTCGGGTTAAAGATTTAGTTTGGTGGTTCGTGTCAATTCGGATTTCCATCTCATTTTGGGGTGTGGATAGGAATTGTTTCAAAATGTTCTAGATCAGTATCTCAACTGCTTAGAAACTATCACATTTTATTCACTTTACGAAAAGAATGACCATGAAATATAACTTTGTTCTAAGGTCAAATTAGATGCGTCTCATACATACAGTGCATATTCGTTACCATTCAATCCCATGAATCTCGTGTATTTCTCACACGATTACTTGTATCATGCATTGTGACAGCATATAGCATGAGTTGTTTTTTGCCAACCGGTAAAACCTTAAGTGGGATTATGGCCGTTAATTTTTATCAAGTCTTCTTTGTGAATCTTATGTTATATGGGATATTTAATGTTTTGGTTATAGATTTACATGTTATTTATTATCAACCAAATCAAAAGAGGTTACATAGTTGTGAATCCTGTTGGCGCGTCCGATTATGGATCATCTGCAATGGGAGAAGCAGTGGTTTGGATTTAAGCATATGATTATGTAAATCAGAGACGGTTTCCTAGAAACCTTTAGATATTATCTTCCATCCTCGTGTTACTTTTCTCCAATTCTAGGTGATGTGCTACTTCTTCGCATTGTCGTGACTAATATGTATTGAGTTTCTATTTTGGCAGCCAGAGCCTGATCTAATTGGAGGCCTCTTCAGCAAAGTGTAAGATCTTCTCGCCGAATCTGCCATTTTTGTTACTCGTAATTGAGCCAATAGAGGAAATTATTCTAGCAGTGGAAATGTTAGTTTTGATGGTTGTGTTTAGAATTAGGTGCCAGAGTAATATTATTTGCTTGTAAGTCTCCACTACATTTCTTATGCTGTGACATAGTATATGCATTTCTTTTAGAGAATACTGTCCTGCTAAGCAAGATCAAAGTTACTTGAAATTTTTTATGTTTATTTATGTATGTATTTATTTCTGTATTGTGCCTATATATGTAGGGTAAATGTACAAATGGATAGACCTATACACAACCGACTAGTTGGGAGCCACATCGTTTCTGATATCCACTGTGTCAAATGTTGTGATAATCTGGGATATCAATATGTAAGATTCTGCCTTTTATTTCTGTTGTTTTCGAAGTAGATACTTTGCGTTTCTCGATCGAGTATACCCATGTAATGAAAACATGTTTTCCCAGGTTACCCCTGATCAAGAAACTAAGGTCCAAAAAGATATGGTGCAGCTGGTAATGTAAGATACTAAGGTCTTACTAATACACCGAAATGGTCAGTAAGGTTAACTACTTACAAATCTCGATTTTTGAAAAAATAACAGGAAAAAGCTCTTGTTGAAGAAAGGAGATGACATACTTGATGCCGAAACGATGATTCCAATACGGAAGGAGAATGCAGATAATGTTGAAGAATCTGTTCTGCCAATAGCTACAGATAATACTGGGCCTTCCACTTCTGCTGGCAGAGCTCCCGATGCTGATTATATCCCTTCGGCCTTAGTACAGCACATGTTTCAGACAGTGATTTGGGGACAAGAACGCATGGAACGAAGCATCAATAGGCTGCAGGAGCGATTTGATTTTGAGTTCCCCACTCCGCCCCCTTCTTGAGTTCATAATTGTTGGGAGATTGGGTTCTAAGATTTTATTTTCTTGATTTCCGAGTGGAAACTTTTTGCTGATTAAATTATTTTTGCCACGATTCTCTAGGTTTATGTTTGATGGAAGTACTCTTGGTTTAGATTATTTTAATATCATTTTATTGTTTTTGTTGATAACTTTTAATGCATATTTTGAATAAGAACGTCCTGCTTATGTTGTCTTTGACAATGATTTTTATTTTTTTTGGAAAATTGAATTTTTTATGTTATATATTTATGTCTTTGTAATTTTAGTATTTATCTTATCAAATTTTAATTTCAGTATGTTATTTTTTTATTTATAATTTTAATGAATTTTCGGTATGACAATGATGTGATATTGACATGACGATGATGTATACAGGTGTCTCATCAATATTATTCTAGATAAAAAAAGATTAAAATTGTTTAAAATTCGTATGAAGTGTCTCATCAATATTGAAATTTAATAGCATCTCATCAACTTGTAAATGAGTAAATATATAGGACGAAAAATTTAGTTTTTCTTTGTTTTATTGTTTAGTCTGATTCTCGGGTTGTTAGAGCACTATTTAAATGTTAAATAAATGCTAAAGATCTAATTATTGGAAAAAGAAAAATCAAATAACACTAATACAACAATCTCAAAACCTGAAAACTAATCACATATATAAAATCGTGATTTTTTAAAAACATTAACTGATAGCATATATTAATTTAGTTTGAATTTTTTTTAAAAAAACGTATCATGATCACAATATTAGATATTATTCGATGATTTAGAATCAGATCTACAATTATCATCAATACTCTTGCTATTTCTGAACTCTAACACATAAATTTCGTTTATAATTATTTATTATTCCATGATAAATGATAAACAAAACATAACGAAATTAAGATTCAAACAAAAACATTTGGAGGAAATCCATGTAAAATCCAGAATTCATCATAAAGAATTAAATAGTAGATTATAGCGGAAGCGTACCTGATCTAAAAAAGTGATTGATCTTCCACATCTACGCGTTCCTCTTTTTGAAGAGACATTTTGTTTCTACCTATATCTAAATACATTCAGAAATAGAGAACGTAGTAACGCCCGATCCAAGGATCGTAACCATTTTATAGTTAATGTTTATAATTATCTTATGATATTTTTTATTTTAATTCATCATATAACCAAAAATTACACTATTGTGTATATACATTAAAGACTAACAACATATCAGATACATTAAATTTCATTAACCAAAACTTTAATCGATCACTTTGATTTGAGTTTAACTTCATAGATAACTCACAACACATAATTATTCATATATAAGCACATACAATATAAAAGTTGATCCAACAATCTCCTACTTGGGTTATATGTGTAAACATATAATTATGTTTTATGAAAATAAGCTTATGAGCTCAAAATTGTTGGCATTTCCGATATGTATCTATAATCATTTCGATCCATCAATCATATCAACATAGGATCGAAGAAATTTTCACTACACATTGTGGTAACTACACTCGTCAATGCTCACATATGCCAAAACAACTTAATGCCATGGATTACGATATGAATGTGCATCATCAAAATTTTATGCAGTGTGATCATACCATGCATATTTCAAACTTATCCTCCATAAACCTAATTGAGATCTAACATTAAGTGTAAATTCCAAAACGCGATAACGTAATCCAACTGCATGCAAATCTAGGAAAAATGAGAAATAACTAATTAAATGATTTTAATTGCATAAATTAATTATGCTAGATATGTTTATATGTTTAGGAGGTAGTTTTCTACTTGAATCCATTAAAACTTTGTTGTAAAGGTTAATCGACATACGATCGAGGAACGGATACCGGGGACCACATGAGGAAAAATATTTTTATTAAATAATTAATTCTAATTATTTAATATATCATATATGGTATATCTTATTTTTGAAAATGACAACTTCTGAGGTGTTTTTACACGTCGAGTCGTGTTTTAAACTGACAATCAAATTTTGACAAAAATAGGAATGTTTTGAGAACTCGGCTAATATTTTCACAAACTTTCCTAAACAAAATACTTTAAATATTGACTAATGGGTTTAATGAGCCTATTATACTAGGTTAATGAGCATAAGCTTGCACCTTGTGTTATATATCAAATAAATAGCCTAAAACCCTACCCATAACCCACATAAACTCACGTCCCACCTCTCAAAAACACACTAGGACTCTCCCTAGCTGAAACACGGTCACACACACTATTTTGAGAAGGAAAAACACGAAATTCTTGAAGAAAAATCAGCAAGGTGCATCCCTCGTCTCTCCACCAACGTTTCTCGCATCGCAAGTCGTATAATGAGCGTTTTAAATGCAAAGACATGTCTTAATCTCCTTTTTCTCATCTATCACACCATATTATATGTTTGATGCATGTTTGCATGAAAAAATATGAACCCTTGAATTTATTTTCGTTTTTACGCCATGCTATGCCAAAAACTCATGATTTCATGATCCAAACCTCGTGTTAATGGTGCATGAAGGGGCTTACATCATAGGGCTATGGGATGGGAAGAGTTTAAGAGGGTTTAAGGGCCTAGTAAAGCTGACACAAGGGCTGGACATGGAGGAGGAAGGGGTTGCTCGAAAATAGAACCTTTGAGGGCAAGGACTCTTCGACTAGGAGTCTTCGAGGGCCACGGCTGTTAAGGTGTGTCCAGGAGACTTAAAGGGGCTGTAGGGTGGTTCAAGGGGGGCTGCACGATTCTAGGTGTGAAGGGCTAGGCAATCGCGTGAGGAAGGATCCCGCGCATGCCTTGGAGGGTCGCTGCAGTGAGGCTGCGGCTTCTAGGCATGGACAGATCGGTCCAGAAGGTTCCTTAAGAGTTATTCATGGTTCTAGGAGGGTCAACTAAGGTCTGGACATGGTGGCTAAGGTGCTGGAGTCAAGGCGGGCCAAGGATCGAACCAAATAGAGCTAGGGTTTTGTGCAGAAATTTTTAGTAGGTATCCTAGGCTGTTCTATGGTTTATAATGGGCTTAGTTTGGGTTGGAAAAGGTTTAATTAGGTGTTATTAGGCTTTGGTCCAAGCTTGGTAAGTTTTGGTTAAGTTTCAAATCAATACGAGTCAAAACTGGAATATAAGTCTAAGTTTAAAAATGAATCGATGAAATTATCGAAAAGCTAAATTTTAAGCCTAAAGAAGATTTAAGGGAATTTTTGAAGGTAATAAGTTAAGTATGGAATGATTTGGGACGTCGTTTCGAGGTTTTGGGATAATTATAGAAAAATTATGCTTCTAGGGGTAAAACAGTCATTTTACACCTAAAAATTGTTAGATGTCCTGGCAGTGCCCTGAATGCTGTAATACATGTTAAAATGTTTATTTTTTATGTTTATGAAATTTTATGATGAAACGTTAACCCAAAAGACGTCTGCATGCTTAGTTTAAAAGAAAACGATTTATATATGCTAGAATTTTTATAAGTGATGAAAATACGAAAGGTTGAAGGAGGTGAATTGATTGTGACCAATGCGTTGACACGATGATGTGATGATATGTAATACCAAGGCTCAGTTGACGGGTTAGAGTGTCGCTGATGTCCCCGTCGCCTGGTACAATGGTTATACGTAGATGGATCCATTGACTAACAAATGATATGAAAGTCACAATTAAGAATCTGAATTTAATGAAAGGGACATGTATAAATATATGATAAAATGTTAAGCTTATGATGAAAGGAATATTGTTAAGTTTATGCACATTCATGAAAGTTATTTTATTAAAAATATCACTGTTGCATGTGATTATATATGTATTACATGTTGTCATGGTTAAGGTTTGCTGAGTCAATAGACTCATTAGGTGTGATCGATGTAGGTGAGCTTGATAATAATGGGGGTATTGACGGTTGATCTTGCTGAACTGAAGGTGCACACAACCCGATGACCCTCGCTAGTTTTTCGAAAACGAAACTATGTTTATGATTACTTAAATATTTTTATGACTTATGATGTTTTTAGAGATTTTTGCAAAGATGTTAGAGTTGAGTTTATTTTTGAAATAATTTTAGTTTATGTAGGTTGGCGTTTTACGACTTTATGCTTTGAATTAACTTCTTTTGGATATTCAAAAAATAGTTGGTGATTTATTTTTACAATGGTGCAAAATATTTATATATAAATACATGTGTTCGGCCGAGAGATGAGAAAAAAAATTCTAGTACTTTTTAAGAAAAACGAGTACTGGACGTTTCAGTTGGTATCAGAGCAATGTTCCTGCATAGTGTCGTGCTACCGCCAGTTTCGGAAAGTGTAGTGCTCAAGCCTCAAGGCTGAAGTTTAATTGATTTACATGATTTTTAAGATGATACATGCATGCTTACATGTTTTATATGTTTATATTACATGTTAAAAGCTTTTTGTAATTAAATGATATATATGCTTAAAGTTGCTCAAAAAGGGATTAGTATATGCTGCACGATTAGAAACTTAGATTTAAATGCATGTTGGTTACGTTTAGTGTAGAACCCGAAAATCAAATTACGTATAAGCCATGCATAATTGCTATTATGTAAAGTAAAAAAATAAATTTTTATGATTATATGAAGTGTTTTATTTATTTTAAAAGTAGATGTTTTGTAGAGCCCAAATTCGTACACGTAAAACCCATGCATTATTTATTTGTTAAATCAGTTATTTAATTTAAAATGATTTTCTTAGCCATGCATAATTTATTTAAATGTATTATTTTAAATTAGTCATGTTTATTGTGATGCACGTTAAAATGTCTTTCGAATTTCATGTTTCAGACGATCATTCGAGGCGGGATTGAGGAAAAGACCGGCGACGATTTTGGCAATTTAAAATGTGATATTTTATTTTTAAGTTGAGTTTGGGGCATTTTAAATTAATTTATTAAGTTTCAGCATTTTAAGCCTAAATCATTTAGTTAGTAATTTTAAGAGTTTAAAACTTTTAAAATTAGCATTTCGGGTGTGTTATTTTAATTGGGAGTTTATTTTAAGTTTAAGTAGTGAGGAATTTTAAGTTTCTAAAATGATTATTTTATTGAAAATTATTTGGAGTTAAAGTAAGGGGATTAGTATTATTTTTATACCTAATAATTTAATTAAACCACTCTTTAATCCTAAATTGATTGATTAAGCAAAAATCTATTTCCCTAAGTACTAAACTCACGCACACACACCTTTTTCACACACTAATTATCGGCCAACACACATACACAAACAATTCATTCTAGCTTTTATTTTTTTTGAAGCAAAAACCTAGGGTTCTTCCTACTCTAGTGCAGCCGCCCCTCCTCTGATATTATTCCAGCAATTTTCGTGTGAATTCTTCAAGGATTTTAGCGCCACGGTCGTCCCGGATCAACCTCGCTTCCATCTCCGCTTCGGTATTGCCGGTTCGGTAACGTTTAAGATTCAAAAGGCATGTATAATCTCTCCTTTGCTGCGTCGATCATGTCATATTATGCCTTGCGTTGTTTTTATGCGTAAAAATTCATGTATGATGTTCGTAGTTTGAGCAGTTAATTGATTGGATCGACTTTGAAGGAAAATTTTTAGATCTAAATTCCGTTTTTATTGTTCTTGTTAAAACTGCGAATTTTCGGTCGAGATTTTGAGAAAACTTTCAACACGAAAAATGGAGAACTTTTCGATACCTTCGATTTGATATAAAATTCGAGAGATTTAGATAAAAATTGAGTGAGTTATGGTGCTTTTTTTTGTGGGACTGCTCAAACTGCGTTTTCAGTAAATTATGATATTGATGCGTTCTTGAAGTTTATTTGTTGCAGGCTTCGTTGGGGATCGACGGGTAATCGTTGCTGCGTCTAAGTATGTTTAGTGTGGCGTTGGAATGATTTTTGGGTTGTCGTTTCGTGTTGGTAGGCACTTCTATGCATTAAAAGTTCTATGATGGGTTTGTTCGTCAATTGTCGTGTTCACGGTTTGTTGCATCGTTTGGGATGCGTATTCGTATTGGAGTATTTTTAAAGGTTTGATTCAGTGCTATAGTGTCCTAGGAGGTGTCTCGGGGTGTCGATTCTTAGTCCATTTGGGTTGGTTGGAAGAAAGAAATGTCATGTTAAGTTTTTCACGCAGGTTTCGTCATACAGTGGCTAGCCGGACCCCTACACGGATCCTGACACGGGGCTGACACGGGGTCCGTGCCTTTGTTTCCTCCTTAGTGCCAAGAAACCGAGAGTACACGGACCTTGACACGGACCCGGACCCGGGGTCCGTGCCCTTCCTTTTCTTCACGACACATTTTACAGTATGTATACGGACCTGTACACGGACCCAGGCACGAGGTCCAGTGCCTTCCATTTTTCCTTCGCACACATTTTACCGAACCTACCCGGACCCGTACACAGACCCAGGCACACGGTCCGTGTACTGCTTATTTTTGGAAAAATATTGATGTATGCTTTGAGGTTTGATGTCTTGGTTTAGTGCACTGATTTACATGATCGAGTCATGGGAATTTTAGCATGTCCTAAGTAAGCGATTGAGCTTAGGTATAGGCATGATGATTACGTCTAAGTTACGCAAGTTAAACTTTTGAGCTCATGTTAGCATGTTGCAGCAACGGCCCCAAACGAGATCTAACGAATCCCTCAACGCCAAGTAAGTATGATGACGTGCAAAAGAAAACATTTTAAAGTTTTGAGGTATGCTAATTGCTTTGTGACCAAATGTATGAATGGGTTTGGAAGTCGGTGAACGTGGCCGAGGACCTCTCCGCCCCGTTAAACTTATGAACCGGGATCTTATGTATGCGGCAGTGGATACGTCCCTGTCAGCCCAATATTGTGGTGTGTCTGATCAGGCCTTATTATGTTATGGGTCACTTACTTTGAAACATGCCTCTACGCAAAATTATGCTTTATACGCTCAAGTTTATGTTACGAGAATGTTTAAGAAAAGCTCATGTTGATCGCACGTCTAAGTTAAGCTCACGATGTTCAAGTTTCAAGCATGTTAAATTCAAGTTCAAGTATGTATGTTCTATTTTTAAAGTTGCATGCGGTTTTTTTATGTAGTACTCGCTATTTCTCAGTTTATACGTGTTGAGTCTTTAGACTCACTAGACTTGATCGATGCAGGTGAGCATGTTGATGAGGAGACAGGAGGTGGCGACCAAGGGGCAGGCTTGGACTGAGCGGGAGGCTAACCCGAGGACCGCAATGTTTATGTTTTTATGCAAGTGTTAATTTACTCTGATTTCATGTTTTGAGGGAAACACTTTGAGCAAACCTTTTGTGAGCAAATTTTATTGAAGTTATTTTAAGCAACCATATCTTATGGGGGACTTGGTTGAGATATTTTATGGCAAACTTTGAAGGTTATGTTATGTTTAAGAAAATTTTAAATTTTTCCTGCAAATTTTGAACGGTAAAAGTACGGTACTCTACAGTTGGTATCAGAGCGGTGTTCTTGTAAAGGGTTACGCCTACCGCCAGCCGCAAGAACCTCACAAAGTCACACCTCAAGTCTGTAAGTTTTAAAGTTTCAAAAATTTATGCTATGTAGTATGCATTAAGCCATGATTTCAGCATGTTCATGCTTAAGTTCAAATTTCGTGCATCGTATGTCATTTATATCATATTCATGCATGTTGGGTTTACGTGTTGGGTAATTCATTGGAACAGTATACCTCCTAGACGTATGATTAACTGGGAAGCTAGGGAGGAGGACAGAGAGCCTCGAGATGAGGGAAGAGCCAATCCTCCACCACCACCTCCAGATATGCAGGCGCAGATGCTTGCTGGTATGACGCAATTCTTCGCACAGTTTGCGAGGAACCAGACTGCTGTAGGCCCCGAGGAGAGGCCTACACCAGAGGCAGTATATGAGAGGTTCAGGAGGATGAGTCCGAAGGAGTTTTCGGGTACTACTGACCCGATGGTAGCTGAGGAATGGATCAAGTCCATCGAGGTAATATTTGACTTTATGGAGCTGACTGACGCTGACAGGGTCAGATGTGCTATATTCTTGCTGTCAGGGGATGCTAGATTATGGTGGGAGAGTGCATCAGTGGCAGTAAACTTGCAGACTCTGTCGTGGAACGGATTCAAAGTGGTGTTCTACGCCGAGTACTTCACTGAAGAGGTATGCTCTCGTCTGACCAGGGAATTTATGACGCTGAGACAGGGAGACAGTAGTGTGGCAGATTTTGTCAAAAAGTTTGAGAGGGGGTGTTACTTCGTACCCCTCATTGCGAATGATGCCCAAGCAAAGCTGAGGCATTTCATGGATGGACTGCGGCCGATCTTGCGCCGTGATGTGAGGGTAGCTGGCCCTACTACTTATGCAGTCGCCGTATCTAGAGCGCTAGCGGCAGAGCAAGACCAGCGAGATATTGAGGCTGACAGGCAGGGCAAGAGGCCCTATCAGGCTCCGCAGTACCAGCAACAGCAGCATCAGCGACTCCAACATAGGAGGCCTCCCTAGGGGCCGCCAGGAAAGAAGCAGTATCATGGACCGCCACAGGGCAAGGGTCCAATCCAGCAGCAGGGAGTTCCTCAGAAGCCAGAATACCCCGTGTGCCCAAAGTGCAATCGTCAGCATAGGGGCTAGTGTTTGTACGGATCAGGCAAATGCTTCAAATACGGATCCAGTGACCACATTGTGAAGGAGTGCCCGTAGTGGAAGCAACCAACCCAGGGAGGGGTATTCGCCATGCACGCACATGAGGCGGATCCAGACACCACTTTACTGACTGGTAAACTTTTCTACCTAAACTCAGTATTATTTTGCCATGCATGTGGAAATTTTGCTTGGGATTATTAGTGTGCTAGTAATATTTTGTGTGACTTGGGATATTGAGTTCTATTATGCTTTAGGTTACTGTTTGTATGTTTGGGGATATGAGTTTTGTGTTGTGCTAACGCATCTCAGGAAACATTTTTATTAAGAGATTATCCACAACTGCACTGATAGACTCAGGAGCCACTCACTTCTTCATATCGGAGACTTTTGCTAATCATTTGGACCTCAAGTCCATTGGCCTAGATGTGAACTTTTCAGTGACAGTCCCATCAGGGGAAGAGCTGTTAGCTACCAGTGTGGTTAGAGATATCGATCTAGAACTGCATGGCCACCTAGTATATGCAGATTTAATCCTATTGCCGATGCCAGAATTCGACATCATATTGGAATGGACTGGCTGACTAAGAACAGAGTTCTTATCGACTTTCAGAAGAGATCAGTGTTAGTCAGACCATTGAGCATGGAGCAGTTTCTTTTTGAGCCAGCCAGATGGAGGAGTTTCCCGCGCGTGATCTCTTGCATGCAGGCACGGAGACTCATATCGAAGGGGTGTCAGGCCTTCTTGGCCAGCATTATCTCAGCACCGGACGAGCCTATTCCTTCTGTATCAGGGGTGCCAGTAGTCAGAGATTTCCCAGACGTCTTTCCAGACGACGTCGCAGGCCTTCCACCAGATAGAGAGGTAGAGTTTGCAATCGATCTCATGCCAGGCACAGTGCCAATCTCTAAGGCACCGTACAGATTAGCTCCAGCAGAGATGTTAGAACTTAAGCAGCAGATTCAGGAGCTCTTAGACAAGGAGTTTATCCGCCCGAGTTTCTCACCGTGGGGCGCACCAGTGCTCTTTGTGAAAAAGAAAGACGGAAGCATGAGACTGTGCATCGATTACCGTGAGATGAACAAGGTAACAATCAAGAATAAGTACCCGTTGCCTAGAATCGAAGACTTGTTTGATCAGTTGCAGGGAGCTACCGTGTTCTCCAAGATAGATCTTCGATCAGGGTATCATCAGCTGAGACTGAAGGATGCAGATGTCCACAAGACAGCTTTCAGGACCAGATATGGGCTACGAGTTCTTGGTGATGCCATTTGGATTGACAAATGCTCCAGCAATTTTCATGGATCTCATGAACCGAGTATTTCAGCCGTTCCTCGATCAATTCGTCATAGTATTCATTGACGACATCCTTATATACTCGAAGAGCCATGAGGAGCACAGCCAGCACTTGAGAACAGTTTTACAGATTTTACAGAGTCGCAAGTTATTTGCGAAGTTCAGTAAGTGAGAGTTTTGGTTGCAGAAAATAGCGTTTGTAGGGCATATAGTATCTAGCAGTGGAATCGAGGTGGATCCAGCGAAAGTAGCAGCTGTCAAGGAATGAGTTGAGCCAAAGAATGCATCTGAAATCCGCAGCTTTTTGGGTTTAGCGGGTTACTACCGAAAGTTTATTCAGGGGTTTTCGCATATAGCAGTGCCGCTCACTTCACTAACCAAGAAAAATGCCTAATTTGTGTGGAATGATGAATGTCAGAAGAGCTTCGATACGTTGAAGCAAGCTCTTATTTCTGCACCGGTGCTAGCCATGCCATCAGGGCAAGGAGACTTTGTGTTATATACCGATGCATCTAAGCTCGGGTTAGGCGCAGTATTGATGCAGCAGGGTCGGGTCATAGCTTATGCTTCCAGGCAGTTGTAAGTGCACGAGAAAAACTACCCGACGCATGATCTTGAGTTAGCCGCCGTTGTCTTCACACTGAAAATTTGGAGACACTACCTATACGGAGAGAAATGTCAGATTTTCACCGATCATAAGAGTCTCAAATATTTCTTCACGCAGAAAGAGCTGAATATGAGACAGAGACGGTGGTTAGAGCTTGTGAAGGATTACGACTGCGAAATTAGCTACCATCTGGGAAAGGCTAATGTTGTCGTAGACGCATTGAGCAAGAAGCTGGCAGTTGTAGCGCAGTTGTCAGTGCAGAGACCTCTTCGGTCTGAGATTCAGAAGTTTGGTCTAGAGATTTATCGTGAGGGCAGAGCTCCTAGGCTGTCTAATCTGACAGTCAAATCTGATTTGCTAGACCGTATCCGGGCAGGACAGTCTTCAGATGAGCAACTACAGAAATGGAGATTGAAAGATGAGGCCAAAGGCAGTGTTCTTTATACAGTGTCAGATGGGATTGTGAGATACAGAGGTAGAATGTGGGTGCCTAGTAGTGAATCGATCAGACAGGATATTTTGACAGAGGCACACGCATCTCCGTATTCTATCCATCCAGAAAGTACCAAGATGTATAAGGATCTCCAGATTTTGTATTGGTGGCCAGGGATGAAGAGAGACATCCGCCGATTTGTGTCAGAATGCCTCACTTGTCAGCAGGTGAAGGCAGAGCATCAGAGGCCAGCAGGGATGCTTAAGCCACTCCCGATCCCAGAGTGGAAATGAGATAATATTACTATGGATTTTGTGGTTGGGTTGCCTAGATCAGTAAGAGGTTTTAATGCTATTTGGGTTATAGAGAACCGACTCACCAAGTCAGCGTATTTCTTGCCAGTGAAGACGATTTTCTCCATGACGCAGTATGCGGAGCTTTATATCAGGGAGATAGTCCATCTGCATGGATTCCCAGTTTCAATTGTGTCCGACAGGGACCCAAGATTCACATCGTCCTTCTGGAAGAGCTTACATGCAGCCATGGGGACAAAGTTGCTTTTCAGTACAGCTTTTCACCCGCAGACAGATGGCCAGTCTGAGCGAGTGATTCAGATTTTAGAGGACTTGTTGCAAGCGTGTATGATTGATTTTCAGGGAACTTGGGAGTCTAAGATACCTCTAGTGGAATTTACTTACAACAACATCTTCCAATCATCAATAGGTATGGCTCCTTACGAGGCCTTATATGGAAGAAAGTGCAGATCACCAGTTCATTGGGACGAGGTCGGAGAAAGAGCGGAACTTGGACCAGAAATAGTTCAGCAGACTGCAAACGTGGTGGTCAAGATTCGTGATAGAATGAAGACCGCCCAGAGTCGTCAGAAGAGTTATGCTGATAAGAGGAGGAGAGATCTCGAATTTGCCGTTGGTGATCACGTTTTTGTCAAGATAGCACCTATGAAGGGGGTGATGAGATTCGGGAAAAGAGGCAAGTTGAGTCCGAGGTTCATTGGACCGTTTGAAATTTTGGACAGAGTTGGGACACTAGCCTATCGTGTTGCCCTTCCGTCAAATCTGGTCGGGGTACACAATGTGTTCCATGTCTCGATGCTGAGGAAATATCTGGCTAATCCTTCGCACATTCTGAGTTATGAGCCGTTGCAGCTGGCTCCAAACTTGTCTTATGAGGAAAAACCAGTCCAAATCCTAGACAGGCAAGAGCGTAGGCTCCGGAACAAAGTGACTAAGCTAGTCAAAGTTCGGTGGCTAAACCAATCAGTGGAAGAGGCCACTTGGGAGTCAGAGGCACATATGAGATTTCGCTACCCGGAGTTGTTCGGTAAGACTTAATTTCGAGGATGAAATTTTTATAAGTGGGGGAGGAACTGTAGAGCCCAAATTCGTACACGTAAAACCCATGCATTATTTATTTGTTAAATCTGTTATTTAATTTAAAATGATTTTCTTAGCCATGCATAATTTATTTAAATGTATTATTTTAAATTAGTCATGTTTATTGTGATGCACGTTAAAATGTCTTTCGAGTTTCATGTTTCAGGTGATCATTCGAGGCGGGATTGAGGAAAAGACCGGCGACGATTTTGGCAATTTAAAATGTGGTATTTTATTTTTAAGTTGAGTTTGGGGCGTTTTAAATTAATTTATTAAGTTTCAGCATTTTAAGCCTAAATCATTTAGTTAGTAATTTCAAGAGTTTAAACTTTTAAAATTAGCATTTTGGGTGTGTTACTTTAATTGAGGAGTTTATTTTAAGTTTAAGTAGTGAGGAATTTTAAGTTTCTAAAATGATTATTTTATTGAAAATTATTTGGAGTTAAAGTAAGGGGATTAGTATTATTTTTATACCTAATAATTTAATTAAACCACTCTTTAATCCTAAATTGATTGATTAAGCAAAAATCTATTTCCCTAAGTACTAAACTCACGCACACACACCTTTTTCACACACTAATTATCGGCCAACACACACACACAAACAATTCATTCTAGCTTTTATTTTTTTTGAAGCAAAAACCTAGGGTTCTTCCTACTCTAGTGCAGCCGCCCCTCCTCTGATATTATTCCAGCAATTTTCGTGTGAATTCTTCAAGGATTTTAGCGCCACGGTCGTCCCGGATCTACCTCGCTTCCATCTCCGCTTCGGTATCGCCGGTTCGGTAACGTTTAAGATTCAAAAGGCATGTATAATCTCTCCTTTGCTGCGTCGATCATGTCATATTATGCCTTGCGTTGTTTTTATGCGTAAAAATTCATGTATGATGTTCGTAGTTTGAGCAGTTAATTGATTGGATCGACTTTGAAGGAAAATTTTTAGATCTAAATCCCGTTTTTATTGTTCTTGTTAAAACTGCGAATTTTCGGTCGAGATTTTGAGAAAACTTTCAACACGAAAAATGGAGAACTTTTCGATACCTTCGATTTGATATAAAATTTGAGAGATTTGGATAAAAATTGAGTGAGTTATGGTGCTTTTTTTTGTGGGATTTCTCAAACTGCGTTTTCAGTAAATTATGATATTGATGCGTTCTTGAAGTTTATTTGTTGCAGGCTTCGTTGGGGATCAACGGGTAATCGTTGCTGCGTCTAAGTATGTTTAGTGTGGCGTTGGAATGATTTTTGGGTTGTCGTTTCGTGTTGGTAGGCACTTCTATGCATTAAAAGTTCTATGATGGGTTTGTTCGTCAATTGTCGTGTTCACGGTTTGTTGCATCGTTTGGGATGCGTAGTCGTATTGGAGTATTTTTAAAGGTTTGATTCAGTGCTATAGTGTCCTAGGAGGTGTCTCGGGGTGTCGATTCTTAGTCCATTTGGGTTGGTTGGAAGAAAGAAATGTCATGTTAAGTTTTTCACGCAGGTTTCGTCATACAGTGGCTAGCCGGACCCCTACACGGACCCTGACACGGGGT
The DNA here is from genome assembly GCF_025594145.1 of Primulina tabacum. Taxonomy (NCBI): domain Eukaryota; kingdom Viridiplantae; phylum Streptophyta; class Magnoliopsida; order Lamiales; family Gesneriaceae; genus Primulina; species Primulina tabacum. The sequence goes on from NC_134553.1 coordinate 11,145,536, forward strand.
CCGTGCCTTTGTTTCCTCCTTAGTGCCAAGAAACCGAGAGTACACAGACCTTGACACGGACCCGGACCCGGGGTCCGTGCCCTTCCTTTTCTTCACGACACATTTTACAGTATGTATACGGACCTGTACACGGACCCAGGCACGAGGTCCGTGCCTTCCATTTTTCCTTCGCACACATTTTACCGAACCTACCCGGATCCGTACACAGACCCAGGCACACGGTCCGTGTACTGCTTATTTTGGGAAAAATATTGATGTATGCTTTGAGGTTTGATGTCTTGGTTTAGTGCACTGATTTACATGATCGAGTCATGGGAATTTTAGCATGTCCTAACTAAGCGATTGAGCTTAGGTATAGGCATGATGATTACGTCTAAGTTACGCAAGTTAAACTTTTGAGCTCATGTTAGCATGTTGCAGCAACGGCCCCAAACGAGATCCAACGAATCCCTCAACTCTAAGTAAGTATGATGACGTGCAAAAGAAAACATTTTAAAGTTTTGAGGTATGCTAATTGCTTTGTGACCAAATGTATGAATGGGTTTGGAAGTCGATGAACGTGGCCGAGGTCCTCTCCGCCCCGTTAAACTTATGAACGTGTTCAGATCGGGATTGGAAAGCGTTAAACTTATGAACAGGGACCAATCCACCCGTTAAACTTATGACCGAGGATCTTATGTATGCGGCAGTGGATACGTCCCTGTCAGCCCAGTACGGTGGTGTGTCTGATCAGGCCTTATTATGTTATGGGTCACTTACTTTGAAACATGCCTCTACGCAAAATTATGCTTTATATGCTCAAGTTTATGTTACGGGAATGTTTAAGAAAAGCTCATGTTGATCGCACGTCTAAGTTAAGCTCACGATGTTCAAGTTTCAAGCATGTTAAATTCAAGTTCAAGTATGTATGTTCTATTTTTAAAGTTGCATGCGATTTTATTATGTAGTACTCGCTATTTCTCAGTTTATGCGTATTGAGTCTTTAGACTCACTAGACTTGATCGATGCAGGTGAGTATGTTGATGAGGAGACAGGAGGTGGCGACCAAGGGGCAGGCTTGGACTGAGCGGGAGGCTAACCCGAGGATCGCAATGTTTATGTTTTTATGCAAATGTTAATTTACTCTGATTTCATGTTTTGAGGGAAATACTTTGAGCAAACCTTTTGTGAGCAAATTTTATTGAAGTTATTTTGAGCAACCATGTCTTATGGGGTCTTGGTTGAGATATTTTATGGCAAACTTTGAAGGTTATGTTATGTTTAAGAAAATTTTAAATTTTTTCCGCAAATTTTGAACGGTAAAAGTACGGTACGCTACATGTTTAGTTTTATCTTTTTAGGATAAATACGTGAGGCCGGCCCGGAGATTGGAGATTTGAGATAAGATTAATAATAAGATTAATAATAAGAAAAATATTCCTAAATTTAATTTAAGTCAAAGAATAATTTAATTTAAAGAAAAAAAATGTCTTTGGGATTTAATAAATTAATTAGAGCTAAGTTGGTAAATAAGTTCTTTAGGTTAATATTTAATTAAAGCTTAAATTAAAATATGTAAACATATGAGGATGAATTAATCTAGGTATAATATATTCAAGAAATTAATCATAGCATTTGAATATTTAAATTTGAGGTCATGAAATAATACAATTTAATGTGTAAATTCACTAAAATATATAATGAGGGTGCTTAACTTTAAGCAATTAAAATACAAGATTTAAACAATAAAATACCATGCAAATTAGTAATAATAATTTTGGGTCCAACATTTAAAATAATTCAAAGGTTGATAACTCTCCATTCAAACCACTCCTAATTGCACTTCATGGAGTATTCATTCCCATTTTTAATTCACTAATTAATAGTAATTTAAACAAAATATTACACCTCATTTCTCCCCAACTAACTACTAAGAAAACCATCGAAAATATGCAGCAAAACAAAGGAAAGAAAGCCACAGCAGCAAGGAATGGGAAGCCATTCAAATCCATTCAAATTCTTGACTTGTAACCTCCCAACTTAATGTATATTATGGCACCTTTAACACCTCATATAACACTCATATTCAGTGTCTAGCAAATCCACACTATTACCTTCAAAAAACATCAGAAAACAGCAGCTTAAATCGTGTAAGAATAGCAAAAGAACAAGAAAGAAATCCAACTCCGACTCCGCTGCTCGTATTGGTCGTATTGATTTGTTTTTCCTCAAAACAAATTCCAGGCATGTATATATGGTTTCTTGACTCTTCAATCAAGTCCTATAGATATTTTTAAACCAATACATAATCATGATTCATGCAACATCACGAAATTTGGACATCAATTACACAATTTTCTGCACAGAATTTTTGACTTCCTCTTTGTGTCTCACGGTTTTGGATTGCTTTGTGGTTCAGGAGGTTGGCTCGTTTTCCAGGCACCCATGGCTGTTGCTAGGCATGATTTAGAGTATGTTAGGATGTTAGTGATTCATTGGTTTGAGTCCAAACATTTCAAATAAAAGCATGACAGCAACTATTTCCACAAGCTACAGATTTGGTGCACGTTTTTCTGTCATTTAGTGTTTAATGGGTGTGTTCGAATCTTGGCTGTCCTAGGGGCTGTAGCCGTGGTTAGAACTCTACCTTAACATGTCAAGGACGTGACCAAACCACCCCTTCAAGGATTGGTTCACGGATCCATAGAAATTTCACCAAAACAACACAAGTGCATTTCGGTTTTCTTCATTTTCTGTGATTGTACACCTTCGGTTTTTGGGTGTTGGATGGATGGTGGTTGGCTTCTAGCCCATAACCATGGTTCATACAACACTCCATCATGTCTAGATCGAGCCATGGTCGATAAAATGGCCCTTGGAATGAGACAAGACAGTAAAATGGTTCAATACAACACACTACACAGCAAGTGGTGCTTTCGGTTGGTATGCTGTGATTGTCCTAGGTGTTTGCTTGGGTTGTGGTGGGCTTTTAGCCCTTATCCATGGTCCAAGCCATGCCTTAGGATGTTGTTAAGAGTCCTTGGGCGGTGGTGCAAGCCATTGGTCATTAAATTTCAGAGTTTACACCACAAACACACAAGCTGCTACTGCTGTAATTTGACAGCAACTTGCAGTTCGGTTTTGGTGCTTGTTTGAGTTCTTGGTTGGCTTTTATCCCATGGCCTTGGACTGGACAGTACCTTAATGAGTTAGGAAAGTCATGTTTTTGGCCGTTTGTGATTCGGTTGAGTTTAGAGGTCGTACGAGAATTTACGGTGCAAGGTGACAAAATGACTCTCGGAAGAGTGTTTTATGTTTTTGGATTCCCTTCACCAATTTTCGTGTACAGCTGTTCCCATGGTTATTTTCCAGTATATTAGGGGTATTTTAATCATGGTTAAACGTCGGTTTAATGTTGGTTCGGTTTGGTACGAAGCCATGATTAAAAATCAAGTTATGGGTTCTAATCGTCTCGTTTTTTGTTCTATTGCTAAGTTTTGGCCAAGATGAGATTTATTGCATGTGTCACATATTAGAATTAAGTCGCATCAAGCCTGGGAACGATCCAACTCATCCGGTAAAAATAAGGTTATAATTATATTACGTGCATAAAATATAAAATATTTATTTTTGAGATATATGTGGTATGTCTTGTGGCCACCTTATGTTTATGGGTTCGGAAGTCGGTAGGCGCAACCGAGGACCTCTCCACCAGGTGACTTACGACCGGTTTATGATTATGTATGCGTACGGATATCCAGTCCAAGGGCTGTTGTGATCTCTACCGCCCAGTATACTGTGGTTTAGTCTGATCAGGCACTCACGTTATGTTATGGGCCACTTGCTTAGAAACATTATCTCTACTAGAAAATTATGATATGATATGACAGAGCTCTATTGAGCAAAGCTTTTACGTATGATTTTCAGATATGCACGTAGTTATAACTATTCATGATACGATTTTCACCATGCGCTTTACGATGCCATATTTTTACGTTGCATGCGATTTTATGATATACTTACTTGTTATTCACGATATATACATGTTGAGTCTTTAGACTCACTAGACTTGATTGTTGTAGGTATTGATGAGGTCGAGACTGCGGGCGGAGACCAGTGAGCTATTGTGGGGTAGCAGTAGTAAACCCGAGGACCTCATGTTTTAGTTTATACATTTTTTTTATGTTCAAACTCAGTTTTAATTCGTTGGATGTACTTTTAAGTTGTTGTTTGAAAACAATATTTACTTCCGTTGTTATTTTAAAGTTAAAATTATTTACATGCTTATTTTATAAATGAGGCAAGATAATTATTTATTTAGAAAATTTTTAATAATTTCGCAAAAATATGAATACGAAATACGGGCCTTTACATTTAGAATTTGGAAAATTTTCAGATATAATACCTCCAAAACACGTACTTAGTACCAATAGACAAGTTGAGACTAATGAGGATCGTCAAAGGAATGTACCCCCACCTCCAAATGGGGATGCTGCTACTCGTGTTCTAGAGAGCATGACACGTTTCTTTTAGCAGCAGGCTCAGCAGGATCCAAGGCACAACATGATAATTTGGTAGTGGACTTGATTGGGATGATAATAAGGAACCTAGAAGATAATAGGTTGCATGCTCTACTTTAGTTTGATTTAAAGAGATGACATTGAGAATAACATAAGTGGGCATAAAATATAAGCTTTAAGGGTGCAAAAGAATGAATTGGATCAAGATAAGAATTTTAGGGCTTAAAAATGAAGGGACCGAAATTACAAGGGCTAAAATACAAAAACCGAGAGTTTAAGGGTTAAACTGCTCAAGGACGAGATTTGAAGGCCTAAACCGAAATTTTAATAAGTCCAGGGACTGAAATTGAGATGATCGAAAATTCTAAGGTGAAATCTGAAATTTTCGAAAATTCAGGGACTAAATGCAAGGTTTGGAATGTTCAGGGGATGTTTTGCGAATTCTAGATAAACAAAATTTAGGGACCAAGACAGCAAATTCGAACGGGATATGGCTGAAATTGAGTGAATTCTTAATTATTTGGGGCTAGGATGCAATTTTCGAAAAACTTAAGGACCAAAATAAAAAATTCTAAATTTAAGGGTTTAAATTGCAAATTTTCAAAAATTACTTGGGAAAAATGTGCAGTTTTCGACAAAATTATGGGAAAATAATGATATGGATTCCTTAAGATTAAATACGAATAGATTCGATGGTATATATGTGCAGGAAGGATATTAATTTTAAGTGTTGCTACCTACGCATTGGTAGATTCGGGAGCTATACAGTCATTCATATCCGAGACATTTTTCAAGCGACTAAATATTATACCCAAGGATATGGGATTGGGCTTCAAAGTTTCTATTCCTTCCGGTTATCAAATGGTCACTTCGAGCATTGTAAAGAATCTGGAGTTTCGTTTGCAAAAATATGTGGTTCAGGCATATTTTATAATACTCCCAATGCATGAATTTGACATCATACTTGGCATGGATTTGCTATCTCCGAATGGAGCTTCGATAGATTTTTGGAAGATGTCAGTGTCTATTCGACTGCTCAGCGGGAAATATTTTATCTTTGAGGCAGCAAGGAACAAGCAAATGCCGCACATCATATCCTGCATTTGTGCGAGGAAACTTATGAAGTGAGGCTACCAAGATTTTCTAGCATGTGTTACTTCAGCACATTTTCCTAACAGTCCGAAGCTAGAGGATGTCGAGGTTGTCAGAGACTTTCCTAGTATCTTCCCGAGGACTTTTCTGGCATTCCACCAGACCAAAAGGTGGAATTTTCTAAGAGTAGATGTCGGGCACTGTGTCAATTTCTAAGGCACCATATCATCTAGCACCCGCCGAGATGAAAGAGCTAAATGATGAAATCCAAGACTCATTTGACGGGTGAGAGTGTTGCTGATGTCCCCGTCGCTGGTACCATGGTTATAAATAGATGGATCCATCGACTAACAGTTGATACAAAAGTCACAATTAAGGATCTGAATTCAATGAAAGTGACACGTATACGTATATGATAACATTTTAAGCTTATGATGAAAGGAAAATTGTTAAGTTTATGCACATTCATGAAAGTTATTCTATTAAAAGTATTTTTCACTGTTGCATGTGATTGTATATGTATTATTTGTTATCATGGTTAAGGTCTGCTGAGTCAATAGACTCACTAGATGTGATCGATGCACGTGAGCTTGATAATAATGGAGGTCTTGATGGTTGAATTTTATGACTTATGTTAATTTAAATATTTTTATGACTTATGATGGTTTGAGAGGTTTTCAGAGGATGTTAGAGTTAAGTTTATTTTTGAAATAATTATAGTTTAGGTTGTTTGACGTTTTACAACTTTATGCTTTGAATTACCTTTTTTCGGACACCTTTGAAGGTGCTTCAAACACAATATTTTCAATGAGCTGCAATAGATCGTGTTCTAAGAATGAAAACATCGATGAATGAGATTGAGTTTGGTTTTAAAACAAGCGAAAAATACTTGAAATAATCCTTCGTTAAGAAAGCTAATAAGTTTAAAGCTTTTAAGATGTGTAAACTGATTAACTGATATAAGGGAGATCAGTTCTTGCATATATCAGTTCGGTTATGGTGAGAACTGAACTGATAACATCTCGAACAGATCAAATCAGTTTGAAAACGATAATTAAACAGTTAAGCACACATGATATGTTTATGGATGTTCGGAGACTTCAATTGCTCTTACCTCACCCCTTCTACTAGCTCGGGTAGGATACACTAGAAGACTTTGTTTATACAACACCTTGTATAAACCCACTCAGCTTAGAACTTACTCTACTGCCTAACTGAACTCCTAGTGACTGAAGTCAACACCTTCAAGCCAACACTTGTTTAACGTCTGTGTGTTGAAGACTACATACACAAGTTTTACGTCTTTCTGCAAGACTCACTCAACTGATCTTTTAAGCTCTACTCTCTGATATATGTGAGTGATAATGTGTGAGTGTATGTGATAACTGAACAATGAATACACCGGAAATGTGTTCTCACACACTGAGGGAAAAATAGCTTCTATACTAAGCTGATAACATGTGGAAGTGTTCCTTCACAACTGGGCTGATTACTTCTTGTAAGCTGATAAGGCCTTTAGCGTGCCCTTCTGCTTTACGCAATCTTGTTGTTCTTTTTGTCTTCACTGAACTTCATCTTCTATTTATAGGCGCGAACTTTGATCTTACAGTGAGACTCAATTATTATATCCGTTGTATTTTGAATATGTTCCTTGATATTTGTCTTGTACTTTCCGATAACCATTCTGGAACGTTTTGCCTTTAAACATTGATGCAACATCTATTATTGTCCTTTGATTGGAAAAATGCTTTTGTACATTTGTGCACAACTGGATTCCATTGAATAAGCTTGTCGTGTTCTGCAACTGATTGGTTCTAACTGATGCTCTGAACTGGTCATCTGAACTGATCTTCAGTTGGGCTGGTAAAATCAGTTGACTCATCAGTTGAACTGGTCAGCTAGGCTCTTCATCAGCTGGTCAGGCTTTTGAAGGTCTTCTGCTGAACCACCCATCACCTGGACAGTCAGCTGAACTGGTTTACGATTCATCAGTTGAACTGGTTCAGTTCGATTAATCAGTTGGTACTTTTAGTTTGCATTCTTCGATAGCTTTAGTTACGTTCAGCTAACTGCACACTTAGGTAAGTTTATTAGTAACAAAATAACAAGTTTTTTTTACATCAAAATCAAGTAAGATTGCGAACATGAAATATTCCAACAATTTCCCCATTTTTTATGATCACAAAACTTACACAATTAAAGAGATTTCAAAATTTAAAATTTAACTGATATCCCCCTTTGTGAGAATAAAAAACATTTAAAATGATTAAAAGAAACATTTTCAGTTCGAGGGATAAGAAAGCTACCCCTGAAGAACTGAATTTAAAAATGAGTTTAAAACGAATTTAAAACATTTTTCGATTCCAGGGATAATTTTAAAGAAAACTCCCCCTCACGAACTGAAAAACTCTCCCTTAAAAATATAATCAATTACGCGATTTTAATAATGAGTTTTAACATCATTTAACATTCAAGCAGTTTAGGCATCACATTAACTGAAAATATCAGTTAAGTTACATTCAAACCAACTGGATAAACATGATGTTTATTTAATCAAACAACTGTCCCTTGTATTATACATTAAGAACATAATCAAATGTAAGGGAAATGATACTACATTTAGCAAATATTAAACAACATCAAATATCAGTTATTTTATACATAATAGAACTACATATACCAACACCTGGTTGCCTTGAATGCTTTAAATGTTGCATCGATCTTGAGTCTTTTTTTTTTTCAGAAGAGCAGCTAATTTACCTTGGACTTCATTTATGTGTGGCTAACTGGTTGAGCTGACTCAAACTAGACTCAACTGATGCTGAACCACTATGATATGATATGGCAGTTAAGCGACGGTATACTGCTGATAATCAAGCTCCACTTTAATCATCCAGCATTTCAGCTTAGCTGGGTTTCGTCTGTTGATCAGCTGAATTGGTAGGCTGGCAACTGAAATCTTGTCCACCGATCAGTTTAGTTGTTCTGCAGTCAGTTGAACTCAAAACCCTGCAAGTTGCTAAAACAACAAAATTACTGATTTGAAAGAAATGGCTACAACTGTTAGTTGCAGAGCCAAAAACCTTTTCTTTTCCCACAGCAAACTCATAAAATTTTTAAGAGGATTTTGAAATACAATTTAAATAACATTTTGAAACAAATTTTAAAATATTAGCTTTCAAATGTCTTTCCTAGAATAGCTAGCTCTGATACCAATTGATGGATCAGTTCGGGCACCTTTGACGGTGTTTCAAACACAATATTCTTAATGAGCTGCAATAGCTCGTGTTCTAAGAATGAAAATACCAATTAATTAGATCGAGTTTTGTTTTAAACCAAGATGAAAATACTCGAAATAATCTTTCGTTAAGAAAGCTAATCAGTTTAAAGATGTTAACTTGTGTAAACTGATTAATTGATAAAAAGGGATCAATTCTTGCATATATCAGTTCAGTTATGGTGAGAACTGAACTGATAACAGCTCGAACTAATCAAATCATTTTCAAAACGATAGTTAAACAGTTAAGCACACAAGATATGTTTATGGATTTTCGGAGATTTCAACTGCTCCTACGTCACCACTTCTACCTCCTCGAGTAGAATACACTAGAAGACTTTGATTTATATACAACACTAGAAGACTATTGCCTAACTGAAATCCTAGTCTAGACTGAAGTGAAACCTTCCAGCCAACACTTGTTTAATGTCTGTGTGTCAAAGATTACATATACAAGTTTTACATCTTTGTGCAAGACTCACTCAACTGATATTATAAGCTCTACTCTCTGATATATGTGAGTGATAATGTGTGAGTGTGTGTGAGAACTGAACAATGAATACACCGGGAAAGTATTCTCACACACTGAGGGAAAAGAGCTTCTATACTAAGCTGATAACACGTTGAAGTATTCCCTCACAACTGGACTGATTACTTCTTTTGAGCTGATAAGGCTTTTAGCGTGCCCTTCTTCTTCACAAATTCTTGTTGTTCTTTTTGTATTCACTGAATTTCATCTTCTATTTATAGGCGCGAAGTTTGATCGTAAAGTGAGACTCATTTATTGTATCCGTTGCATTTTGAATTTGTTCCTTTATATTTGTCTTGTACTTTCCAACAACCATTCTGAAACTTTTTGGCTTTAAACATTGATGCAACGTCTATTATTGTGCTTTGACTGGACTATTACTTTTGTACATTTGTGCATAGCTGGATTCCATTGAATAAGCTTATGTGTTTTGCACTGATTGGTTCTAACTGATGCTCTGAACTGTATATCTGAATTGATCTTCAATTGGGCTGGTGAAATCAGTTGACTCGTCAGTTGAACTGATTTTACTCATTCAGTGGAACTGGTCAGCTGGGCTCTTCATCAATTAAACTCATCATCAGCTGGCCAGGCTTCTGATGGTCTTCTACTGAACCATCTATCAGCTGGACAATCAGTTGAACTGGTTTACGATTCGTCAGTTAAACTGGTTCAATTCGATAAATCAGTTGGTACTTTCAGTTTGCATTCTTCGATAGCTTCAGTTACGTTTAGCTAACTGCACACTTAGGTAAGTTCATTAGTAACAAAATAAAAATGTTTGTTAACTTCAAAATCAAGTAAGATTGTGAACATGAAATGTTCCAACAATACGTGTGTTCGGCCGAGAGATGTGAAAAAATAATTCTAGTACTTTTTAAGAAAAACGAGTAGTGGGCGTTTCATTAAACTTAAACAGAATGTGAATAAACTAATTTTTTTTCAGTAGAAAATAATTTAAATAACCATAAACTGAATTAATGAACATTTTTATAAAAAATATTTGTTGGAATATTATAAGTTTCAGAGTTTGACAAGTTAATCCGTAAGGGAACTGAAGAACTAAACTGATCGAACAAATCGAGTAATCGTAACTAAATACTTCGTTTGAACTGAACTGGAAAAACCTCTATTAGCTGAAGTATTCATAATTGATAGGACATCAGTTAGAACTGATAATTTCCAGCGGAGCTGATCGGATGAGCATTTGACTCCTAATCAATTGGCCATGTCATCAGTTGAAATATCAGCAGACTGACTGACAGATCGTATCAAAGCAGAACAAATGAATCAAAAGAGAATATTCTGAATGCCTCGTACCACTATCAGAAAAAGTAACTAAACGACGATTCGACATATATTTGTCATTAAATGCATTCAATACGATCGTTGAGATTGAATACTATATATAGCTTATCGAATCAGTTGAAGAAGGTTTGTGAAACACACAAAGCGAACAATCCACAGTTTCTCGAGTATTTTTCTCAGTTTGCTGATCGCACACTCGGCTCTAAATTAATTGTATTTATTCGTAGCATTCAGGCTACCAGTTAGAGCCATTCAGTTAATCACTGTTGAAGTATTAATAGACTAATAGTTTCAATTTGACAGTGTGTAAGACCAAATGAAGTGGATTATTAAAATATGTTGTAATATATCGAAGTCTTTTGGTAAAAACCTATCCTCGTGATAGAAAAAGTGACGTAGGAGCATTTGAAGTCTCCGAACATCCGTAAAACTTCATGTGTTCATTTAAGTTATTCTTTCAGTTTTACATTATACCATTCATCAGTATTCAATTTATATTTCAGTATATTTCCGCACTATTATCAGTACTATTATCAGTTGACTGATTTATATCGACAAACAAGATTTTAGGATCAGTTCCTCGAAGAACTAATTCATATCTAAAAAGGAAACAAAAATCCAAAGTGTTTATTCAGCCCCCCATTCTAAATACTCCAACTACCTTAACCGATCCTATCAAGTGGTATCAGACCAGTTAATCTTGTCTTGAATACTCTCATGGTCAAACTGATACATGAAAATCATGTCATCATTCAACAAGATTCCAATGTTATCCTGGGAAGAATTTGATGATTGGGAGATTAGAATGCTGGCTCATCTAGCTGCTTAGGACGATGACATGTGGCATGTCATAACAGATGGAACCATTAAGATTATGAAAGCCCACACAGTTGTTGCTATCACTGATGGAGCACCACATCGAATAGGAAAGTCATGAGATGAGTGGACTTCAGAATATAAGAGAAAGACTAACTTGGACAATGTCGCCAAGGACATCTTGTATAAATAAGACTTTGGACAAAAACACATTTAGCAAAATCAAAATGTGTAACTCAGCTAAAGAAATATGGGAAAAGATGATTCAGCTATGTGAAAAAAATGAACAGACAAAAGAAAACAAGTTGTGTTAGTTTCTGTTCAAAAATTTGATAACATCAAGATGAAAGCCGGAGAATCAATGGGTGAATTTGATGAAAGAGTTAGCAGCATTGTGAACGAACTGAATGCACTTGGAAGAGTGCACTCAAACAAAGAGATTGCTATGAAAGTAATGTGTGGCCTTCCAAAAAAGTGGGATGACAAAACCATGGCCGTGAAGGAATCAAAAGAGATGAATAAGGTGGAATTACATGACTTATTTGAAGATTTAAAAGCCTATGAATTAGAGATGCAAACCAAAAAGGCGAGCCAGTAATTCCACTATTTACAACTGCTCTAAGCGCATTGAAACTGGAACCAGCATTTTCAGTTGAGAAGTCAGCAGAACAGCTGAGCAATGACGCAATGATGTTGTTTGTGAGAAAGTTTGGAAAGTTCATGAGAAAGAATAGAGGTTCTTTTCAGAGAAACTATCATAGAAATGAATCCAAGGAGGAACCTAATGCGTGCTTGATAGGCTCATAATAGTTTATATTTTTGTTGTTATATTTCTCATCGTTGCCATTTCCTACGTGCTATATTGATACAGTTTTGTGTTATTTTGTTTTAAGAGGAATTTTTCTGCTATTGAGATAAATATGGGCTAAAGAAGGTGGTTTTATACCACAATTAAAGTTGTTAATATGAACCTTGCGGAGGACTTGAAGCAGAAAAATTTCAAAATTGGATTTTTCTCAAGGTGTGATCATGTTTTGTGACTATTCCTCAGCTGCCGGCACAATTGAGTCTGAATTTCAAAAAATGTAAAGATTTATCAAATTTTAGACTCCTAATTATTGTATTTGATTTGTGAAATATAATTGGAAAGATATTTTTCTTATTGGGAGAAACAAAGATAAGAGAGTTTTATTCCATAAAACATTATCATATCTTTGATAGTATTTTTTGTACATTAGATTTTCTTTAATTTTCGTGGGCTTTTCTCCTTGACCCAACAATCACTACACATACAAAAGAAGAAGGAGACACAATTGAAAAAATATCGAATTTTTCTCTTCCCCCTTTACCTCTTCAACGTGAAGAACAAGCAGAAGGCTTAGGAATTTTTCATCTTCTCTCCACAACTCTAGGCTAAGTTTATTTCTGATTCAAGTGATATTTTTACCATTTCAATTTATCATTGTGAGGCTTTTTGTGCTTCAATTTAATATTCTTGTTTGTTCAAGTATTTGTTGATTTATTATTTATTTTTATGAAAGTTGTATGTTGATTAATCTGACAATTTAATTTGATATATAATTTTCTACTGCTATCCATGAATTCAGTGATCCGTAATTGCCATGAATGATTGATTCCTAAGTAGCACTAGCTTATGTTTGTTGTGCTATCATAACATATTTAGTCTAAAAAAGTCGACGAAACTGAATTTATCAATTGCATCTATCTCGATTGTTAGATTTTAGGATTAACTGTTTTCACAAAACGTAAATGCTATTTTTAATTAATATGGAACGCTATCATGCCCAGATAGTTATTAATAAGTTTTGACTTGAAGTTGAGTTTAGTCAATTAAATAAGAAAAACACAAAGATTTTAACGGCTATCCCTATAATTCTAAGGTTAATTATTTTTAATTGCATTAATAAATATTATGTTAGCCGATGAACAGTGATACAATTGAATAATGAAAACCCCATTGAATCAGAGTTCGGTAATTTAATTATAGTTTAGATTTATTAATATTTTATTGCTTTCTAGTTTTAGTTTTAATATTTTATTTTGTTCTTGTCCAACAAAACCCCATGTTATTTATTTTTCATCGAAAGAAATCATCTCCCATTCCCCGTGGATTTGATTCTACTCATCATTACACTCATTTTAATTAGAGAGTAGGAATTTAAGTTTGATGGCTCAACGACAGCACAACCAATTTTGGCGCCTTCGTCGAGGAACGATGCAAGGTTAGTTTGTTCGAGTTTTGTTATTTTTATTTTCAATTTTTATGCTTTGTTCTTCTCTTACAGGTGATTCATCAAGAGAAGAAGAATTATAGAATTTTAGTTGTGAAATACTTCAAGATGTTTCATCGACAAGTATTCACAAGTTTTTCCTAACAAAACAGAGAGTCATTCTACGCAGCATGGGGGAGATTCAATAATTTTTCAACAACATTCAGGAATCTTGATTTTTCTAAATATGTTCCTATTCGAATTATCCTTAAAAGTTTGGATGCAGTTACACGAAGATGGATATTTAATGGGGCATTGACAACTGGTATCCCACTACTTAGTCGACACGAAAACAGTGTGATATATTTGCTAGATGATATGGCCGACTTTGACAGCCATCGGTATTGGGATCCTTCGCTGTAGATTTGGAGCCACTAATACCCTCTAGAAACAGCAACTCTGATTTTACAGACCAACCTTTCTAGCATAAAAAAGATGAGGGTGATAGTCTTGAATTAATCATAAGTCGACTGAATGATATGGTAAAAAAGTGTGTGACATTGAACGAGGCAGCTATTGACCCTCAGTTTGAAGAAGAATTGGAAGAAATAGCTGACAAAGATGAGCCATTAAATAAATTTGAGAAATGAACAAACTCCTGAGACCATCGATTTGAGCTCATCGATAGGATTATCATACACACATCTACGGGATCCTTGTCTTTCTCTATCGACAATCTTAATAGAATTTTTTCTTCAAGAGCCAACACTGATGCTCTCATCTCATGTCTATTATTTAAAGTCTCGTTTTGTTGAGGAAACAGACATATATTGTATACATCAAGCCAAACTTGAGGGCCCGTGGAACCAAGACTCATATGCAGTGTCATATGACACCTACTTTGGGCGTCAGACGCTCTTTGATTAATGCTTCTGAGGGTAAAGCTGACGAATAAAAATCAAGCGCTTTTGGGAGACAACCCAAATTTTTTGTTCTTATTATTTTAAATTTCTTTTATTTTTGTCTTGTTTTTTTCTCAAATAATACAATTTTTATTACCTTTGTGCAGAAAATGTCTTCTAACATGGCATGACCACGCCTTATAAGAATACCACTTCTACAAACAATGACAAAAAAATGTGGCCCTTGATGGATCGATTCGGGCACCTAAGAGGGTGCTTTAAGCACAATATTCTCAATGAGCTGCAATAGCTCTTGTTCTAATAATGTATACACCGATGAATTAGATCGAGTTTGGTTTGAAACCAAGCGGAAAACACTCAAAGTAATCATTTGTTAAGAAAAACTGACATATTTTAAAAGGGCTTTTAGCTTGTGTAAACTAGTTAACTGAAATAAGGGGAATCAGTTTGAGCTTGTATCAGTTATGGTGAGAACTGAAGTAATATCATCTGAACTGATCAAATCAGTTTAAAACAAAAGTTAAGCTGTTAAATTCACAACATATGTTTATGGATGTTCGGAGATTTCAATTGCTCACACTTCACCCCTTCTACCACCTTGAGTAGGATTCACTAGAAGACTTTGATTTATACAACACCTTATACAATCCCACCCAGCTTAGGACTTACCCACTACCTAACTGAACTCCTAGTCTAGACTGTAGGCATCACCTTTCAGCCAACACTTGTTCAACGTCTGTGTATCAAAGACTACATATAAAAGTTTTACGTCCTTGTGCAAGACGAAATTTGAGTGGTGGTGTGCGTGTGTGTGAGAACTGATATCTGAAAACAACCCGAAAGGTGTTGTGCGTGTGTGTGAGAACTGATATCTGAAAACAACCCGAAAGGTGTTCTCACATAGTGAGGGAAATAAGCTTCTACACTAAGCTGATATAACTTTGGAGCGTACCCTCGACTGGGGTGATTACTTCTTTGTAATCTGATATGCTATAAGCGTGCCCTTTCTTTTCTATCTTGTTTTTCCCTTTCTTGTTGTTATCTTTGTTGATGGTCTTGGTCCATATTTATAGCAGTAATGCGACCGTACATCAAGACTCATCACATGTGATCGTTGCAGCTTGAATGCGTTCGTTGAAATTTGTGTCGACTTTTTCGACAGCCATTCTGGAACATTTTGTCTTTAAACTTTGCTGCAACATCCATTATTGTACTATTGATGGTACATATGCTTTAGTACCTTTGTGCACAACTGGATCCCATTGAATAATCTTGTCGAGTTCTGCAACTGATTTGTTCTAACTGATGTTCTAAACTGGTTCATTGAACTGATTTTCAGTTGAGCTGGTGAAATCAGTTGACTCATCAGTTGAATTGATTTCACTCTTTCAGTTGAACTAGTCAGCTGTACTCTTCATCAGTTGAGTTCTTCATCAGCTGGCCGGACTTTTGAAGGTCTTCTGATAAACCACCTTTCAGCTGGACAATCAGTTGAATTGGTTTATAATTTATCAGTGGAACTGGTTCAGTTCGATTATTCAGTTGACACTTTCAGTTTGCATTCTTCGATAGCTTCAGTTACGTTCAGCTAACTGCACACTTAAGTAAAATCATTAGTAACAAAAAACAAGTTTTTTTAACATCAAAATCAAGTAAGATTGAAAACATGAAATATTCCAACAGTCCTAAATACATTAGATGTTTTCTTACAAGGCGTCTTCTATTGTTGTATCAAGTGCAAACAAATAAAATTTAAAAAAAACAAAAAAAAAAACAAAAACAAGAACAAAGACAAAACTAAATTTTTTTAGGCTTTTTATCTATCCCTGTTTTGTTTCCCACCTTTCTTTCTCATCTTTTCTCTGCAAGACCTCGCCTCCACCATCTTCTCCCAGAGGTTGACTTGAATCGAACAAAATGAGTTGGCATTTTACAGGACATGGGGTTCGAAACACCATTTCCCCAATCGAACCACCATTGCTCCACGATACCCAACATTTGTCAAGGAGTTCTTCAACTTTTCTTGCATTTTTATTGTCTGAGTTCAAGATCTACTTTTTGTGCCACTGAGGACATTGTCACGTATAGGTGTAGGAGGGGGTATATAGCTTTAATTATAGTTTCGATTTAGTTTTCAAATTTTCTGCATTTTTTTCAAAACAAAAAAGGTGGAAAAGTAAGGCAGAGTGAAGAGTTTGATCCATAAAGCATCTATTGTTTATTCATCATCCCTCTAATATGAATCTTGAATGTTTCTGTTGCAAGTCTATAAAAACCGATTCTTCTTAGCGTGCAATTGATTTTGCATTTTTACTACTGCATTTATGGATAATTTTTCTTGATGTTGAGTTGAAATAACAAGTGTATGGGCCATAACACACATACCATTATTATTTGGTGAGCTTTGAGCCTATGAGAAATCAGTATATCATGCTCGATTTTCTTTGATTGTATGTTGGTCATGCATTGTTCATTTTTTTTAGAACTTACATTGTTATACATGTCTTTGTTAACACCTTGTGGTGGATTAGTTGTATAAACAAAATTAAAGGGCATTAGGTTCAAACCATTTTCTTTCCCATCATCAGTGTCGTTCTTTTGAGCCTACCCTGATTCATTTAGTCCTAATGAGCCAAGTTCAATTCTGAGCCTATTCTTTGGTAAATAGCCACGTTACAAACCATGATAAATATTTTTTTTTGTTATTCCTCTCTTGTTGAACCTTGGATTGGAGAACTATATAAACTTTGCACATTTAACATAATTTTTAGCTGAGAAAGTGCAATTTTTGAGATTGAGTGATTCAAGCTCGAAGTCATTGTCTCAAAAACATCTTATGCATGAAAAGGGGGGGATATAAAAAGGAATAAAAAATAAGGAAAAAAAGAGAAAAAAAAGGAAAAAAATGATTCTTCTGCATTCTTTGATGTTATAATTAGATTGAAGATTTTGTCACCGGATGCAATTAATTTTGTGAAAAGTGTGCAAGTTTTCTTCAGTTCCGTAAACTCATTGTGCCTTTGTTCCTACCTGACCTCTAGCAATGGTACAACCCATTTACAACCCTTGTTTGTGAATTTTAATCCAGTCATTTGGTGTAAGGATGTGATAAATTTGCGAGCTTATGGTAAAAAATCTTCAGTGTTTTGACATGAGAGTTTATTTTATACATATTCAGACATTTATGAGTGAAATGAGAGAATCTTGTGAGGAGTGTTTGGACCCCGTGCTTTTTAATTTCTATACATCCTGAAGGAAGCGATTGTTCATGATGTTGGTATGTTAGATGCTCAAAAATTAAAATTTTCTAATGTATGAAATTTTTTTACGCATAAGCAGAAGAAACGGAAGGAGGATAAGGAGTTGAGATAATGAATTGAACTTATTTATGCTTGAGGACAAGCATGGTTTAGGTGTGAGAGATTTTAATAGGCTCAAATATTTTATATTTTTGTTGTCGTATTTCCCATCGTTTCCACTTCCTACGTATTTAATTGATGTACTTTTGTGTTATTTTGTTGTATGATGAATTTTTCTGCTTTTTAGATAAATATGGGCTAAAAAAAGATTTTATATCACAATTAAAGTTGTCTATATAAACCTTGTAGAGGACTTGATGCAGAAAAAGTTTATAAGTGGACTTTTCGCAAGACGTGATCACGCCTTGTGACTACTCCTTAGCTGCCGACACAACTGAGTCTGAATTTTGAAAACTGTAAAGATAATATCATATTTTAGACTCCTAATTATGATATTTTATTTGTGAAAAATAATTGCAGAGAGATTTTTCTTATTGGGAGAAATAAAGATAATATAGAGTTATTCCATAAAAACTCAATCGTATCTTTGGTAGTATTTTGTGTACATTTCGTTTTCTTTAACTTTGGTGAGTTATTCTCCTTGACCCAATAAGCACTACACGTACAAAAGAAGAAGGAGGCAAACTAAGTTGAATCTACATGTGTAAAATCCGATCCTCAATAACATAATGCAACATTTGAGGTACCCTTAATATATCTTAGGATCCTCTTAACATTACTCTAATGTTCTCATCTAGGATTCTCCATGTACCGACTAACTGATCTCACTGCTTGAGCAATGTTCGGTCTTTTACAGATCATGCGAACATTAAACTTCCCACTGCTGATGCATTGGCACTCGAGACATCTCCATAATCTCTCTTTCACTGCTAGGACACATCTTGAAGGATAACTTGAAGTTAACAGGAAGAGGGCTCGAGATTGGTTTACTATCTTTCATATTGAAACGTTGCAAGACTTTCTTCAAATAATTTTTTGTGAAAGCCAAATATTTCTGTTACTTCTGTCTCGATGAACTTATATCCCTAGAATCTTGTTTGCTGGTACCAAGTCTTTCATATCAAATTCTCTAGCCAAATGTTACTTCATTTGAACCTAATCTTTGTTAGGATCTGCTAACAACATGTCGTTCACATACAATAGCAAAATGATATAATCATCATTAGACCTTTTGAAATATGTACAAGGCTCTACACTAAGTCTGTTTTATCCAAAGCTCATTATATAACAATCAAATCTCTTGCAGCAACACATCGGCTCCTGTTTGTGTAAGGTCTAGAAATTCAAATAACGTAACCTAACTGCATGTAAATCTAGGGTATTATTAAATATTCTTAATTAAATGTTTTCAATGAATTTAATGCATGGTTATGACATGAATATATGGCATAATTTACTAGAATTTCATAATATAGGGCTTTTGGCAGTATTTGGTGCTCGAACGAGGAACGGAGACTGGAGACAGTTTAAGGAAATTTTTTTTATTAAATAATTATTTTTTAAAATTTAATATATGATGTATTTATTATGAAATTTTCAAAAATGGGATATTTGTGGTATTTTTACATGACGAGCCATGTTTTAAACATGTAGTCGATTTTCAGCAAAACGGAGGACTTTTTGAGGGTTCGAGTAATATTTTTGAGAACGAACCAAAATAGAATATTTTACATGCTTGTTATTGGGCCTAATGGGCTTGTGTTAGTTTATTTTTGGGCCAAGCCCACTACACCTCACTATTTTAAAAACGTAGGCCCAAATACTCACTCATTTTATTATCTAATATTCACTCAAACCCTAGCCTCCCTCCCCCACCCCTCCCTCTCGGCCGCACACCTCCATCTTCAGCAGGTTTTCACGTTTTATTCCAAGAAATGTCGCTAGGGTCGTGATCCCGTCCCTCCGGTGTTCGTCCCTCGCATACGTAGTTAGATTTTTCAAATATTTCATCACCAAGGCACACCCGAAAACCTTCGTTTCATCATCTTTCACATAATATTACATATTTGGAATGATCTTGCATGCCATATTATAGATTTACTGATACACAATTGTTCCACATGGTTTTTACATGAAAATATTTGATTTTCTCCACTTGCATCTCATGTTTTTTTGACATGGTTGAAGGGATGCCAGGTTTGTTGGTTAGGGGATGATCTACAGCAGGTTTATCATGGATTTAGGTGAAACTTATGGTTTGGAACGCGTCATCGTAAGGGGGACCGATCCGATCATGCGTTTGAGGAACTTTTGGGTTTGATCGGATAAGATAAAGGAGGGCAGCATGCATGGGACCATTCTGAGTAATGGTTCAGACCCCTGATGGGTCTGGATGGAGGCTCGTGATGGACCATGGATGACTGGTTGTAGCTTGGGGCTTGGATCGAAATGGGTGAGGCGTGCAATGGTCATGAGGTTGCCTTCGAGTGAACCTGCACTCAAGAGCATGTAGGATAGGGCAAGGTCAGTCCAAGGGGATTCGATCTTGTCCTAGGTGGGCTGGTTCGGGTCTGGTCTAAGCTGGTTTGGTCTAGGATCGAGAGTTTGAGGCTAGGGCAATGCTAGGGTTTCGGCCCATTAAGTGCAAAAAATTACAGCAAATTCCAGGTGCATTTCAAGGGTCTTAAAAGGTTTGGTATAAGTGGTTAAGGTACGGTAGGGTGTGGTTAAGTGATGGTTTAAGTTTGGGAAAGTTTAGTTGCGTTTCAGTTTGATTTGGGTTAAAACCGGGACTCTGCTTCATGTCTTAAAACAAATTATTTAATTTAATGCATGAGCTCGATTTACATCTAAGAAATGATTATAAGTATGTTTTGAGGTGTTTTGTTAAGTTTGGATAGCTTCGGGTCGAAGTTTTAAGATCCAGGGATAAAATGGTCAAGTTAAGGTTTCAGGGGAAAAATTGTCATTTTGCACATGAATCGAGTTAGCAGTCCTGGCAGTTCCTTGAACATCTGAAAATAAATGTTTAAAACGTTTATTCCATTTGAATATGGAATTTTTATGAAAATGCTGAAAATATGTTGCATGCTTGGTTTCAAGAAAATATACGTATATGTATGAATTTTATAAGTGATGAATATGATGACATGTTTGAAGAAGGTGACTTGGTTGTGTCTAATACAAACACAAACATGAAACATGTAAGGCTAAGGCTCAGTTGACTGTGAGAGTGTCGCTGATGTCCCTGTCGCCTAGTACCATAGCTATATGTAGATGGATCCATCGAACAACAGCTGATACGAAAGTCACAACTAATTATCTGAATTCAATAGAGGAAAAACGAATACGTTTATGATGACATGATTTGAATATGTTTATGTCATGGTTATGTATATGGACATGTTTCAGAAATATCATGAAAGTTATTTTAATTACAGTACTTTTCACTGTTGCTTGATAAGTGTATGTACTTTGTTATAACGGTTCAGGTGTGTTGAGTCTTTAGACTCACTAGGTATGATTGATGCAGGTGAGCTATTTGTTGATGAGGAGACTGGAGGTACTGAGGACTGAGTGGACTGGGCTGGTGGCGCAGTGGAAGCCCGAGTACCTTTCATTTCTTCCGCATTTCATGATTTTATAGGACATGTTTAAAAAATTTTAAAAGGTCGAGGATTTTACTGTGTTGAGGGTCTTTGGAAATTTTTATTTTATTTAATATTTTATGTTTAACAGTAACGTTTCAGTCGAATACACTTTTTAATTTTTAGATTGCAGTTGTTTTATTCAGTACTTGGGTTATTTGATAAATCGAGTGGGACGAATTATATATATATGTATGTATATTTCGGCCAAGGCTTACTAACTTAAAAAAAAATTAGTAGTATTTTAGCAGTAGACGTTACAGTTTGAGACTGTACATAGATTTTTTCTAGATGTAGATCAAACAACACACACAATGTCAACACTACTATGATTTTAGTAAGCCGAACCATAGGAAAAAATTTCTCATTGAAGTCAGTTCTTTCTTTCTGAGCACACCTTTTTACCATCAATATTGCTCGATACCGCTGCACTTGGTTATTTCCAGTCACTCTTGATCTTATAGACCTATCTATTATCAATAAATTTCCTCCCTTGTGGTAATGTAATAAGATCCCAATTTTTACACTTCTCTAATGCCTCCAATTATTCTTGCATTGATGTCATCCACATGGATACATCCGATCTTTGAGTAGCCTCATGGAAACTTGATCGCTCACCATCCTATGATAATAGACAATATCCAATATTGCTTTCAGTGACATATTTGAAAGCAAACATGTTGGTCTTCTGTCTCGAATTGACCGCGCCACACCTTGGAAACCTCAGACTCAACATTTTTTTTCTCATGCTCTGGTACTGCTTCAAAAGAAATTTTACGTCCGTCTGTATTATTTTCCACCTGAAATATATTAATTTCTTAATTCAGTGTTTCATTGTTTTCCTTCATTTTTTCTTCCTTGAAAATAACATCCTTGCTGATGACAAGCTTGTGGTATCCTACTATATGAAAGCAAACATGCTGGTCTTCTGTTTCGAATTGACTGCCACACCTTGGAAACCTCAGACTCAACATTTTTTTGTTCCTCATGCTCCGGTAATGCATCACAAGAAATTTTACGTCCGTCTGTTTTATATTCCACCTGAAACATATTAGTTTCTGAATTTAGTGTTTCTTTGTTTTCCTTTACTTTTTCTTCCTCGAAAATAACATCCTTGCTAATTACAAGCTTGTGAACAGTAGGATACAATAAGTAAAACCCATTTAATCCATCATCATATCCCAAGAAGATACACTTTCTGGATTTTGAATCCAACTTCGATCTTTCTAGCTCATTGTATAGAACGTACACAGGATTTTCAAATGTATGCAAATGAAAATAATCAATCGACTTCACTGTCCACATCTCCATCAGAGTCTTCAGATCAAACGCCACTGAAGGAGAACAATTGATTATATAACTAGCGGTCATGACTGCTTCCACCCAAAATTACTTGGCTAGCTCGCAGTCCTCAACATTGCTCTTGTTTTGTCCCAAAAGGTCTTTTTCATCCACTCCTTAACTCCATTCTATTGAGGCGTGTAAGCGGTCGTGAACTGTCTTTTGATGCCCTCATATTAGTAAAATGCATAAAATTTATCATTGATATATTCTCCTCCATTGTCAGTCCTCAAACATTTGATTTTATTTTCAAAATCAAGTTCAGCTCACGCTTTAAAATCTTTAATTTGTGTTGTTTACTGGTAACACAATGCTCACAAAAGAGTAGAGACAATTTCGTAAGCCTCGATAGTAGCTTCTGTTCTAAGAGAATTTTCAACCCTCATTCTTACATAAACCCGAGCTTTATATGTCATAAAATTGTTAATTCTTCTCCCGCACCAATCAATGCAATCGCTAGTTCCACTTCTTTGTGTGCTTCTCCCAAAAATACATACAAATTTGCAACAACCTTTTCTGCTTTCATAACCACAAGCTCACCCTTCACAATTTTCCTGAATAGTTATTGACACAGGTTTTGCACCCGATATCATCCAATTGCCCCAAGGACAAAATATTATTTGTCAGCAGCTTCACATGTTGTATCTCCTGTATGGTGCGAATGGTGCCATCAAATATTTTTATTTTGATGGTACTGACCCCAGAAATTTCCAAGACATGATCATTTCTCATTAATACCGTTCATCATGAGACTAGTTCATCTTGATCGAACAATTCTCTCCAAGACATCATGTGCCACGTCGCTCCTGAATTCATAATTCATGTGTCACAAAATTTGTGTCTGCCTTCTACAATTGTTGTTGTTTCACTGAATAATATTTTACCACAGCCTGAAGTACTGACCACATTTCCTAAAAAAACCCTTCTCGATAATCGTACTCTCTTTCTTGAAGTGTTCTTTACCGATATATTTAAAGCAATAAATATTTTTCTTCTTACTACTTGACTTTTATCTACCCGACATTTGGCTCTCACTGGAGTCACAGTCCATAAAGCTTCCTCTTATCATCGGTAAATCCTTTGTTTGTTCCGAAGTTACCTACCTATCTTCTTTATTCTTGAGCCGGCTTTCTTCTTCATAAGGATATTGTTGATTAACTTAATGATAAGTTGATCATATGAATCTGAAAAAATTTGATGTAGAAGCTTCGTTCCTCTATTTTAAGCATCATAGAGGTGAGTTAGGCAAATAGAGTATTTAGTATATTTATATGGTCGATCATCGATGAGAATTCCTCCATCCAAAGAGTATGAAACCTTCTCTTTAGGAAAATCTTGTTGTGTATTTACTTGACATCATACTATTTTGTCAGAGTATTCCAGATATTTTTTGTCGTCTTTATCTCATAGATACTTGACAATACTTCATTTGTGTCAGGATCGAGATATGAAATTTAGAGGGGGTGGATAAATTTTCTTCCAATAGTTTTGATTTTGTTAAAAATGTCGAAACTTTATTCTTTTCAATCAAGTTTTTCAGCACGTCTATCAGTATCAACTGTGCGGAATAACTTGCTGAAAATGATTTGAACAAAAGCATATTCAGTTGGGTAATTTAATAGAAGATAGACTAAATGATAAATGAACGCAAGAATGTTTATGGATGTTCGGAGAATTCAATAATTCTAAGTCACTTCTTTTTCCTCGAGGAAGGTTTGTACTAAAAGGTTTTGCTAATTATAAGTGATTTGGAATTACTCACTTCAGTTAGGACTTAACACTGCTTAACTGAAATTTTTAATGAAACTGAAACTGAAAACTTAGAGCACTAGTGTTCCTTGCTCTCAATTTATCTGATTTACACAGAAGATTTTCGCACCAGTATGATCCTTGAAATGACTAGATAAATAATCAATAAGTTATTTGATTCTTCTTTGATCTGATTGTGATATATCTGATAAGGATTTTTGAACCTTTTTTTTTACGTTCACAAGAACTTCTTGTGGTTGCTTCAATTGATCTCATATATAGTCTCAACGGTAACCTGTACCAAAAAAATATACGTTCATGACTGTAGATGTACTTGTTGCCAATTCGTCATCTCTTTTTTGTATCAGTTGGCTTCTAACAGAACATGTCACTCTGATCGTTAACACTATTTGGTATAATCAAAAGCTGTATGACTTCAAGTTCTTATCCTTAATCACCGATCGAAAAAGTTCTTAGAATCTATCTTGTAACAAGTGATATCCTGTCGATTTGAATTACCTGAGTATCTTAATCTGTTTGGGCTAGCGATCAGTTAGGCAAACTAATTTCAGTTTCTACTTGGCTGATAATCAGTTAGGTTATCTAATTTTAGTTTCGGCTTGACTGATGATCAATTATGTTATCTTTAATATATCAAACACCAAAATTAAATGTTCCAACAATCTTCTATGACCAAGTGTAAATTGGCAACATCATTATCATTCATCTCATTCACTTTCATTGTCCGTCATTTCCCTCGGTCTATCTCCAATAGCCGCAAAAAAAATTTCCTTTCTTAAAATTTATTTATCTTTATTTTTCACATTATAAAATTGCTTCATATCTCATATGTCTGCTATTATGTCTATAAAAATTTAGCAAACTGGACAAAATAATCATGCTTTAATAAAAAAAATTCAAAAAATCTTCTTTAATGTGAAAGATTAGTTAGGCTATAACCACAAAGCATAATCAGAATTTTAAGAAATTTTAAAAAAGGCTCACCACTTTGTTGGTCTCAGGTGCAACATCTTAAGATATAATTATAAAAATAAAGAATAAAATTAGAAATGAGATTTAGGAAACCTCTAAAAATTATTAGAGTAAAAATAATGAGAAAAATGAAAAAAAATTTACTGTAATATTTTATGGTGAACAATCATTTCCTATATTTTCAAAGAGAACACGCAATATCTTATTACATGAGAACAAACACCTCACAAATATTATATAAATAATTAGGAGAAGAGATCTAATTTCTGGACATGATTTAAATTTAAAGATGAATATGTCTAACTTTCAGAGATAATGTGTATTTTGATTTTTTTCTCTTTGTTTGCTATCACCACCAACTCATTTAAATCAATGGCCCTTTGCTGACAGCCACCCACCATTAATAATTATGTGTCCACTTTCAAAGAGCATGTTTTGAACAAAATAACAACGGATGAAAATGGAGTGATGCAACTACAAATGTAAGATTAGTACTACAGTTAATTTATTTCTTTTTTCTGTAAATTCCTTAAAAATTTTGATTTTTGAAAACTTTTTAGCATGATGGAGAGACAATGGTTATAGTGGATCAATATGAGTTTTAACTGGGTTAGACTGACTATCAAAGTGTCATACTTGATTCATACATATAGTTTGGTCTATTCTTTTAACATTTAGTGTTTTTTTGTATCTCAAGACATCGTTTGATATATATGATAAAATAATTATAAAATGATAAATAATTGAAGTATGCAAATTATTAATATTGTAGGATATAATATATAATGTGTTGTTTGAATATAATATTAATGATAAAATTTGTGTGTTTCATAAAATGACCATAATACCCTTGACTATTTTATTATAAGTTTACTTCTACTACTGCATGAAAGTCTTTAGATAGTCATTTTCCTAATTTCATGCTTTTATCCTCAATATTGTAATTTCTCACTTCAATTAGGAAGGACTCATCCGTTATAATAAGAGTTTTATGAAGGGATGAATGATTAAAGTTGGCTTGCAATAAATGAACTGAACAACATATGATGCACGAGAAATTGTCAATCCTTCGGGTACCAAATTAACAGTGCTTGAGTTTTTAACTTTTCATTTGAAGATTCGGATTAAACTTTTGGTTAGAGAACTGTTCTTTCGTTTTTGAACATCAAATGTAAGTGAAGTTTTAGAGATTAGTATTCTTGTATATGTCGAGTAGATATCTTGTAAGACGGTCTCACGGATATTTATTCGTGAAATAGGTCAAGTCTGCCAGTATTTGCAATAAAAATTAATAATTTTGGCATAAAAAATAATTTTTTTCATGGGTGGCTCAAATAGAATATTTGTCTCACAAATGTAAAATAGCCTGAAGTTAGACTTTCTATCCAAGATATTCCTAGCCCAATCCGCATCAGTGTACCCTTCAATATTCATATGAGCATTCTTGGATAACATTAATCCTTTTCCTAGTGATGACATTAGGTGGCGGAGAATTCGAATTACGGCACCCATATGCTCTTCACTCGGATTATGCATAAATTGGCTTACCACACTTGGGCGTAAGCAATGTCGGGATGAGTGTGAGATAAGTAAATTAACTTCCCCACTAGTCTTTGATACCTCACCTTATCAGCTGGCACATGGTCCGATAATCTCCAAGCCTATGGTTCTGCACAATCGGTGTATCCACGGGTTTACACTCTAGTAATCCCACTCCCGTCAATAAGTCATCCCACTCCCGTCAATAAGTCTAATGCGTATATTCGTTGAGAGAGAAATATGCCTTTTCTTGGTCTCGCCACTTCTATTCCCAAAAAATACTTACGCCCTCCCAAGTTCTTCATTTCAAATTCATTAGACAATTGTTCTTGTAGCCTCTAGATCTTATCAGCCTCATCCCCTGTAATTATCATATCGTTCACATAGAATATTAACTATGTCACCTTGCTTTGTCGGTGTTTCAGGAAGAGATTACGGTCACAGTTACTTTGGCTATCGCCGTACTTCCTCATAGCTGAACTAAGTCGGTCAAGCCATGCTCGCGGTGACCGTTTTAGTCCATATAATGTACTCTCCAATTTACAAACAATTTTGTTCCCAGCCGATTCTGTATATCCTGGCGGAATATCCATGTATGCTTCCTCATCAAAATTTCCATGAAGAAAAGCGTTCTTCACGTCAAGTTGATGTAGTGTCCAGTCCAAATTTGCTGCAAGAGATAGTAAGACTCTAACGGTATTCAGTTTAGCTACAGGTGAGAAGGTTTATGAGTAGTCTATGCCATATGTTTGGGTAAAATCCTTCACCACATGTATCGCCTTGTATCGGTCAATTGATCCATCAGCCTTGTATTTTATCGAGAACACCCATTTGCATCTCACAAATTTTTTTCCCTTCGGCAATGGGACCCATTTCCAGGTACTATTTTTGATGGATTGGTGCAGGCACCTGCGAGGGTGCTTCAAACACAATATTCTTAATGGGCTGCAATAGCTCGTGTTCTAAGAATGTAAATACCGATGAGTTAGATCGAGTTTGGTTATAAATCAAGTGGAAAATACTCGAAATAATCTTTCGTTAAGAAAGCTAATCAGTTTAAAACTTTTAACTTGTGTAAACTGATTAACTGATATAAGGGGGATCAGTTCTTGCATGTATCAGTTCAGTTATGGTGAGAACTGAATTGATAACAGCTCGAACTTATCAAATCAGTTTGAAAACATATGTTAAACAGTTAAGTACACAATATATGTTTATGGATGTTTGGAAAGTTCAACTGCTCCTGCCTCACCCCTTCTACAACCTCGGGTAGGTTCCACTAGAAGACTTTGATTTATATAATACTTTCTACAAACCCACTCAACTTAGAACTTACACCACTGCCTAATTGAACTCATAGCCTAGACTGAAGGCAGCACCTTCCAGCCAACACTTGTTTAACGTCTATGTGTCAAAGACTACATACACAAGTTTAACGTCTTTGTGCAAGACTTACTCAGCTATTCGATATGCTAAACTCTCTGTATATGTGAGTGATTGTGTGTTCGTATATGTGAGAATTGATATGGTCACAACACAAAAGTTTTCTCGCACACTGAGAGAAAAATGCTCCTAAACTGAGCTGATAACACTTTGAAGTGTTCTATCAAATCTGGGCTGATTGCTTGTTGTAAACTGATATGCGTTGAGCATGCCCTTCTAAGTTGATTTAACACACTTAATATTGATGATATTGGTCTGGTATTTATAGAGACAATGAGATCGTAAATCAAGACTCATCAAATATGTTCGTTGCAATTTGAATCTGTTCCTCGAAATATGTCTGTACTCTCCGACAGTCATTCTGGAACGTTCTGGCTTTAAGCTCTGCTGCAACGTCTATTATTGTCCTTTGATTAAACAAAAACTTTTCCTCAGTGCGCTCAGCTGGATTCCATTGAATGAGCTTGACGTGTTCTGCAAACTGATTGATTCCTAACTGATATTCTGAACTGTCAGTTGAAGTGGTTTGGTGAAATTAGTTGGCTCGTCAGCTGAATTGATTTCACTGCTTCAGTTGAACTACTCAGCTGGGCTCTTCATCATTTGAGCTCTTCATCAGCTGGCCGGGCTTCTGAAGGTCTTCTGCTGAACCACCTATCAGCTGGACAATCAGTTGAACTGGTATTTGATATATCAATTGAACTGTTTCAGTTTGGGCAATCAGTTGATTCTTTCCTTTCAGTTTGCGTCTCGATAGCTTCATTTTTGGCTCGATAACTGATCAGTTCGAATCCTGATCAGTTTCAGTTTCTACGCACTCAGATAAAATGATTAGAAACAAAATAACAAGTTTTGTTAACATCAAAATAAAGATTGCAAACATGAAATGTTCTAACAATCTCTCCTTTTTTATGATCACAAAACTTGAGCAATTAAAGTGATTTAAAATTTTAAAATTTAACTGATTATCCCCCTTGTGAGAATAAAAAACATTTAAAATGACTAAAATGAATTTTTCATTTCGAGGGATAAGAAAGCTCTCCTCGAAGAACTGAATTTAAAAACGGGTTAAAAACGAGTTTAACATAAACATTTTTCAGCTCGAGGGATAATTTTAAAGAAAACTCCTTCTCAAGAACTGAATTAAAAACTCCTCCTTAAAAATATAATCATTTACGCGATTTAATGAAGTTTTAACATCTTTTAACATTGAAGCAGTTTAGGCAACACAATAACTGAAAATATCAGTTCAGTTACATTCAAACCAACTGGATAAACATTATGTTTATTTAATCAAATAAGCATGCCTTGTATTATACATTAAGCACGACATTATATATAAGGGAAATGCTACTACAATAGCAGATTTTAAACAACATCAAATATCAGTTAGTTTATACATAACAGAACTGAATCTACCAATAACTGGTTGCCTTGAATGCTTTGAATGTTGCATCGATCTTGAGTCTTTTTTTGCCTGAAGAGCAGCTAATTTCCTTGGACTTGATCTCTGTGTTGGCTAACTGGCCGAGCTGACTCAAGTTGGACTCAACTAATGCTGAACCGCATTGATCATCTACTCTGATATGATATGGCAGTTAAGCGGCGGTATACCGCTGATGATTAAGAGCCACTTTAATCATCCAACAGTTCAGCGTAGCTGGGTTTCGTCTGTTGATCAGCTGAACTGGTAGGTTGGCAACTGAAATCTTGTCCACCGATTGGTTTAGCTATTCTGCTGTCAGTTGAACTCAAAATCCTGCAAGTTGCTCAAAAAACAAAATCCGAGGTCAAGAGAACTGGCTACAATGTTAGGTGCAGATCTAACAATCTTCTCTCTTCCCACGATAAGCTCATATAAAATTTTTAAGAGGATTTTGAATTCTATTTAAATAACATTTTGAAACATATTTAAAAAAAAATCATCTTTCAAATGTCTTTCTTAGAACAACTAGCTCTGATACCAATTGATGGATCGGTTCGGACACCTGCGAGGATGCTTCAAACACAATTTTCTCAATGAGCTGCAATAGCTCGTGTTCTAATGTAAATATCGATGAATTAGATCGAGTTTGGTTATAAACCAATAAAAAAATACTCGAAATAATTATTCATTAAGAAAACTAATCAGTTTAAAACTTTTAACTTGTGTAAACTGATTAACTGATATAAGAGAGATCAGTTCTTTCATGTATCAGTTCAGTTATGGTGAAAACTGAATTGATAACAGCTCGAACTTATCAAATCAGTTTGAAAACAAATGTTGAACAGTTAAGTACAAAAGATATGTTTATGGATGTTCGGAGACTTCAACTGCTCCTACGTCACCCCTTCTACACCTCAGGTAGGTTCCACTAGAAGACTTTGATTTATACAACAACTTGTACAAACCCACTCAGCTTAGGACTCACACTATTGCCTAACTGAACTTCTAGCCTAGACTGAAGGCAGTACCTTCCAGCTAATACTTGTTTAACGTCTATGTGTTAAAAACTACATACACAAGTTTAATGTCTTTGTGCAAGACTCACTCAGCTATTCGATAAGCTCAACTCTCTGTATATTTGAGTGATTGTGTGTGTGTGAGAGAGAACTGATGTGATTACAACACGAAAGTGTTTTCACACACTGAGAGAAAAATGCTTCTAAACTAAGCTGATAAGACTTTGAAGTGTTTTCTCGAATCTGGGTTGATTGCTTCTTGTAAGTTGATATGCGTTGAGTGTGCCTTCTATTTTGATTTAACACAGTATATTGATGATTTTGGTTTGGTATTTATAGAGGCAATGAGACCTTACACCAAGACTCATCAAATATGTACGTTACAATTTGAATAAGTTCCTCGAAATACGTCTGTACTTTCCGACAAGTCATTCAGGAACGTTTTGGCTTTAAACTCTGCTGCAACGTCTTTTATTGTCCTTTGATTGGACAAAAGATTTTCCTCTGTGCGCTCAGCTAGATTCCATTTAATAAGCTTGTCGTGTTCTGCAAACTAATTGATTCCTAACTGATGTTCTGAACTGGTCAGTTGAACTGATCTTGAACTGGTATGGTGAAATCAGTTGCCTCGTCAGCTTAATTGATTTCACTTCTTCAGTTGAACTGGTCAGCTGGGCTCTTCATTAGTTGAGCTCTTCATAAGCTGACCGGGCTTCTGAAGGTCTTCTGCTGAAACACCTATCAGCTGAACAATCAGTTGAACTGGTCTTTAATATATCAGTTGAACTGGTTCAGTTTGGGCAATCAGTTGGCACTTTCAGTTTGAGTCTTGATAGCTTCAGTTTTGGCTCAATAACTGATCATTTCTAATCCTGATCAGCTTCAGTTTCTGCGCATTTAGGTAAAATCATTAGAAACAAAATAACAAGTTTTTTTAACATCAAAATCAATATTGCGAACATGAAATATTCCAAAAAATATTCTTTAAGGCTTCTAGTTCTTCTTGCATTGCTTGGACCCACTCTGGATTAGATAACGCCTCTTCAACATTATTGGGAATATGGCAAGAGGATTGTGTTTGAGTGAAAATCTTGAGTGGCTTGGACAACCCTTGAGTAGATACATAATTTGCAATTGGGTAGTTGGACTTCCTTCCTTCTTTATCTGGGATGTGTCTATTCGGTGGTTTCCCACAATTGTGACTAAAAGGAAACACATAACTAGTAGAGGAATGCAAAATACTAGCATGTAAAGGTGCAGCAAAAGTACTTACCTCAGGAACATTCTCGAGAGGAGAGGAGTCTTCGGGTACTGAGGAGTGAGGGGACTCAGGATACTCTGTATTTTCCGCTTCAACAATTTCAGATTCGACATATTCAATCTCTGGTGGTACCTCATTCGGTTCAGCCTCTCTATTTCCAGTTCCATGCTCACCCACGGTGGTCATTAACCAATTCCTCTCTTCTACTTGAGTCTCCCCCTGAAGGGAAGAATTGGGTATCGGTGAAGGATAGAAATTCTTGGACTCAAGGAATGTCACGTCCATGGTGATATAGGTTCGGTTGGTATTGGGGTCATAACACTTGAAGCCTTTTATGTGTAAACCATATCCCAAAAATAAGCACTGAACTGAACATGGGTCCAGTTTGGTACGTTGATTCTTGTGGAGGTGTACAAAAGCAACACCCGAAAAATCTAGGAGGAAGCATCAATATTGAGGGAAGCGATGTATGAGTAGAGAGGATCTATAAGGGTGTTTTAAATTGTAAAATTTTAGATGGCATACGGTTGATTAAGTACATGGCAGTGGCCATAGCATGCTCCCAATGGCAACTCAGCACCATTGCACCAAAGAATAAGGCATGAGATGTTTCCCAAAATATGCCGATTTTCCCTCTCAGTGACACCATTTTTTTGTGGTGTTTGAGAGCATGAGGTCTCATGGAAGAGGCCATTTTGTTGAAAATAGGCCTGAAATCTTTGATTGATGAATTCACTACCATTATCAATTTTTATCTTGGAGGAGAATTGAATCTGAACCATGACATGAAATGCTTGAAAAATGATGAAAACTTCATCTTTGGTTTTTAGCTGATAGGGCCGTGTCATTCGAGTAAAATCGTCAACAAAAAGTACAAACCAATGGTGACCAGAGGAAGTAGGTATCGGGGATGGTCCCCACACATCGGAGTGTATCAAAGCAAATGGAGTATTAGTTTTATTCAAGCTAATTGGATAAGAAACTCATTGTCTACCAGCCTTGATACATGTATCACAATTAAAGTCCAAAGTCTGCAAATGGGAAAATAAAGATGGGAGTAGATGTCGGAGATAGCCAAATGATGGGTGCCCCAAGCGCCTATGACATACCCAAATCTTTCGTTCATGGCTACTAGTTTGATGGTGCGTGTAATTTGCTCTACCTGGGCTGAAGTCATCAAGGTAGTACTGAAACGTCCACTACTCGTTTTCTTTATAATATACTAGAGAAATTTTTTTCTTTATTTTCTTAAAATGCTTTCGGTCGGATATACTTATATATATATAAATACGTTGCACCATTTAAAATAAACTCACTGACTAATTATTTGAAAATCCAAAACGCAGTGCAAAACTTAAAATCGTAGGATGTCAACCAAACCTAAATCAATATTTTTCAAAATAAAGTATGAGCATTATAAATCCTCTCAAAACCACCCAAAAGCATCAAAAGTCATAAACGTCATAAAATCTTTAAAATCATACTTATGAGGAAAAGCTAGAAAAATCCTCGGATTATGTGCACATCAATCCAGCTAGTTCAACCATCAAGTCCTCCCATATCATCATAAACATCATGCTCACCTGCATCATGCACACCTAATGAGTCAATTGACTCAGCAAACCTTAATCGTTATAACAAGTAATACATGTACATTCTCAAGAAACAGTGAAAATAATTTTAATAAAAAATAGATTTTCATGAATATGCATACTATAACGTCCAAAAAGGCAACTCACGTAAACCACATGCATGCAAACGATTTAAATTGCTTACTTGCTTTATTTAATTGATTGTAAATGCTTACATGATGTATATTATATGATTAAGGGTTTAATTGCATTATTTTATGAAAACTGTAGATTTTACTCGAATATTCGATAATAGGCTGGGGAAAGGAAACCGGAGACGATCAAGATAAAATAAATATTTTCAAGGCTTATTAATATGATAATTTTTTCTAAAATTGATAATGTTCCAATTATTTTACGAAACGAGCTCGATTTTATCCGGGAAGCATGTTTTGGGCAAACGAGTGACTTTTAAAATATCAAAATTATTATTTTTGAAAACTAATTTTTATGAACTTTTATTTTTTCAATTAAATAGGTGTTATTGAACTTAATTTACTTAAGATTTGTAGGCTCAATAGCTCCTAAAAAAAGACCCAAAACCAAAGCTCATTAACATGCAAATTTAAATCTATAAAATAGAAATCGTAAGGTTTTTCTAAGCACTTTAAGCCGAAATCGCACACACACAACACAAAAAAATTCAAAATCTTGAGTAGGAGAAAACAAGGATTCTACGTCATCCGTTCGTCCTTCTTCACGCCCCACGCCAACTATCGTATATTCGAGCATTGTAAAATACAAAGGCACGTTTCTAAACTCCTTTGACACATCATTCATACCATATCATTCTTGTTTTGTTTATCTTTGCATGAAAAATACTTATTCACGATTCGTTTAATGATAGAACAAATATTTCCAACGTTTCAACAATTTTACGCTTGTTTGAAAAACATTATCATTTCCAAGGGTTAGGCTGCCAACATAGGATGTTTAATGGGTGGAACATGAACGATTTAAGGTGGAAACGAGGGCTGGAGTAGAGTTTTGCTAGGAGTAACACGCCTAGGGTTTCTTATGGTTCCTACATGAAGAAGCAATCGGCTAGCTTGCACGGATACGTGTGGCTCGGCCAGGGCTGGGCTAGGGGATAGGCTGGACGTGGTCAAGGGCGGGGAAGAGTCTTATCATGTCTAGGACTCAAGTATAGCAGCTAGGGAAGAGTCCTCAGGAACTAGGACTCTCCCCATACACGCACAAGGGAGGCTGCGGCTAGGGTGGCTCGCGGCTCGGTTTGGAGCTAGCTAGGGTTGGTCCAGTAGGGTCTAGAGAAGATGGATATAGGTCAGGTCAGGGCCTGGTGCAGCCATGGTCCATGGTGGCTCGAGTAGGAGGAAGGTCGCGACGTGGAGAATAAGAGAATAGGGCGCGCGCTTGCGGCAGGGGCTTGGGCTCGTTCGGTGCTTGTCTATGCTAGGTCGGTTAGGGTGCGAGAGGGGTTGGGAATGGTCTGGTCCATGATGGCTCGGTGGTGGCTCGAGGGAATCGAGCTGTGGCTTGATATATAGAAGAACTAAGGTTCGGTTTAGGCTAGGAATAATAATGGTTTGAACCATGGTCCTCGGGGGTTGATTCATGGTTCACAAGGGTATTTTAGGTATGAAAAGTCTATGTTTAAAGTTTCGAAAGAAAATATTGAGTCTTGAATTAATTCTGGATTTAAACATTTAACGATTTAAAAATTAAGGAATTAAATTAAAAAGCCCGAGTTTACGTTAAATAAAAATATTAGAAGCCAAATTTAAGCTTAAATAATTATTTGGGATAGTCTCGAGTCAATAAAAGTGAGAAAAGTCAAAATCGAGAATTTTAGGGTCCAAGGGCAAAACGGTCATTTTACACTTAGGTAGCACAAAAAGGTATGGCAGTGTCCCGAGGGATCATAACACATGCTAAATGATATTTTAAAATATTTATAATGAAAATATGAGACTTTATGATTTATAGTAAAGTTGAACAATTTTTACTTTTAAAAATGTTATTTTACAAATGTAACAAGGACACGATATTTTATTATTAAAAAGAAAATAAAAATATTTTGAAGAATGTGAATTGAGTGTGACAAAAATGATATGATATATGATTTTTGAAAATATCGTGAGGGAAAAGGCCCCAAATGGAACCCGTTTATAGGAGAAGGCTTCAGAGGGAGCCCAGCTATCGTATTTCCATTTTACGTTGTGCCTAGTGCCCGTCCCCATGCGCAATGGTGAGCTAAGACTGATCAAGTCGACCAGATGATACAGCTAGTCACTTTCAAGGATCAAACTTCACCCAAAATGATAAATGATTGAAAGTTTTACGATTTGACGATTTATGATTAAATTATGCTTACAAATTTATGCTAGCTTATTTTGAATAAAAGTATGATTTTTAATGCATGTTCTTGTATATGTATTATTTGTTAATCATGTTTAGAATGTGCTGAGTCATTAGACTTATAGGTTTAAATGTTGTAGGTGAGGATGAGGTTGAGGGAGGCGCTGACGTTTGAGTGTATCAAGTCTGGCAATACAATCCCGATGTGCATTTATTTTCCGCATTAGCTTGAATAGTTAAAGTTTTAAGGATTTTGTTAATTGAATTTATGCACTTAAGATTTTAAATGTTAAATTATATTTTTGATTATGCAAATATTGAGTTAATTTAAATATGATTTCGAAATTTATGTTCAAAAAAATTTAGTAGGATTTTAAGTTAAAAGTAGTGGACGTTTCACTTACTTTGAATATTTTTCCTTTCATCATAAACATATACATATACATTTCTTTTAAGGTGAATTTTGTTCATTAATTGTGACCATCCTTTCATCATTCGGTCGATTGATCAATCTCAGCTGTAACCATGGTACCAGGTGGTGAAGCAACATTAACCACTTTTCCGTTATGTGCATTAGCCTATAGTCGGCGAGGACATCAGCGACACTCTCACTCGTCAACAGAGCCTTGGCCTTACATATCATCATATCATTTTGATGAAAATTCGATTTTCAGGCTTCCTTTGGGACCTTCTCTCATAAACGAGCTCCCTCTGAGCCCTCGTCCCTCACGAATCTCCATTTCTTTACTGTCACAATTAAATCACTTCTTTGAAAATATTTTTCCTCGTTTCCATCACTTTATGCAATAATATCTTTTTTTCAAACCAAGCATGCAACACGACTTTTAGCATTATCGTTTTCATCATAAAATATCATAAACTTTCAAAATAACCATTTTATCATTCATTACAGCATTCAGGTCACTGCCAGGACGTCTAAAATTTTTCAGATGTAAAATGACCATTTTGTCCTAAAATACTAACTTTCTCAAATTACCCTTGGACCTTAAGACGACGACTCGAATCCATCCAAACTTACAATAACACTTTTAAAAAGCATGTGTGTGTGGGTGTGCTGATGGAGGAGAGATGGGGAGAGAAAACCGTAGGTTTCTTGTGTGATATGAAGTGTTTTGTAGTTTAAAAACTCCCTAATTTGATATAAATAATTGTGTAGGAGTTAGGCTCAATAACCTTATTATACTAGGCTCATTAGACCAATTATAGTGTATATAAAATATTTCGTTTAAGAAAGTTTTCGAAAATATTAGCCGAGTTCCCAAAAAGTCCTTATTTTCTTCAAAAATCGATTTCTAGTTTAAAATACGATTCAACGCATAAAAACATCTCAAAAAACACAATTTTCAAAAATACCATATATTAAATAATTAAAAATAATTATTTAATAAAAAAAATTCCTTTTATGCTCCCCGATCTCCGTTCCTCTATAGCGTCTCGAATAATCTTTAAAAACACAATTTTATGCATCTTAGTAGCAAACCCTATTTTAAATGTGTAAACATGCCTATCACATTTAATAAATGCCATTAAAATATTTAATTAAGTATTTTCTATTTTTCCTATATTTGCATGCAGTTAGATTACGTTATCGCATTTTGAACTTTACAAGTACAATCCCCCCCCTTAGTTCCACGCCCTTTAGTACCACCCCCAATAATCTTCTTGCTAAGAACATCCTTTAGAAGACAAAATAGTACAATATATCAGCACAACACAATTAAGCTCGTCAGTAACTTGACTCACAGACATCAACTTGTTGGAGAGAGATGGAACAAGAAGTGTGTGAACTAAAGAGAGAGGGAGACAGTGGCACGAGTCCAGCCCACGTGACTGGGTATCCCCATTGGCATTGGTAATGCAAGTCCTCTGTGGCTGAGTTGTGTTGGCGACGTCATTTGGATCAAATGTCATATGATCAATTGCTCCGGAGTCGATAGTCAAGGCACCATCCTTTGGAGTGGTAGAGTAGCAAAAAACTTGACCACAATTACCTTGATATGGGGTTGAGGTAGAAGGTTCAGTCACGAGAATAAGAGAGAGTTGATCTAACCATGGCCACCGCTGCTCGACTTGGGTCGGTTTCAGTTGCAAGATCATCTCGTTTCTTTCGTGCTTGTAATTCGTGCCACCAGTCTAGGCAGCCATGTAATTTGAAACAGGTTTCCCGAGTATGTTTTGTACTTCCTCAGTGAGTGCACTTATTCCTATTAGAATGACCTTTGGATTTTGAGAAAGACCCAGAACTTTGTGGCTGGCCAGATTTCATTCATTTGATGGCCATAACAGCACCACTAGCCAATGCTTCTGCTCCCGAGATCATCACAGATTGTCGGAAATCTTCCCTTAAAATGTGAGTATATGCTTACTCAATTGAAGGAAAGGTTGCAGGCTAAGAACATCGCTCCGAACATGATCCAATCGGTCATCTAGTCCATCAAGAAAAGTGTATACTCGCTCCTCTTGTGAAATGAAGTTGTAGCTTTGTATATGAATTGCACATTTCATTGGATTCGGTCGACGAAAATCGTTCTCCTGTCTCAAACCCTGTAGATCTTTATAATACTTTTCTATAGATCCACCTGCTTGTTTCATTCGAGATACACGACGTCGGAGCTCGTATAGCTGCCAGGTGTCAGTTCCATCAAAGTATGTTGTGGCAGCATAATCCCCATACCTGCTTAGCTATTGAATAGCGAATAAAGTTCACGACCAAAGAATGGTCCGTGGAGTTGATCAACCAGCCTTTCACCATGGAATTCTCAGTGAGCCACTTACGAAAAAAAGGGTCGGTTTCTGGTGGTTCGGGGTAGTCTCCATTGATGTATCCAGTTTGACTTTTCCTGATATATACATATCAACAACCTGTGACAATAATCCATAGTTGGAACCATCCAACTTGATGCTGATTGGAACCATCGGGGAATCACTGATGGGAGAGCAAGAGGTATGGACCCTTGATAAAACTTCCGACATTTTTTATGTTAGATTATCAAGGATGTTTTCGATGGAGTCATCCATGGAGGCCAAGCAAAATCTTGATCCTTGCTCGATCAAAAAACAGGGAACCCAAGATCATGCTTTGATACCATGTCAAAATAAATTTTCTTTCTTTTATATCAATATCATAAAAAGTGAGTACAAGATATAGAGATACAAGAAATTATTTTAGGAAGCTATTCTATGTATGTACAATATTTACGGCTACAATCATGGCTGACCCTTGAATGAAGGGATTCCTAAATCTAATATTTCCATAGGTGGCCAATTGAGGTTTTCATAGCTGGCTAATTGAGAAACTCACGCCAACAAAATCTTCCCCATGTTCGGCTCAATAGAAAATGAGATTTTGGAATTGAAATTGGATTTGCAAGTTCAGGGATTCAAAATTTCATTATGGTGTGTGTACATTACAATTTGTCAACACATAGAAGAAACAATTTTTTTTAATTAAAAAGAAACACTTTTTTTTAATTAAAAAGAAACACTTATTTTAGATATAAGAACAATCATATATTTATTAATTTTTAAAGGAATTAAAAAATTCATCATGAAGCATTTGAGAAAAAAGTTATCGGATCAGCTTTTAATATTAAAAATAATGGAGGAAAATAATTTATAATTTTTAAAAAGAAATTAAAACATTTTTAATTGATTTTAAATTAAATTTTTAAAAAAATATACGAATGATGGTGTTAATTAATAGTACAGATTTTTGGGAAAATGATCATATTTCCCTAACTCTTCTACGCTGTCGATGATGCTAAATCTAATGTTAAAACCTGCAGATTTAGATAAGGTAAAACTACCATATGCAATAGCAAGTGTTGGTACTATTTCTTCCCTCAGTTATAAAATCTACTATATTATTAAATTTGGAACATTTAGATTAAATAATTTTGATTTTATGATGAATTTTTTAAAATATTAACACCCCTTTAAAAGTATAAATTTATTATATTTTCTTATAATCAAAAAAATTATAAAATATCTTTTAACAAAATTTATGTATCCTCTTATCACTATCATTATCCATTTTCCAAAAAATTTAAAACTATCAAATATTTTCTTTTAATTTTTATAAACTTCTGATTTTTATATGATTATATCATTCCTGATATAAAAAAATTACTATAAAAAAATGTTAAATTAAAAATAACAAAAAAATTTAAAACAAAAAATATCACATTTACGCACAACAAAGGTCTCTCGTAAATAGAAAGGGCAAATGGATCGTTAAGACAACTGAATTATGTCAGAAAACGAATTATGTCAGAAAACGAACTGGCAGGTTTATCATGTTCAACGAAAAGTTGCAAAAAACATGCAACTCTTCTGTCGCAAATCAGTGTATCATAGGTTGAAAACAATCAGGTATCGACTATCCAACAGACCTAATGGTCGTGAAATGAAAAACGAGAATTTACTTCTTGTTGACCATTTATTGAGTTTGGGACAAATCTGATAATGGCAGCTGTCTAGCCTTTAGGGGCCCTTTGCAAGGTCCTCTAGCGCCTTAGAAATCTGTTCCTCGTTCAAGCCTTCCAGGTGTATTCCCCTCTCAACGCCAAAGTCTGTTGCAAAGAAGGAAACTCATTATTATTGGATGGGATAACAATGAATGTAAACTTGATTGGCAAAAACTCGTATTTTGTGAGACGGGTATCTTATTTGAGTCATCCATGAAAAAGTATTACTTTTTATGCTAAGAGTGTTATTTTTTATTGTGAATATCGGTAGGATTGACCCGTCTCACAGATAAAGATTCGTGAGACCGTCTCACAAGAGAGACCTACTCAACTTGATATTATCTTTCCGGAGAGCTCAAGAAGAAGACTACTATAAACTGGTCAAGTCACATTGTAATGCATAATTCAAACAAGAGTGTCATGGAAATAGCTCTGGATTTTCAACATCAAGTGAAATGCTATAAATTTATCAAGTAAATTTGTCAGGCTGTCATCTCTGTGTTGGTGGTATCTGCTTTCTTAGTAATTGTGACTCAAAAATTTGTACATTTAAAATGACTCCAAAACATGGTAAATTTATTTGATCATTTCAAAGAGGCAGTTTAAGCCTAGCAGCTTCTGCATTCTCTGCCTGTATCCACCTTCAGTAGATGATTACTAAGTAAGTGCAACATTTCTCATCTCCTGAAACAGTCTAGACCATCATAGAAAAGCTGCTATGATCAGAATTCAAAAGTTGTACAAAAAAGCCTCAAGTATTTGCACATTCTAGCTTCTTTCAGCTTTATATTTTTATTGTAAGAACTTTGCATGTGAGCAGATGGTTTGATTCTTAGAAAGGAAAAACGAGTTTGAACACAAAGAATCAACTTGAAAAAGTTTCACAAAAATCAACTTCATTCTCAAATTAAAGTTCTCAAGGGTGCGCTAGGATTTCAGGATTTGAAGTCATGGATTTTAAATCCATTTGATTGCTTATATAAATTTACGTTGATTAATTTCAAACCCACTCATTTGTTAATCTATACAGATGTTATAGTAATTTGATGGATTTGAAAGACACATAAGATAAATGTCATTTCAAAACCAATCATCAACTTCCTCCCCAAATCAAATATCTCTTCGAACCAAATCTTGTCATCCAAGTACAACCTAAAAGAAATTTTTTTATTTTTTCTCAGATACGATCTCTCCGATAGAAATGAGCAGAGTACTACAAATTTAGGTTATCCATCTCAGTATACTGGGTCCCGACTTATAAATTTAT
Source organism: Primulina tabacum (assembly GCF_025594145.1). Classification (NCBI taxonomy): domain Eukaryota; kingdom Viridiplantae; phylum Streptophyta; class Magnoliopsida; order Lamiales; family Gesneriaceae; genus Primulina; species Primulina tabacum. The sequence goes on from NC_134553.1 coordinate 11,187,590, forward strand.
TATATGGTCCATTCTCCAAAGTACGAACACTAAAACACAAAAACGAAGAGACATGAAGTTAGAAATAGGAAATAAGAAATCAAAAGGGAAGTTTATTTCATCAACTTGTACTCCTTCATAACAATGTTCTATCAAAAGAAAATATCCTCCCCATTTTTCGGCAGCCTCTACTCTCGTTTATTACTATTTGCTAAATCACCAGCTCACACCTGACATTTATGAAATTTCACATTCTAATCAATTGTCATTTCTGCCCAAACACTCAATCAATGCCCATCATAGCACTATATTCGTTAAATAATTTATGATTTTAATTTTATATATCTATCAAAGTTGACCAAATGCAAATGGACAAGAATTAAAGTGGTGGAACACGCTTCGATAAATATCAAATTTTCACAATCAAGTTCAACAATGCACGCAAACAGAATTTATCAAGTTACAAAAAGTTTTAATTTCCCATGATAAACTGTGGAACAAAAAAGTAAATGATCATAATCCCCTAATAAAAGGAAAAGAAACTGGCCAAAGTTTTCAATTTCTTTTTTTCTTTTTTTTGTTTCTGATGATCTGATCAGCACAAGCAATTAAAATTACACAGGATCTTGAGGTAAAGTTGACTGAAAGAATGAGCTTCACGATTGACAATCTTTTGATGCGCAACTAAAAGATTGAGTGGACAAATATCAGAGGTAGCATAGCCATAATTAGGTATTTTGCCATCCAATGGACCAACTTATGCACTTGAATCTTTTCCACAAACTTTCTTCCAAAATCATGCATGTGAAAAGTGAAAACATCATAAAATGATGGTAGTCAGTGTGATCCTCTTTTTGAATAGTTTAGTAACACATCCGCACGACCACCTCATCATCCAAATCTTATGTCATCGGTTGGAGGAGAAAATCTCATTTGAATGTTCTAGACAATATTCAAGTAACAAGATGCAAGAAAATGGCAAAGTCAATACCAGTATGTCATCAAGATCACGAATCCGACACAAAATGTTCATAATTACCTTAAACCATAACCCGCCAATATTGCAAAAATTTCATCACAACACCAGCATGCTGATAAAATTCACAGCATACGATTGGTTAACATTACTTTATATTGATAGCTGACACTGAAACATAAGACCTCCATGAAACTCAGGCAGGACACCAAGTAAATTTTATGATCAAGTAATGATTAGCCATAGGGTGTCTGCAAAACAGAACTCAACCGCAAAGATCACTCCACCAGACTACCAAAATCCATAAAAAAAAAATCATTAAAAACTGAAAAATAGTACAACTTTTTCACCAACAAGAAACAAAACCCAATACATCTGAAAACACATACCATATCTCGCCCAAAGCTGCGGCTCGATGCCGGAGGCCTCACGGATCAATATCGGAAGCTTCGGATTTTTAGTCTTCAGATCCTTGTAATTATTCTCAATAAACGCTCTGAAAACAAAAATATATATAATACAGAATACTCGAAAATTAGCAAAACAAATTGAGTTATGCAAATAGCAATCGAAAAAATAAAGTGCAAGGAAAACCTAGTAGTAGAGCTTGAAGAAGAAGCCGGGAGAGAATAGGATACGAAGCTCCTTGAGATTTCGCGAAAGCTGCCCTCTCCACGCCATCGTTGATATTTCAGTGTTTGCTCTGCGCTGTCATTTCTCCCGCAGATTAAGATGTAAATATGCAATTAGTCCTTGTAAATTTAAGTAATTTCGTTTTGGCCCATATGGTTGGTGAATTCTTTTTAGGAACCCCAAAATGGTCGGTGAGTGTTTAAATTTGGGGGTGGGGTGGATCTGGTTTTGTCGGCTTCGGGTAGAGAAAAAAAGTACCCGTTACTCAAGTACGTGACTAGTATCGGCTAAATATCTTCTTAATTGTATTACATGAAAGCATTGTGAATTCCACACTGGTCAGGTGGCAAAGCTAATTGATAAGCTAACGTACTCACCCTCTTTAGTATTTCAAATATTCTTATGCATCTTAGTGTTTAGCTTAAATCTTTGAAGTCTGATGAAAATAAAAGTTCATCAGACATGAAGGCCCAAATGTTGCTAAGTCCATGAGAGATATAGTTGGTCCAAAAAAAGCACGACGGAGGAGTTGATCCACGACGCATCATGGATGATCGTGGAATATTGCTGAAACTGCTCCGTAGAGTGTAATAAAAGCAGAAAGAATAATCAGAATATGGACACGCGACAAACACATCCAACAAGAGCTCCATCAAAGCTTCTTCAAATTCTCTTATTAGTCGTCTGTGTATTTTCAATTCCCAGTAGTCAAGTTTCTTGAATTTTTTACATATTCCTCTAACTTTCTTATAAAGATGAGGTTCATGTTCATAACAACATAATTAAACTTGATGTTGTTTATGTATTTTTTCTTCAATTTCATTATATTCTTCAGTTTATATTTTTCGATTTGAAGTCATACCGAGGGAATTAGAATAACGATCGAATCGGGACTCGCAATGCTTGACAAAGAAGTCGAATCATTCCATATTTGGCACGATCACGTGCCTGACACGCCCCGCAGGCTTCGTGAGAAACAAATTGGCACGCCCAGTGGGACAGAAATGCCTCCAAAGTTTACTGAAAAAACATGAAGGAATTCCTCCATCACAAGGAAAGGACAATCGTTCACAGGAGGAAGAGACCAATGCTGATGGAAAATCAGTGGGAATGACTGTGCACAGGTTCAAAGAAGAGGCTATGAAGGAAGAAATTTCATTTTCTGGTGGTGAGGGGCTTCCAGCAAACATTATGTTGTCCATGGAAAAAATATCTGTGGTGATCTCAACGAATTGACCAAAGCCTTTACTGCTGTTATGATGGACTTTATGGCAGAAATAAGGGAATGGAGAAAGTCTTCGAAGGAAGAGAGTAAGTCACTAGAAGATGATAAACCTAAAGAAACTAGAACTAAGCTGTCTGAAGACCAAGGCCAGGGGTCGGAGAGTTCTCAAGCAGGTGAAAATCGCCACTTGGATGAATCACCGACTCTGGGTCTGTTGGGGAAGGAAAGTATACTCCTCCACACAGGAGGGAACATGAGTTGGGTCCGAAACGCCAAAGTTACAGTAATAATAAACAAGTAGCAGGGGATATGTTCGCTGTGAATTTTCCTAACATGCATCCAAGGTTGTATGGTGATGGGGGACTGCATGGGTATTCAGTTCCAAAATCGGGGAATAACACTAAGGGGCAAATTATTCCCCGTACCCATTGAGACAAACTCCAGTCTTGAACTTCGAGACTGTATGTGATGTTATTCAAGAGTTATATGGCCCTAGGGGTGAGACCAATCAACCGAACAGAGTTTCACAAGCTATACCCTGATGTTGTTGATCATGAAAATCCTTATCCACAAGGCTATCGCATCCCAGACTGTACTTTATACTCGAGGAAAGTTGGCCAATATAATGTACCGTATTTTGAACTACTTGAAATTTGTGGAAAAATAAAAATTTTCTTACATAAGAAATAAACTCTCAAATTTCGATTTAAAATAAATTGTTCATCCAAAAATAATTGCAATAAAAAGATCGTGAATAAAGTTTGCTAAAAACACTTGTTTAAACATCGTAACCCAAAACTTGTAATCAGAGTAGTTGAAGCATTTCTTAAAAACTAAAAAGAAACCTGGGCGGTCCTTGTGTTTAACCTCCCACTCAGTCCAAAGCCAGCTCACTGGTCTTCACCTCTCTTCTACTCAACTTCATCCTCACCTTCATCGATCAAGTCTAGTGAGTCTAAAGACTCAACATGTATAAGCTAGAAATAACAAGTAATACGTAATAAAACCACATGCATCTTTAAAATAGGGCGTACATACTTGAAACTTGTACATGCCTGTAAAAGCTTGAACTTACATACATAACATAGACGTGCCATAACGTGAAACTTTTCTGAAACATGCTTGCAACATACATACTTGGACATTCATCATTTTGCGTAGAGATATGTTTCAATGCAAGTGACTCATACATAAATACGCCTGATCAGACTAAACCACAGTACTGGGCTGGCAGGGAAAGTCCACTACCACATACATGAGATCCTCGTTCATTCTTTAACAGGTGGATTGATCCCTGGTCATGTTTTACCGCTTTCCAATCCTGATCTAAACTCGGTCATGCTTTACCGAGGTTGAGAAGGTCCTCGACCACGTTCACCGACTTCCAAACCCATTCATAATTTGGTCACAAGACATTTAGCATACCTCAAAAACTTAAAAGTATTTGCTTTTGCACGTCGAACATACTTACTTGGCATTGAGGGATTCGTTGGATCTCGCTTGGGACCACTGCTGCACATACTAACATGAAATCAAATGCTTATCTTGCACAGCATAGACGTAGGTAATCGTGCTCACCCAAAAACTTGTTCATTTCCTTATGACATTCTAAATCTCTCAGGTCTCGACCTTGCTTGATCTTCGCACTAAACCAAGACATCAAACCTCCAAAGCAATCAACATATTTTTCCCAAAAATGAAGTATACGGACCCCGTACCCAGGTCCGGCTATGGGTCCGTCGTGGCTCTGAAAAAAATACCCGAAAAGAAGTAAGAACACGGACCCCGTGTCATGGTCCGTCTAAGGGTCCGTGTAGGCTCTGTATGTTGACACTTCGAATGAAACAAGGGCACAGACCCCATGTCAGGGACCGGGGACACATCTGTGTACCTACTGGATTTTGATACTACAGAAGAACACGGCAGGAACCCCGTGCCAGGGTCAGTGTACGGGTCCGGCTAGCCACAAAAAATCAAACCTGCGGGAATTTCCTTACACTGTGGTTATTTCTCCCAACTAACCGAATAGACTAAGAATAAAAACCACGAGACCCATCTTAGGACGCTACAGTATTGACTCCAACCCGTACAAACCATCCAAACGTCCCAAAGCATTAACAAGCAACAAAAAAACGTCACAACCCGAAATTCGACGCCATTTTCTTCCTAAGCCTTCTATTACTTCCCAAGCCATCCCTGACTCAAAACGAAACAACAATTGGTGCCTAAACACATCCCACATCATGTCTAAACACAGTAGTAGTGGCTCGGCGATGCCCAACGAATCCTGCAACTCAAAAACTTCAAGAATTCATCAATAACATAATTTTTCAGAAAAACGCAGTTTGAGCCGTTCCACAAAAAGATCATAACTCCCTCATTTCTTACCCAAATATTTCGAATTTTATATCAAATCGAAGGTATCGAAGAGTACTACGTTTTATGTGTTGAAAATATTTCCAGAAACTCGACCGAAAAAGCGCAGTACTCGAAAATACATTAAAAACGAATTTCAGAGATCTAAAAACTGTTGCAAAAATCGATTCAACAATTTTCTGCTCAAACTTTGTATGTCGCACATGGATTTTTACGCATAGAAACATTACAACGCATTATATGACTAGATCGACGCGGGAACAACATAATATACATGCCTTTTGATATTAAAATTTGTCGAACCGACGATACCGAAGCTGGAAACGGTGCGAGGGTTGATCCGGGACGATTTGTGGCTCGATTTCCTTGAAGAAAAGTGACGAAAACTTGTTGGAAAATACAGAGGAGAGGGGCGGCTACTCTTGCTATAAGAACCCTACTTTTCTTCTCTCAAAAATGAAAATGGAAGTAAGATGAAATTGTGTGTGTGTGTGAGCCGAGTAAGTGTGTGTGTGAAGAGGTGTGTGTTCGTGTGTTATAGTGGTAACATGTGTGTGTGTGTGTTATGATTAGGAGTAATTAGGCTCTAATGGGTTTAATTAAAATAACTAATAATCATTTGACAAGCTAATTTAAAAGTTAATCCAATGCTCATTTTACCAAATCCTCTAATTAAAAAGTAACACACCCATCCGTTAAAATTTAAAAGTTTTTTTTTAAAAAAAGTCTTAAAATTACATAATAAATAAATTAGGTTTTAAAATGCTAAAAATTAAATAAACCTTTTAAAATGCTCCAAACCCAACTTAAAATAAAATACCACATTTTAAAATTGCCAAAATCGTCGCCGGTCTCTTTTCATCGATCCCGCATCGAATAATCGCCTGAAACATGAAACTCAAGAAAACATTTAACGTGCCTCGCATAAACGTGAATAATTTAAAATAATGCAATTTAAATAGATCATGCATCGCTATAAATAATTTTAAACTTAAATAAACAATTTGACAATTTAATAAATGCATGGGTTTTACGTGTACTGATTTTGGACTCTACATATTCTCCCCCACTTTTATAAATTTCGTCCTCGAAATTAAATCTTACCGAACAACTCTGGGTAGCGGCTTCTCATATATGCTTCAGTCTCCCAAGTGGCCTCTTCCACTGATTGATTCAGCCACCTGAATTTGATCATTTTAGTTACTTTGTTCCGAAGTCTCCTTTCCTGTCGGTCTAGGATTTGGGCAGGTCTTTCCTTATACGACAGATCTAGAGCAAGCTGCAATGGCTCATAGCTCAAAACATGTAAAGGATTCACTAAGTACTTCCTCAGCATCGAGACATGGAACACAATGTGTACACCGACCAGATTTGGCGGTAGGGCTACACGATACGCTAGTGTCCGAATTGTGTCAAGAATCTCAAACGGTCCAATGAATCTCGGACTAAGCTTGTCTCTCTTCCCAAATCTCATAACACCCTTCATGGGTGCTATCTTTACGAAAACGTGATCGCCTACGGCAAACTCAAGATCTCTTCTTCTATTGTCAGAATAAACTCTTTGACGACTCTGGGCGATCTTCATCCTGTCTCGGATCCTGACCACCACATCTGTAGTCTGCTGAAAAATCTCTGAACCAAGCTCTGATATCTCACCGACTTCGTCCCAATGAATCGGCGAATCTGCACTTCCTCCCACACAATGCCTCGTAGGGAGTCATACCTATAGACAATTGAAAACTGTTGTTGTAGGTAAACTCCAAAAGAGGTAGCTTTGATTCCAAATTCCCATGGAAATCAATCACTACAGGCTCGCAGTAGGTCCTCCAACTGGATCACTCGCTCAGGACTGGCCATCTGTCTGAGGGTTGAAAGCTGTACTGAATAGCAACTTCGTCCCCATGGCTGCATGCAACTTGCAAAAGGACGATGTAAATCTCGGGTCCTTGTCGGACACAATAGAAACTGGGATTCCGTGCAATAGAACTATCTCCCTGATATAGAGCTCTGCATACTGCGTCATGGAGAAAGTCGTCTTCACTGGCAAGAAGTGTGACGACTTAGTAAGTCTATCCACTATAACCCAAATGGCATTGAATCCTCTGACTGACCTCGGCAAACCAACAACGAAGTCCATGCTGATATTCTCCTACTTCCACTCGGGGATAAGAAGTGGCTTAAGCATCCCTGCTGGCCTCTGATGCTCTGCATTCACCTGCTGACAAGTGAGACATTCAGACACAAATCGACAGATGTCTCTATTCATACCTGGCCACCAATATAGGATCTGCAAATCATTGTACATCTTGGTACCACCTGGATGAATGGAATACGGAGATGCATGTGCCTCTGTCAGAATATCCTCTCTGATCGAATCAACACTAGGCACCCACATCCTTCCTCTGTACCTCACAATACTATCGGACACTGTATAGAGTACACTGCCCTTGGCTTCATCCTTCAGTCGCCATTTCTGTAACTACTCATCTGAAGGCTGACCTCTACGGATTCGATCAAACAAAGAAGACTGGACTGTCAAATTAGACAGTTTAGGAGCTCTGCCCTTAGGATAAACCTTAATCCAAATCTCTGAACCTCTGACTGAAGAGATCTCTGCACTGACAACTGTGCTACGACTGCAACTTTTCTGCTCAAAGCATCTGCCACAACATTAGCTTTCCCCGGATAGTAGCTAATTTCACAATCATAGTCTTTTACCAACTCCGACCACCGTCTTTGTCTCATGTTCAGCTCTTTCTGCGTGAAGAAATACTTGAGACTCTTGTGATCAGTAAATATCTGGTATTTCTCAACGTACAAATAATGTCTTCATATCTTCAATGCAAAGATAACGGCAGCTAACTCAAGATCATGAGTCGGATAATTCTTCTCATGCACTTTCAACTATCTAGAGACATAAGCTATAACCCGACCATGCTGCATCAAAACTGCGCCTAGACCAAGCTTAGATGCATCGGTGTATAGTACAAAATTTCCTTGACCTGCTGGCATGGCTAACACAGGCGCTGTGATAAGAGCTTGCTTCAAAGTATCAAAGCTCTTCTGGCACTCGTCACTCCAAATGAATTTAGCATTCTTCTTAGTCAATGAAGTGAGTGGCACTGCAATCGAAAAAAATTCCTGAATAAATATCCTGTAGTAGCCTGCTAAGCCTAGGAAACTGCGGATTTTTGACGCATTCTTCGGCTCAACCCATTCCTTAACCGATGCTACCTTAGCTGGATCCACCTCAATGCCACTGCTAGAAATTACATGACCCAAAAATGCTACCTTCTCCAACCAAAATTCACACTTACTGAATTTTGCAAACAACTTGCGACTCTACAAGACCTGCAAAACTGAACCCAAATGCTGACTGTGTTCCTCATGGCACTTCGAGTAAATGATAATGTCGTCAATGAACACTATGACGAACTGATCTAGGTAGGGCTGGACTACTCGGTTCATCAAGTCCATAAAAATTGCTGGAAAATTTGTCCGTCCGAATGGCATCACTAAGAACTCGTAATGTCCATATCTAGTCCTGAAGGCTGTCTTATGAACATCTGCATCCTTTACCTTCAGCTGATGATACCCTGATCGAAGATCTATCTTAGAGAACACTGTAGTTCCCTAAAACTGATCAAACAAACCCTCGATCCTTGGAAGTGGGTATTTATTCTTGATCGTTACCTTGTTCAGTTCACGGTAATCGATACACAGCCTCATGCTCCCATCTTTCTTCTTTACAAAGAGCACTGGCGCGCCCCATGGTGAGAAACTAGGGCGAATGAATTCTTTGTCAAGAAGCTCATGAATCTGTTGCTTGAGCTCTAACATCTCAGCTGGAGCTAGTCGGTACGGTGCCTTAGAGATTGGCACAGTGCCTGGCACAAGATCGATAGCGAAATCCACCTCTCTCTCTGGTGGAAGGCCTGTGACGTCATCAGGGAAAACGTCAGGGAAATCTCTGACCACTGGTACATCAGATATAGATGGAGTCGGGCACATCAGGTGGGAAATGATACTAGCCAAGAAAGCCTGACATCCCTTGTGAATAAGTCTATGTGCATGTATGCAAGAGATCATGCGAGGGAAACTTCTGCATCTATCCGGTTCAAAGAGAAACAGCTCCATGCCCAAAGGTCTAACCAATACTGACCTTTTCTGGAAATCAATAAGGACTCTATTCTTCGTCAACCAATCTATTCCCAAGATAATATCAAACTCTGGCATCGGTAACACAATTAGATCGGCTTAAACTATGTGGCCCTGCAGCTCGAGATCGATGTCTCTGACCACGCTAGTAGCTGATAATTCTTCCCCTGATGGGACTGTCAGTGAATAGCTCACGTCGCGTCCAATAGACTTGACGTCCAGATGATTAGCGAATGTCTCCGAGATAAAAGAGTGAGTGGCCCCTGAATCTATCAGGACCTTCGTGGTTACTCTCTTTATGAAAATATTCCCTGAGAGACGTTAGCACAACACCCAAAACTTATATCCCCAGATTCTAACCTTAACCTCATGCATAATAGAGAATCTCTATACAAGTCACCAAAATACTAACTAACAGTACTAATAGTCCCAAATCAAATTCAAAACATGCATGGTAAAATAATACGATGTTTAATTAAATGAGTTTACCGGTCAATAATGTCGTGTCTGGGTTCGCCTCCTGAGCATACATAGCGAACACTCTACCCTGGGTTGGCTAACTCCACTGTGGGCACTCTTTCAACATATGATCGCTGGCCACGCACTTAAAACATTTGCCCGATCCAAATAAACATTGTCCCGGATGCTTGCGGTTGCACTTCGGGCTCATCGGGTACATACCCGGCCTCTGAGGAGCCTTCTGCTATGGAACAGGACCCTTGCCTTTCGGCGGTCCTTGAAATGGCCTCTTCCCCTGTTGCCCCTGGAATGGCCTCTTAAACTGAGGTCGCTGCTGATGCTGTTGCTGCGGTGCCTGATAGGGCCTCTTGCCCTGTCTATCGTTCTCGGTGTCTTTTTGGTCCTGCTCTGCCGCCAAGGCTCTAGATACTACAACGGCATAAGTAGTCGGACCAGCAACCCTCACATCGCGGCACAAGATCGGCCGCAACCCATCAATAAAATGCCTCAGGTTCCCCCGGGCATCATTAGCTATCACGAGCACAAAGTGACACCCCCTTTCAAACTTCCTGACAAACTCTGCAACACTGCTGTCTCCTTGTCGCAGCGTCATGAATTCCCTGGTCAGTATGGATCGTACTTCCTCAGTGAATTACTTGGAGTATAATACCTCCTTAAACCCATCCCACGTCAGTGTTTCCAAGTTCACTGACACTGATGCACTTTCCCACCACAGTCTGGCGTCCTCTGCCAGAAGGAATGTGGCACACCTGACCCTATCTGCATCTTGCAGCTCCATAAATGCAAAAATCACCTTGATGGATTTAATTCATCCCTCGGCTATCATCGGGTCAGTGGTCCCCGAAAAATCCTCTGGGTTCATCCTCCTGAACCTCTCATACACCGCCTCTGGTCTGGGCCTCGCCCCTGTGTCCACTGTGGCTTCGTGAGCTTCTCGCAACTGGAAGTAGGCATAACCCTTTACAAGAACCTGGCTCTGATACCAACTGTAACGTACCGTATTTTGAACTACTTGAAATTTGCGAAAAAATAAAAAATTTCTTACATAAGAAATAAACTCTAAAATTTCGATTTAAAATAAACTGTTCATCCAAAAATAAATGCAATAAAAAGATCGTGAATAAAGTCTGCTCAAAACACTTGTTTAAACATCGTAACCCAAAACATGAAATCAGAGTAGTTGAAGCATTGCATAAAAACTAAAAAGAAACATGGGCGGTCCTCGGGTTTAGCCTCCCACTCAGTCAAAGCCGCTCACTGGTCCTCAACTCTCGTCTCCTCAACTTCATCCTCACATGCATCTATCAATTCTAAAGAGTCTAAAGACTCAACATGTATAAGCTAGAAATAACAAGTAATACGTAATAAAAGCACATGCATCTTTAAAATAGGACGCACATACTTGAAACTCGAACAAGCCTGTAAAAGCTTGAACTTACATACATAACATAGACGTGCCATAACGTGAAACTTTTTTGAAACATGCTTGCAACATACATACTTGGACATACATTAACTTCATCATTTTGTGTAGAGATATGTTTCAATGCAAGTTACCCATACATAAATACGTCTGATCAGACTAAACCACAGTACTGGGCTGGCAGGGAAAGTCTAGTACCACATACATGAGTTCCCTGTTCATGCTTTAACGGGTGGATTGGTCCATGGTTCATGCTTTACCGTTTTCCAATCATGATCAAAACACGGTCATGCTTTACCGGGGTAGAGAAGGTCATCGGTCCGCGTTCACCGACTTCCAAACCCATTCATAATTTGGTCACAAGACATTTAGCATACCTCAAAAACTTAAAAGTATTTGCTTTTGCACATCGAACATACTTACTTTGCATTGAGGGATTCGTTGGATCTCGCTTGGGGCCACTGCTAGACATACTAACATGAATTCGAATACTTATCTTGCATAGCTTAGATGTAGGTAATTGTGCTCACCCACAAACTTGACCATTTCTTTATGACATTCTAAATCTCTTTGGTCTCGACCTTGCTTGATCTTCGCACTAAACCAAGACATCGAACCTCCAAAGCAATCAACATATTTTTCCCAAAAACGAAGTACACGGACCCCGTGCCCAGGTCTGGCTATGGGTCCGTGTAGGCTCTGAAAAAAATACCCGAAAAGAAGTAAGGACACGGACCCCGTGTCATGGTCCGTCTAAGGATCCGTGTAGGCTCTGTATGTTGACACTTCGAATGAAACAAGGGCATGGACCCTGTGTCAGGGTCCCGGGACACATCCATGTACCTACTGGATTTTGACACCTACGGAAGAACAAGGCATGGACCCCGTGCCAGGGTTCGTGTACGGGCCCGGCTAGCCACGAAAAATCAAACCTGCGGGAATTTCCTTGCACTGTGCTTATTTCTCCCAACTAACCGAATATACTAAGAATAAATACCATGAGACCCATCTTAGGACGCTACCGTATTGACTCCAACCCGTACAAACCAACCAAACGTCCCCAAGCATCGACAAACAACAACAAAACGTCACAACCCGAAATTCGACGCCATTTTCTTCCTAAGCCTTCTATAACTTCCCAAGCCATCCCTGACTCGAAACGAAACAACAATCGGTGCCTAAACACATCCCACATCGTGTCTAAACACAGTAGTACCGGCCCGGCGATGCCCAACGAATTTTGCAACTCAAAAACTTCAAGAATTCATCAATAACATAATTCCGAGTAAGTGTGTGTGTGAAGAGGTGTGTGTGCGTGTGTTAGAGTGGTAATATGTGTGTGCGTGTTATGATTAGGAGTAATTAGGCTCTAATGGATTTAATTAAATAACTAATAATCATTTGACAAGATAATTTAAAAGTTAATCCAAGGCTCATTTTACCAAATCCCCTAATTAAAAAGAAACACACCCAACTGTTAAACTTTAAATTTTTTTTAAAAAAAGTCTTAAAATCACCTAATAAATAAATTAGGCTTTTAAAATGCTAAAAATAAAATAAAACTTTTAAAATGCTCCAAACCCAACTTAAAATCAAATACCACATTTTAAAATTGCCAAAATCGTCGCCGGTCTCTTTTCCTCGATCCCGCATCAAATAATCACCTGAAACATGAAACTCGAGCAAACATTTAACGTGCCTCGCATAAACATGAATAATTTAAAATAACGCAATTTAAATATATCATGCATCGCTATAAATAATTTTAAACTTAAATAAACAATTTGAAAATTTAATAAATGCATAGGTTTTACGTGTACTGATTTTGGGCTCTACAGCCAATCTAGTGTGGAACATGTGGCAAGGTTTATGATACAGTGTGGGGAATTCTGGATCAAAATTCCAAGGGATGAAATTCAGCGATTTTTATGATCTTGCTGTCAAGGTATAAGAGTATGAGGAATTATTGCATGAGAAAATTCATAAAAGGAAGTCTTATGTTGGCTCTTACTTCTAGAAATTTGAAGAAGTCTCCTTGGCAGAAGTGGCGAATTCTGGATCACGTACAGTCCCATTATTAAAGCGCAAGAATGAAGAGTTTCCCATAAAAAGTGCTTCTCCTGTTCAAATGCTTTATACCTTTGATGCATCAAAGACAGAAGAAATATTTGATCATTTGGTGAAGGAATAATTCATAACCTCCCCCCCAGATCATGAAGTACCAACCAGAGAGGAGATCAAGGGAAGGGACTACTGTAAGTATCATAATTCCTTCAACTATAATACTAATACTTGTTGGACTTTTAAAAATGCTCTACAAGAAAGAATCAACAAGGGAATGCTGAGATTCCCTGAGAAGAAAAAGACAATGATAGTGGATGAAGACTATTTTCCATCGATAGCCAACGTGAATGTGAATAATACTGGTTTGCGATTTCTAATCAATAAGAAGAGGAATGTAGTTGGAAACATATCCTTCCGGCCAAGAGTTGCTATAAGGAAATGTTGGGTATCCAGTAAGATGATATTTGATGTCAAAGATAGAAGAACATAAACTTTTCATGAAAGAGATCATCATTACAGCAGGGGGAATATGTATTACAGTAGGAGAAATATGTCTTATAGAAGGAGGAATAGAAGGTATGATGAGGAATCCATGTCCAAGAGGCCCGTGAACCCTTACCTCGAAGGAAGCTCATCTGCTAAAGTCAGGAAAGGTGAAAGAAGTTATGATCAGCAGTCATCCCAGAAGATACTTCAAGAGTCCCTAGTCATGAATAATCAACAAAAATATGAAAGGAAATCTCGTTTTGTCGTTCCTCCGATGGTAAGCCCCCAACAGACAAGGAGACGTGTGGAACATCCAAAGTTTCCAAAGGCTCTTTATCAAACCCAAAAAAGACGTTTGTTGAGAGAAAAACCTGGGGAACGGAAGTTGAAAGTGGAAGAGTCGTTTAAAGAGAAGAAGAAATTCAGCAGGAAGGCTACTGAGGATAAAGAAGAGGAATGTGATGACTTACTATCAGAGGAAGAGAGTAATGTGGTCAAGAAAGCTACCTTAAAGGTAGGGCAGATTCTTGTCTCATTTGAATGTGTCACATGCTCATTAACATTACCAGGTGAGTTCAAATACAAAAGAATGTTTGAGTCTGATGGCTTCATGGGAAATAAAATTGCTACAGATTCCGTCAAGAATATGTTTCGAAAGATTGTGCTGGAGTTCTGGTTGATGAAATGAAAATAGTGGATATGAAGAAACCTACAAATGAGATGGATAGACATATTAAACCACTTTATATCACAGCACATGTGAACAGAAAGTCGGTGTCTAGAGTATTGATAGATAATGGCTCTGCTGTCAACATTCTACCCTACAGAATTCTGCAGAAGTTGGGGAAAAGTGTGGAAGACTTGATTCCTACAGAAGTATTTGTAGCATCTTTTACTGGAGAATCCACTAAAACCTTGGGATTTTTACCAGCAAATGTTCTTGTAGGGTCTCGATCCTCTCTGTCAGCCTTCTTCGTTGTCGATTCCAGTGCTAGTTTCCATGCTTTGTTAGGGAGGGATTGGATTCATACCAATCATTATGTGTCATCATCCATGCACCAGTTATTGCTAATGTGGAAGGAGGATGAGGTTGAAGTGGTACAGGCTGATTCACAGCCGTATCAATCTAATTCCAATGCCGTACAAGCTAGATATTATGATGGAGCTTTTGGTGCAATTAAGTTTCCTAGCTACAAAGTTCATAGACATCCATGAGCAGTATACATGGACACTCAGTAAGTTAAAGAATCAGTTGAGAAAGTTCTCAAGCATACTACCATGGTCTCTCCTAGACCCATTGTAAGGTCCAAAAATTAAGACGACGTAATTCAACTGCATGCAAATCTAGGAAATATGAAAAATGAGTAATTAAATTATTTTAATTGGTAAATTATTTGTGACATGCATGATTATATGCTAAATAGGATTTTATTGTCAACATGCATTAAAATGTAATTTTTAATGATTATTCGAGTTGTGATCGAGGAATGGAGATCGGGGGCTGAAAAATGTAAAATATTTTTATTAAATAATTGTTTTTAATTATTTAAAATATGGTTGATGCTTTTTCATATTTTTGAAAATAAGGGGTTTTGAGGTGATTTTATACGCCGGGACGTAAATTTTATCGTTGTTGGTTTTTCAACAAAAATACGAACGTCTTGGCAACCCGGCTAATAAATTCACAAACTTATTTAAACAAAAATTATTTTTATACTTTAATTAAAGCACTAATGGGCCAAATTACATTCTTAATGAGCCTAAGCTTATTTAAGGGATTAGTTAAAGTATTTAATCTATTAAACCCCACCCCAAACCCTCATACCCCTCGGCCACACACACACAATCAGATTCAAACTCTCTCCAACCAAAGTACACGACACACACACACAATAATTTGAAGAAAAATTCGAAAAGCTTCAAGGGTTTCAAGCCAAGGTCCCGTCGTCACCGTTCTTCGCAATCATCAACGTATATTCGTGCGTAAAATACGCAAAGGCACACATATTTCTTTCCTTCAACATCTATCACACCATATTAATCATCTAAACTTATTTTGAAGTAAAAACAGAGCACACAAGTTGAATTTTCGTAACTTCATGCATAGGTGTTCTATACTTGGGTTATTTGATTCCAAACTCATGTTTTAATTTTGTTAAGGAGGCTGCCATGACTAGGACATGTTCAAGCACGGTTTTACACAGGTTTAGAGTCCTAAGAACACCGCACAACGTCGCACATCAGAATCGAAACAAGTTGGAACCATTTCCTGTCATAAGATAACATGGGGGCTCGATTATGATCATGGGGGTTTGGCTTGATCACAGCTTGAGTCCAGGGGTAGCCAGAGTATGTGAAGGGTCAAGGGTAGAGTCCTAGCCATGCTAGGACTCGAGTTAAGGGTTGGGGAAGGAGTCCTAGCCATGCTAGGACTCCCACCCGTAAAGGGGGTGCTTCGCGTAGATCATGCGCAGGCTTCCAAGGGCTAAGGGGCTCGGCCAGGGGGCTCAGGGCTGGGCTAGGGTAACTCTTTTGGGTCCTAAGCGACTGCACAACAGGCTAGTTCAAGGGTGGCTCTGTTGGCTAGAGTCCTAGGTCAAGTCTCAAGTTTTCGCTTGCTAGAACCATTTTCTTTCCTCTCTTTACAAGGAAATATATTTTCAAAAAATACTGCATTTCTTGACTCAAATGTCATGTATGTATTCATTTCTACATTTTCAGATTTGTGCACTATAAACCTATAGGCACTACTATTATGTGCATATCCAATGAATATGCAGTCGATCGTCTTTGGTCCAATTCGCTCTTGTTTAGGCTTTAATATTTCAACCTTAGCTAGACACCCCCACACTTTGAGGTACTTGTAGGAATGTTTGTGACCTTTTCACAATTCGTAAGATGACCTGTCATTTTTCTTGTGGGGTGTCTTGTTCAAGATGTGATTAGCCGATAGTATTGCTTCCCCCCCACAAGTTTTGGGGTAGTCCTGAACTTATTAACATAGCATTCATCATAACTTTCAGAGTTCGATTCTTTTTTTTGGCAATGCCATTCGATTGTGATAATAAGGAGCAGCCGTTTCATGAATTATACCCACAGATGTGCATAATTCATCAAACGGTGCTCCGTATTCGCCCCTTCTATCGCTTCGAACCCTCTTTATTTGTTTGCCTAGTTGATTCTCAACTTCGGTCTTATAATCTTTGAATGGTTCAAGAGCTTCATCTTTCGACCTCAAATGTGATACATAAAAGTACCTTGTATTATCATCAATGAATGTCACGTAGTATCTTTTCCCTCCTCTAGTTCGTACAAACTTTAAATCTCCAAGATTGGTGTGTATTAGTTCTAGAGGAGTTGTACATCTTTCAATCGAGTGGTAAGGCGATTTGGTCATTTTTCGCTTCAACACATATCTCGCATTTGTGTGTTGGATCGATGTTGTGTTTAGGCAATAATTCTAGTTCCGTTAAACATTGCAAGGTATTAAAATTTACGTGTCCTAAACGAACATGCCATAAATGAGAACACTCAAGAAAGTAAATAGAACTTTTGTCTTTATTACTTTCAACAACATTTTGGCGTATAGCCACTACATTCAACTTGAAAAGGTTCTCATCGAGATATCATTTTCCAATAAAATGACCATTCTTGGTCAATACAACCTTGTTAGGACTCAAATACTAGTTTAAACTTGTGTTTTACCAACAGAGACCCCGACACGAGGTTCGTTCTTATGTCTGGTATATGAAGTGCATCAACAAGGGTTACTTCCAAACCCGATATCATCTTCAGTACTACATTTTCGGTGCCCACCACCTCAGATGTAGCGGAGTTTCCATATATAGTTTTCTCCCGGTCGATGGAGTGTATGTGGAGAACAATCCCTTGTTGGAGCATATGTGTTGAGTTGCTCCAGTATCAACCCACCAATCGTTGGGTTTTTTCACCAAATTGGCTACCAAAATAACTAAAGATAAATAAAGTTCAGAAAAATCAAATGGTACTAATCTTTCTTGAACTACGTTGGCTTGAGGATTTTCTTCTTTGGCTTCCTACAATCCTTAGCCATGTGATTCGGTTTTCTGCTGTTATAACAAGTGCCTTTGAACTTCTTCTTATTTGGTGGTTGTTAGCCTTGTTGTGGTTGCTTCTCAAACTTCCTTTTCTTCCCTTTGTAACTCGATTCAACAATGTTCACCCTTGCTGTGATTTTACTTGCCTTGGCCTTGGTGCTCTTGTTGTCATCTTCTATCCTCAATCTCACAATGAGATTCTCCAATCCCATCTCCTTTCTTCTATGCTTCAAATAATTCTTGAAGTCCTTCCACAACGGAAGGAGTTTCTCGATCAAATCAGTAACTTGGAAGGACTCGCTTAGACTCATTCCTTCCGCATGAATCTCGTGCAAGAGAAGTTGTAATTCTTGCACTTGACTCATCACGGACTTTGAGTCCACCATCTTGTAGTCCAGAAACCTCCCACCAATAAACTTCTTCAAGCCCGCATCCTCCGCTCTGTATTTTTTATCAAGCATATCCCAAAGTTCCTTGGCGGTCTTGAATTGACAATACACCTTGTACAATGCATTGTCAAGTCCATAGAGGATTTAGTTCTTGCACAGGAAATCACTTTGGTTCCATGCATCCAAAGCGGCCCTCATGTTGGTGTCTGTCTCGTTTTCAGCAACGGTGGGAGGATCCTCCTTCAAGAACCTTGACAAACTCAAGGTTGTGAGATAGAAGAGCATCTTTTGTTGCCATCTTTTGAAATCTGCACCAAAAAATTTCTCCGGTTTCTCTCCTGGTGCAACGGTTGCATGTGGTGTTGTAGATGATGATGCCATTGAGATTCTTCTTGCAAATGATTAGAAATCCAAAATTCTTCTTAAGATTGTTGTTTGAGGTATTCAAATTTGATAGAAAAAGCAAGAAGAAAACAATGAAAATGGTTTTGTAGAGGCAAGTGTTGAACAATTTTTCTTTAAGAAGAATTTGCCCCTCACAATGTGTTTAAGGTTTGTGACAATCTTCTCCTAAGATACAACTACAACTAGGGGTGAGCAATCGGGTCGGGTTTTTCGGGTGCCACCCGACCCAAAACCGATCGGGTGCAATTTTTGGGTAAAATAGGGTAAATAT
Source organism: Primulina tabacum (assembly GCF_025594145.1). Taxonomy (NCBI): domain Eukaryota; kingdom Viridiplantae; phylum Streptophyta; class Magnoliopsida; order Lamiales; family Gesneriaceae; genus Primulina; species Primulina tabacum. The sequence goes on from NC_134553.1 coordinate 11,206,531, forward strand.
TCGGGTTCGGGTTTTAGTCGGATCGGGTTCGGATATATAGTTGGTACCCGAATTACCCGATCGGGTACCCGATTGTTTTTTTTAAAAAAAAACATATGGGATTCTAATGACCGGTCCAGTTTATGTTTATGTGTTACGTGTATCCATAAAATTCATTTATGGAAAAATGAATCATGAATACGAGGTCCAATGGAAAAGTCTCCAATAAGAAATTCATTTATGAAAAAAAACATATGGGCTTATAATGACCACTCAGTACGCACTTGAAACGCAATATGGGCTTATAATTCTACGTTTCTCATTCCAAAATCCAAAGGCCAAACCACCGCAACCGCAAGACTTCTACTTAGAACGAGGGTCGGTGATCCATGATTGTGAGACTGTGAGCGGCAGTCCCAAGAGTTTCGGATAACCAATTCGAATTACATCGCTATTTCTTGGAGACCTGTTGAAATCGACACTGGATTTGCTCGAATCTTGGCTTCAGTCGGTGTTTTACAGTTGCTGGTATCGTTCAAATCTTGTTCACTACTTGTTTGCTGAATTGCTTGTATCATACATCTAGGCTGAAAAGTGAAAACAATCGCATTTTGGATTTATTTGGGAAGAATATATATAATATATACGATTTTTTTTTAGATCATATAATAATTTGGCCCCACTCTCCACCACCATTGCCATGTAGCCGAGTGTCCCAGTTTCCCCAGTACTCATGTCATTTGGATTCGAGGCTTCAACTCGAGCAACCCCAAAACCAGCTATTTTTATCTTGCGTGTCTTGTCCAGTAGCATGTTTTCTTGTCCAGTAGCATGTTTTCTTGTTTCTTGTCCAGTAGCATGTTTTCAGTCTTGATGTCATTGTGTTGCTGTCATTACTCATTGTAGTCACTTACAATTTGATTTTCTTGTTTGATGTAGAAATGTATTGAATCTTGTGGGCTACAATCCGGAACCATAAAGTGCAAATATTCTACTAATCAATTATCAATACATGGAATTTGGAGGAATATTTGAAACTCTTTCTTCGCCAAACATACAATCACAAAGTGACTTATACAAAGAGGTTGGTATGAACATTGATGATAAGATTGATGAGAAGGATGATAAATTATGTGATTTCAAAAAATGTACTCGGACGGTTGTGTCTAGGTCACAATGGTGGGAACACTTTGAAGGTTTTTTTTTTTTTTTGAAAATGAGAATGTTCAAAAAGGTAGATGCAAATATTGTTCTAGAGAGATTAAAGCTGATCCAAAAGTTCATGGCACTAAACCCCTTAAAAACCATTATGAATCATGCAAGAAGAAACCACATGAGGTTGAAACAAATCAAAATAGACTCTCGTTTCAATCAATTCATAAAAGTGATAAAGATGCCTCTCTTGTTAACTGGAGATTTGAGCAACAAAAAGTTAGAGATGCATTGTGTTACATACATGTTGATTGTGGATGAACTCCCATTCAAGACTGTTGAGAACTCCGGTTTTAGACATTTTTTGTCTGTTGCATGTCCAATGTTTAATATTTCATCACAAAGGACAATAACAAGATAAATTTACAAGTCCTATTTGAGTGAAAAGGCGAAATTACAGCATTTCATAAAGGATAATTGTCAAAGGATGTGCATTACCACAGATACATGGACATTTATTCAGAAAGTTAACTACATGTGTCTTACTGCTCATTTTGTTGATGCAAATTTAAACTTACATAAAAGGATTTTGAACTTTTGCCCAATATCTGGTCATAAAGGTGAATAAATAGGAAAATGTATTGAGAGATGTTTACGTGATTGGAGTATAGGTACAATTTTTTCTATCACTGTGGATAATGCATCTTCGAATGATGGGGCAATTGTTTATTTGCAGAAGAAATTTGATAATTGGGGAAACAATATTTTGGGTGGGAAATATGTTCATGTAAGGTGTATTGCACATATTATTAATCTCGTCGTGCAGGATGATTTGAAAGGAAATGATGATCATGTAGCTATTTCGCGTGTTAGGGGAGCTGTTAGGTACATACGGAGTTCTCCAGCCAGGTACAAAAGATTTCAAGAGTGTGTTCAGCTTGAAAAAATAGAAACAAATAAGTTGCTGACTCTTGATGTGCCCACCAGATGGAACTCAACATACTTAATGTTAGAGTCGGCAGTGTGTCTTAAAAGAGCATTTGATGCGTATGATGAAGTCGATCTCGCTTTCCGAATTGATCTTTCACAAAAAGCCATATGATGGGGTTCCAAATGAGCATGATTGGGAAAGATCCAAGCTTTTGCTGCAATTTTTGAAACATTTTTATAAAATCACTTTGCGTATTTCTGGTTCTTTATATGTTACATCGAACATTATGTTTCATGAAATTAGTGAGGTTGACATGCTCCTTAAGCAATGGTTGGAGAGTGCTGACTTTGAACTAAGTTTGATGACAAAAAGAATGAAAGAAAAGTATGATAAGTATTGGGGTTCAACTGAGAAAATGAATATGATTTTATATTATGCTGTGATCCTTTATCCGCGACATAAGTTGGAGTTTGTTGAATTTTCTTTTGATAGAATGTATGGCAGTGTTGGGAAAAATGAGACCATGAAAGAACAAGTGAGACTTGGCCTTTACGAGTTGTTTGATGATTATAAACTAAGGCATTCCAATAAACTTCCAGACACTTCTAAAAGTTTAAGCTCTTCATCAAATAGTTCCACCCCTGGCTCGCAAGATATGTCTAAGAAACGCTTGTGTGAGGAAGATGATGAGTCTGAAATGGCTATTAGATTGTCGTTGAAGCAAGAGTTCAAGATGTATAGGAGTGGAGGAAAAATGTGAAGTAGTAAAGTCTGAGTTGGATAAATATTTGGTTGAAGATGTTGAGGAGGAAAAAAAGAACTTTAATATATTGCAATGGTGGAAAGATAATAGTCCCAGGTTTCCCATTCTTTCTCGAATGGCTCGAGATATATTGGCAGTTCCAATTTCCACCGTTGCTTCAGAAGCTGCATTTAGCACCGGAGGACGTGTAGTTGATGCATTTAGGAGTTCTTTATTGCCCAAGATAGTTCAATCTCTCATTTGTGCTCAAGACTAGTTTCGATGTGATTCAAAACCAATTAATATGGAGGAAGATTTGTGTGATGTTGAAATGATTGACAAAGGTATTTTAATTTAATTTTATTTACTTTAGATATATCTCAACATTTCGAAGTACTAACATTTTATTTTCTTTGTTTATTTTGCAGAGTTGACAAAATTGGGTGTTGATACATCTATTATTGATGTTTGATTATCATAATTAATTCAAAGGTAAAGGTGAAAAAAATGTAATCAATTCAAGGTTGGAAGTTTATGCATGTGAATCTTATTATTATTTATATTATGGATTTTGTTTCCTGCATTGATGAAAAACATGAATTATTGGTACACTTTATTTTGTTTATGATGTTTATTTTTTTGTTAATAAATTTACATCTTTATGTAGGTGATGAAACATTCCAGATGATATTTTGAAAGTTAAACAAGAAGTTGATTCTGATATTTTTTGGTGAAGATCAAAGTTGGATTTCAATAGTATATGCTCGATTTAAAGATTTGTTAATTATAATAGTCATTCTAAGTTTTGAGATAAATATTTGTTGTGTAACTTTTGTATACATTCTCGAGACAATATTATTTTGATAAGCCTATTTTCTCGTCGTATATTATTTGGTAGGCACAAAATGATAAAATGTTACTTTGTCAAAAAAAAACCCGAACCCGACCGTTACCCTAACCCGAACTTATCTGGTACCCGAAAAGTCGGGTAGTGTCCAGAATCGGATCGGGTTCGGGTGATGAAAATGCTACCCGAAAAAATCGGGTACCCGATCCGAACTACCCGAAACCCGAAAAACCCGACCCGTGCCCACCCCTAACTACAACTCTTGAATAATGAACACTCAAATATTCAAGTTATATCACAAGGAAATGAATGAACTCTCTCTTGTTGAAGAAGGAAGAAGAAGAATATGCAAAATGAGTATGTTGTGTATATTTTTTATTTTCAATAAATCAAACATTTAATGTTTTTCATGTGAAAAGACATGATCTTTCATTCATAGTATTGTCACTTGTCCATTGTAACTGACCACAATTATCAAACAATGCCAAGGCAATGAAAAAATACCAGAAAAATCCGAAGGGACACGAAAACCACGAAGGGGTGCGTGCAGGCGCCCCTGCGCGCGCTCGGCAGGTAGGCGCGCATACATGCGCGCATGGGCGCGCCTGCGCGCATGTGCGCGCCTACTACTGTTCACGACCGAATTTTTTTTTTCCCGTCCCTTACATGTTCCGACTACTCGTTTGAATTTCTTTCAACATTTGATAAACTCGTTTCGAGTTTAATTCAGAACCACCGAACTTAATATTCGTTCATTAAACTTCGTTTTTCGTTTCGAATTTTTTCCAATCAAACACATAGATTTATTTACTTAATTTTCATTCATTAAGCATCAAAATTCCAATAATTTTGAAATTATTTTTTAAAAAATTAAAAAAAAAACCCCCAAGATGTTCTACTACAGTTTTCTATCTATGTATATTTGTTAATTCCTGAGACTTCTGTAAGCTAACGTCATTTGTGACAATTGATGACATTGAGAATCATGAAATAACAGCAATAAATATAACCTCATTGAAAAAATATATGACAAACCTCAATACGATGTCTAAATTAGCGCTAGTTTTCCCGGTTGGTTTTTTTGCATTTTTTACGAGATTTTGTAAATTTATACCGTAAAAGAACATTTTCTCAGATAACTACAGTTAAAAAACCATTTTAAATAATAAAAGTTTCAACAGAAACAAAAATTCAATATTACTTCGCAAATGAAGTTTTAATTTCATATACCGCTAAAAGTAATTTCTCATTAATTATATCAACTTGAAAAAACATGAAGCTTGTTCATCACCAAAACAATTAATAAATTTTTAGTTAAAAAATTGATAATATTATCCGATTAATTCATTAAAGTTATAGATTTATCCTTTTAATAGTAGTTCCTACTGGAAAATAGTTTTAATATTTTATCAAATTTTTATCGACACATTATTTTGTGCAAAAAAAGGGGAAAATACGTGTCTGGGGTAAAATCAATCCATTTCAGAAAATAGTAAAGTAAGAATGAATTAAAACATGAGTAAAATTTCCATAAGATCTACATATTTGTGAATTGTGGTGTCTACTTCATATTTCTTGTGTGTGTGCCCTTTTCAATCCATCATATATAAATTCTTTGCCAAATGATGGATTTAGATTATAACACACTGCAATTTTCTTGGTTCAGCATTCAGGCATGTTGTTTATATTCCATTCAATCCCAACCGTAATTCAGGCATGTTGTTTATATTCCATTCAATCCCAACCGTAATTCAATGAAAACCAGGTGTTACACCTGATACTCTCATCACCTAATGTATTAACAATCATTTATGCATTCAGCTAAAGATATAAAACCAAATGTAATAGAAGATACAAAATGGCCATGGCACATGAAGAGAAGACGTAGCATGACGAAAACATGGAGCATACTTGATCAACAGTAACAGGCTAACGATACAAGACTCAGTGACAAAACACAGTTGATATAGGACAATACATAAGGCATTACTCACAAGAAGTATCAAGACTGCATTTCCTGCGATGGCAAAGACTTGAGTTCATGACCGTGAACCCTCAAACGATAAATGCATGTATGAGAAGCACTCCCATGGTTGGATTCAAAATCGAGCCTAACAGTATCGATAACCATAGACTTCGCAGAGTCCAATACATTCAAAGTTTGAGCATTGCTCTTCTCAAGATCGTAAGTGAACTCGCTCAATAGAATAGTCTTTTCGGTATCAAATCCCATATCACTCGATCTTTGATCTGCCAACCATCCAGATACCCTGCAATTCTTTGGAGCACTGGACCTATCATATGCTACACTCTTAGCAACATGTTCTAGCGTCACAGCCTCAGGCACTATGGCAGTCCTAAGCTGGATCACGACAAAACCATTACGACCTTTAAGTGGAAAACAGTGTCCAGGCTCTCCAAAGCTCGGCATAAGCATCTTCTGTGAATCTACATCTACACTATTTCGATTGATCAACCCACCTACTTTTCCAACACAATATGCCTGGGAATGCTTCACCACTCTCGCCCCTCCCGATGCTGATGCGTAATCCACCATCCCCAATCCATCGGCTGCATGCTTTTCAATCTCCTTCTCCACTATCTCCCTCGCATAATCCTTAATTTCATCCAAACCCACATCACCACTAAGCTTATTATTCTTAGTGCTTCATGAACTCCTCGAAGAACTCTCCAAACTCTTCCTTTGAAAGCAAGCTCTTTCCTTGAAACCCATCGATAAACTTCTCGAAAGCATCACTTCTTACCTCCAAAGCCTTCCACTTCAACTTCACTTCTTCGTCATTCTTCTCCATTCTCTCGCCAAACTCCATCCTCACCAAACCAACGCCATCCTCGATTTTCCGATCAATAGCATCCACCTGCACCTGCATAGCCTTCACAGTCGTCTTAACGAAGCTCTGCACCTCTGCGAACTTCCCCTCAAAATCCCCCGAAATTAATTCAAAGCCCTCCGTGTTGCTGCCGGAATTCATGACAGCCCATCTAGACATCTGGATAAAGCCCACTATTACAACTAACAATGCTATGTTCTTAGTGAGAATGCTTACCACGGTTAGCCAACGTGGCTTTGATGACCTCTTTCGGGATTGGGTTTGTGGAATTTTTCTGCTGTCTCTCTGGATCGGGGGATCTGTGCCAACCGCGGTAAACCTGACGGCGTCACTGCCACTTGTACCGGTAGCGGCGGCGGCCAAATCGGGAATGGGCGTCAGTGGATCCTTCTCTAATGCTCGACGACGAGCTGTAGACAATTGATTCGAAGTCGAAACAGTGGATCCTGGCATTTGAGATGCTAGATAGATTGAATCGTTGAAATTGAATACCTGAAATTATGGGAATTGAATGATGGAAAGGAACCCCAGAACGAGGGAAAACGAAATTGAAAATTTTTATCGAGACTACTTGGATTTGGGGGAAATAATCGAAAGGTTTCTTCCGGCTCTCAAAAATAAATAAATGGAGAGGTAAAGTTACGTTTATGACCATTTCACCAATAATACAAGTTGTAAGTAATAATATAATTGATACTCACGGGAAATTTAGGGTCCGATTTCAGCAAGTGTCACTAGTACAGACGCAGGTTTTGAAATTATCCTGAGCCTGAAATCACAAATAAGATCGTTAGGAGGGGACCAGGAAGGTGTTCTGACGTAGCCCCTCCGACTGCTCAAGTCAGAGACTGAGGATATATAGGGGGAGCAGCTAAGGGTGCTTGCTGAAAATGATATAATGAATGAATCAACTAAATACTCAAACCTGGTATTTATAGGAGAATACATGGGCTTGTCATGGGTCATTCACCTGTGGGCCTTAGAGATGGGCCGGGAGTTTGGGCCGGATCTTGATGGGTTTATCCCCGGGTATCACCAGTCTCCCCCTCCCGAGTCAAACTGAATCGTAGGTTCAAAGTTCGATTAATTGCGTCGTTCTCAGGTTTACAACATGTGAGTTGTATGTCCTTCCTATGTTGTTCACTAGTCTCCAAAAATTTGGAAACAAATTAAATCACATTCCCCTTGTGAAGGGTCAGATATGTGCCGGGCTCCCATATAACTAGTCATTCATTCTCCACCTTATTTGGCTCTCCTGCTTCACTTAATACTTTCTCCATGCCCACGCTTGTATCCTTTCCTTTGTCAACGCAAGTCCTCGGATTCGGTCTAGCATCGCGCATGGCCTCCCTCGCCTTAGGCCTTCATCACCCTCGCCTATCAGCGTGCTCGCCCCTCGCCCTAGACCATCAACACCCTCGCCCTTCATCCTACCATCAGCACACACTCTCGCCCATCCCACCGCGCTCGCCTCGCACTTGCCACCTTGCGCTCACCTCGCCCAAGCAGCGCGCCTGTCTCGCCCTCGCCCGACCGCATGCCCTCGCCCAGCACGAGCGCGCACGCTCGCACGACAGCCCTACATGCTCGCCCTGCCTTCGCCTCGCCCTACCGCACGAGCGCGCACACACGCCCTCACCCCGCACGAGCGCGCACGCTCGCCCGACCGCCGTGCCTGCTCGCCCTGCCTTTGCTCGCCCTACGGCACGTGCGGGCCACGCTCGCTCGCGTGCCTCGCATCGCCCATCCTCGTCCAGTACGTTGAAAATTTTGATATATTCCCTTGCGAATGATTGTGTGATTTCTGAATAGCACCCCCGCGACCTGACCGGGCAGGTCGATCCCCGCGACCTAACCGGGCAGGTCGATCCCCGTAATTTTCGCAGCGGCTAACTGTTAGAGTAGATGCCCTGCAAGCCAACGGTTAGCTAGGGAATTTATTGACTCAAGTGAAATAAACAATCTTTATTTTAATATAATTTAACTTTTTATGGTCTCGTTATACTTTATCTGTATACCCATGCAAACAGCATAGATAAAGTCCTTGATTATGCTTTAATACAAATGAATCGTAATTCGATGTTGAAACTCATTTGTAATCACTGCATATTCTAAATTCGTTCCTAGTCGATTCAGCCGCCTAAAACAGGGATAAAGGCCGCTTGAGCTCGAGACTAGCTTCTGTGATGTTGTGTACTGCGTTTCTTGGTAAGGGCATGGAGATGTCCAAACATGCAGATGGGTAGTCATATGATGATTATACCGAACAACCCTCCCTCGGACTTTCCAAGTGGTTATCATTCATCGAGAGGATAATTTCGTGGTTATGATTGTACACCATTAGTCCTTACGACCCGGGACAACACTGAGGCTCTATATGCTAGGGCTGTGCTTTGACTCGTTTATCGGCTCCAGGAGAGTCATCAGGTGGCGAGGTTGGGTACGGTTGCGACACATATAGGAGCCAGTGCATTGTAGTCGGGGATTCACCGCTCACCTACGGGTGTGGATATCCTATGTGATCTGATGTAATAATAGTGCATGGAATCTCTGGCCAGAGTATGAGATGTACGTTAGAGAAGGAGTTCTCTGACAGTACACGCGATGCCACTATTATAGTTATCACATAGTTATCGAATTAATATGCAACCCTCGATGAACCAATGGTTGCAGATTCTATCGGGATATTTGAGATGAAGGGACCGTACTGTACGTTAATCATAATCGACTGGTTCTTACAGGCACTATCACTGATACCTAGGGGATCATGGGACGATGCTACTAGACGCTCTTACCATGATCCGATGGGTGCAATCAGAAATGAGTTCTGACATTCTTAATCAATGTGTTGATGAAAAGAATGGGGCTAACTAGGGTAAGTCCGAATAAGAATAAATATTATTCCAAATCACAAAGAGTTGTGAACCCACGGCTAGCTGTATCCCTGAACCATTGAGGGTCACACAAGCACTTTATCATTTGTTCCCGTTGAGAGAATAAATTCAAGGAGTTGAATTTATATCATGATATAGTAAATTCAAAGAGTTGAATTTATGATAATTAAATTTTGAGAAAATAAATTCAAGGAGTTGAATTTATGAGATAGTAAATTCAAGAAGTTGAATTAATGAAATTTGGAGAAAATAAATTCAAGGAGTTGAATTTATAAAATTTGATGATTTAATTTATTAAACTCAAAAGTTGAGCTTTATTAAATATTAAATTTTGGAGGTGATAAAATTCAAGGAGTTGAATTTACAATTTATATAATAAATTCAAATGTTGAATTTATAATGGATTTAATTTATTAAACTCAAAAGTTGAGTTTATTAAATATTAAATTAAATATGATGGGAGATATGTTTAATGAGCTTGTAGGAGTACAAGTCCAACATATTAAATGATTAAAGTTCTTAATGGACTTTAATATAATTAATTAAACTAGTTTGACTAGTCCAGTTTAATTAACAAAGCCCATTGGATTTAATTAAGGAACCTAAATCCATAATTATTGAATTTAGGTTAAAGGCTCTTGTTTTTTAATATATAAATAAAAAAGGGTAGCCTCCATGTCTTCCAATTTTTGTGATTCACGAGAGTTTCTTAAAAAAATCCTCCAAATTGTTTTGGTTTTTATTTCAAGAAAAAGAATTTTGATTCCTCTCACAAATTTTTGATCTCAACGTAAAAGTTCTTCCAAATATTCTAGTGCTATTTGAAATAGGAACAAATCATCTAGTCGTGGACCTGATTGGAAGAAAGGAGTCTCTTGAAGAAAGTTCGTAGGGATTCATCAAGAACTAATCTTGTTTATACCGGATTAGTTAGAGCCACGTGATCTAATTCACAAAGGTATGAAATTTCAACACCCTATGAATGTTTATGATTAAATCATACGAGCGCCCAATGCAAAACATATTTTGATTGTCAAAATAAAATAAAAATTTTAAATCTTCCGCTGCGTTTGGGCGTGTAGAAAACCCGGATCCAACAATGGTATCAGAGCCAAGGTTTTTCTAGATCGTATGGTTTTGATATTGAATAATTTATTTCTAACCACACAAGATAATTTTTCAGAAAATTGATGCACCGTAAAATTATTTTTTCAGAAAACAAAAACAAAATTTCGTTTCTGCCCGAAACTGTTCCGGACAGCTTGTGCGCGCACGGGTGCACGCTGCGTGCGCGCGGCCAGCGCGAAGAGACGCGCAGCGCGCGCGCGCAGATTGCGCGCGCCGGGCGACGCAGCGTGCGGACGCGCGCTGCGCAGCGCAACGTGCGGCGCCGCGCGCGCCTGTGCCTGCGCGCACAGGAGTGCCCCCACTGCCCGAAACGTTCGGCAGCGGGCGGGCAGCGAGGGCGGCTGCCCAGGATTGTCTCGGGAAGCGTGTTGTATGATGGGCTTGAATTGTTTGGGCCTAGGGTGCAATTTTCTGATTTTTCAAATTTTTGGGTAAAATTGATATTTTTGAAAATTGGTTCAATTTTTAATTTGGAAAATTGGTTAATTTGGAAAATTGATTTTTGGAAAATTAAAAATTTTCTTGTAAAATATATAATTAGAATATGATTTTAATTATTTATGGTAAAATGAGTTTGACAAGAAATCAATTATTATTGATTTAATTGGAAATTAAATAAAGGAGTTTATTTAATTTATTAAATTCTTTAATAACTGTGGTGGTTAGTGATAAAATTATTAGATATATGATTTATCAATTAATTAAATTGTTTAATTAATTGATGTTAATATTTGATATTAAATGTATGAAGGATGATCGAGAGCTTTGACCAATGTGTTATGTGTATGTTAGGATATTTTACTGTTTTATTTGTTTTTTAATATTTGATATTATTAAAGTGGTCCTGGTTTATGGCCCGTTCCCACCCCATGAGATGTATCCCTTATGTGTCATGGCTATTTAAATGTAATTATTAGAAATAGTGGGAGATCAATACTGGAAGATGGTGGGCCCGATGAACGAGATGAAGACATGTAAAATATTGGAAGCTCTTGTAATAGTTGCATTTGCATCCTTGCATTCACCTAGGTTTGGACCTGGATCCATGTATGGCTCACATGGATCTTATAGTGTTGGCGATCGATCATCCTTATTTATTGTTGAATGTCATATTATGATATATGCGATATATAATAGTATGCATGTATGTATATTATTAGATAATATAGTTGCATGATTCCGGCAAACATACAAACTCGTGGCACGCGATTTTAAAAATTAAAATGATGAGACAATTTTAAAATTAAAATCCCTAATTTTTAATATGATTCAAAATTTATATCAAATCGGAAAAGTAAAAATTAAAAGAGTTTAATTTTTCCTTGCCTTCCATCAACCGTGGTTGCATGTTGATCGCTACCCGCGGACAGTGTCTGGCTCATATTATTGGGGAGGCCTGGACGCCGGAAAGCTGTGATTTCCACCGGACATATGATGTGAATTGAGTGGAACTCCCATGACTTCGGCTCATATTATTGGGGGAACTCATGGCGACCGTCCACTACAATTCAATATTGATGGGTCGGTTTGACACGTGAAAATAAACGGCGTCATATTATTGGGTCCTTATTAAACGTGAGGCAAAACACGCGGAGGTTGCATAGGGATGCAATTGGATTCTACCTTTTAGAAATTATAATTGGCTGATATTATTCGGGATTATAATTGGTTAATTGGACTCTACGTGCCCACTAAGGAAATACGATTTCCCTTTTTCATCAGAGGGTGGTGAAAATGTCAAAATAGTGGGAGAGAGATTTATAAAATAAAATCCATATTTTATATCTTAAAATTATTTTAAAATAATCAGCAACCATTATTCTGTTTCCGTATCAGTATATTTTCGATTTCGTCACGTAATCCATTTTTGTTATTAACAAGCTAACCGAATCTAATTTTCAAGACTGGTTGGGAAAAATTGTTCTAAATTCGGAGAAAATGACATACACACTAATGTAAGTCCTGCTGAACTGACAAAGAATGTAAGATGGTAGGACCATAGTATGCAAGCTAAAGTGTAACATGCTCGCTTTTATGTCAAATGAACTGTAGGGACAGTTTGAGGAAATGTTGAATGTTGCTGACATTCGAATAAGCATGCAAGAGTTGCATGGTACATGAAACTCGTACAGTGATGCACACCATTTTAAAAGCTTATGACTACATGCATGCAAGATGGGGCTCTGGCCCATGAGCGTGGTGTACATATGATTGGGCTTATTAAAAATGTGGTGGGACTGGAATATGTGATTCCTAACGAGTTAATTGATGACATCAATTTGTTGTCTTTCTCTTCCTCATTTGACTGGGTTATGGTGAATAGAATAAGATAGTTGATAGCCTTGAAGAGCTAATCAATATGCTTATGACTTATGAGATCACCATAAAACATGGAATTGTTGTTTTTCTAATGGGCCTCTCGTCAGATGAAAAATGGCCCATAAGGTAAGGGAAAGAAATGTTCTGCCCCTCACAAGAAAAATAATCCCAATAAGAGGCAAACTCTGAAAGACACTTAAAAGGCCTACAAAGCCCGATAAGTTAGAACATATTTATTTCACTGCAAGAAGTCCGGACATAAGAAATTATATGTGCCAGAAATGTTCTGGAAATGATAAGTGAATGTCCAAGTTAACATGATTTCAACAACTAACAAAATAAAGTTAGATGATCCAAATCCCACACAAATATGGCACGCTAGACTATGTCACATTTCCAAAGAAGGATGCACAAACTAGTGGGAGAAGGCATGTTTGACTTGTCAGACATAAATTCTCTACCTGCTTGTAAGTCCTGTCTAAAAGGAAAAACGACTAAGACTCCATTCGATGGAAACGTGGAACGTGCGCATGGTTTACTGGATTTGATCCACACAGACGTTTGTGGCCCGCTAAGTGTTAGCACAAAATATGGGCATTCCTACTTCATTACCTTTACTAATGACCATTCGAGGTATGGGTACGTTTATTTGATAAAACACAAATCTGAAGCATTTGAAAAGTTCAAAGAGTTCAGATCTGAAGTAGAAAATCAGCTGGAAAGAAGTATTAAGGCACTTCGATCTGATCGAGGCGGAGAATACTTAAGTGCTGAATTTTTGGGTTATCTAAAAGATAATGAGATTCTCTCACAGTGGACTCCACCAGCAACACCACAATTGAATAGTGTTTCTAACGTCGTAAGCGAACCTTGTTGGACATGGTTCGATCCATGTTGGGATTCACTGAATTGCCTACATCGTTTTGGGGCTTTGCGCTTGAAACTGCGGCAATGTTGTTGAATAATGTCTACGCTAAAGCAGTTGATAAAACACCATATGAGATATGGATGGGAAAAACTCCCAAATATTCTTACGAGAGAATATGGGGATGCCCTAGCTTATGTGAAGCAGACAGTGGGAGACAAATTGGATAGTAGATCCACTTTGTGCTACTTTGTAGGATATCCAAAGAATTCTGTTGGATATTATTTATATCATCTCAATTAAGAAAAAGTGTTTAATTCAAGAAATGCCACCTTTTTGGAAAAGGAGTTTCTATTAGATAGAAAAGACAAGATGATAGAACTTGAAGAAATTCAAGATACTCCCTTAACTATAGAAGTTGAACCCATTTCCCAAGAACCAGTAGTTGAAGTACAAGCTCCTAGAAGGTCTGATAGGGTTATTAGACCGCCTGCAAGATATACGTTTCTTCATGAAGAAAGCCACGATGAGCATTGTGTTGGATGTGATCCAATGAATTTCAAAGAAGCAATATCTGATACAGATTGAACCAAATGGCTTGAAGCCATGCAGTCAGAAATGGACTCTATGTATTCAAACCAAGTCTGGACATTGGTGGATCAACCTGAGGGAATCGTTCCCATTGGGTGCAAATGGATCTACAAAAGAAAGCTTGGGCAGATGGGAAGGTAGTGACCTTCAAAGCAAGACTGCTTGGAAAGGGTTATACCCAAAGGCAAGGAGTTGTCTATGAGAAAACTTTTTCACCAGTTGCTATGTTTAAGTCCTTTAAAATACTACTAGCCATAGCAGCATAGTATGACTATGAGATATGGCAAATGGATGTAAAGACTGCATTCCTCAATGGAGACATCAAAGAGGAAATTTATATGTCTCAACCTAAGGGATACACACATTAGTAGGAAGTGAGCATAAGGTATGCAAACTTCAGAGATCAATATATGGTCTCAAGCAGGAGTCAAGGAGTTGGAACCTCAGATTTGATAGCACTATCAAAGAGTTTGGTTTTGCTAAGAATCCTGAGGAACCATGTGTGTACAAAAAAGTTAGTGGGAGTGCGGTGACATTCTAGTACTTTATGTTGATAATATCCTGCTCATTGAAAATGATGTAGGATTACTGCAATCAACTAAAGTATGGTTAGCTAGTAAATTCTCCATGAAAGACATGGGTGAAGCATCATATGTATTGGGAATACAAATCTATAGAGATAGATCAAAGGGGATGCTGGGACTCACCCAAGCCACCTATATCGATACCATTATAAAACGATTCTCTATGGAAGAGTCCAAGAGAGGATACTTACCAATGTGTCATGGTATTACTCTATCTAAAGCTATGTGTCCCAAAAGTGATGAAGAGATAGAGATGATGACACGTATTCCATATGCGTCAGCTATTGGTAGTATCATGTATGGTATGATATCGACACTTCCTGCATTGCTTACGCTCTGAGTGTTACAAGCAGATATCAGGCGAACCCTTGTCCAATGCATTGGAAGGCCGTGAAAGACATTCTTAAATACTTGAAAAGGACTAAGAACTTGTTCATGGTCTATGGGGGTGGAGAATTGAAATTGGAAGGCTACACTGATTCTAGCTTCCAATGTGACGTAGATGATTCGAAATCGACCTCTGGTTTTGTATTCATGCTTCAATGGCGCGGCTGTTTCTTGGAAAGGTTCCAAGCAAGACACCGTTGCGGATTCCACCACTGAAGCTGAATACATTGCTGCATCTGATGCAGCCAAAGAGGTAGTTTGGATGAGGAATTTTGTCCAAGAGTTGGGCGTTATTCCTAATGGAGTTGATCCAGTCCCGTTGTACTGGGACAACACTGGTGCCGTTGCGCAAGCAAAGGAACCAAGGTCTCATCAGCGATCCAAACATGTACTGAGGAAGTTCCACATCATACGGGAGATTGTGGGAAGAGGAGACATATCGGTCGAAAGAGTTCCTCTGCAGATAATGTTGCTGATCCACTTACAAAGCCCTTGCCAGGACCATTGTTTGAAAAGCATCGCGAAGCAATGGGATTAAGGGTAGTTGGCTTTAGGGCAAGTGGGAGATTGTTAGAGTAGATGCCCTACAAGCCAACGGTTGGCTAGGGAATTTATTGACTCAAGTGAAATAAACAATCTTTATTTTAATATAATTTAACTTTTTATGGTCTCGTTATACTTTATCTATATACCCATGCAAACAGCATAGATAAAGTCCTTGATTATGCTTTAATACAAATGAATCGTAATTCGATGTTGAAACTCATTTGTAATCACTGCATGTTCTAAATTCGTTCCTAGTCGATTCAGCCGCCTAAAACAGGGATAAAGGCCGCTTGAGCTCGAGACTAGCATATGTGATGTTGTGTACTGCGTTTCTTGGTAAGGGCATAGAGATGTCCAAACATGCAGATGGGTAGTCATATGATGATTATACCGAACAATCCTCCCTCAGGACTTTCCAAGTGGTTATCATTCATCGAGAGGATAAGTCCGTGATTATGATTGTACACCATTAGTCCTTACGACCCGAGGACAACACTGAGGCTCTATATGCTAGGGCTATGCTTTGACTCGTTTACCGGCTCCAGGAGAGTCATCAGGTGGCGAGGTTGGGTATAGTTGCGACACTTATAGGAGCCAGTGCATTGTAGTCGGAGATTCACCGCTCACCTACGGGTGTGGATATCCTATGTGATCTGATGTAATAATAGTGCATGGATCTCTGGCCAGAGTATGAGATGTACGTTAGAGAATGAGTTCTCTGACAGTACACGCGATGCCACTATTATAGTTATCACATAGTTATCGAATTAATATGCAACCCTCGATGAACCAATGATTGTAGATTTGATCGGGATATTTGAGATGAAGGGACCATACTGTGCGTTAATCATAATCGACTGGTTCTTGCAGGCACTATCAGTGATACCTAGGGGATCATGGGGCGATGTTACTAGACGCTCTTACCATGATCCGATGGGTGCAATCAGAAATGAGTTCTGACACTCTTAATTAAGGTGTTGATGAAAAGAATGAGGCTAACTAGGGTAAGTCCGAATAAGAATAAATATTATTCTGAATCACAAAGAGTTGTGAACCCACGGCTAGCTGTATCCCTGAACCATTGAGGGTCACACAAGCACTGGATCATTTGTTCCCGTTGAGAGAATAAATTCAAGCAGTTGAATTTATATCACGATATAGTAAATTCAAAGAGTTGAATTTATGATAATTAAATTTTGAGAAAATAAATTCAAGGAATTGAATTTATGAGATAGTAAATTCAAGAAGTTGAATTTATGAAATTTGGAGAGAATAAATTCAAGGAGTTGAATTTATAAAATTTGATGATTTAATTTATTAAACTCAAAAGTTGAGTTTATTAAATATTATATTTTGGAGGTGATAAAATTCAAGAAGTTTAATTTACAATTTATATAATAAATTCAAATGTTGAATTTATAATGGATTTAATGTATTAAAATCAAAAGTTGAGTTTATTAAATATTAAATTAAATATGATGGGAGATATGTTTAATGAGCTTGTATGAGTACAAGTCCAACATATTAAATGATTAAAGTTCTTAATGGACTTTAATATAATTAATTAAACTAGTTTGACTAGTCCATTTAATTAACAAAGCCCATTGGATTTAATTAAGGAACCTAAATCCATAATTATGGAATTTAGGTTAAAGGCTCTTGTTTTTTAATATATAAATAAAAAAAGGGTAGCCTCCATGTCTTCCAATTTTTGTGATTCACGAGAGTTTCTTAAAAAAATCCTCCAAATTGTTTTGGTTTTTATTTCAAGAAAAAGAATTTTGATTCCTCTCACAAATTTTTGATCTCAACGTAAAAGTTCTTCCAAATATTCTAGTGCTATTTGGAAGAGGAAACAAATCATCTAGTCGTGGACCTGATTAGAAGAAAGGAGTCTCTTGAAGAAAGTTCGTAGGGATTCATCAAGAGCTAATCCGTTTATACCGGATTAGTTGGAGCAACGTGATCTAATTCACAAAGGTATGAAATTTCAACACCCTATGAATGTTTATGATTAAATCATACGAGCGCCCAAAGCAAAACATATTTTGATTGTCAAAATAAAATAAAAATTTTAAAACTTCCGCTGCGTTTGGGCGTGTAGAAAACTCGGATCCAACACTAGCATTGTTTGTTAACGACAAACGAAATAAATTTTTCTAACATAGCATGCCTTGTCGTCCCCATCTTCAAGGTCCTCTACTAAGCTTTTGAAGGGAAATAGTTTCCACTTCCCTTCGCCTTTGACTCATCTGCTAAAATAGTCCTTAGCAGGAAAATAAAACTCTTACCTCATCATCTCGTAACTCCTCTGCTAAGCGGGCCTTAGCAAGAAAATTTAATTTTTCTCCACTCCAGCTCTACACCTCCGCTAGGCGATGCCTTAGCGAGAAAATAAAATTTTCCTCTCTGTTCCTCTGCTAGGCGATGCCTTAGCAGGAAAATAAAATTTTTCTCTTTCCAAACTCTGCTCCTTTGCTAGGCGACACCTTAGCAGGAAAATTTAATTTTTCTCCACCCCAATTATGCTCCTCTGCTAGGCGATGCCTTAGCAAGAAAATTTAATTCTCCTCCTTTCCAACTCTGCTCCTCTGTTAGGCGACACTTAAGCCGGAAAATTTAATTTTTCTCCACCTCAACTCTGCTCCTCTGCTAGGCGATGCCTTAGTAGAAAAATTTAATTATCCTCCTCTCCAACTCTGCTCCTCTGCTAGGCGATGCCTTAGAAGGAAAATAAAATTTTTCTCCTCCCCAACTCTGCTTCCTCTGCTAGGTGATGTCTTAGCAGGAAATTTAGTTTCTCCACAATCACCCTCTAACTGCTCTGGCTATGTGACGCCTTAGCAGGAAAATAAAGATTTCACCTCATCACTCTCTGACTCCTCTACTAAGCGATGCCTTAGCAAGAAAATAAAGATTCTTCACCTCTCTAACTCTGCTCCTCTGCTAGGCGATGCCTTAGCAGGAAAATAAATATTTCACCTCTTCACTCTTTGACTCCTCTACTAGGCGCTGTCCTTAGCAGGAAAATAAAGTTTTCTCACTTTCATAATACAACATCATTAATGAACTGAAAAGAACAACTTGATTTTATTAAATTTCAACCGATTACGTAGGACAAATTCAGAAACGAAATACATCAACAATAAATTCAAGAGTAATATTTTCTGAGGTGGTAAGCATTTCAGGGTCTTTTTGAAGCCTTGCCCTGCGCATTCTCCAACTTTCCTCTCTGCTTCTCTTACACCTCCCCAGGACAAAGTCACATATTTCTTCCTTTGCTAATCATGTTAACCTCCACACGCGCTCTTTTTCCCTCCTCCCTCACTACACCTTCATAACACCGACGCGCGACTTTTTGGTCCCCGCACAAGACTCCAACTCCTTTTCCCACATGAAACTTAAGCTTCTGATGACAAGTGGAAGCTACGGCTCTAAAATCCTTCAGGACTGGCCGTCCTATAATTCCATTATACGCTGACGGAGTATCCACCACGGTGAAGGCTATCATTTTTGTTACCCGCCGATGATCAGTCCCCAAGGATAGGGGAAGAACAATCTGACCCAAAGGCGGGATGGCGTGTCCAGCAAACCCATGCAGCGGGGTGGAGATCGGCTCAAACTCGTATCCTTCCACCTTCATTTGATCCAACGTGCTCTTGAACAAGACGTTTACGGAGCTTCCATTATCAATAAATATCCTCGCCACATCAAAATTGGCAATGGTGGCCATCACCACCAAGGCATCGTTATGTGGAGTCACAACGCCTCGGAGGTCTTCCGGTCCAAAGCCGATGATGGGATTCTTTTGGTAAGTCTTCACCTCTAGATATCTCAAAGTTCTCCAACCTTCTCCCATGTGCCTTCCGAGCTCGCCCAGAGTCTCCATCAGTAGCACCTCCCGAGATCATATGAATCATTCCTCTCGTAGGGTGGTTATCCTCGTTCCTTCCCCTTCTCGGCTCAACGGGCTCCTGAGGGACATCTTGACCTCGACCTTCCCTTCTCTGCTCCCCGATCCTCTGATTTATCCATGGAGGGCCTTGACCACTGCTTAGAGGACGAGCGAGACCTCTGTCGACTCCTGGATGAGGATCTTTCTCGTCTATCCCGCGAAGGCAATCTAGCACTGCACTCAACCCTTTGCGACTTCTCCCACCTCCCCTCGGGCTCCCTCACTTCCATCACCTTGTCATGACTCTCATCTAGAAAAAAATGGATGAGAATTGTCCTCTGCCCCTAGCCTTATCATCCTCTCTCTCGCCCGCGCCTCTCTTCATACCTCCTCTTTCTGCTCCCTCAACTCTGCTTCCCCCAGGCCGCTGCTCCATCCTCTTATGCCGCTGGGCATCTTCAAGATTTACATATTTTTCCGCCCGAGATAACAGATCATCATAATTTGATGGAGGTTTCTTCACTAATTATTTAAAGAACTCTCCTCCTCTAAGTCCCTGGGTAAAGGCACTTATCATGATGTCAGAGTGGCCACTGGTATCTCCAGCGCTGAGTTGTTGAAACGCTAGACAAACTCTCGCAAAGTTTCAGCTTCTTGTTGTTTCACCACGAACATGCTCAAATAGTTTTTTTGGTGTTTTTTGCTGCTAGCGAATCTGTGCAAGAAAGCAGCAGAAAAATCCTCGAAAGATCGTATGGAGTTGGCCTGCAAGGTTTTAAACAATTGCTGAGCTGACCTCACCAACGTGCCCAGAAACACCCTGCACCTGACCCCATCTGAATATTGATGTAACAGGGCCGCATTCTAAAATCTCCCAAAGTGTTTCTCGGGGTCAGTATGTCCATCGTACTCTCCCACATTCGAATGTCGAAAATTTGGAGGAAGTCCTTCTTCTAAAATGGCTAGTGAAAAGGGGCTTCCTCTCTTGGTGCCGGCGCTCTGCTTCCCAACTGCTACCTCAACATCTATATTTCCTTCCACATTTCTCTCATCTCACTAATCTCCCCACTTTGTTGCGGCTGTGTCTCTTCAACCAGGCTCTGGTGGCCCTCAGCATTTTCCTCTTGCTCCTGGCGAGTGGCCTGCTCTTCAGCAAACATAGATTCTTGGTTCTCTTCATAGCCTCATCCACTGTCCGAATGATAAATTGGCCCAACTGCTCCAGGGTCAAGTTCCCCACATTCTCATTGGGACGGGGTTGCTCGAACCCTTGTCTCATGAAGGGGCTGCTCGGCTCTTGTCTCTTGACGAGGTTGTTCCTGTCTCGTCTCAAGATGCGGTTGTTCTTGTCTTGTCTCAACATGAGATTGTTCGGGTCCCCTCTGAGGACGCGATGATGCTGAGGTTAGCTCTTCTACTCCCTCTCTTGCCTACCATCTCTACGTCTCAACTCAAGTGTTCCCACAGGCGGCGCCAAGTGATACTCACGGGAAATTCAGGGTCCGATTCCAGCAAGTGTCACTAGTTCAGATGCAGGTTTTGAAATTATCCTGAGCATGAAATCACAAATAAGATCGTTAGGAGGGGGCCAGGAGGGTGTTCTGGCGTAGCCCTTCCGACGCTCAAGTCAGAGACTGAGGATATATGGGGGGAGCAGCTAAGGGTGCTGCTGAAAATGATATAATGAATAAATCAACTAAATACTCAAACCTGGTATTTATAGGAGAATACCTGGGCTTGTCATGGGCCATTCAATTGTGGGCCTTAGAGATGGGCCGGGAGTTTGGGCCGGATCTTGATGGGTTCATCCCTGGGGTATCAATAATATAATATAAAAAAGTAATAATTTATTAGAGAATGAAGCCAAATTAAAATACACGGTGCACTTTCAAAAAATATATATTATATAGAGTTGGAAATTGCAAATTTTTTCGCCTTTGAATGTTCCATCAAAATTAGTCTTAATCATATACATTTGAATATTTCACAATTTTAATTATTTTTTATCCAAAATATAAATTGACGTAACTCTAACTGAAATTTGAAAACTGATACCCCATAAGAGCCCGGGTCATGGATGATCCGGGATATCAAATGGATTCCCAAATCAGGATCAATATGCATGATGGATTCTTCTGAAGTCGGGCAGGTGCAAGCTCGGGCTCAACTCCCCCCGCAACTAGAAGCTCGAGCTCTCATATAAGCTCTCGGGATGCATTCTACCCGTGCTACCTCGATAACAGTGCCACGCTCGAGTGTTTCAGAAGATAAGATATTGTCTCAAGAAGCGTACCTGACAGAATCCTATTGATGTGACACGATGAAAAAATAGGGTGGCGTGACAGGAAGTCAACTTCTAAGAGGACAAGTGGTAAGTAGGCACTGAAAACAAGGTATCTACCAACTTTTCTCCTATAAATAGCAGGTATGTATTCCATAAACGGGAGAGCTATTCTTGATTAGAGGCTCTTGGCATTTACATTTATCTTCACATATATTGCCATTCTCCTTCATCTTCACCTGCTGACTTAAGCATCGGAGTGACCACGCCGGACACCCCTTCGGCGCCCATTCACGAGTTCATTTCCTGTTAGCAGGTCACAGTCGAAGCCATATTATACAGAGGTATATATTCGCTAAAAGATATATCTCCTTGCTCATTTCCTTAAACAAAACACAAATCATCATCCGGTGGATTGCCCCGACTCAACTCACCCGATTCACCCGGATCTCATCATTGGCGTCGTCTGTGGAAACTTGAGCACAAGACATAGATATGGTTTCCATGCAAAAATAAGTTCGACCAGCACGGTACTAAGATTTTATGTAGGGAGTTTCAAATGGGCTCGAAGCTCAGCAGCTATTCCGGATCGGTGTAGAAAAGTATTTGCTATGCACTCTGTAGCATACAGCTATATTAGTCACCTAATTTAGCTCAACTAAAGAAGTTTCATTCCACCAAAAATGAATTAGGATTCAGTATTTACAGGTTATTAATTTGGTTTTTAATAAAACTAATGTAGCAGGAGGACTAGAAATGTTAAAAGTCCGGGAGACACGAGGCCCGGCATATTTTCTCAAGACCGGGAAGCATGAGACCCCAATTATTATCTAAAGTCTAGGGATCCGTACCCTGGCTCGTGGCAACACACCTCGACCATTCCCAAGTCCTGGGACATGCTCCCCGGCCTAAGGCTCTGCACCTTGGTTATTGATAAGCCCAAGGTACTACACCTTGGCTCGGGGCACCACACCAAGACCATTCCCAAGTCCCAGGACATACTCCCCGGCCCAAGGCTCTGCAACTTGGTTATTGATAAGCACATGGCACTACACCCTGGCTTGGGACATTATTCAAAGCCCGGGAGACATGAGGTCTCGGCACATTATTCAAAGCCCGGGAGACATGAGGCCCCGACACATTATTCAAAGCCCGGGAGACATGAGGCTCCGACAAATTATTCAAAGCCCGGGAGGCATGAAGCCCGGCACATTATTAAAAGTCCGGGAGAAATGAGGCCCCAGCAAATTATTCAAAGCCGGGAGAAATGAGGCCCTGACACATTATTCAAATCCCGGGAGACATGAGGCCCCGGCACATTATTCAAAGCCTGAGAGACATGAGGCCCCGACACATTATTCAAACCCCAAGAGACGTGAGGCCCCGGCACTTTATTCAAAGTCCGGGAGATATAAGGCCCTGGCACATTATGCAAAGTCCGAGAGATATGAGGCCCCGGCACATTATCTCAAGCCTGGGAGACATGAGGCCCCGACACATTATTCAAAGCCCGGGAGACACGAGGCCCCGGCACATTATTCAAAGTCCGGGAGAAATGAGGTCCCGACACATTATCTCAAGCCCGGGAGACATGAGGCCGCGACACATTATTCAAAGCCCGGGAGACATGAGGCCCTGGGACATTATTCAAAGTTTAGGAGACATGAGGTCCCGGCACATTATTCAAAGTCCGAGAGACCTGAGGCCCCGGCACATTATTCAAAATCCGGGAGAGAAGAGGCGCCGACACATTATTCAAAGTCCTGGAGATATGAGGTCCCAGCACATTATTCAAAGTCCGGGAGATATCAAAATCCGAGAGATATGAGGCCCCGACACATTATCTCATGCCCAGGAGACATGAGGTCGCGACACATTATTCAAAGTCCGGGACATATGTGGCCTCAGTACATTATTTAAAGCCCGAGAAACATGAGACACCGACACATTATTCAAAGTCCGGGAGACATGAGGTCCCGGAACATTATTTAAAGTCCGGGAGATATGAGGCCCCGACACATTATTTGAAGCCCGGGAGACATCAGGCCTCGTCACATTATTCAAAGCCTGGGAGACATGAGGCTGCGACACATTATTCAAAGCCCGGGAGACATGAGGCCCCGGCACATTATTCAAAGTTCGAGAGATATGAGGCCCCGACACATTATCTCAAGCCTGGGTGACATGAGGTATCGACACATTATTCAAAGTCCGGGAGATATGAGGTCCCAACAAATTATTCAAAGCTAGGGAGAAATGAGGCCTCGGCACATTATGCAAAGCCCGGGAGACATGAGGCCCCGTCACATTATTCAAAGCCAGAGAGACATGAGGCCTCGGAATATTATTCAAAGCCCGAGAGACATGACGCCCCAGCACATTATTCGAAGTCTGGGAGATATGAGGCCCTGGCACATTATCTCAAGCGCGGGTGATATGAGGTCCTGGCACATTATTCAAAGTCTGGGAGAGATGAGGCCCCGGCACATTATTCAAAGCCCGGGAGACATGAGGCCTCGACACATTATTCAAAGCCCGGAAGACATGTGTTAGGATCGGTTGATTGGTTGAGATGTGTTTAGAAGGGGGGTTGAATAAACACTCACGATTTTAGAATCTTTTCGAGTGAAGTATCAGTTCTGTGACAAACTGAAACTAGGAATCTTGTCAGTCAATGACAATCAGTTTAATGATAACAGTCGCGGAAATAAACTAACTGAAAGATAGAATAAATAACTGAAGTAGTAACACACAAAGATTTATGGATGTTCGGAGATTGAAATAACTCCTACGTGACTCCTTCTATCACAAGAATATGATATGCACTAAAAGACTTTGATTGATACAAAACTTGTACAGACCCACTTTAGTTTGGAATTAAACCTGCCAAAAATGAAACTCTTAGTTTACTAAATATCTCACAGTTCTTCGACTGAACTTAGCACAACTTATCTAGTTAAGATCAAATAGACAATAAAACGGTTTGTGCTTGTAAGCTCGAAAGGTAGCCTCAAATGCTACAAATAAATCAGATAAGTGTGAGCTTTTTGATTCTTGAGTAAGAGCGATAAATTCAGCAGGGTAACAGCAAGCTTGAGAGAATAGATGGATCGATTATGTGCTCAACTGCTCTTCTCACCTATTTATAGGCTTCTCTTCAACGGTAACATTAAATATAATTTGAATCAATATATCCGTTGATTGCCACATCAATATTCCTCTAACATTCGTACATTGTAGGCTCTGAAATGCGGCGTTCCACTACGAGTTTCAATCTGCTTTGTACTGTTGTCGGTTGAATGTCCTTTTCAACAATTGATGACGTGTACAGCTGAATGATCAGCTGATAAGCTCACAACTGAATACATCAACTGATCAGTTTCCAACTGATCAGTCAGTTGTCTTCGTAAGTTCAGTTCAGCTGGTTTCAGTTGCCTTCGATAAACTGCGCATTAATCTTTAGTTAGGCAACTATCAGTTGATTTATGTATTCAGTTACTTCAAGCTACTTGATCAGCTAGTCCAATAAATTAATCACTTAGTTTGTCAAACAACCGAAATTAAGTTTCCAACAATTTCCCATTTTTTGGTGTTTGACAAAACTTGTAAAGTATGAACTGATCAACTGAACTTAAAAATATTCTTCGAACTCATTGTAGATAAAATAATTCTTCTAATGTACAGATTCGTACAAAGAATAAAAAATTCCTGCTATAGTCTTCAACCATCAACTGAAGTCAGTTCATCTTCATTTCTTCTTCTTTCCTTTGTCTTCTCCTTTCTGATCTTCTATTTCTCCTATTTCCCCCTTTTTGTCAAACTCATCAACCTTTCTTGACAAATTCCGCACATCTGAAGATAGATTAGAAACTGCATTCATTAGGATATCTTGCAGTAAATCCATTCTTTTTGAAACAATATTTTTCAGATAGTCAAGACGTCTTGTCACTAATGCTTGCGTCTGGAAATGAGCTTCAGTTCAAACTCTGTCTTTGCGGAGCTTGTCCATCTGAAAGAATAAAGAAGAAACATCCTTCTGGATTTGCTGCAGTTTACCCATGGTATTATCCTTAATAGAATCAATCCTCATAGTGTGCAAGCATTGCGTTGATCAGATATCAGAAATGGAAGTCATTGTACCGATGAGGTTGGTCTAAATAGTTGAAATTTCTTCGAACAGAGACTCGGTTTCTATTGTAATGCCTGGAGACATGGCTCCGGAAGTTTCTGGTTGCTCTCTGTTCTCTTCATCAAAAATGACTAGTGCCCCGTCAGTTGTTTCAGTTGTAGTATTGACCATTTCTGAAGTCTCTTCGGGTAAGACTTCCTGTTGAGATTGTGGAGGAGAAGTTGGATCAGTAGCAGGGTCCGATGATGCTTCATGCGGATGATCAGTTGAAACAGCAGTTATTACTGGGATAGAATGCTCAAATGATGCTTCGGTTGGCTGAATGATCGAAGGCTAATCAGCTGGCACTTCTTCAGTTGCAACTGAGTGCAGCTGAGCCTCTTCAGTTAGTTCAAAAACTACATGTTCAGTCATGATAACTGACTGAACTGGCTCTTAAGTTCTCAATATTTCTTGTTCAGTTGTGAACAACTCTTCAATTACTTCAGTAGTGGATAATTGAACGCTAGAGGCAACTGATTTGATTACTTCATCAATGTTGGCCAATGATAATTCAGTGTCTGTGTAGAGTGCAGCTTCAGCAGTTGAAGACTGAGGAAAATCAGTTGGCTTTGATGAATCTTTAGAAATAGAATCAGTCATCTGTTCAGCAGAGCCTGCACTTGGATCCTTGGATGGCTGATCTGTTTGAGTTGATTTATCAGCTAGCTCATCTGAAGAAAGATCTTGGGAATATTATGGAATAATAAGTTCTTGATCCATTTCCCAATTCTTGATATCCATTTGCAGAGATAACAAGTCCATGTCCAGTTGGTCATGAACTGCTTTATCATCAAGAGCAATTGGGCTGGTGGGATCGTAGTTATGACGTTTCTTTGCCCGTATCTGATCAAAGAAATATTTCTTTATCTCAAGAGCTTGAACCACCGTGGCAGCTTTGACCATTTTCAGAACAAGTGTTTCCAAGGCAATGAATTTCTTTAAAACTGATTTCTTCCGTAATTGCCTGGCAAACACAACAGTTCTAAACTTTACCCATTCTTCATATGTTCTGAGTTTACCTTCAGAAAATTCATTGACTTTCTTCCAAATGACGTCAATGTGCGTCTGAATGGTGTTGGTTGGTCTGGGCTCTTCAATCATTTTCTCTTTGCCCTTAGATTCAGTTAGAACATGAGAAATGCTCAGTCCTGACCTTGTCGAGTCCACTTGTTCTCGAATCACTACTCTTTTATGTCTTGCCAATGACAAAGAAGTTGGTCTGGTGATAGTGATAAGTGGAGCTTTAACTCCAACAGATTTCTTCTTCTCACCAGATTCGGTGATAGAGTTTTTGAGAACTGCAGTCAGTGGTAACTAATCCTCAGTTGAGGATTCAGTTGGGTTAGCTTTCAGAGGGATAGCCTTGATAGGCTGTTGAGCCCCCGATTGCATCAATCTTTCAGTTGGGATGGTTTCAACTGCAACAATAGGTTTTGTCTTCAGGGTTCTTGGCTTCTTGATGACCTTGGGAGATGGAGTTTTCTTAGAGTCAGTTTCACTGAAAATCAACTTGCGCTTGATTGTCTTTTTCTGAACGGACCTGGGAGCCTCATGTGTCCTAATCTCCTTCTTTACCTTCAAGAACTGCTTAGGAGACATGTCCAGTTTCTTCTTTGGTGGCTGGACATTCTTAGCATTGAATATTTTCAGTTTTGATGATTTTTTAGAGTAATCAGTCACTAGTCCTTTAACTTTTAACAAATAGCTAAGCTGCACCGCATAACCCTTTGATTGCTTGGACGATTGAAACATATTCCTCAGGATGTTGAAATTTATATTCTTCCAGTTCAATCTCCGACCAGCCATGATAACGGTCATAGCTTGAAATTTCTCAAGAGTAAGTGCAGCAAAGGATCCAACCTTTGCTAAAAGCCCTTTGGCTACTATATCTGGCAGCAGTTGAACCTTTAGCTTTAGCTCATTCTTATGATCGATAACTTTGATTTTTCGACCATCAGCAGACAGAAGGGTTTGCATCTCTTCAACATCAGATGCCTTTACTTCAGAGAGGTTAACTAGCCCATCAATAGGCAGTTGAAATAGGTTGCAGAAGAAATCCTCGTCAATGATCAGTAGCTGACCATTTACAGTAGTTGCGATAATGCCTTCTTTAGTGACATAGCCGTTGGCATAGAGATCTTGGATCTCTTTAGGATAGATTACTTGGGAAGATAATCCCAATAATTTTTTCAATCCTGCTGCTTCCAGTTTGATGAAGATGTTCTTCACAGCTTTCATCTGATACAGTCATAACTGAGTCAAAGTCGATTGTCATTGCGTTCATGACATGAGCTGGTATCTGATTTGCCATTTGAATGAATGTTTTTTCTGCGAGAAATAAAACTCGAATTTGTTTTTGCTTTGTAAATTTGAAGTAAGCGTAAGGAGAGAAAAACTGAATTGGAGTGGGTATAGTACTGATGTAAGTGACTGTTCAAATTTTTGGACACGTGCCAGTCCAGGAAAATTTGAATTAAAAACGTGAGTACGTGTGATAAAAACATGTATAGAATATGAATGGATTATGTGGGTCCACATTTCAAAATACTATTCATTGAAAGATAGCAATTAATACTTCGACAAACAGTCACATCATTTAATATAGAATATTATTCGATTTATCAGTTAACATATTTGAGAAGATCAGTTGGGTCAGCAACTGAGTGGCCAGTCGAAAGCTTAGTCAGTTTCAGTTGAAGATCAACTGACTATTGTCTTCTCAGTTATCTTTTTGTTCGATATTCCACCTCAATAGATGCAAATAAATAAGGGTAAGAAAACTTAGTCCTGAATCAGTTAAGGCCAGATGACTCTTTGTCTTCTTCCTATCTCTTTAAGGCTTGTCTATAAATTAAGATCATTGTTATTTGGTAATGACATCTGAACTCCAATGGATTGTGAAAGCAGCATACACGTCCCTCATCTGTCATGGATGCCTCGACATATTCAGAGATTTAAAAGAGATGCCGAAGAATACGTCTTTACAGAGGTTATGTCCGGTTAGACTACCGCTCACGACATTCAATCAATCGATACTAGAGAATTCCCTGCTTCTGCAAAGTAATGATCACTTGCAAGGAAGCTTAAAAGGCTTGCTCAAGTCGATCATATATCCGAGCTAGTCAAGGATGATGTGCTGATCCACATGATGCAGTTGAAGGAATGGTACTCGCTTCAGAGAATGGTTAATGCCGAACCTTTAGGAATAATAGGAGTCATGACTTGAATAATTGGTTGATATTATGGCAAGATGCCGTATAAAGTGGACTAAATGATGTTGTATGGTATCGATTTTATTCTTAATAAAATCTTGATTTGTATCATTGTTGTTGTCTCTTTGTCTTTCTGCAAAAATTAACTTTCATCAATTGATAAATAGTTAACGAATTGAATACAATAACTGATAAATGACTAACTGTCATCAGTAGACAAACAATTAACAAACTGAATATAATAACTGATAAATGACTAACTGACATCAGTTAATAAGCATTTAAATAATAAATGACAAACTGAATGAATAGCTATTGACAAAGTATCAATAAACTGATATAATTAAGATAAATCAATTAAACCAAGTATATTGCGAAAGTGAGAAAACTGTCTCTGGCGATGGTTTGGTGAAGATGTCAGCATCTTGTTGTTCAGTTGACACATATTCCAGTCTGATAGCTTTCTTCAGAGCATGATCTCTGATGAAGTGATGTCTGACATCAATGTGCTTGGCCCTTGAGCGAAGAACTGGATTGTAAGTTATTGCAATCAGTGCTTGTATTATCACAAAATATGGGAGATTCTTTAGCATCAACTCCATAATCTTTCAGTTGTTGCTGAATCCAGAGCAATTGGGCACAGCAGCTTCCAGTAGCAAAGTATTCTACTTCAGTTGTGGAAGTAGCTATGGATGTTTGCTTCTTGCTGAACCATGAGATCAGTCTCTCTCCTAGAAACTGACAAGATCCATTGGTGCTTTTACGATCTAGCTTACATCCTGCATAATCTGCATCTAAATAACCAACTAAATTGAAAGAAGAGTCTTTAGCGTACATAATCCCACATTTTGAGTGCCTTTTAGATATTTTAAAATTCTTTTGGCAACTGTAAAATGCGATTGCTTAGGACTTGCTTGAAATCTAGCACACATGCAAACAACAAATACAATATCAGGACGACTAGCAGTTAGGTACAATAATGAACCTATTAAACCTCTGTAGAGTGTCGTCTCAACTAATATTCCCCCTTGATCGTTGTCCAGTTTGACTGATGAACTCATGGGAGTGCTTGCAGCTGAACATGTTTCCATGCCAAATTTCTTGAGCAATTCCTTCGTGTATTTGGTCTGACTGATAAAAATACCAGTGTCAAGTTGCTTCACTTGTAGTCCGAGAAAGAATGTCAGTTCACCCATCATACTCATATCAAATTTGTCCTGCATTAACTTGGTAAATTTCTCGCATAATTTGGGGTTAGTTGACCCAAATATAATATCAACATATATTTACACAATGTAAAATGTGATCATTCTTAGAAAATTTGAACAAAGTCTTGTCAACTGATCCAACAGTGAAACCATGATCAGTTAAGAATTTTGAAAGTGTCTCATACCAAGTTCTTGGAGCTTAGTTTAAGACCATATAAAGCTTTATTCAAATGATAGACATGATCAGGAAAAGAGTGATTGATAAAACCTGGAGGTTGTTCAACATAAACTTCTTCTTGCAACTGACCATTCAGAAATGCACTTTTTATATCCATTTGATAGAATTTGAAGTTCTTGAATGATGCATAGGCAAGGAACATTCTGATTGCTTCCAGTCTTGCAACTGGTGCATATGTTTCATCATAGTCAATTTCCTTCTTCCTGCCTATATCCTTGTGCGACAAGTCTTGCTTTGTTGCATGCAACTGAACCATCTTCATTCAGTTTATTTCTGAATACCCATTTTGTACCTATAATTGTTTTGCAAACTTGTCTTGGAACTAAGTTCCAAATATTGTTATGGGTAAACTGATTTAGCTCCTTTTGCATTGTGTTTATCCAATTAGGATCAGCAACAGCTTCGTCAGTTTTCTTTGGTTCCAGTTGTGAGACAAAAGCAGAATGAATGAACAAATTAAGCATTTGATTTCTTGTTCTTACCGGCTCGGATGGATTACCTATCACTAATTCTAGAGGATGTGATTTCTTCCATCTGAGCTCAGTATTTGTTGCTTCCACATTAGCGACTGCTTTTGTTGGCTACTGAATATTTTCAGTTTCAATTGGAGATGTATCAGTTGGTAACTGAATATCATCTGTTTGCTCAACCAACTGATTATCAGGAGCAGGTTCCTGTTCAACTGATTGATCTAGTATTTCTGGTTCAGGTGTTTGAAGGATATTTCTATTGATACGATTTTCTTCTTCATTTTCATCCTCCAAGCTGATCTCTGTAAATCGATCAACTAGCTCAACTGGATCAGTTGGCTTATCAGTTAGTACAGTTTCATCAAAAACAACATGAATAGATTCTTCAACATTTAAAGAACTGTTATTAAAAACTCTATATGATTTGCTAACTGAAGAATATCCAAGAAATATTCCCTCGGCAGATTTAGCATCAAAGCCTTTTAAATGATTTTTACCATTATCAAGAATATAACATCTGCAGCCAAATATCTTGAAATAAGAAACATCACTTTTTCTTCAATGCCAGATCTCATATGGTGTTTTCACATGATTCTTATTAATCATTGATCTGTTCTGAGTATAACATGCAGTGTTTACTGCTTCATCCCAAAACCTTTGAGAAATACCAGAATCAGCAAGCATTGTTCTAGCAACTTCTTTAAGGGTTCGATTTCTTCTCTCATCTACACCATTTTGCTGAGGTGTTCTAGCTGCTGAGAGCTCATGCTTGATTCCAGTATTTTCTAAAAAAGTTGAAAGATTTTGATTGATGAATTCAGTCCCTCTGTCAAACCTTATTCGATCAATTCCAACTGATTTTTCCTTTAAAAGTCTTTCGAAGAGCTTAATCAGTTGTACAGCAGTTTGGTCTTTGGATTTTAGAAAAATAACCCAAGTAAATCTTGAAAAGTCATCCACAACTACTAGGGTGTATTTCATTCTCCCTGAATTCATGACTTGTATTGGACCAAAAAGATCCATATGTAATAGTTCTAAGCATCGAGAAGATGATTTACAACCTCTGTTTTTGAATGAAGATCTTACTTGTTTACCAAACTGACATGCTGAAAAAACTTTATCTTTTGAAAAATCTATTTTGGGCAAACCAGTTACAAGATCATGGTTACTCAGATAGACAATAGATTTAAAGTTTAAGTGGTTCAACCTCTTATGTCACAACAAGTTTTTAGAAGACTTGGAAGCAATGAAACAAAATGGTGCATAAGGTTGTTCAGTCCAACTGACTTTGTAAGTATTTTCACAATAATTCCCATTTAGGATGACCTCATCAGTTGAGTATTTAACTGAACAAGTGTGTCTGTCAAACTAAACTGAGAAATTATTGTCGCATAACTGACTGATGCTTAATAAGTTATACTTCAAATTCTCAACTAGCAAAACATCTTTAATTGTAAAGTTACCATGGATAAGCTTACCCTTACCCACAGTTTTACCTTTGGAGTTGTCTCCAAAACTGATGTTTGGTCCAGTGTATTTGATCAGTTGAGATAGCAAATTTGTATCTCCTGTCATATGCAACAAACAGCCACTGTCTAGATACCAAGTTGATTCTTTGTTTGTACCTGTTACCTGCAATCACACAGTATATAATTTTTGTACCCATATTCATTTGGGTCCTAAACTGATTAGTCCTTTAGGAACCCGGACTTACACCAGTCAAACTGACTTCCCAGTTGCTGTGTTCCAAATGGTTTTTTCTCGAATTCTTGGCAATATGTGTGTGATGTGAGGATGAAACAGTATGATTTGTATCCTTTTTCAACTGACTATTCTTTTGATATCGTAGAGCTGAAGTCAAATACTTGTTCACTTGCTGACTCCAGTTCAGCATCATCTGCCATTAAGCACTTGACTTCCTCTTCATCTTCACTTGAACTGATTGGGCTTTCTAGTTCTGACTCGTCACTGTCAGTTTCTGCCAACTTAGATTTGCTTTCTTCAGCCAAAAGCACTTCATGTTTCTTTTTGAATGATTTCTTGTCATCCTTGGTCCTTCTTCTGTGCTCATAGGGCTTCTTTCTCTTTTCAGTTGATCATCGACTATCTTTCTTTGGCTTAGGACAATCTGCTATGAAATTACCAGATTTGCCACAGTTGTAGCAAGCATAGGATTCTTATTTGGACTGATTTTTCTGATATTACTTCTGGATGTTTCCTTGATTCCTCCTCATAAACTTTCCAAATTTATTGAAAAACAATGACATAGCATCATTGCTCAGTTGATCAGAAAATTTGTCAACTGAACCAGTTGGTTCCAGTCTAACAGCAGTTAAAGCAGTTGTGGCAGCAGGTGTAGAAGGTTCTCTTTCTCTGGTTTGTAGTTCAAACTCGTAAGCCTTTAGATCAGCAAACAAGTTATGAAGTTCAACCTTGTTAAGAACCTTAGACTCTCTTATTGCCATGGTCTTGACATCCCATTCTTTGGGATGACCTCTGACCACCTTCAGTGCCACTTCTTTGTTCCAATACATTTTTCCAAGTGCATTCAGCTCATTGATAATACCACTGATCCTTTCATCATTTTTGTGCATGGATTCTCCAGCCTTCATCTTGATGTTGTCAAATTTTTGAACAGCAACTGATAGCTTGTTCTCTTTTGTTTGCTCGTTTCCTTCACACAACTGGATCAGTTTCTCCCATATCTCTTTGTCAGTTTTGCACATCTTGATTTTGCTGAAAGTGACTTTATCCAGTGTTTTATATAAGTTATCCTTAGCCACATTATTTAGGTCAGCTTTCCTTTTATTCTCAGTTGTCCATTCCTCTCTGGGATTTTCTATGCGATGAGGTGCCCCATCAGTAATGGCAACTGTTGTATTTGCCTTTAGAATCTTCATGGAACCATCAGTAATGACATACCACATGTCGTCATCTTGTGCAGCTAAATGAGTCTGCATTCTGATTTTCCAATCGTCAAAATCTTCTCGTTTTTGCCTTTAGAATCTTCATGGGACCATCAGTAATGACATACCACATGTCGTCATCTTGTGCAGCGTTTTGTGAATACGAGTATTCTGAGAAAAGATTCAACTGCTCGGATACCACTTGTTAGAATCAGTTGATTGGTTGAGATGTGTTTAGAATGGGGGTTGAATAAACACTCACGATTTTAGAATCTTTTCGAATGAAGTGTCAGTTTTGTGACAAACTGAAACTAGGAATCTTGTCAGTCAATGACATCCAGTTTAACTGATAACAGTGCGGAAAAAATTGACTGAAAGATAGAATAAATAACTGAAGTAGTAACACACAAAGATTTATGGATGTTTGGAGATTGAAATAACTCATACGTCACCCTTTCTATCACAAGGATAGGATATGCACTAAAAAACTTTGATCGATACAAAACTTGTACAGACCCACTTCAGTTTGGACTTAACACTGCCAAAACTGAAACTCTTAGTTTACTAAATATCTCACAGTTCTTCGACTGAACTTAGCACAACTGATCTAATTAAGATCAAATATACAATAAAATGGTTTGTACTTGTAATCTCGAAAGGTAGCCTCAAATGCTACAAATAAATCAGATAAGTGTGAGCTTTTTGATTCTTGAGTAAGAGCGATAAATTCAGCAGGGTAACAGCAAGCTTGAGAGAATAAATAGATCGATTATTTACTCTTCTCACCTATTTATAGGCTTCTCTTCAACGGTCACATTAAATATAATTTGAATCAATATATCTGTTGATTGTCACGTCAATATTCCTCTGACGCTCGTACACTGTAAGCTTTGAAATGCGGCGTTCCACTACGAGTTGCAGTGTGCTTTGTACTGTTGTCGGTTGAATGTCCTTTTCAACAACTGATGACATGTACAGCGGAATGATCAGCTGATAAGCTCACAACTGAATATATCAACTGATAAGTTTCCAACTGATCTGTCAGTTGTCTTCGTAAGTTCAGTTCAGCTGGTTTCAGTTGCCTTCGATAAACTGCGCATTAATCTTCAGTTAGGCAACTGTCAGTTGATTTATGTAGTTCAGTTACTTCAAGCTACTTGATTAGTTAGTCCAATAAATTAATCACTTAGTTTGTCAAACAACCGAAATTAATTTTCCAACAACATGAGGCCCTGGGACATTATTCAAAGTCCGGGAGATATGAGGCCCCGACAAATTATCTCACGTCCGGGAGACATGAGGCCCCAGCACATTATTCAAAGTCTGAGAGATATGAGGCCCCGACATATTATCTCAAGTCCATGAGACATGAGACTCCGGCTCCTCATCCCATCTCTGGGTGACATGAAGCCTCCGATACTTTTATAAACAAGATTGATCTCTCTTTGGGAATCCAAGCATGACTGATCGGGACAGCGAGTATGACTCTAGCCCGACTATTTAAGGAATGGGTGATGATACCCCCATAAGAGCCCGGGTTATGGATGACCCGGGATATCAAATGGATTCACAAATCAGGGTCAATATGCATGATGGATTCTTCTGAAGTCGGGAAGGTGCAAGCTCGGGCTCAATTCCCCGGGCAACTAGAAGCCCCGGTTCTCATATAAGCTCCCGGGAGGCATTCTACCCAGGCTATCTCGATAATAGTGCCAGCGCTCGAGTGTTTCAAAAGATAAGATCTTGTCTCGAGAAGTGTACCTGACAGAATCCTATTGATGTGACACGATGGGAAAAGAAGGTGGCGTGACTGGAAGTCAACATTTAAGAAGACAAGTGGCAAGTAGGCACTGAAAAAAAAAGTACCTACCACCTTTTCTCCTATAAATAGCATGTATGTATTCCATAAACAGGAGAGCTATTCTTGATTAGAGGCACTTGGCATTTACATTTATCTTCACATATATTGACATTCTCCTTCATCTTCACCTGCTGATTTAAGAATCGAAGTGGCCACACCGGACACCCCTCCAGCGCCTATTCACGAGTTCATTTCCTGTTTGCATGTCACAGTCGAAGCCATATTATAAAGGGGTATATCTTCGCTACAATATACATCTCCTTGCTCATTTCCTTAAACAAAACACAAATCATCATCCGGTGGATTGCCCCGACTCAGCTCATCCGATTCACCCGGATCTCATCAACAACATAAAGTCACGGAAAGTTAAATATACAACCAAAATTACAATTTCTCCTAGTAGTGGTTTGTTTGGACTTAAAGATTTAATTAAAAAAATTAAAATAACTTAAGAGTACGAAGATACACATGCGATTTGTCTGGAAATTTTATTTGGTGATGCATGCATTTCCTAGTAATCTTTAATCTTTATTTTTTTTTTGTGAATATATAAATAATTTGACTGCTTTAGTACTTCACCCTTTTTTTCTTAATTTCAATACTTTATTAGAGTTTGTCAACAATTAATGTTTAGTTTCGTCGGCAAAATAGGCAACATATTGATGAGACAAATTAAGTGAGAATATAAAATGCATTAAATATATTTCATTCATGGAGGCTGCAAGGACTTTGCCATGAGATTTTACACAAGAAGAAATTCTTCTCCCCTGTAAATAGGACCATCATTTCATCAAATTCTGCATCCCAAAATTCATTCATTTCTTCTCTTGAGTATCTCTTTTTTTTAGTGTGTAGTTCTATAATATTTGTGAGGTGTTTTGTTTTCCTGTATTAAGAGAGTGTGTGTTCTCTTTGAAAACACAGTGAGACGTTGTAACCTACAAAATATTATAGTGAAATATTTTCATCTTGCTCATGATTTTTAAGTCTGATAATTTTTAGGAGTTTTCCATGTAAATCTCGGTATCCAGTTTTATACTTTATTTTCATATTATTATCAAAATATGTTGCATTGGGACCAGCAAGTGGTTTCAGAGCATTGATTTAAAATTTCTTAAAATTCTGAGTATGTTCTGTGGTTCTAGCCTAAACTGATCTTGCACATCAGAAAACATTTTTTTGAGATTTTTATTAAGACGGGATTATTTTGTCCATTTTTTAAAATTGTTTCAGACATAATGGCGGGCGGGTACGAGATAAAAAAGTTCAACGGGAGCAATTTAAGTTGTGGAAAATAAAGATGTAAGGTCCAAAATGCGATAACGTAATCAAACTGCATGCAAATTTAAGAAAAATAAAAAATACCTAATTAAATGATTTTAATTGCATTAATTAAACATGATAAGCATGTTTATATGTTAAAAATGTAGTTTTCTATTAGAATGCATAAAACTGTGTTTCTTAAGGGTTATTCGAGATGCAATCGAGGGACGGAGACCGGGGACTATAAAGGGAAAATATTTTTATTAAATGATTCTTTTTAATTGTTTAATATATGGTATATTTAATATGAAATTTTCAAAAATGATGTCTTTTGATGTATTTTTATGTGCCGAGTCGTATTTTAAATCGGTAATCGATTTTGGAAGAAAAAAAAGACTTTTTGGAGGCACGGTTAATAATTTTAAAAACTTTCCTAAACAAGATATTCTTCCTACATTATAATGGGCCTAATGGGCATTTATACCAAGGTTTTTGGGCCTATCTCCTAATTATTTATATCAAAAGATAGAGTTTTTTAAGCTAAAAACACATCAAACTCACGCACACAACAACCTATACTTCTAGGGTTTTCTCTCCAAACTCAAGCCCACAAATCTCATGTTTCTGAAGCACTTTCACGTGGATTTTGGAAGGAAAATTGTAGCAAGGTCTCCCCGTCTCTCTGCTAACGTTCTTCGTATTTAGAATTGAATTTCGTGCGTGAAACACGCAAAAGCACTGTTAATATTTTTTCACTCATTTTTCATACCATATTATGTTTGAAAGATACATGTTTGCATGAAAAATATCTTACCCTTTATTTATTTTCATTTTTATACCCTATACATGATAAAACTTGATTTTCTTGCATAATTCTTGAGGTTCTTGATGCACACAAGGGCTGCCAGGTTAGGGCCATTAGACGGGAATTTTTTCAGAGGGTTGAAGGGTCCTTACATGCATGATGTAGTCCTGGACAGAAAGGGAAGAGAGGGAACGAAACCTGGGGTTCTTTAAGGGGTTGGGCGCAGATTTGGTTTCCTTGAAGGGTGTGGCTCGTTTGTCAGCTAGGGCTGGGTCCAGAGGTCCTAAGAGAGCTCTGGAGTGGTCCTAGATGAGTTGAGGGAAGGCTGGTGTGAGGAGAAGGGCTGTAATTGGAAGGCCTTGGCCGTGCGACTTCTTGAAGGGCGCGGGTAGAGGGCATCACGTGCATGGATCTTTAGGCTCGTTCCAGTAGGGTCCCTAGGGTCCGATCTACATCCTAGGAGTGTTGGTTAGGGTCTGGACATGTTTGTTAAGGGCTAGGCTCGAAAGACTTGAATTTGGTTAAGGTTAGGGTTTTGGATTCGAAACTTGTGTAGAAATTCAGTAGCTTCCTAGGCTTTTCCAAATGTTTTAATTGGCTTGAATTGGGTTGAAAGAGGGTTGGTTAGGTGTTAATAAGCTATGATTAAAGTTTGGTTAAGTTTCAAGTTGATTTGGGTTAAAATTGGGACTTCAGTTCAAATTTTAAAATGAAATAAGAATTTAGTCGAGGAGCTTAATTTTACGTCTAAGAAATGTTTATGAATGTATTTTAAGGTATTATGGTAAGTTTGGATGGATTCGGGTCGTTGTTTTAAGGTCCAAGGGTAATTTGGGAAAGTTAGGGTTTCAGGAAAAAAACGATCATTTTACACCTAAAAATATTAGACGTCCTGAATGCAGTAACGAATGTTAAAATGTATATTTTAAAAGGTTATGGAATTTTCTGATGAAAATTGTAAAATGTTAAAGTTACATGGCAATACGTAAGATTGATCAATCGACCAATAATTGATACGAAAGATTGATCAATCGACCAATAGCTGATAAATGACGGGTGAGAGTGTCGTTAATATCCCTGCCGCCTGGTACCATGGCAATACAGTAAGATTGATCAATCGACCAATAGCTTATACGAAAGTTAAAATTAATGATCTGAATTCATATAAGGTAAAAACGAATATGTATATGTATATGATGTAGAGACAGGAGGGTTGAATGACTGATATGGCTGGACGGATGGTGCACTAACCTGAGGACCTATGCATTGCTAGTTTTCCTCACTATGATGATTTTACATTAATTTAAATATTTTGATGACTTTCATGCTTATGAGTGATTTTTTAGAGTAGTTTGACGTTTACGCTACTTTTGAAAATACTAGTTTTAGGGTTGATTTTTACCATATTCATATGACCAACTTATCATCAACTTAACCAAAAATATTCTTATGTGATCTTTAAAATTCGACTATCTTATCTGTGGTTCTCGGAGAAGAAAGTCGACGCAAGATTAAGCAAGATAGGTTGGTAACTTTGAATTAGGCTGAAGCTATACCGATGACAAGAAAGAGATTTATGGACCATGACACCAGTGGGAACCAAAAGCGAGGTAGATCAAAGTGAAGAAGTAAGAAGAAAAATATTGATGTTTTAAATGTGGCGGTAAAAGATACTTCAAGAAAGAGTGAACGAGTATCGAGAAGAGTTCTAAAGGAAATGTTGTCAGTACTTCAGGCGGTAGTGAAATATAATTCAGTGAAGCAGCAAGAGTTGCACAAGGCAAACATAAATTTTGTGACACATGGATTATGAATTCAGAAGAAAAGTGGCACAATAAGTCTCTGAGATAATAGTTCGATCAATATGAACCAGTCTCTGGAGAATTTATATTCATTGAAATTGATCATACCTTGGAAATTGTTAGTGTAACGTCCTAAAAAATTGAAGGTGCACGTGAACCACATGCATGCAAGTTATCAAATTTATTATGTATTTTAATTGCATTAATTAAATATGGTAGGGATGTTTAATTGCATAAAACTGTGTTTTAAAGGTTATTCGAAACACGATTGAGGAACGGAGACCAGATACCATATAAGGGAAATTATTTTTATTAAATGATTATTTTTAATTATTTAATATATGGTATATGTTAAATGGTATTTTCTAAAATGGAAACTTTTAAGGTGTTTTGACGCGCCGAGTTATATTTTAAACCCGTATTCGACTTTTAATGAAAACAGTGACTTTTTGAAAACTCGGCTAATATTTTTGCGAACTTCCCTAAACCAAATATTTTAAAAATTATCTAATGGACTTATTATACTAGGTTAATGGACCTAATCTTGCACCATTTGTTTTATATCAAATAATCAAGCTTCAAAGCTCTTTTATTTCCTTCAAACTACACGCCCATCACCTAGGATTACTAGGACTCTTCATCAACACACACTACAAGAAAATTTGGAAGAAAAGTCACGCAAGTTTGAAGAAAAATTCAACAAGCTTCTTCCCTCGTCTCTCCGCCAGCGTTCCTCGCATCATAAGTTGCTTTTCGTGCGTGAAATACACAAAGGCATGCATTAATATTCCTTCACTCATCTTTCACACCATATTATATTTTTTGATACGTGATTGCATGAATAACATGATACACTTTGTATATTTTCGTTTTTATGGCATAAAAATGATAAAACTAGAGTTTTCATCTTTTAGAATTCTTGCTTATGATGCACAAAAGGGCTGACATGGTAGGGCTATGGGAAGGGATGTCTTTCCACATTTTTAAGAGTCTCTAAGTGTATGTTTAAAGGCTGGAAAGGTTGCCGCAATAAGGTGAACGAAAATTGAGTTTTTATGGCCTAGGGTTTTCGAACTTAGCTTCCTAGGAGGACACTGCTCTTAGCAGCTACAGGGACATGTTCAAGGGTCCTAAGAGAGGCTAGTCAAGGTCCTAGGGTGGTCGCATTATGGCTGGTGCGAAGGCAAGGGGCCGTCCATGAGGCTTGGACGCGTGAGACTCCAAGCGACGGGTTTGAGGGATACAAGGGTATAGCTCGTTAGGTTCTGTCCAGTAGCTTGATATGGGTTTTTTAGGTCCTAGGGTCGATGGTTAGGGTCTAGACGGGTTGGATAAGGGATAGAGACGAAGGTTGCATAGGATGGTTAAGCTAGGGCTGGAATAACATAGGGCAGAAAATTTCAGCAAAGTTCTAGGCTTGTTCAAAGGTTATAATTGGCTTGTTTTGGGTTGTATATGGTATGATTATGTGGGAATAAGTTATGGTTCAATTTTGGTAAGATTTAGTTAAGTTTCGTGTCCAATCGGGTTAAAAACGTGATGTACGTCTAAGTTTAAATAAGAATTCTGGTCGATGTTTAGGGTCTAGACGGGTTGGCTAAGTTTGATAAGATTTGTTAAGTTTAAATCATGGTTATATGTAAATGGATCTATCGAACGATAGCTAATATGAAAGTCACAATTCATGATCTGAATTCATTAGAAAGGGAAACGTATATGTATATGATGAAAGAAAGTATGATATGATATGATGAAAGAAAAATGTTTAAAGTTTATGTTAATGAAAAGTTATTTTATTAAAAATATTTTATTGTTGCTTGTGAATGTATAAGTATTACTTGCTATCATGATTAAGGTTTGCTGAGTCAATAGACTCACTAGGTGTTCGATGTTGGTGAGCTTGATATTGATGGAGGTCTTGATGATTGAACTAGCTGGACTGAAGGTACACACAACCCGAGGATCGTCGCTAGTTTTTCGCAAATAAAATTAAGTTTATGATTTAAGCTACTTTAAAGATTTTATGACGTTTAGTACTTATATGCTTTTGAGGGATTTTGAAAGATTAGGATGTTTATGCTTTATTTTGAAAAATGTTAAATTTAGGTTTGGTTGGCGATTTACTATTTCATGTTTTGAATGCTTTCTTTTGGATTTTGAAATAATTAGTTGGTGAGATTATTTTAAATGGTGTCAAAAATATTTATATATGGGTGTATAGTGATTTCGGCGGAATGGTATGTGAGAAAAAAAATTCTAGTACATTTTAAAGAAAAACAAGTAGTGGACGTTTCAGTTGGTATCAGAGCAACGCTTCCTGCAAAGGGTTGTGCCACCTGTCAATTTCAGAAATCTCAGTAGTCAAACCTCAAATATGTAAGTTTAAATGTTTTTAATGTTATCACCTACATGTTTTCATGGTTTATGCGTTTAAGCCATTTGTTTAAACACTTTTTGAAATTAAATGGCATTTATGTTTAAGTTTGCATGATAAATGATTTTTATGATTAAACATGCATGGTTGCATTTTTTTATGCTAAAAGATTAGATGATTTATAATTTTTTATTCATGTTACAATATGAAATAAAAAAATATATGATTTTCATGCATGCTAGCTTCGTAGTGGAATTGGACATGTTCAAAATTTTGTTAATGGGCGTGAGGAAAAGTTGAAAATGATTTGACTATATTGATTTTTGGATTTTAGTATTAATGTTATACTCTTTGGGTCATAAGTTAATCATGAATATTATGTATGTTTTTGGAACATATAGTTTTTCTAAGAAAATACTGGTAATTCTTGGTTAATAATTGAGTTAATTTTCGAGAATTACATATAAGGAATAACGACTCGAAGACTACGTCGGTCTTTAGAAGTATAAAAATGTATAATTTGGGATTTTAGGCTTTGATGGAAAGGTAAGATTGGTTATGAGAATTTATTTTGGGTTTAGTAACTTTATGTTATGGGAAACCTATAAAATGGAATTAGGAATGCCAAGAACTTATGGGTTAATTGTAGAATTTTCGAAATTAAGGATCAATTAGATAATTTTCAAGTAAATTAAGAATTAATTTTGCAATTTTTAAGGAATTTGGATATTAGTTTAGCAATAAGTGAGAATTGAATAAGTTAAATTATAGGAATTTTCTATGATTTAGGCTGGAAAGGATATTTATAACATTGAAATATCTTGATTATAATGTTATAAGGAATGATAATCAAGGGTATTGTATGATGAATCAATATTGGGCTTGAAAATCAAAGCGTTAGTGGAATAAAGTTGTGGCAAATTAAGAATTTAGAGTGATGACAATTTAAGGTAAAGTTGATCAATTAGTTAAGTTATAAGATTATACATAAAGTTAACATATTTTTGGGAACTTAAGGTGAAATGACCCCGACCCTTTTTCTTTTTTCCTTTTTCTTTTTTCTGTTTTTAATCATAAACTCAAAAATACTAAATAAAATAACTTAACATATCTATAAATCATTATAAATTAACATTTGGAATCTCAAGTGCATAAATAATCCATGATAAAATAAGCAAGAATAAAATTTTAAATCTTTTATCTAACAAGCTAGTGCGGAAGTAACTGTCCCTCGGAAGTGTACTGCTCGATTCGATTCACTCAAACGTCAGCACCTCCATAAACATAACCTGCAGCATTCAAACCTAGTGAGTCTAATGACTCAGCACGTTGTAAACATGAATAACAAGTAATGCATATACAAGAACATGCATTGAAATCATACTTTTATTTTAAATAAATTTGAGCATAAAGAAATCATATATCATAAAATCGTAAAATAGTAAAGCTTTGCATCATTTATCATTTTGGGTGAAGTTTGATCCTTGAAAGTGACTAGCTTTTATCTTCTGGTCGACTGATCAGTCTTTAGGTCCACATAGCCCATGGGGGCGGGCACTAGGCTCCGCCATGAAAATACGATCATCGGGCTTTCTCTGGAGCCTTTTCCCATAAACAGGCTCCCTCTGGGATCTTTTTTCTCACGCCATCTCCACAAAGTTCTAAATTCACCGTTCCTTCTTAAAACGGATCCCCACATATCATAAATCATTTGTCACAGTCAATTCATATCTCTCAAAATATTTTTCCTTTTTTTTCTTAAAGCATAAAATTACATGATTTTCAAAAATAGCATTTTGTTGGATCGGAAAAATCCTCTAAAAACGTTGATGAGCTGCAATAGCTCGTGTTCTAAGAAAATATACAACGATGAATTAGATCGAGTTTGGTATTAAACCAAGCAGAAAACACTCGAAATAATCCTTCGTTAAGAAACACTGATAAATTTTATATCTTGTGTAACTGAATGACTGGAAATAGTTAGGGATCAGTTATGGTTTATATCAATTCAGTTATGGACAGAACTGAATTGATATCGGCTAGAACTGATCAAATCAGTTAAGAACAAAATCAAGCAGTTAAACAGAAATAACACAAGATATGTTTATGGATGTTCAGAGGCTTCAACTGCTCCTACGTCACCCCTTCTACCACCTCGGGTAGGATCCACTAGAAGACTTTGATTAATTACATAAACTGTAATAACCCACCCAGCTTAGGACTTACCCACTGCCTAACTGAACTCCTAGTCTAGACTGAAGGCATCACCTTCCAACCAACACTTCTTTAATGTCTATGTGAGAAAGACTACATACACATGTTTTACGTCATTGTGCAAGACGGAATTTGAGTGGTAGTGTGTGCGTGTGTGAGAACTGATCTCTAGTGAACTACCCAAAAGTGTTCTCATACACTGAGAGAAATATGCTTCTAATTTAAGCTGATAACACGTTGAAGTGTTCCCTCAGAAAACAGGGCTGATTGCTTCTTTAAAGCTGATATGCAATAAGCGTGCCCTCTCTGTATTTCCATCAACTCTCATCATCGTCTTCACATAACTTCAGCTTCTATTTATAGGCGTTTGGCTGAACGTACAATGAGACTCATTGAATGAATCCGTTGCAGTTTATATTTGTTCCCCCAGATAGATATCTGGAACATT
This sequence comes from Primulina tabacum, assembly GCF_025594145.1. NCBI lineage: Eukaryota > Viridiplantae > Streptophyta > Magnoliopsida > Lamiales > Gesneriaceae > Primulina > Primulina tabacum. The sequence continues at coordinate 11,251,496 of NC_134553.1, forward strand.
TGGCTTTAAGTGCTGCTGCAACGTCTCTTATTGGACTATGATCGTACAATAGCTTTTGTACCTTTGTGCACAGCTGGATTAAGCTTGTCGTATCTGCAAACTGATTCGCTCCTAACTGATTGAACTGATTCAGTTGAACTGGTCAGTTGGGCTCTTCATCAGCTGGCCGGGCTTTTGAAGGTCTTCTTCTGAACCACCTATCAACTGGACAATCAGTTGAACTGCTCTTGATACTTCAGTTGTACTGGTTTAGTTCGATCAATCAGTTGGCACTTTTCAGTTTACGTCTTCGATACAACATCTGCACACTCGGTAAATCATTAGAAACATAATAACAAGTTTTGTTAACATCAAAAACAAGATTGCGAACATGAAACGTTCCAACACATTTTAACAGTAAAAATTGCACAAATTTATCATAAATCGAAAAATATCATATTTTCACTTTAAACATCAAATAATACCATTTAACATGCATTATGATTCTTCGGGACGCTGCCAAGCATTTACGAAATTCTCAAGTGTAAAATGATCGTTTTTCCCCTAGATGTTAAAGTTCTCGATTTTGATTTTTTCTTACTTTTAATGACATGGACTTATGCCAAATAAAAGCTTAAATCTAATTTTTCGTAATTTTATTCAGCTTAATGCAAGGCTTTTCATTTAATTCTTTAATTAATAATTGTGAGACGTTTAATTCTCGAATAAATTCAAACTTTAATTTTTTCTTCTCAAACTTTAAACATAGAATTTTTATTACTTAAAATACCCTTGTGAGCCATGGACCACCCCCGTGGACCCATGGTTCCAATTTATGTTCATTAATTTTCGATTTTGACCCTTAATTGAATCCCACCGAGCCATCTCCAATTCCACCGAGCCACGGTCAAGCCAGGCCCTAGCCAACCCATTTACGAACCCTCCTGAATAAGCCTGACCCTTAGAACCAGGCCCTAACTCACGCACTAGCCCTGTACCCGAGACCCACAAGCTGCGCGTGAATCCTAACTTACTAGGACTCCTAGCCAACCTAGGACTCTTCTACTCTAATCACCACCAAGCCCACCTGACCCTCACCAACCCTGGACCACGTTCAGACCCAACCAAGCCCAGCCCAAGCCACTGATCCCATGCACGATGCCGCCAGAAACAAGCAGCAGCTGCGCATGTGTTCTCCATAGCGCCTATAAGCTTCCTACTTCGACTAAGACTCTTCAATAGAACCACCCTCGAGTCCAAACCTTCCTGACCCTCTCTGGAACACCATGAGCCCTCCTAGACAACCTAACCTAGACCTTAACCCCTCGAATGCAGCAGCTCTCGGATGCGCCATCAGCAAGCATGGGAAAAGTCCATGCGATCATGGACTCTTCCTATCCGACTAGCCACAGGTCCTGGACATGGTAGGACCCTACCAGACCCTAGAACAGGTCCCTCACCAAATCCCCAACAGACCTGTTCGAGCCCAGGCTCAGCCAAGCCCTCACCCGAACCCTATAACACCGAACATGCAAGAAACCCTCCCCTCTTCTAACAGCCACGCACAGCCCTTGTCACCTACGATTCCAGCCTTGTTTTCTTTTCAATTTATTCATATTACATTCATATTTCATCCTAGGTTGGCAGCGTACTTGTTGGAAATCATAATATGATAATATATACGTAAAAGCGTTGAAACTTTTGAAAATAATTGAAAAAACATTTCAACCATCAAACGTAAATATTTTTCATGCAAAACCAATTGAAACATGCATATTATGATTTGAATGATGCACTAAAGAGTTTAGAAAACGTGTCCTTTGCATTTAAAACGCTCGAATATGTGATCGTCGGCGAGGAAGGACGAACGGACAACGACGAATCCTAGCTTTTCTCTTCTCCTTATTTTTGAAAATTCTAGTGTGTGCAACTGTGTGTTTCGGCTGGTTTAAGGTGTGAATTATGGGATGAAAAACACTTGGTTTACTTATTTATAATTTTAAATTAACATGTTAATGGGCTTGAGTTTTTGGCTTGCAAGCTTAGGAGCAATTGGGCCTACTCAATTTAATTAAATTAGGCTCAATAACACTTATTTAATTAAACAATAAAATTTTATAAAAATTACTTTTCAAAAATAATGCATTTGATATTTTAAAAGTCTATTGTTTGCCCAAAACCGGCTTCACGGGTAAAATCGAGCTTTTCTCGTAAAATAATTAAAACTCTACTATTTTAAAAAAATTAAATATTTTTAATCATATTAAGAAGCCTTGAAAATATTTAGTGAAAAATATTTATTCATTGTCTTGCTCGTCCATGGTCTCCTTTCCCCAGCCTATTATCGAATATTCAGTTAAAATCTTTCGATTTCATGAAAACATGTCATATAATCATGCAATCATACATTTAATCATGTAATAAATATCATGCAAGCTTTTAAAATCAATTAAATAAAACAATTAAGCAATTCAAATAATTTGCATGCATGTAGTTTATGTAGGTTTGGTTTTTTGGACGTTACATAAAGTTTAATGTATCATAAGTTTTAGTCATGATCTTAAGAGTTAAAATTATACCTTTCTTAAGGTTAAATTTTTTTAGAAAGTTGGATATGATTGATAGTTAGGTTACTTGAAAGATGTATGTAAGAAGTGAGATAGACATCATGTCTTGAGGAACTTTTGAAAGTCATTAGGAAACTTAGGATTAAGTGGATATGTGTGTTGGAATTATGTTATCTAATACTATTTGGGTTGTGTAAGTTTTAATTACAAGTTTATGAGATATGCGTTTACATGAAAATTGGGGTGAAATTTAAGATTTGCAGCAATTTTACATTTGGGATGTAATTGTAAATAGTTAAGTTATGTTAGTTTGGTGTCGTAAGATAAAAATTCGATTCAAGGATATTAGACTAATATTATTATGGGATTGAGATAAGGTTTAACTATTAAGTGTATTACTCAGGATAGAAGTCGATTAGTAAATGTTGGTGCTAAGATCTCTTAAGTTGAACTACTAATATTTTGATTTTAAGCTTTAGCATATCTTGAGTTCAATAAATTTAAGAAATGATACATTTGAGATTTTATTGTTGAAATATAATAGGTTGATGAATATCTTGGGTATAGTGTAAAGAAAGTAAGATACGATAAGTTTGGACCTCCATTTCTAAATGCTAGGAATTGTGAGAAATGTCAAAATTCGAGGTTATAGTAAATTAGAACTAATTCACCATGGGTCGTTTTAAGTCGAGATTCGCAAACAAGGAGTTTGAAGGCAAATTAAATTAGAATTGAGAAATATAAGGATAACCTAAAACATATTTTATTAGAGTGGCGCAGCGGAAGCGTAAAATATTGGGATACTAGAATTAAGAGTCTAAACTTTTTAATTATAGAGGATAAGAGAATTTCAGGGACGCAATTCAATTTAAGAGGGGTAGATTGTAACGTCCCGAAACATTGAAGGTTAACGTGAACCACATGCATGCAAGTTATCAAATTTCTTATGTGTTTTAATTATAATTATTTTAATTACATTAATTAAATATGATAGGTATATTTACATGTTTAAAATATGGTTTTCTACTAGAATGCATAAAACTGTGTTTTAAAAGTTATTCGAGACGCAATCGATGAATGGAGACCCGAGACCATACAAGGAAAAATATTTTTATTAAATGATTATTTTTAATTATTTAATATATGGTTTATTTAAAATGGTATTTTTGAAAATGGAAACTTTTAGGGTGTTTTGACGCGTCGAGTCATATTTTAAACCGATATTCGATTTTTGATGAAAATAGGGACTTTTTGAGAACTCAGCTAATATTTTTGAAAACTTTCCTAAATAAAAGATTTTAAATATTATTTAATGGGCCTATTATACTATGTTAATTGGACCTAAGCTTGCACAATGTATTTTATATTAAATAATCAAGCTTTCAAGCTCTTTTATTTCCTTCAAACTACACGCCCATCACCTAGGATTACTAGGATTCTTCATCAACACACACCACACGAAAATTTGGAAGAAAAGTCACGCAAGTTTGAAGAAAAATTCAGCAAGCTTCTTCTCCCGTCTGTGCGCCAACATTCCTCGCATCGTAAGTTGTTTTTCGTGCGCGAAACACGCAAAGACATGCCTTAATCTTCCTTCACTCATCTTTCACACCGTATTATATGTTTTGATACATGATTGCATGAAAAACATGATACACTTTGTATATTTTCGTTTTTACATGATAAAACTAGAGTTTTCATCTTTTAAAACTCTTGTTTATGATGCACAAAGGGGTTTCCATGGTAGGGCTATGTGAAGGGACGTTTTTCCACATGTTTAAGGGTCCATAGGAGGTGCGTTTAAAGGCTGGAAAAGGTTAGGGTAATAAGGTGAATGAAAATTGAGTTTTTATGGCCTAGGGTTTTCAAACTTGGCTTCTTAGGAGGACACAGCTCTTAGCTGCTGTAGGGACATGTTCAAGGGTCCTAAGAGAGGCTATTCAAGGTCCTAGGGTGGTTGCATGAGGGCTGGTGCGAAGGCAAGGGGCCGTGCGTGAGGCTTGGACGCGTGAGACTCCTAAGCGACGAGTTTTAGGGCTGCAAGGGTATAGCCCATTAGGTTCTGTCCAGTAGCTTGCTATGGGTTCTTTTTAGGTCGTAGGGTCAATGGTTAGGGTCTGGATGGGTTGGCTAAGGGCTAGAGTCGAAGGTTGCATGTGATGGTTAAGCTAGGGCTCAAATAAGAAAGGCAAAATATTTCAGCAAAGTTCTAGGCTTGTTCAAGGGTTTTAATTGGCTTGATTTGGGATGTATATGGTATGATTATGTGGGGATAAGTTATGGTCAAGTTTGGTAAGATTTGGTTAAGTTTCGAGTCATTTCGGGTTAAAATCGAGATGTACGTCTAAGTTTAAATACGAATTGGGAAATTATTCAAGGAACTAAAGTTTACCTCTAAGATATATTTATGGGTGTATTTTAAGGTGTCATGTTAAGTTTGGATGGATTTGTGTTGTCGTTTTAAGATCTAATGATAAATTGGGAAAGTTGGGGATTTCAGGGGCAAAACAGGTCATTTTACACCTGTAAAAACTTAGAAGTTACTGGAAATTCCTTGAATGCTATGATAAATGTTAAAATGTTTATTTTAAATATTTATGGAATTTTATGATGAAACATTAATGCTAAAAGATGTATTGCATGCTTGGTTTAAAAGAAAAATGATATTTATATGCATGAATTTTTATAAGTGATGAAAATAATGAAAAGTTAAAGGAAATGACTTGATTGTGACATAAAGATCAGATTGGGGATATCATGAGGGAAAATACCCAGAGATAGCTTGTCTATGGGAGAAAGCCTCAGACGGAGACCAGAAGCGGGAAAAGGCCTCAGATGAAGACCGGATGCGGGAAAAAGCTCCAGAGGGAGCCCATTTACAGGAAGAGGCCCCAAAGAGAGCCCAACGATCATATTTCCATCGAAATTATATGATGATATAGAAGGCCAAGGCTCAGTTGACGGACGAGAGTATCGTTGATGTCCCCAACGCCTGGTACCATGCTTATATATATGTAGATGGATCCATTGACCTACAGCTAATACGAAAGTCACAATTGAGAATCTGAATTCAATAAAAAAGAAAATGTATAGGTATATGATGAAAGGAAATATGATATGATATGATGAAAGGAAAATGTTTAAAGTTTATGTTAATGAAAAGTTATTTTACTAAAAGTATTTTCACTGCTGCTTGTGAATGTATGTGTATTACTTGCTATCATGATTAAGGTTTGCTGAGCCAATAGACTCAATAGGTGTGATCAATGTAGATGAGCTTGATATTGATGGAGGTCTTGATGGTTGAACTAGCTGGACTGAAGGTGCACACAACCCGAGGACCGTCGCTAGTTTTCCGCAAATAAAATTAAGTTTATGATTTAAGCTACTTTAAGGATTTTATGACGTCTAGTACTTCTATGCATTTTGAAAGATTAGGATGTTTATGCTTTATTTTGACAAATGTTAAATTTAGGTTTGGTTGACGATTTACGATTTAATGTTTTGAATATTTTCTTTGGATTTTCAAATAATTAGTTGGTGAGTTATTTTAAATGGTGTCAAAAATATTTATATACATGTGTATATTGTTTTCGGCCAAATGGTATGTGAGAAAAGAAATTCTAGTACATTTTAAAAAAACACGAGTAGTGGATGTTTCAGTTAGGGTCGGTACTATCAAAAATAAAAATGTTTGACGGTACCATTCGCACTGTAAAAATGAGGTATGAAATGTGAAGGGGATGACAAATAATCTGATAGGATCGATTAAAGGTGGAAAAGTATTTAGAAGGGGGGTTGAATAAACAATTACGATTTTCAAAACCTTTTCGACTGATGAGTCAGTTTAGTGATAAACTGATACTCGGGAATCTTGTAAGTCAATATCAATCAGTTAACAAATAGTGTGTGGAAACAAACTGACCGATAGATACAATATAAACTGAAATATGAAGACACAGGATTTTATGGATGTTCGGAGATTTCAAACACTCCACGTCATTCCTTCTATCTCAAGGATAGGATATACACTAAAAGACTTTGATCGATACAAACACTTGTACAGACTCACTTCACTTTTGGACTTAACAATGCCAAAATGAAAATCTTATTTACAAACTAGTTTTCAGAACTAAATAGAACTGAATAAATCTAACACAACTGATCTCTTCTAGATCGAGTAATACAGTTTGTGTTGAAAGTTTGAATTATAGCCTAGCAGCTATGAATGTATACAATAAGCGTGAGCTTTTCTGTTTACAAAAATTTCAGCAGAAGTAACTGAATAGATTTTGAGTGCTCAAGAATTCAGATGTTCAATGATTCAGTAGTTCGAGAGTTATATTCAGTTGCTCTTTTCTGCTATTTATAGCTTCCATTCAACGGTAATATTAAATACAATTTGAACATTTCTATCCGTTACATGACACGTCAATATTCTTCTGATAGTCGTACACTGCAACTTTTCTGTAATGCGGCGATCCCACTACTTGTTGCAGTCAGCTGTTGTCGGTTGAATGTCTTAACTGATGGCGTGTATAGTTGAGGGATCAGCTGATAGAATGTAGTTGAGAAGCTCACAACTGTTTGTAGTAACTGATCAGTTCCAACTGATCAGTCAATTTTCTGCGTAGTTCAGTTGTTGGTTCAGTTGCCTTCAAAAGTCCGCGTGTTTTTCTTCAATTAATGGCAACATGTTTTAGATCAATTATCTTTCTTCTTAGATCAGTTAGACGCTCAGTTTATCAAACATCTGAAATTCAGTTTCCAATAATTTCCCCCTTTTAGATGTTTGACAAAACTTGGAAATTAAGAACTGATACTGATCAACTGAACTCATTGTAGATAAAATAACTCTTCCAATGTACAGATTCGTACAAAGAATAAAGGAATGAAGGAATGAAATAATCTTCAAATAATCTGAATAAAATAATCTTCTATTTCTTCGTGATAGTCTTCGAAGATTTCTCCGGCTGATCCTTTCCTTGTTCTTGTTCTTTCCCCTTTTTGTCAAACTCATCAACCTTTTTCGATAAGATTCACACATCTGAGGAGAGATTAGACACCGCATTCAATATTATATCTTGCAGTAAATCCATTCTTTTGGACATAGTACTTTCCAGAAAGTCAAGAAGTCTTGTAACCAAAGCTTGAGTCTGGAAATGAGCTTCAGCTGTCACTCTGTCTTTTCGAAGTTCTTCCATTTGAAAGAATAATGAATTTACGTCATTCTGGATTTGTTGCAGTTTTCCCACAGTATTATCCTTTAAAGAATCAAACCTCATAGTGTGCAAAAATTGGGTTGATTTGATATCTGAAATGGAAGTCACTATACCGACGAGGTTGGTCTGAATAGCCTGAATTTCTTCAAACAAGGATTCATTTTCTATTGTTATGCCAGGAGACATGGCTCCAGAAGTTTCTGGTTCCTGCTCCCTATTCTCTTTATCGAAGATTACCAGGGCCCCGTCACTTGTTTCAATTGAAGGATTGACCATTTCAGAAATATCTTCTGGTAAAGCTGCCTGTTGAGGCTGTGGAGAAGAAGAAGTTGGATCAGCAGCAGAGTCCGAAAGTGATTCAGGTGGAAGATCAGTTGAAATAGCAGCTGTTTCTTGAACTGGTTGCTAAGCTGATGCTTCAGTTGTCTGAACAGCTGAAATAATGGAAGGTTGTTCAGCTGGCACTTCTTCAATATAATCTGTTCAGTCATAGCGGATGACAGAACTGCTTCTTCAGTTCTAAAAACTTCCTGTTCAGTTGTGGAGTCAACTGAACTGGCTCTTCAGTTGGTTGAGATTGGTCTTGAAAAACTGGTTCTTCAGTTGCGAACAATTCTTCAATTGCTCGGTAAAGTTAGTTGAATATCAGAGAAAACTGATTTGATGACTTCATCAATATTTGCCAATGACAATTCATCATCCGTGTAGAGTTCAGATTTTGCAGTTGAGGACTGAGGAACATCAGTTGACTGGTGTGCATCCTTTGAAGAAGGATCAGTTACCTGTTCAGCAGAGTCAATAACTGAGTCCTTGGATGGCTTTCCTGGTTGAGCTGATTGTTCAGCTTTCTCATCCGATGAAAGACCTTGGGAATCTTCTGGAATGATCATTTCTTGATCTAGTTCCGAATTTTTAATCGCCATTTGCAGAGATAACAGATCCATGTCTAGTTGGTCATGAACTGCTTTGTCATTAAGAGCAGTTGGGCTGGTGGGATCATAATTCTGGCGTAACTGACCAATCATCTGATTTAGCTTATTTGCCTGTACCTGATCAAAGAAATATTTCTTTCTTTCCAATGCATGAACCACTGTACCAACTTTGACCAGTTTTAGAACAATTGTTTCCAAGGCAATGAACTTCTTTAAAACTGATTTCTTCTGCAAATGCCTGGAAAACACAACAGTTCTAAATTTCATCCATTCATCATAAGTTTTGAGTTTACCCTCAGAGAATTCATTGACCTTCTTCCAGGTAAGCTCAATGCGATTTTGAATGGTGTTAGTTGGTCTGGGCTCTTCAGTCATCTTTTCTTTTCCCTTTTAATCAGTCATAACATGAGAGATGCTCCGTCCTGACCTAGTTGAATCAGCTTGTTCTCGAATCAGTACCCCCTTAGGTCTTGCAGCTGGCAGAGAGGTTGGGCCGGAGATAGTGATGAGTGGAGCCTTAACTCCAACAGATTTCTTCTTATCACCATATTCGTTGATAGTATTCTTGAGAGCAGCAGCTAGAGGTAACTTATCATCAGTTGACGTTCCAACTGGTATCGTAATTAGTGGAGTAGCCTTGATCGGCTGTTCAGCTCCAGATTGAATAAGCCCATCAGATGGCATGGTGCCCACAGCCATCACTGGTTTTGTCTTCTGAGTCCTGGGCTTTTTGGATATCTTGGGAGACGGGGTCTTCTCAGAGTCAGTCTCACTGACGATCAATTTTCGTTTGATTGTCTTTTCTGAGTTTCCATTCTGACTTTCTTAACTGATTTGGGAGCCCGCTGTGTCCCAATCTCCTTTTTCACTTTGACAAATTTCTTAGGAGAGATGTCCAGGTTGAGCTTTGGTAGCTTAACACTCTTGGCGTTGAAGATCTTGAATTTGGATGATCACTCAGATGAATCACCCACTAAGCCCTTGACTTTCAGTAGATAGCTGAGTTGTACGGAAAATCCCTTGGACTGCTTAGAGAACTGAAACATATTCTTCAGTATGGTGAAAATGATCCATTTCCAGTTCATACTTTTGCCATTCATGATGGCAGTCGTGACTTGGAATTTCTCCAAAGTAAGTGCAGCAAAGGATCCTGTTTTGCTAGAAGCCCTTTGGCCACAATATCAGCCAGTAGTTGGATTTCCGGCTTCAGTTCCTTCTTTGAATTGGAAACCTTGATTTTCAGACCATCAGCCGACACTAGAGTTTGCATCTCCTCAACATCAGAAGATTTGACCTCAGAGAAGTTTGCTAGCCCATCAGTTGGCAGCTGAAAGAGGTTGCTGAAGGAATCTTCATCTATCATCAGTAGCTGATTGTTGACAGTAGTAGTGATATTTTCGTCAGTAGAAATGAATCTATTGGCATAAAGATCTTGAATCTCCTTAGAGTAGATTTATTGGGAAAAAAGTCCCAGAAATGACTTCAATCCAGCAGCTTCAATCTTGATAAACACATTCTCGATTGCCTCGTCCTGAACAGATAGGACTGAATTGAATTCAATAGCCATAGCGTTCAGCAGGTGTGCGGGAACTTGGTTTGCCATTGAAAATTTTATTTTCTACGTGAAAGAAAATCTTAAAGTATTGATTTGCTCAGGAGAATGAAATGCGCGTAAAGGAAGAAGAACTGAAATGGGGCGGGGATAAGAACGTTTTATGTGACTGTTCAAATTTTTGGACACGTGTCAGTCCATGAAAAATTAAGTGACATCGTGTGTACGTGTGATTAAAGCGTGTGTATAATTTAAGTGGAATACGTGGGCCTACGATTTAAAATACTATTCATTGAAAGACGTACATTAAATGCGTAACTGACAGTCACATCACTTATTATGGAATAATTATCAATTTATCAGTTAACTTATTGGAGAAGATCAGTTTGGTTAGACACTGAGTGACCAGTTATGAGCTGAATCATTTCAATTAAGAACCAACTGACTATTGTCTTCTCAGTTAACCATTTATATTCGATATTCCCCCTCAATAAATGCGTATAAATAAAAGAAAGGTAAGAGAAACTTAGTCTAGATCAGTTAAATTCATTTTGGTAACTGATGACTCTTCGTCTTCCTCCTGTCTCTTTAAGGGCTGTCTATAAATAAAATCATTGTTATTTGATAATAACATCTAAACATTGATGATTGGTCAAGCAGTTCCAACGTCCCTCATCCTGCATTAACACCTCGTAGTTTGGATAAACTGAAGAAAGCTCTTGAAAAGTTCATTTTTTCAAAAGTTATGTCCACTTGGACCAAGTTTCATGACCTCCAATCAATTCATAGTGATGAGTTTCCTGTTACTGCTAAGCAGAGATCAACTGCAATGAAGTATAAGAGATATGCTGAAGTCGATCATATTTTCCGAGCTTGTTAAAGATGATGTGCTGATTCATCTGATGCTCATGAAGATAACCTCGAGGGATTTGATCCATCCCTCGGCAACCATGGGGTCAGATGCCCCAGAGAATTCCTTCGGGCGCATCTTCATGAATCGCTCATACACAGCCTCGGGCCCTGTCGGCCTGGCTGCGGCTGCGGCTACGGCTGCGGCATTGCCCCCCGCAAACTGTGCGAAGAACTGTGTCATCCCATCTAACATCTGGGCACTCATGTCCGGTGGGGGCGGTGGAGGAGGTGGTAGGTCTCCCTCTGGTCTACGCTCCTCCCTGTCTTCTCGGCGAGGCTCCTCCTCTCTGTTGCGCTCTAAAATGCGTCTAGGGGGCATACTGTTCCAACATAACCCATACGTAACTAACATGCATAATTCCATACTTTATTTTAAATGAACACTGAAGTACTGAAAAATCTGGAAGCATGCTGACAAACTAATTCATGCTTTAACTAAAATGCTGAACAAAATGCTGAACTGAAAAACTTACAGACCAAAGGCGTGGCTTCGTGAGCTTCTCGCGGTCAGTAGTAGTGAAACCCTTTACAGAACCACCGCTCTGATACCAACTGTGAAGGGCCTAAAACTCCTTTCTGAAAATTTGCGGAAAATTAAGAATTTTTTTTTTAAAAGAACTTAAATGGCCTCATTCATAAAATCACTGGTGAATCAAGTTCAATATTTAAAATAATAGCAGCGGAAGAAAATAAAGTTTGCCAAAAATCACAATTTAAAAATATCCAACAACTGATAAAATTGTTTGCGGAAAAACATAACAACTGCTGCACTGAGGTCCTCGGGTGCCACTACTGCCGACCCAAGCTGGCTCACTGGTCCCCGCCCTCGGCCCTGGCCTCATCAGTACCTACAACAATCAAGTCTAGTGAGCCTAAAGACTCAGCATGCATGTATCACAGGTAACGAGTAAAAATCTGAATTAAAATATACATGAGTTAACATATCCTGTCCTGAAAATAATCTGTACCGAGCAATTATAATACGTGCATAACTGAACTGGAAATCACTGTAAAAATATTTGCTCCTTGGAGCCTGTACTGAAATATCTGGTAAAATTTTCTGTTGAGATTATGTTTTACGCCTGTGGCCACTGCACTAAGCTGAACTGATCGGTAACTGGCTACCGGGGAGGCTGAAACTGAACTGAGCTGGCCGGTCACTGGCGACCGGGTGGTACCATACTGAACTGATCGGTCACTGGCGACCGTATAAAAATAACACTCCCACATAGTGAATGAACCACAAGCCATATCGCATAAATCTCAAAAATAATCATTTTCTGTTTAATGCACGTAAAATAATTAACTGACGTAATGAAAAATCCAGTAATTTTACCAACTGGATTGGATTGGATCGTTCCCAGGCTCGTTGCAACCTAACTGTGCCATGAAAAATATGCAATAGCTTAAACATGACCAACTATGCAATTTACGTTCAAAAGATGCGACTATGACGCCTAATGACTTCGCATTTAATCATGACTCCGAGCCAACCTGAACCGACACTGAACCGACGTATAGTCATGATTAAAATACGCTGAAAAATCATAAAATAATGTTCCTAAAATGATAGGGTCGAAATCTAGGTGAAATGGAGGCCAAAACACGAAACGCTCTTTCGAGAGTCAATTTGGCACATTGCACCGTAAATTCTCGTACGACCTCAAAAATGATCCAAATGACGAACGGTCGAAAACATGACCTTCCTAACTCAATGAGCCACTGTCCAGTCCAAGGCCATGGGCTAAAAGCCAACCAAGAACTCAAACGACGCTTCTGAACAGCAGCATACTTGCTGTCAAAAAATACAACAGCTGCGCACTACAAGACTTGCATTGGTTTCGAGACTATCGGCCATTAGGGGCGTGAACCACCGACCAGGGACTCTTACCAACATCCCAAGGAATTATTTGAACCATGGCTAAGGGTCCTAGGCCAGCCACAATCCGCATCACACCAAATCTTAACCGAAGGGTCCAACCGAGAGCAACGTGCATGCGTGTGTAGTGTTTATGCTATGATCGATGTCTTGCGTCGTTCCAGTGGCCATTTGATTGACCATGGCACGATCTAGACATCTAGGAGCATGATATGAACCGTGGCTAAGGGCCATAGGCCAACCAAGATCCATACCAAGCAACAAAAGGAACGAACCAAAAGCTGAACAAATGAAGAAGCCGAATGGGGAAAGGGGTTGTTTTCACGTTTTGATTAAAAACCGAGGGGCCATGGACCAAGCCACCAAAAGGGCAACTTAGTCACGTCTTAGACATGCTAGGGAAGTGATCCAACCATGGCTATAGGCCCTTGGGGCAGCCAAGATCAGATCCTTCCTCCTTGACATCCAAACTGAATTTTCGAAACACATTTCTGCACCTATGGGGAACTTGCTGTCATTTCGGTTTTCCAGCAAGTATGGGGCTGGTTTGGATGGACCAACATGGTCCTAATGCATCCTACTACATGTATACAAGCCGTCTTGGGAGCCTGGAGTCGATCCAATACCTGAAACTCACAAACCAAAAGAAATCGTGAAGCTTGCCATGAAGAGCCGAAATTCTGCATGTGTGTTCCAAAATATTTTGACATGTATCTCGGTTTTTGCTTGCTAAAACATGATCATGTACTGAAAAATAAATAATAATATGACTTGATTGAGGTTTGAAAGAAATCTAGACATGCCTGGTTTCGTTTCGAAAGAAAACGAAAAGAAGAGACGAGACGGCGCGGAGGAGACGGAGTGGCTTGCTTCTCTACCTTTCTTGGCTCTCGATTTTTCTCTCTTTCTCCCTAGCTGTTATTCACGTTTTTTTTTCTACTGAAAAGGGGTATTATTTTCGGTGGAGGTGGAGGGGGAGTGATGGTTATGAAGGTGAGGAGAAGGGTGCACAAAAATAGGATCATATCAAGACCAAGTCTTCATGCATTTGAATTTTGAATTTTGAATTGCTATCAAATGATCTCTTGGGTGATTCTAGACTATAGTGGCCGATTTTATCATGCCAAACAAGGGTTAGGATAGTGGTCTAGTATTAATTAATTAAGGTGGAAAAATAGCTAAAAGAATTAGCATGCTAATCAACCAAGAATGGGTCAAAGGTGAGTTGGCAAGTCCTAGTTTGTTCTTCTAGGGGTGTGGCCGAAAATGCATGATAAATAGTAGGGGGAAAATTGATTATCTAGTAATTTAATAACCCTTAAAAGCCTTACTAATCCTTTAATTAATTTAGTGAACTAACCCCTTAATTAAGTAACTTAAATGAGCTCATTTCTTAATCACCTCCAATAATTTAAATTAAAATCCTCAACTAACTTAAATAATTCCTTAAACTTCTTTTTAACTTAAATGAACTTACTTGCTAGCTAAATTAACTTCTGGAAATATTTCTCGAATCTTAAATTCTATCTCAAAACTCCAACTCCGGTCCGGCCTCACTGAAAATACTGAAATGCTAAAAATCAAACTACTGAACTGAAATAATAAATAATTAACTTCAAATAAATGCATTTAAAATAATCATGCAATGAAGTCAATTAAATTTAAAAATCTAGAATTATGCATGGCTTATACGTCTACTGACTTACGGGTTCTACAATCCTTCCCCCCTTAAATAAATTTCGTCCTCGAAATTAGAACTCACCGAATAACTCAGGGTATCGACTCCTCATCTCCGGCTCAGACTCCCACGTAGCTTCCTCCTCTGAATGGTTGAGCCATTTGATTTTGACTCGCTTAACCAACTTGTTCCGAAGTTTCTTCTCCTGTCTGTCTAGGATCTGCACGGGTCTCTCCTCATAAGATAAGTTCGGAGTAAGCTGCAACGGCTCGAAATTCAGCACATGCGAAGGATTTGCCATATACTTCCTCAGCATGGAGATGTGAAAGACATTGTGTACTCCGGCCAGATTCGGCGGAAGAGCCACACGATACGCTAGCGTCCCAACTCTGTCGAGGATCTCAAACGGTCCAATGAATCTCGAACTGAGCTTCCCTTTCTTGCCAAATCTCATGACACCCTTCATAGGTGCCACTTTCACGAAGACATGATCGCCCACTGCAAACTCTAACTCTCTCCTCCGCTGATCGGCATAACTCTTCTGTCGGCTCTGGGCAGTCCTCATCCTATCACGGATCTTGACTACTACATCAGCTGCCTGCTGAACAATCTCTGGACCCAACTCTGCTCTCTCTCCTACTTCATCCCAATGAACAGGAGATCTACACTTGCGGCCATACAGCGCCTCATACGGAGCCATACCTATGGACGACTGGAAACTGTTGTTATAGGTGAACTCTACCAATGGTAAGTTCGACTCCCAACTCCCAGAGAAATCAATGACGCAAGCACGGAGAAGATCCTCTAAGATCTGAATAACTCGCTCCGACTGTCCATCTGTCTGCGGATGGAAAGCTGTGCTAAACAGCAACTTCGTACCCAAAGTCGAATGCAAACTCTTCCAAAACGAGGAAGTGAATCTGGGATCTCTGTCGGATACGATAGAAACTGGAATACCATGGAGTCGGACTATCTCTCGGATATACAGCTCTGCATACTGAACCATGGTGAAAGTCGTCTTAATAGGCAAGAAGTGCGCTGATTTGGTAAGACGATCTACAATCACCCAGATAGCATTCGATCCTCTGGCTGACCTCGGCAATCCGGTCACAAAGTCCATGGTAACATTCTCCCACTTCCACTCGGGAATAGGGAGAGGCTTGAGCAAACCTGCTGGTCTCTGATGCTCGGCCTTCACTAACTGGCAAGTCAGGCACTCGGATACAAAACGCCTGATGTCCTTCTTCATCCCTGGCCACCAATACAATAGCTGCAGATCTTTGTACATCTTCGTACTCCCAGGGTGAATGGAGTACGGGGACGTATGGGCCTCTGATAAGATGTCTGCTCGGATAGAATCACTGCTAGGAACCCATATCATATCTCGGTATCTCACAATACCGTCGCTGACTGAATACAAAACACTGCCCTTGGCTTCATCTCTCTTCTTCCACTGTGCCAACTGGTCATCTGATGCCTGACCGCTGCGAATACGGTCAAAAAGAGAGGACTGGATGGTCAAGGTAGATAGACGAGGAACTCTACCTCGAGGGTAAGTCTCAAGATCAAACCTCTGCATCTCGATCTGAAGAGGTTTCTGAATCGTCAAGTGAGCCATCACTGCGACTTTCCTACTCAAAGCATCCGCAACTACATTAGCTTTGCCCGGGTGGTAGCTAATGTCACAATCGTAGTCTTTCACAAGCTCCAACCAACGCCTCTGACGCATGTTCAGCTCCTTCTGCGTAAAGAAATACTTGAGGCTCTTGTGGTCGGTAAAGATCTGACACTTCTCTCCATACAGATAGTGCCTCCAAATCTTCAAAGCAAAAACTACGGCCGCTAACTCCAGATCATGGGTAGGGTAATTCTTCTCGTGGATTTTCAGCTGTCGAGAAGCATACGCTATCACTCTCCCATGCTGCATCAAAACTGCACCTAAACCAAGCTTCGAAGCATCGGTATAAAGGACAAACTCGCCGGATCCTGACGGTACAGCCAAAACTGGTGCTGAAATAAGAGCTTGCTTCAAAGTATCGAAGCTCTTCTGACACTCCTCGCTCCACACAAACTTTACATTTTTCTTGGTCAGTGCTGTGAGTGGAACGGCAATGGATGAGAATCCCTGGATGAATTTTCTGTAATATCCTGCTAGCCCAAGGAAACTGCGGATATCGGATGCATTCTGAGGCACAACCCAATCTCTGACTGCTGCAACTTTCGCCGGGTCTACCTCAATGCCACTGCTAGAAACAATGTGGCCCAAGAACGCCACCTTCTCTAACCAAAATTCGCACTTACTGAACTTTGCGAATAATTTATGTTTCTGCAATGTCTGCAACACTGTGGTCAGATGCCTGCTGTGCTCCTCCCGACTCTTGGAGTAGACGAGAATGTCATCTATGAACACTATCACAAACTGGTCGAGGTACGGCTGAAATACGCGATTCATTAGATCCATGAAGATCGCTGGCGCATTCGTCAGACCGAACGGCATCACAAGGAACTCGTAGTGACCATAACGAGTCCTGAAAGCTGTCTTCGAAACATCAGCATCTCTCACCCTCAACTGGTGATAACCGGAACGCAGATCTATCTTGGAGAAAATCGAAGCTCCCTGCAACTGGTCAAACAGATCCTCAATCCTCGGCAGTGGGTATTTATTCTTCACTGTAACCCTGTTCAACTCCCTGTAGTCAATGCAAAGCCTCATCGAGCCATCCTTCTTTTTAACAAATAAGACCGGCGCGCCCCATGGAGAAAAGCTCGGGCGAATGAACTCCTTGTCGAGAAGTTCCTGAATCTGCTTCTTAAGCTCTGCCATCTCTGTCGGTGCTAGTCGGTACGGCGATTTGGATATCGGAGCCGTACCTGGCATAAGCTCAATGGAAAACTCCACCTCTCTCTCTGGTGGCATACCAGAGACGTCTTCGGGAAAAACGTCTAAGAAATCTCTAACTATCGGAACATCTGAGGCTGACTGGCTGGGTTCCTCGGGGACAGATAAAAAGGTTGCTAGAAATGCCCGACACCCTCTATGCATGAGCTTCCTAGCCTGAACATAAGGAATAATGCGCGGTAAAGAAAAGTACCTGTCCGGCTCAAATAAGAACTGCTCCATTCCAGACGGTCGGACAAGAACGGATCTCCGCTGGAAGTCTATCAACACTCTGTTCCTCAATAGCCAGTCCATCCCTAGGATGATGTCAAATTCCGGCATCGGTAACACGATCAGATCCGCATAAACAAGATTACCGTGCAGCTCAAGGTCTATATCTCGGATAACATTGGTAGCTGCCATCTCCTCGCCTGATGGCAACACTACTGAAAAGGCTGTATCTAGCCCAATGGTCTGGATCTTGAGAAAGTTTGCAAAGACCTCCGAAATAAACGAGTGAGTGGCCCCTGAATCTATCAAGGCCTTGGTAGCGGAACCAGATATAAAAATTCTCCCTGAAAGAGCGGAGCTCTAAGTTGAATCCCACTACAAGATCTAAACTTATAGACATGCAAAGGTCTAGGTTCCTCTAGCTTAATTTCCCCGAAATAAATCTGAGTAGAGCATGCAATCCTATAACAGTTCTAAGTTCAAAAATCTAAATCCCGATTCCCAAAATGCTGAAATTCGAAGAATAACTTAAAGTTTAGAGGTACCTGTCAACAACATAGTCTCCGGGTTGGTTTCCGCGGCATGGAGAGCAAAAACTCTGCCTTGGGTAGGCAGATTCCTCTGAGGACACTGCAGCAACATGTGGTCTGGACTGCCACACTTAAAACACTTTCCTAAGCCAGCCATACATGCTCCAGGATGGCGACGTGAGCACCTGGGACAGACTGGGTGCTCCTGAGTCCTCGGGGCTGGGCGTCCCCGCTGCTGCTGCTGCTGGCCTCTGTTCCTGGGCGGTCCATGAAAAGGCCTCTTATTCTGCTGCTGATGCTGAAGAGGAGGAGGGCGGTGCGGTGCCTGGACTGGGCGCTTGCCCTGGCGATCCCTCTCGATATCCCGCAGATCCTGCTCTGCGGCTAAGGCCTTGGAGACGACCATCTCATAAGTAGCAGGGTCAGATACCCTAACATCCCGGCGCAAGATCGGCCGTAAACCCACCAGGAAGTGCATCAGCTTGGCTCTGGCATCATTCGCTATCAGGGGCACAAAGTGACAGCCCCTCTCGAACTTACGGATAAACTCCGTAACCGACATATCCCCCTGTCTTAGGCTCATGAACTCGGTGGTCAGCCTGGTGCGAACCTCCTCAGCAAAATACTTGGAGTAGAAAACTTCCGTAAAGCGGGTCCAAGAAAGTGTAGCCAATGTCAGGGCTACCGAAGCTCCTTCCCACCATAAGCGGGCGTCTCCAGTGAACAAGTAGGTGGCACATCAGACTCGGTCTGCGTCCCCCAGCTCCATAAAATCGAAGATAACCTCGAGGGATTTGATCCATCCCTCGGCAACCATGGGGTCAGATGCCCCAGAGAATTCCTTCGGGCGCATCTTCATGAATCGCTCATACACAGCCTCGGGCCCTGTCGGCCTGGCTGCGGCTGCGGCTACGGCTGCGGCATTGCCCCCCGCAAACTGTGCGAAGAACTGTGCCATCCCAGCTAACATCTGGGCACTCATGTCCGGTGGGGGCGGTGGAGGAGGTGGTAGGTCTCCCTCTGGTCTACGCTCCTCCCTGTCTTCTCGGCGAGGCTCCTCCTCTCTGTTGCGCTCTAAAATGCGTCTAGGGGGCATACTGTTCCAACATAACCCATACGTAACTAACATGCATAATTCCATACTTTATTTTAAATGAACACTGAAGTACTGAAAAATCTGGAAGCATGCTGACAAACTAATTCATGCTTTAACTAAAATGCTGAACAAAATGCTGAACTGAAAAACTTACAGACCAAAGGCGTGGCTTCGTGAGCTTCTCGCGGTCAGTAGTAGTGAAACCCTATACAGAACCACCGCTCTGATACCAACTGTGAAGGGCCTAAAACTCCTTTCTGAAAATTTGCGGAAAATTAAGAATTTTTTTTTTTTTAAAAGAACTTAAATGGCCTCATTCATAAAATCACTGGTGAATCAAGTTCAATATTTAAAATAATAGCAGCGGAAGAAAATAAAGTTTGCCAAAAATCACAATTTAAAAATATCCAACAACTGATAAAATTGTTTGCGGAAAAACATAACAACTGCTGCACTGAGGTCCTCGGGTGCCACTACTGCCGACCCAAGCTGGCTCACTGGTCCCCGCCCTCGGCCCTGGCCTCATCAGTACCTACAACAATCAAGTCTAATGAGCCTAAAGACTCAGCATGCATGTATCACAGGTAACGAGTAAAAATCTGAATTAAAATATACATGAGTTAACATATCCTGTCCTGAAAATAATCTGTACCGAGCAATTATAATACGTGCATAACTGAACTGGAAATCACTGTAAAAATATTTGCTCCTTGGAGCCTGTACTGAAATATCTGGTAAAATTTTCTGTTGAGATTATGTTTTACGCCTGTGGCCACTGCACTAAGCTGAACTGATCGGTAACTGGCTACCGGGGAGGCTGAAGCTGAACTGATCGGTAACTGGCGACCGGGTGGTACCATACTGAACTGATCGGTCACTGGCGACCGTATAAAAATAACACTCCCACATAGTGAATGAACCACAAGCCATATCGCATAAATCTCAAAAATAATCATTTTCTGTTTAATGCACGTAAAATAATTAACTGACGTAATGAAAAATCCTGTAATTTTACCAACTGGATTGGATTTTATCGTTCCCAGGCTCGCTGCAACCTAACTGTGCCATGAAAAATATGCAATAGCTTAAACATGACCAACTATGCAATTTACGTTCAAAAGATGCGACTATGACGCCTAATGACTTCGCATTTAATCATGACTCCGAGCCAACCTGAACCGACACTGAACCGGCATATAGTCATGATTAAAATACGCTGAAAAATCATAAAATAATGTTCCTAAAATGATAGGGTCGAAATCTAGGTGAAATGGAGGCCAAAACACGAAACGCTCTTTCGAGAGTCAATTTGGCACATTGCACCGTAAATTCTCGTACGACCTCAAAAATGATCCAAATGACGAACGGTCGAAAACATGACCTTTCTAACTCAATGAGGCACTGTCCAGTCCAAGGCCATGGGTTAAAAGCCAACCAAGAACTCAAACGACGCTTCTGAACAGCAGCATACTTGCTGTCAAAAAATACAGCAGCTGCGCACTACAAGACTTGCATTGGTTTCGAGACTATCAGCCATTAAAGGCGTGAACCACCAACCAGGGACTCTTACCAACATCCCAAGGAATGATTTGAACCATGGCTAAGGGCCCTAGGCCAGCCACAATCCGCATCACACCAAATCTTAACCGAAGGGTCCAACCGAGAGCAACGTGCATGCGTGTGTAGTGTTTATGCTATGATCGATGTCTTGCGTCGTTCCAGTGGCCATTTGATTGACCATGGCACGATCTAGACATCTAGGAGCATGATATGAACCGTGGCTAAGGGCCATAGGCCAACCAAGATCCATACCAAGCAACAAAAGGAACGAACCAAAAGCTGAACAAATGAAGAAGCCGAATGGGGAAAGGGGTTGTTTTCACGTTTTGATTAAAAACCGAGGGGCCATGGACCAAGCCACCAAAAGGGCAACTTAGTCACGTCTTAGACATGCTAGGGAAGTGATCCAACCATGGCTATAGGCCCTTGGGGCAGCCAAGATCAGATCCTTCCTCCTTGACATCCAAACTGAATTTTCGAAACACATTTCTGCACCTATGGGGAACTTGCTGTCATTTCGGTTTTCCAGCAAGTATGGGGCTGGTTTGGATGGACCAACATGGTCCTAATGCATCCTACTACATGTATACAAGCCGCCTTGGGAGCCTGGAGTCGATCCAATACCTGAAACTCACAAACCAAAAGAAATCGTGAAGCTTGCCATGAAGAGCCGAAATTCTGCATGTGTGTTCCAAAATATTTTGACATGTATCTCGGTTTTTGCTTGCTAAAACATGATCATTTACTGAAAAATAAATAATAATATGACTTGATTGAGGTTTGAAAGAAATCTAGACATGCCTGGTTTCGTTTCGAAAGAAAACGAAAAGAGAAAACGAGACGGCGCGGAGGAGACGGAGTGGCTTGCTTCTCTACCTTTCTTGGCTCTCGATTTTTCTCCCTTTCTCCCTAGCTGTTATTCACGTTTTTTTTTCTACTGAAAAGGGGTCTTATTTTTGGTGGAGGTGGAGGGGGAGTGATGGTTATGAAGGTGAGGAGAAGGGTGCACAAAAATAGGATCATATCAAGACCAAGTCTTCATGCATTTGAATTTTGAATTTTGAATTGCTATCAAATGATCTCTTGGGTGATTCTAGACTATAGTGGCCGATTTTATCATGCCAAACAAGGGTTAGGATAGTGGTCTAGTATTAATTAATTAAGGTGGAAAAATAGCTAAAAGAATTAGCATGCTAATCAACCAAGAATGGGTCAAAGGTGAGTTGGCAAGTCCTAGTTTGTTCTTCTAGGGGTGTGGCCGAAAATGCATGATAAATGGTAGGGGGAAAATTGATTATCTAGTAATTTAATAACCCTTAAAAGCCTTACTAATCCTTTAATTAATTTAGTGAACTAACCCCTTAATTAAGTAACTTAAATGAGCTCATTTCTTAATCACCTCCAATAATTTAAATTAAAATCCTCAACTAACTTAAATAATTCCTTAAACTTCTTTTTAACTTAAATGAACTTACTTGCTAGCTAAATTAACTTCTGGAAATATTTCTCGAATCTTAAATTCTATCTCAAAACTCCAACTCCGGTCCGGCCTCACTGAAAATACTGAAATGCTAAAAATCAAACTACTGAACTGAAATAATAAATAATTAACTTCAAATAAATGCATTTAAAATAATCATGCAATGAAGTCAATTAAATTTAAAAATCTAGAATTATGCATGGCTTATACGTCTACTGACTTACGGGTTCTACAGATAATGACTAACTGAACAGTTATAAAAATGACAACTGATAATGACTAACTGAACAGTTATATGAAAGAAAATGACAACTGACATATCATCATCAAAGATTAAGATAAATCAATTAAAACAAGAATATTGCGAAAATGAGAAAACTTAGTCTCTGGTAATGGTTTGATGAAGATGTTAGCTGCTTGTTGTTCAGTTGAAATGTATTACAGCCTTATTGCTTTCTTTAGAGCATGATCTCTGATGAAGTGATGTCTGACATCAATGTGCTTAGTCCTGGAGTGAAGAATTGGATTGTATGTAATTGCAATCGTGCTTGTATTTTCACAAAATATTGGTGATTCTTTTGCAATGAGTCCATAGTCCTTCAGTTGTTGCTGACTCTAGATCAGTTGTGCACAAAAGCTTCCAGCAGCAAGATATTCTGCTTCAGTTGTGGAAGTTGCTATGGATGTTTGTTTCTTGTTGAACCATGAGATCAGTCTGTCTCCTAGAAACTAGCATGATTCACTGGTGCTTTTACGATTTAGCTTACATCCTGCATAGTCTGCATCTGAATATCCAACTAAATTGAAAAAAGAATCCTTAGAATACCATAAACCCACATTTTGTGTGCCTTAAAGATATTTTAAAATGCGTTTGGCAGATGAAAAATGCGATTGCTTAGGATCTGCCTGAAATCTAGTACACATGCAAACAACAAATACAATATCAGGACGACTAGTAGTCAGGTATAATAATGAACCTATTAAACCTCTGTATAATGTCGTCTCAACTGATATTCCTCCTTGATCATTTTCTAGTTTGATTGATGAACTTATGGGAATACTTGCAGCTGAACATGTTTCCATGCCAAATTTCTTAAGTAATTCCTTCGTATATTTGGTCTGACTGATAAAGATATCAGTCTCCAGTTTCTTCACTTGCAGACCGAGGAAAAATTTCAGTTCACCCATCATACTCATCTCGAATTTTTCCTGCATTAACTTGACAAATTTCTCACATAATTTGGGGTTAGTTGACCAAAAAATAATATCATCAACATATATTTGCACAAGTAAAATGTGATCATTTTTAGTGAATTTGAACAGAGTCTTTTCAACTGATCCAACAGTAAAATCATGATCAGTTAGGAATTTTAAAAGAGTTTCATACCAAGCTCTTGGAGCTTGTTTAAGACCATATAAGGCTTTGTTCAAATGATAGACATGATGAGGAAGAGAGTGATTAACATAACCTGGTGGTTGTTCAACATATACTTCTTCCTGCAACTGACCATTCAGAAATTCACTCTTCACGTCCATCTGGTAGAATTTAAAGTTCTTGAAAGATGCATAGGCAAGGAACATTTTGATTGCCTTTAGTCTTGCAACTGGGGCATAAGTTTCATCCTAATCTATTCCTTCTTCTTGCCTATACCCTTGTGCTACAAGTCTTGCTTAGTTGCGCACAACTGAACCATCTTCGTTCAATTTGTTTCTGTATAACTTCTTTGTACCTATAATGGTTTTAGAAACTGGTCTTGGAACTAAGTTCTAGACAATGTTATGGGTAAACTGATTTAGCTCTTCTTGCATTGCATTTATCCAGTTAGGATCAGCAAGAGCTTCATCAGTTTCTTAGGTTCCAGTTGGAAAACAGAAGCAGAATGAACAAATAAATTAAACATTTGATTTCGAGTTCTTACCGGATCAGATGGATTACCTATCACCAGTTCTGGTGGATGTGATTTCTTCCATCTGTATTCAGTATTTGTTGCATGCATCTCAGCAATTGCTTCAGTTGGCAACTGAATATTCTCTTCAGTTTCAGTTGCTACTGTATCAGTTGGTAACTGATTGTTATTATTTTGCTCCACCAACTGATTATCAGCAACAATTTCTTGTTCAACTGATTGATCCAGTACTTCTGGTTCTGGTGTTTGAAGGATATTTCGATTAATATGATTCTCCTCTTCATTATCATTTTCCAAACTGATATCTGCAAAGCGATCAACTAGCTCAACTGGATCAGTTGGCTTATCAGTTAGCACATATTCATCAAATACAACATGAATAGACTCTTCTACATTCAAAGTTCATTTGTTAAAAACTCTGTAAGCTTTGATAACTAAAGAATGTCCCAGAAATATTCCCTCTGCAGATTTAGCATCAAAGGATTTTAAATGATTTTTGTCATTGTCAAAAATAAAACATCTGCAGCCGAATATTTTGAAATAAGAAACCACACTTTTGCATCCATGCCAGATCTCATATGGTGTTTTCACATGATTCTTATTAATTATTGATCTGTTCTGAGTGTAACATGCAGTGTTCACTGCTTCTGCCCAAAATCTTTGAGAAATACCAGAATCAGCAAGCATTGTTCTAGCAGCTTCTTTAAGGGTACTATTTCTTCTCTCAGCTACAAATGAGGAGTTCTTGCTGCTGAAAGCTCTTGCTTGAATCCAGCATTTTATAAAAATTGTGAAAAATTTTGATTGATGAATTCAGTCCCTCGATCAGACCTTATTCGATCAATCCCAACTAATTTTTCATTTAATAGTCTTTTGAAAAGATTTATCAGTTGTACAGCAGTTTGGTCTTTGGATTTGAGAAAAAAAAAACCCAAGTAAATCTTGAAAAGTCATCCACGACTACTAGAGTGTATTTCATTCCCCCTAAGCTCATGACTGGTATAGGACCAAAAAGATCCATATGTAGTAGTTCTAAGCATCGGAAAGATGATTTACAGCCCTTGTTTTTAAATGAATATCTTACTTGTTAACCAAGCTGACATAATGAAAAAATTTATCTTTTGAAAAATCTATTTTGAGCAAACCAGTTACAAGATCATGTTTATTCAGATAGGCAATAGATTTAAAGTTTAGGTGGTTTAATCTCTCATGCCACAACCAGTTTTTAGAAGATTTGGAAGCTTTAAGACAAACTGGTGCATAAGGTTGTTCACTCCAACTGACTTTGTAAGTATTCCTACAACGATTGCCAGTTAGGATGACCTCATCATTTGAGTCTCTAACTGAACAAGTGTGTTGTAAAACTAAACTGAGAATTTATTGTCGCATGACTAACTGATGCTAATCAAGTTATACTTCAAATTCTCAACTAATAAAACATCTTTAATTATAAAGTTACCATGAATAAGCTTACCTTTACCCATAGTTTTACCTTTGGAGTTGTCTCCAAAACTGATGTTTGGACCGGTGTATTTGATCAGTTGGGATAGCAAACTTGCATCCCCTGTCATGTGACGCGAGCAACCACTGTCCAAATATCAGGTTGATTCTTTGTTTGCACCTCTCACCTGCACTCACACACAATATATGATTTTGGTACCCACAACTTTTTGGGTCCTAAACTGATTAGCCCTTTTTTAGGAACCCAGACTTGGATTAGTCTAACTGACTTTACAGTTGCTGTATTCCAGATAGTTTTTCTCGGCTTGTGTGTGCTTGATGTGTAGTGTACAGATGAAGCAATATG
This sequence comes from Primulina tabacum, assembly GCF_025594145.1. Classification (NCBI taxonomy): domain Eukaryota; kingdom Viridiplantae; phylum Streptophyta; class Magnoliopsida; order Lamiales; family Gesneriaceae; genus Primulina; species Primulina tabacum. Next base: position 11,277,706 of record NC_134553.1, read on the forward strand.
ATTTTTGGCCTTCTTCAACTGGTTATTCAGCCGATATCTTTTCTGAACAGGCTTGCTGTTATAGTAATTGGAGTAGTCATTTGAATAGTTCAAGTATTTATTACAGAACCTTTTTGATGACTGACTTTGTGGGTCAGTCGAAATTTTTGGGCTATAACCAATACCATATCTTCTAGCCTTATCCTTATTTTCAATAGGCTGTATAACTGGATTACTTGGCTCTGGTTGTTCTTGTATCATAACTGAGTTTACAAAGTGAATGTATTTCCCTTAGTTCATGTTTAGTTTAGGCTGAGTATCACTGGTGGAATTTTCATCTTGGTTACTGAACTCTAAACCAGTTTTATCAGTAACTGATTTTTGTTTCTCTTGTATTTCAGCTAATGCAACAGATGATTTGTTCCATGCTTTAATAAGCTCAGTTTGCTCTGAATTTTCAAGCATCAACTGCTGAATCAATGATTGATTCTTGCTTCTTTCAGCATTGAGCTCACCAATCTCCCTTTTAAGACTCAACAGATCAAGTGATTCATCAGTTTCAATTTTGTTGTCTATGGGATCAGTTTTCCTTGCTCTGGCCTTCCCAAAAGATAGGGCAAGCTAGTGATACTCATTCACCATGTCATGAAGTGTAGAAATGAGTTTATCACGTGTGAAATCAGTTGAGCTAAAGTCAAATAATTGTTGACTGGTTGACTCCAGTTCTGTGTCATCAGCCATTAGACACTTGAATTGTTCATCATCATCACTGGAGCAGCTCAAGCTCTCAGATTCTTAATCATCACTTTCAGATTCTGCCCATCTTGACTTGCTTTCCTCAGCTAGAAGCACTTCATGCTTCTTTCTGTAAGATTTCTTGTCATCTTTTGATCTTTTCTGGTGCTCATAGGATTTCTTTCCCTTTTCAGTTGAGCCTCGACTGTCCTTCTTAGGCTTGGAACAGTCATCAATGAAATGACCAGTTTTGCCACAGTTGTAGCAAGCATTAGGTTCTTCTTTAGCAATGAAATTTCCTTGATTTCTTCTCATGAATCTTCCAAATTTTTTGATGAATAATGACATATCATCATTGCTTAACTGATCAGCAGATTTGTCAACTAAACCAGTTGGCTCCAGTTTGACAGCAGTTAAGGCAGTTGTAGCAGCTGGTGTAGAAGGTTCTCCTTCTCTGGTTTGCAACTCAAACTCGTAGGCTTTTAAGTCAGCAATAAGTCATGAAGTTTGACCTTGTTCAGGTCCTTTGACTCTCTCATTTCCATGGTCTTAACATCACATTCCTTGGGAAGACCTCTGACTACCTTCAGTGCTACCTCCTTATTTGAATACACCTTTCCGAGTGCATTCAATTCATTTACTATGCTGCTGATTCTCTCATCATGTCCATGCATAGATTCTCCACTTTTCATCTTGATATTGTCAAACTTTTGAACAACAACAGATAGCTTGTTCTCTTTGGTTTGCTCATTGCCTTCACGGAGCTGAATCAGCTTCTCCCGAATTTCCTTGGCAGTTTTGCACATTTTTATCTTGCTGAAAGTGACTTTATCTAACGTTTTGTATAAGATGTTTTTGGCCACGTTGTCCAAGTTGGATTTTCCCTTGTCCTCAACTATCAATTCATCTCGGGGTTTTTCAATACGATGTGGTTCCCCATCAGTTATGGCAACATCTGTGTTTGCCTTCAATTTCTTCATGGGTCCGTCTGTGATAACGTACCACATGTCATCATCTTGTGCAGCTAGATGAGCCTGCATTCTGATTTTCCAATCATCAAAGTCTTCTCTGGGGAACATTGAAATTTTGTTGAATGAAGACATATTGTTCAGTTTGTGGATGGAATTATTCTGGAACAAGATTCAACTGCTCTAATACCACTTGATAGGATCGGTTAAAGGTGGAAAAGTGTTTAGAAGGGAGGTTGAATAAACACTTATGATTTTCAAAACCTTTTCAACTGATGAATCAGTTTAGTGATGAACTGATACTCGGGAACCTTGTAAGTCAATATCAATCTGTTAACAAATAGTGTGCGGAAACAAACTGACTGATAGATAGAATGTTGGAACATTTCATGATCGCAATCTTGATTTTGATGATAACAAAACTTTTTATTTTGTTTATAATAGTTTACTTTAGTGCACAGGAAGATGAAACTGATCAGAATTTGAACTGATCAGTTAAACGGGCCAACACTGAACCTATCGAGATGCAAACTGAAAATATCAACTGATCGACCAAACTGAATCAGCTCAACTGATATCTTAAAAGATGGTTAAACTGATTGTCAAGCTGTTAGGTGATTTAGCAGAAGATCTTCAGAAGCCCGGCTAGCTGATAAAGAGTTCAACTGATAAAGAACCCAGCTGACTAGTTCAACTGAAAGAATGAAATCAGTTCAACTGACGAGTCAACAGATTTCACCAGCCCAACTGAATATCAGTTCAGATGACCAGTTAGGAACATCAGTTAGAAATCAATCAGTTGCAGATCAAGACAAGCTTATCTTAGTGGATTCCAGCTACACACAAAGATACAAAAGCATCTGTACGATTAAAGGAACAATAATGGACGTTGCAGCAAAGATTAAAGCCGAGAGATTCCTGAAGGCATGTCAGAAAAGTCAAGACACATATACCAAGGAACGCATTCAAGCTGCAACGATCACATGTGATGAGTCTTGGTGTACAGTCATCTTGCTGCTATATATACAGACCAATACCATCAGCAATGGTGTGAGAAAATGAGAAAAACAACAAGTGTGTGAAGATACACAAAAGGGCACGCATATTGCATATCAGCTTACAAGAAGCAATAAGCCCAGAGGGAACACTTGATCGTGTTATCAGCTTAGATTAAAAGTATTTTTCCCTCAGTGTGTGAGAACCTTTTCGAGTAGTTTTCAGTGATCAGTTCTCACACACACACACCCCATCACTCAGATACAGTCTTGCACAAAGATATTAAACTTGTGTATGTAGTTTTTAACACACAGATGTTAAACAAGTTTTGGCTGGAAGGTGTTGCCTTTAGTCTAGTCTAGGAGTTCAGTTAGGCAGTGGGTAAATCCTAAGCTGGGTGGGTTTCTACAAGTAGTTGTATAAATCAAAGTTTTCTACTGGTACCTAGCCGAGGAGGTAGAAGGGGTGATGTATGAGCAGTTGAAGTCCCCGAACATCCATAAACATATCTTTTGTCTTTACTGTTTAACTGCTCATTTTGTTCTTAACTGATTTGATCAGTTTAGCTGATATCAGTTTAGTTATGTCCATAACTGAACTGATATAAGCCATAACTGATCACTAGTAATTTCCAGTTATTCAGTTACACAAGATATAAAATATATCAGTGTTTCTTAACGAAGGATTATTTCGAGTGTTTTGTGCTTGGCTTTATACCAAAGTCGATCTAATTCATCGGTGTACATTTTCTTAGAACACGAGATATTGCAGCTCTTGGAGAATATTTTGTTTGAAGCACCTCTAGGTGCCCAGCAAATGATCCTTCATAGAATATAAACTGAAATATGAAGACACGGGATTTTATGGATGTTTGGAGATTTCAAACACTCCTACGTCACCCCTTCTATCTCAAGGATAGGATATACACTAAAAGACTTTGATCGATACAAACACTTGTACAGACCCACTTCAGTTTTGGACTTAACAATGCCAAACTGAAACTCTTAGTTACAAACTAGTTTTCAGAACTCAATAGAACTGAATAAATCTAACACAATTGATCTCTTCTAGATCGAGTAATACAATTTGTGTTGAAAGATCGAATTATAGCCTAGCAGCTATGAATGTATACAATAAGCGTGAGCTTTTTGTTTACAAAAATTTCAGCAGAGTAACTGAATAGATTTCGAGTGCTCAAGAATTCAGATGTTCAATGATTCAGTAGTTCGAGAGTTATCTTCAGTTGCTCTTCTTCACTATTTATAGACTTCCCTTCAACGGTAATATTAAATACAATTTGAACCTTTCTATCCGTTGCATGACACGTCAATATTCTTCTGACAGTCGTACACTGCAGCTTTTCTGTCATGCGGCGATTCCACTACTTGTTACAGTCAGCTTTTGTCAGTTGAATGTCTTAACTGATGACGTGTATAGTTGAGGGATCAAGTGATAGAATGTAGTTGAGAAGCTCACAACTGTTTGTAGTAACTGATCAGTCAGTTGTCTGCGTAGTTTAGTTGCTGGTTCATTTGCCTTCGAAAGTCTACGTGTTTTTCTTCAGTTAATGGCAACATGTTTTAGATCAGTTATAATTCTTTTTAGATCAATTAGACGCTCAGTTTGTCAAACATCCGAAATTCAGTTTCCAACATAATCTTTTGTCTTTAGGGCAATTGGATGATATCGGGTGTAAAATCCATATCAAAAATAGGATCATGAAAATTATGAAACGCTTGTGGTTATGAAAGCTGAAAAAGTTATTGCAAATTTGTATGTAATTTTTGGAGAAATACTCAAAGAGACGGAACTAGCGGTTGCATCGATTGGTGCAGGAGAAGAATTAACAGTGTTATAGTATAGAAAGATCGGGCATATATCAAAACAATGATTGAAAATTCTCTCATAATCGAATCTACTATCAGGGCTTACATACCATTTTGTGAGCATTTTTTTACCAGTATACAACACAGATTAAAGTTTGGCACTTTTACTGCCAAAAGACAAATCATATTGGAGCTGATTCATTCGAATGTCTGGAAAGCATCGGATGCATCCCTAGAAGGAGGGAGATACTTTGCCTCGTTCGTCGATGATTTCTCTTGGAGATGTTGATTGTATTCAATCAAGAACAAATCAAATGTTTTCCAGATCTTTAAAGATTTCAAAGCGCGGGTTGAACTTGATTTTGAAAAGAAAATTAAGTGTCCGAGGACTGAAAAAAGAGGAGAATATATCAGTGATGAATTTGATGCATTTTGTCAACATGAGGAACATCAAAATACAGTTCACGATGGCTTACACACCTAAAAATAATGGTGTGGCAGAGCGGATTAACAGAACCTTGTTGGAAAAAACCAGAGCTATGTTGAGGACTATGGATCTAGACAAGTCATTTTGGGCGGAAACAGTCAAAACCCCTTATTATATTATTAATCATTCTCCTTCAGTGGCGATTGATCTGAAGACTGTGATGAAGATGTGGTTTGGGAAGTAGGCTGATTATTCTCATTTGCATACATTTAAAAGTTATGTGTACATTATGTACAATGAGCAAGAAAGATCGAAGTTGGATTCGAAATCTATAAAATGTATCTTCTTGGGTTATGTTGATGGAGTAAATGGGTTTGGCTTGTGGGATCCTACTGTCCACAAGCTTATCATCGGCAGAGTTGTTATCTTCAAGGAAGATAAAGTAAAGGGAGACAAAGGCATACTAAATTTAGAAACTACTATAATTCAGGTGGAAAATAAGACAGATGAGTATCAAATTTCTTGTGAAGCAGTACCGGAGCACGAGAAACAAGAACATGTTGAGTCTGATATTTTCAAAGTGAGGCAGTCAACTTGATAGAGAAGACCACTGGGTTAATTTTCAGATTATGTCATTGAAAGAAATATTGCATATTGTCTATTAACCAAGGATGGTGAGCCATCGAGTTTTCATGAGCCTACTCAAAGCTCAGATGTATTCCAGTGGATGATAGCAATGCGGGAAGAATTGGAGTCATTGAATAGGAATAAAATTTGGGATCTTGTTACACTAACATGAGGGAGAAAAGTCATTGGTAACAGATGGGTCTATAAGATCAAGTGCGATGGCAATAACCAAGTGAAGTAGTATCGTGCTAGATTGGTTGTAAAAAGGTATGATCAGAAAGAAGACATTGAATTCAATGAGATATTTTTCCCGTGATATTCGGCTTGCAACAATCAGAGTAGTGTTGGCATTGTGTGTGGTGTTTGATGTGTGGTGTTTGACCTATATCTAGAACAGCTAGATGTGAAAACGACATTTCTTCATGGAGATCTTGAAGAAGAAATCTATATGCTCCAGCCAAAAGATTTTGTAGAAAAAGTCAAAGAGAACTTGGTTTACAAGTTGAACGAATCTTTGTATGGTCTCAAATAAGCCTCAAGGTATTGGTACAAGATATTTGATTCCTATATCACGAGCCTTTGATACAACAGAGTTAGTGCAGACCTTTGTACATATTTCAAGAGGTCTGATGAATAATTATATCATTTTGATGTTGTATGTGGACGACAGTGTTAGTAGGTCCCAACAAAGATCAGGTCGAAGAACTGAAGGCGTAGTTGGCTAGAGAATTTGATATGAAAGACTTGGGACCAGCAAATAAGTTTTTAGGAATGTAAGTAATTAACTCAAACAGAAATAACAGAAAGATTTAGGTTTCTCAAAAAAATTATTTGAAAAAAGTATTGCAACGCTTCAACATGCATCATAGTATGTAAGGTCTATAAAATTCGAACTACAGTAGGACTGCATGCAATCTAGGGTTTTATTAAAACATGTGTTTAACTATTTTATTGCATGATTATTGAATGGATATATGGTTTAGTTGATGGTTTATTTACAGTTTCATGCATTAGGGCTTTAAGTTATATTTCCCGCTCGAACGACGAATAAAGACCGGGGATAATTAAGAAAAATATTTTTATTAAACAATTATTTTTAATTATTTAATGTATGGTGTAATCAAGTGAGAATATCGAAATGGGCTTGGGTGGAGTATTTGTACTCGCCAGGTCATATTTTAACCCGTACACAAATTTTAGAGAGTCGGAGAACTTTTTGAAGGTTCAAGCAACATTTTCAAAAATGTATCTAAACGAAATATTTTTCGGAAGTGGTTTTAGGCTTATTGGGCCTATTTAATTTATATTGGATTTAAACTCCTTCAAATCCTTATTATTTTAATTAATGGGCCCAATATACATCTATAATATAATTAACCCTACACCATTGGGCCGCCACTCCTCCCCATTCTAGCAGCTGCTTTTCGAAGATTCATCAGCTTTTCTTCTAGTTTCTCCCCTAGTTTTTCAAAGAAATCCCTCCCCGTCTCTTCGCTACATGTTCTACGCAAAGGTTTTCGAGTGTATAAACACAAAGGCATATCATAAATCCTTTTTTCTCATCATTCACATTGTTATATGCTGATTTGTGTGTGTTTGCATAAGGAATTAATAGAGTAGTGTGCATCGATTTTATACGGTTTGGACATGAAATATGCATATCTTTTTGTATTCACGTTTTTCTATGACTTTCATGCAAGGGCTGCTAGACCTAGGTTTCAAGGGAATTAACATGTCGAGTTACATGGTGAATACGTTTGAGAGGGCTTAGGTTCAGGTCTAAGGGGAGAGGCAGATATCTTGGATCCTAGAAAGCACATAGCGGCCAGGTCGGGTAAAGGAGATGGTGTCACCGTGCATGGCTTATTCCAAGGGCTGGCTCGGGACATGTGTGGTACATGACAAGGCCCTGGAGTGGTCCATGATCGGCTGGTAGCATAATAATTCATGGACCAAAGCTAGGAGACGATTTGGGGAAAAATGGTGGCTAGATCGAGTATTCATGGGGAACCAAGGAATGCACGTGCTTGAGGCTAAGGGATGTGGTTAGGTTGGTCCAAGAGGGTCCAGAGCTGGGCTAGGAGTGGTCGGGTTCATGGCTGGTCTAGTCGAGTTGGGCTAGGTAGATTATTTGAAGGATAGGTGCACTAGGGTTTGGTGGGAGCAAGTTCATAATTTTTCCAGCAACTCTAGGGTCCTTTTCGAGGGTCTTAGGTGGTCTGAAACAAGGGGTTTGAGGGCTGGTCATCTAGGTTGAAGTCATGGTTTAATTTGGGAAAAGTTTGGTTGAGTTTCGGGTTGATTCAGGTTAAATCGGGACCCCAATCCAAGTATTAAAACGAATCATATAAGCTATTGAATGGGCTCGAGGTTATGCCTAGAAAATAATTATAAATATGTTTTGACGCATTTTAAGGAGTTTGGTTGCCTTTGGGTCGAAATTTTGAGGTCCAGGGGTAAAATGGTCAATAAGGTTTCCAGGGGCAAAATGGCATTTTGCACCCGCGTCGAGTTAGTAGTCCTGACAGCACCCTGATCAAAAATTGACATTTATTAAATGTATATGATATTACGAACATGAATTTTTATGGGAATATGAAAAAATACGCTGCATGCTCGATTTTAAGGAAATTTACATATATGCATGAATTTTATAAGTGATGAATACGATGACATGTTTTTGGAGGAAGTCAGTTGGTTGTGACTAATATGATGATACAACAATACGATGACATATAAGGCCAATGCTCAGTGGATGAGTAATACTATCGCTGATGTCTCCGCCGCCGGGTACCGCGGTTATACGTAGATGGATCCATCGACTAATACGATGATACGAAAGTCACAACTAATGAACGGAATTCAAATAAAAAAAAGTGAATACTTATATGTTGATATGATACGATATGAACATGTTTATGTTTTATAATGTTACGTATTGCAGCTTAAAAGAGCTCAAATAAACAACATGCAAGTCATGTCAAACCATAAACATATAAATAATAAAATGTAAGAAAATATCCATGATCACTCCCAACTCATAAACATGATGCACGGAAAAAATATGGTCCTCGGGTTAATGTGCGTACATCCAACTTTGCCTACTCAGTCTTCGGCGCCTCCAATCTTCTCATCAATATGCTCACCTGCATCATTCACACTTAGTGTCTAAAAACTCAACACCCTGAATCTTTATAACAAGTACTTATATATAGCATGCAATAGTGAAAAGTACTGTAATTAAAATAAATTTCATGAGCTTCAAATCGTAATTTTTAAAATTATGTGATTGATGGTAGATATTGCATCCGTGCCTATAAATTAATATTTTTGAAATAAAAATGTATATTTCGAGATGTAGTTTTAAAAAAAATTCTCGTAGTATTTTAAGTAGTAGACGTTTCGTTATGATTGTTGTTTATAATAGTAGTTTCATTATGATTGTCAGTTTCATTACAGCAGAATCCACCACAGCCTGGAGCACCAAAACCTGAAGAGAGACCATTATGCAGAGAATGCAATCGCTTACACTGGCAAATGCATGTGGGGATCATATAGGTGCTTCATAAGCAAGGAAAAAAGGGACATAAAGCTGATGATTGCCCAAAGAAAAGAGGACCAACTGTGGGCAGAGCTTATGTGATGCATGCTGAAGAAGCTGAGGAGGAGCCAGACACGACTCTAATCACAGGTAACCTAGATATTTAACGTTTTTATATTAATTTTATCACATTAAATGTTAAATTGGTTATGAGAATTGATTTGGGATCAAGAAGAACCTAGAAGAAATTAGGTTGTATGCTCTAATATAGTTGAACGTAAGATATGACAATAGAAACAATAGAAATTGAGCATGAATTATAAGCCTTAATTATGAAATTGAGATAATTAAATCCAAATAATAATTTTAAGGCTTGAAATTGAGAAAATCGAGAATATGGGCATGCATTGTTTTTTCGAAAATCTATGGGGACCAAATTGCAAAATTAAAACTTAAGGGGCTTAATTTCACATAGCCAAAATTTTTAGGGGCTAATCAAAATTTTTAAGGAGTCCAAGGACTGAAATTGAGATAAACAAAAAATTTTAGGATGAATATGGTATTTTTGAAAAATCAGGGAGTAAATGGCAAATTTTAAAAAGTCTAGGGGATGTTTGCAAATCTAAGGTAATTAGGGGTTGTTTTTGCAATTTCCGAAATCCTAGGGTCAAAACAATAGATTCCGAAAGTTTAGGGCCTAATTTCATGGAATTTGAAATTTATTGGGCTAAAATGAAATTTTCGAAACTTTTGGGGACTAGAGTGCAAAATTTGAAACTTTTAGGGATGAAAAGACTATTTTCGAAAGTTTAAGGGGTTACAATGCATATTTTCCGACAAATACAAGGGTCCAAGCATTTAATTTTCAAAAAAAATTTGGGAAAATAATGATAGAAATTCTTTAAGCTTCAACACGAATAGATTTAATGGCGTATTTGTTGCAGGAGAATATTCATTCTAGATGTAGCTACCTAAGCATTGCTGGATTTGGGAGCTACACACTCATTCATATCCGAGACATTCGTCAAGCGACTAAATATTATACCTGAGGATATGGGATTGGGTTTCAAAGTTTTTATTCCTTCCGGTGATCAAATGGTCATTTCAAGCATTATGAAGAATCTGGAGCTTCGTGTGCAAAAAGATGTGGTACGGGCAGAACTTATCGTACCCCAAATGCCTGAATTCGACATCATACTTGGCATGTATTTTCTATCTTTGAATGGAGCTTTGATATATTTTCGTCAGAGGTCAGTGTCTATTCGACCACCCAGCGACAAATCTTTTATATTTGAGACAGCTGAGAAACAAGCAAATGTCGCACATCATTTCCGGCCTCAGTGCGAGGAAACTTACTAAGCGAGGCTGCCAAGACTTTCTAGCATGTGTTATGTCATCATCTGTTCCAAACAGTCAGAAGCTAGAGGATGTTGAGGTCTTCAGAGACTTTCCTAGTGTCTTTCCTGAGAATGTATCTGGCATCCTACCGGACCGAGAGGTGGAGTTTTCTATTGTTTGATGTCGGGCACTGTGCCAATTTTTAAGGCACCCTATCGTCTAGCACCCGCCGAGATGAAAGAGCTAAAGGATCAAATTCAAGAATTGCTGGACAAGGTCTTTATTCGCCCTAGTTGTTCCCCGTGGGGCGCACCAGTATTATTCATGAAGAAAAAAGATGGCAGTATACGACTTTGTATAGATTATCAAGAGCTGAATAGTGTCACCATCAAGAATAAGTATCCATTACCAAGAATCGAAGACCTATTTGATCAATTGCAAGGAGCATCGATTTTCTCGAATATAGATCTTTGTTCAGGATACCAGCTGAGGATAAAGGAGTTCGATGTTCATAAGACGGCTTTTAGGACTCGATATGGGCACTATGAGTTTATGGTCATGTCATTTGGGTTGACCAATGCACTAGGCGATCTTCATAGATCTCATGAATCGCTTATTTCAGTCGTATCTGGATCAATTCATCATAGTCTCCATTGATGACATTCTGATTTACTTAAAGAGTCGAGAGGATCATAATCAACACTTAAGAACAACTCTACAATTGTTGCAAGACAGAAAGTTATATACTAAGTTCAGCAAGTGCGAGTTTTGGCTCGAGAGAGTGGCGTTCTTAGGCCACATTATTTCCCTAGATGGAGTTGAAGTTGATCCAAGTAAAGTTGAGGCAGTTAGGAGAATGGCCAGTACCAAAAAACGTAATCGAGATCCGTAGTTTCTTGGGTCTAGCTGGCTACTATCAAAAGTTCATTCAAGGATTCTCGTTTATTGTGGTACCCTTGACCGCTTTGACGAAGAAGAATGCAAAATTTATTGGGGGATCAGAATGTCAAGAGGGTTTCAAGAAGCTGAAGCAAGCCTTCACTTCAACGCCAGTTCTATCGATGCCATCTGGGAAAGGAGAGTATGTTCTTTATACGGACGCTTCGAAACTTGGTTTGGGTGCAGTTTTGATGCAAAATGACCGAGTTATAACTTATGCATCTAGACAGTTGAAGGTTCATAAGAAGAATTACCCGACTCATGACCTCGAGTTTGCAACGGTAGTATTTGCATTGAAGATTTGGAGACACTACTTATATGGGGAGAGGTGCAAGATTTTCACCGACCATAAAAGCTTGAAGTACTTCTTCATCCAAGAAGAGTTGAATATGAGACAATGTAAGATGGTTAGAGTTGGTAAAGGACTACGACTGCGATATTAGCTATCATCCAGGAAAAGCTAATGTAGTAGCGGACACATTGAGTCGAAAGACAGTAGTAATTACTCTTTTATCACTTCAAAGACCAGTGCAGTCTGAGATTCAGTGACTTCGAGCTTGCAGTATATGCTATAAGCGAGGCCCCCAATCTTGCTATTATGACAGTTCAGTCGACTCTGAGGGATAGAATTCGAGAAGGTCAGTCTTCTGATGAGCAATTACAAAAATGGAGACTGAGACATGAAGCTAAGGGTCGGAAGCAGTATTCTGAGGAGGATAGCATAGTTCGATATCGAGATCGACTATGGGTTTCTAGTGGCGATTCACTGCGAGAGGTTATTATGAAAGAAGCTAACAACACGCCATACTCCATCTATCCTAGAAGCACGAAGATGTACAAAGATCTAAAGTTATTATATTGGTGGCAGGCCATGAAATGAGACATCTTGTGTTTTGTGTCCGAATGTTTGACATGCCAGCAAGTTAAGGCTGAACATCAGAGGCCAGCCGGGAAGCTTAAGCCACTCCATATTCTCGAGTGGAAATAGGAAAATATTACTATGGATTTTGTTGTAGGACAGTCGATGACTATCAAGAGATACAATTCCATATGGATGATAGTTGATCGTCTTAAGAAATCAGCACATTTTCTATCTATCAAGACAACATTCACCATGAAAGAGTATGCAGAGCTGTATATTCGAGAGATTGCCCGACTGCATGGGACTCCAGTGTCTATCATTTATGACTGAGACCCAAGGTTCTTGTCATCTTTCTGGAAGAGTCTACATGCAACGATGGGGACAAAGTTGTTATTCAGTACAGCATTTCATCCTCAAACCGATGGTCAGTCTGAAAGGGTGATTCAAATTTTGGAGGATCTACTCCGAGATTGTATGATTGATTTACAAGGAAGTTGGGAACCGAGGTTACCTCTAGTGGAGTTCACCTATAACAATAGTTACCAATCATCTATAGGAATGTCTCATTACAATGTACTTTATGGTAGGAAGTTTAGATCAACTATACATTGGGGCGAGGTTGGAAAAAGAGGAGACTTTGGTCCCGACTTCATCAAGCAAACAGCAGAGCTAGTAGTCAAAATCCAAGATAGGATGAAGACTGCAAAAAGCCGACAAAAGAGCTACATCTACAAGCGACGAAGAGAGCTAGAGTTTTCCGTATGCGACCACATATTTATGAAAATAGCATAGATGAAGGGTGTTATGAGATTCGGCAAGAAATGCAAGATCAATCCGAGGTTCATAGGACCATTTGAGATTTTGGAGAAGATTGGAACATTAGCCTATAGACTGGCGTTGCCACCGAGGCTAGCTGAAGTACACAATGTGTTCCATATCTCAATGCTGTGAAATTAAATGTCAAACCCTTCACATGTACTAAATTACGAACCTCTGCAGTTTTCTCCGAATATGTCATACGAGGAAAGACCTATACAAATTCTAGATAGGAAAGAAGAAGACTCCGAAACAATGTTATTCAAATGGTCAAAGTCAAGTGGCTAAATCACTCTGAGGAATAGGCTACTTGGGAAACTAAGAGAGAAATGAGAAGTCGCTACCCGGAGTTATTCGGTAAGTTTTAATTTTAAGGACGAAATTTCATTTAAGGGAAGGAAGAATTGTAAGGTCCAAACCGCAATAACGTAATCCAACTGCATGCAAATATAGGAAAAATGAAAAATGACTAATTGAATGATTTTAATGGCATGAACTAATTATGGTTTGCATGTTTAAAATGCACCTTTCTAAATGCATAAAAATGTTTTTTAATGGTTAGTCGAAACGTGATCGAGGAACGGAGATCGAGGGTGAAAATAGGAAATATTTTTATTAAATGATTATTTTTAATTTAATATATGATCTATATTATATGGTATTTTCAAAAATGATGTGTTTTGAGTTGTTTTTATACGCCGAATCTTATTTTAAACAGATATTCAATTTTCGACGGAAATAGGGACTTTTTGAGAACTCGACTATTATTTTCACAAACTTTCCTAAAAAAAATATTTTAAATATTAAATAATGAGCTTAATAGGCCTATTATACTAGGTTAATGGGCCTAATCTTATATCATGTGTGTGTTAATTAAAATAAAAGGCCCTAACCCCACCCCCAAAACCCCATAACCACATGCCCACCCCTCTCTAAACCTACTAGGACTCTTCCTTCAGCATTCAAGCACACAAATTACACGTAATTTGTGAGAGGAATCCATGGTTTGATGAAAAAAATCAGCTAGTCCCCCTATGCATCGACGTTCTTCTCATCTCAAATCGTTTTCGTGCGTAATAAACGCAAAGGCACGCCTTAATATCCTTTTTCTTATCTATCACATCATATTATATGTTTGATGCATGTTTGCATGAAAAATATGATACACTACCTTGTATTTTCATTTTTTATGGTTTTATGCATAAAATTAGAGTTTTTTTTAAAAAAAAAAAACTCTTCCTAATGATGCACAAAGGGGCTATCATGGTAGGAGAAATTGAAGGGATGAATTTCAGAGGGTTTAGGAGTCATATAGGAGGTGGCATAAGGGCTGGACATGAAGGCTTCACAGCTGAACGAAAATTAGGAGTTTGCATGGGCTAGGGTTTCGGCTAGGACACCTTGAGACCCATGGTTTTCTTAGTTGTTGTTAAGGCATGACTAGGAGAAATAAGGGGGCTACATGATGGTCCTAGAGTGGCTGCACAACGGTTGGTTCGAAGGGCTAGGGCGATCGCGTGTTGTGGGGGAGTCGTGAACATACGCTAGGGACGGGTTTTAGGGGCTGTGGGTTTTAGGCTTCTCAAGCTCAGTCTAGTAGGGTCCATAGGGGTCCAGTAGGGTCCTAGGGTGGTCAAGTATGGGCTGTTCGGGTTGCTTGAGGGCCAGGGTCGAAGCTTGCATGGCCATAGGAACTAGGGTTTCGAAAATATGTGCAAGGGTTCAGTAGCCGTCCTAGACTGTTCAGAGGCTTTAATGGGATTTAATTGGGTTGAATATGATTTAGTTAGGTGTTATTAAGCTTAGTGCACATTTGATAAAGTTTCGAGTCAATACGAGTCAAAATCGAGATGTACGTCTAAGCTTTAAAAGAGAATTGGGAAATTAGTCGAGAGGCTTCAATTTACGTCTAAGAAATATTTACGGGAATGGTTTAAGGTGATATGTTAAGTTTAGAATGATTTGGGTCGTCGTTTTAAGGTCTAAGGACAAATACGGAAAGTTAGAATTCCAGAGGCAAAACGATCATTTTACACCTGAAAAATGTTAGACGTCTTGGCAGTGCCCTGAATGCTATAATAAATTTTAAAACGGTTATTTTAAATGTTTATGAAATTTTATGATGAAACGTTAATTCTAAAAGACATGTTGGATGTTTGGTTTAAAAAAAATAATTTATATGTGCATGAATTTTATAAGTGATGAGAATATGAAAAGTTGAAGGAGGTGAATTGATTGTGACTAATATGATGATACAATGATATGTAAGGCCATGACTCAGTTGTCGGGTGAGAGTGTCGTTGATGTCCCCGCCGCCTGGTACTGTGGTAATACGTAGATAGATCCATCGACATTCAGCTAATATGAAAGTCACAATTGAGGATCTGAATTCAATAAAAAAGAAAATATATACGTATATGATGAAAGAAATATGAAATGATATGTTGAAAGGAAAACTGTTAAAGTTTATGTTCATGAAAAGCCATTTTAAGTAAAAGTATTTTCACTGTTGCTTGTGAATGTATATGTATTATTGTTATCATGATTAAGGTTTACTGAGTCAATAGACTCACTAGGTGTGATCGATGCACGTAAACATGAAATTGATGTTAATGGAGGTCTTGATGGTTGATCTTGTTGGACTGAATGTGCACATAACCCGAGGACCGTCGCTAATTTTCTGCAAATAAAGCTATGTTTATGATTTATGATTACTTAAAGATTTTTATGATTATTATACTTTTGAGAGATTTTTGAGAGGATGTTAGAGTTAAGTTTATTTTTGAAATAATGTCAGTTTAGAGATTAGGTTGACGTTTTACGACTTTATGCTTTGAATTACTTTTTTTTGATTTTTAAATAATAGTTAGTTGGTTTATTTTTATATGGTGAAAAATATCATATTTTAAATGCTTAATGTTTCGGCCGAATGAAATGAAAAAAAAAAAATCTATTATTTTTTAAGATAAACG
Organism: Primulina tabacum; assembly: GCF_025594145.1. Taxonomy (NCBI): domain Eukaryota; kingdom Viridiplantae; phylum Streptophyta; class Magnoliopsida; order Lamiales; family Gesneriaceae; genus Primulina; species Primulina tabacum. The sequence continues at coordinate 11,293,732 of NC_134553.1, forward strand.
AGTAGTGAACATTTCATAATCATTTCATAACTTGTTAGATCATCATGTCTGCTTTTCCGTGAAATTTTATTTTAGAACGTTAATAATTTCATGACTTGCAAGTTGAAGTTGTAAAAATCATGTCGCTGAAAAAAAATTCCTATCAATTAGGACCAGAACTAGAAAAACTTTCATCATTCTAATACCTCACCAACCTTCATGATTTGGAGACATCACCAAGGCACAACATGAGAATCTCGATGCCGTCATCATTATATAAAACAGAAAATAGGAGTTTCATGATATCATATACACAACAAGAACAATAATATTTACACATAAAGCTCGATCATACGCATTACTATTTCATTGTTTGATGATGCCCTAACGATCAACTTGTTGGCTAGCTTATATATTCCCTAACCAACACTTTGTACAACAAATAAAATAAGCTAATGACTTAGATACCACCTATTCAATTAACCATGAAAACTTGCGTGCAAAAACAAAATAAATATATGGATCAAAACAAGAGGCCCTATCACCAAACAATAGTTATGGTACCTGAATAGTTCAACCACTGGCCTGGGACAGTGAGTTCGACGACTGAGAGCTACGGGGATATTCGGATTCACCATTTGTATCATCAATGACCACAACGTTGGCCTCGTTGCTTGCTGCATTAACATGGCTTGCTTCATGTTTATCTTCCTCATTTGAACATTTTACATCATTCATGTTCACGACAAAGTTTTCTTCAGAAGTCGTGTCATCAGGGCCATTTGCATTGTTGACGTCATTTTCAGTGGGTCATACTCGTCGAAGACATTTGCAGGTGGTTGATTTTCGTCATTGGAAGAGATATACACAATTTACACTGCTTCATCCTTGGCATCACTAGGCAGAACATATATTGCACATGGGAAGACATCATTGTATTTGTTTGTGACGGATTTATCGGACGAATTAGTGTGACTATGAGACATTTTTACTTCAGAAAGATAAAATAACGATTGATGATTTTCTTTTCGTTTGTGCAAGGAAGGTAACGTCTTTCTGCAAGTTTTGAATAAAAAAGTGTTGATCTGCTTATTATTTGATAACTGGCTGCATATTTATTAACTTAAAAATCCGAAAATAAGAGAGATTCATCAACCTCTTTACAATTCATTTATTATAGCCATTATTGAAGATTGCCATCAAAATGGTGTTAAAGTGACATAGGTAAGAGAAATGTATAAAATTGTGGGTAAGTATCATTTCAACGATAAATTTTGACATATATGAACTACTAAAAAAGAAAAATAAAAAATTTCACCAGGTCATTTTTCATCTTGTATTGATCATGTGTGCAAACATGATTATTATCTTTGTAAGCATTCAACACCATTATTAGTTGCATATTAAAACACACCATAGTATGAAGTGTCTGTTGCATATTGGAAAACTAAAATAAAAAGTTATATAATCATTTACATAAATAAATAATTAAGAAATAAGTGTTGATTTTGCATTAAAAATGAAATAAATGTAACATGCTTCATGACAAATATATTTAGATGGAACTCAATATTTAGATTTCGCACTACTGAATATTACAAAAAATAACTTGTCCAAAAGTAAGAGAACATTGTCAAGTTGAAACAACAAATACTACATTTCACATTTTAATCACAATAAACACTACCAATACAATTAAAAGGGATAGAAAGAAGCAAGTGAACCCAATGCAACAACATATTGCGTCTATGGAGATTGATGGTTGTTTCAGTGACTCGCTGCGAAGCATATTGGTCTTTTCCATTGTACCATTGTCGTTATGACTGAAATTTTTTGTTGTGTATGCTATTTCTGGTCGCACACATCAATATCCTGCATGGAAGGAGATGAAGAACTTGATATCGTACCAGTCTTGACATTCCTTCTACCAAATGGTTTACTTGTTACAGTACTTAAATTGTGGTCACAAGCTGACCATGTTTGTTTGGTGGATGTGAAAACATTACCATGGTGCTCATCATACCAATAGAATTTGTTTGGATGTGTAAGGGAAGCCAGACAGATGTAGTAATACTTGCCTGGATGAGTTAAGAAGTCATCAGCCTTTCGTGGCAACATAGACCCTTGACCGCACTGGCATTTTGGTGCTGTATTTGTTTCCATTTGACCTATGAGAACGTGATTGGTGAAACATTACGAAAATAAGTGGCATAAGCAAATAAAAATTATAGATATTCCAACATTACATGACATCTAAAATTCTATGTAAAACTCAAGTGAAAATTTAAACAATTAAATAACAATATAACAAAGCAAATGGATGTCATGTACTCTATCATTGTCATCTCAGTTTGAAAACTCTGAACACCACAAGTATGAGTAAATGTAATCCACAAAAAATTTCAGCTAACACAATACATAAAACATGGGTTCCCCAAAAAATTATTTTGTGGAACTATAAGTTTAACAGCTCAAACTTTCACCCAAGACTAAAACTTATAATTTTTCATCAATGCAAACGTATTATTTCTTTTCGATATCCACAGTAGATCTAATACTTTATGAAGGAGAAATCAAAATAAAATTGAAAATGGTATTACCCATTCAATTGTCTTGTTGATGAGAGAAGTGTTGGTGGGAAAATTGTGATGAGAGCTTGAAAGGAATGAGTAAACAAGAATACAAGAGAAGCAGGGGATTCCAACGTGAAGATATATTTCTTTTATAAGAAAAATTAAATTTAACTAAGGGTAAATTCATAATCTATACAATATTTATCACACTTTTCTAATCATTTACACCAAATACAATAATAAAATTTATATTATTTTAATTATCATTTTATTTTCACCAATTTATCAATCCATCATTTATCCTATCACAGCAACTAATCGCACCACAAGTCAATAATTTACATTTCTTTTACTTCCTTTCAATTTTAGTTATAAACTCAAAAAAATTGACAAACATAATTTCAAAAATTCTACTCAACCATTTAGTTTCAATGTTTTTTCGTCAAATCATCTTATCCTTCAAGTCTACTATTCAGTTCTTATTCACATATATTGTTTCTTATATTTGAATTCCAACATATTTTTTAAAATCATCATAGTTTTCTCCCTCAAATTTCTGCTACAAAATCCCATTGAAAAATTATAGTGAATAAGATTTGATGATAGATAAACACTCCTTGCTCAATCTACTTACATCAAAGTCACATGTACGGAATACAAGTGAACTACAATCCGAACACTTCATGAGAACACCAAATTGTTAGGATCGGTTGGGTGTGATAAAGTATTTAGAAGGGGGTTGAATAAATAATTGACAATTTTCACAACTTTTCGAATGATAAATCAGTTTAGTGATAAACTGAATTCGGGAATCTTGTTGTCAAAGTCAATCAGTTAACTAATGAAAGTGCAGAAATAAACTTTATGACAGATAGAATAAAACTGAGTTAAAAGGACACAAGATTTGTGGATGCTAAGAGACTTCAAACGCTCCTACGTCACCCCTTCAATCTCGAGAATAGGATATTTACTAAAAAAAACTTTGACCTATACAACACTTTGTACAAACTCACTTTAGATTGGACTTAATATTGCCAAAACTGAAACTCTTAGTATCAATACAATTTTATCAGTACTCAACTGATGTAAATATTTAGCACAACTAATCTCTAAAAGATCGAATATTACAACAATAAGTGTTTGTGCTTAAGCTCAAAGTATAGCCTAAAAACTATGAATAAATCTAATAAGCGATAGCTCCTTGTAACTGATAATAGTTTGTTGTGTATTTTCTGATAGCTTGTGGATAACTCGGTAACTTCGTGACTTCGTCACTTTTTCAAAGCTGAACTTCTCGACTATTTATAGGCTTTGCTTCCAACGGTAACATTGAATGCGTTTGAATCTTTATATCCGTTAGATACGTCAACATTTTTCTGACTTCGTACAATGTAGCTTTTCTGAAATGTGTCGTTCCCACTACAAGTCGCAGTCTTCTTATGTACAAATTGTCGCTTGCTAGCTACGTTCCTTAACTGATGACGTGTCAAGCTGATTTATCGGTTAACTCTTTATAGCTGATAGGAATAATTGATTTTTCTGCAACTAATCAGCCTTAACTAATCGTCCAGTTGACTACACAGCTTTAGTTAGCTTTGAACACTTCATTTGCCTTTAATAAATTGTGCATTAATCTTCAGTTCGGGCAACTATCAATTACACATTTTCAGTTCAGTTGTCTTAATCAGTTCTTCAATCTTTTCACGCTCAACTTGTCAAACTCCAAAATTATGATTCCAACAATTTCTCATTTTTTGGTGTTTGACAAAACTTAGAATTTATGAACTGATCAAACTGAACTTTTATAGATAAAATAATATTTTATTGACAAATTTTTCACTGTATAGATTCATACAAAGAATAAAATAATCTCAGGATAAAATAATCTTCTTCTGACTGAAAATCTGCCAAAACTAATCACTGAATATAGAGACTGTCTTCTAACTGATCTGAACTATTCTTCATTTCTTGGTTCTTTTATCAACTGGTCCTTGATCAGTCGGTTGAGTTGGTCTCTTCTAAGATTGATGTTGATGTTCTTCTTCTCTCTTTTTGTCAACACCATCAACTTTAATGGATAAGATACGGACCTCTGAAGTGACGTGAGATAGAGCATTCAGCAATTGTTCCTGCATCAAATTTATTCTCTTTGTCATCCTTGTTTGTATAAAATCCATTCGATTGATCAGCATGTCCTGGGTCTGGAAAAGGGTTGGAACTGTCACTATGTCCTTCTTTAATTGATCTACTATGATGAATAAATTATTAATGTCTTTGGTGACCTGGTTAAGGCTCTTCAAAGTTCTATCCTTTTTAGAATCAATCTTCAATGTGTGCAGAAATTGGGTTGACTTCGTATCGGAAATGGTTGACATGAGAGTGTGCAAACCGGACTGAATTCCTTCGAGCATAATTTCAGCGGCCACTGATATTTCAGGAGATGGAGATTCAGATAGATCATGTTCTTTCTCCTTTTCTTCATCATCGAAAATAAACAAGGCCAATTTTGTTGATTCAGTTTCAGTTTGAACTAATGCTGGAATAGTATCTTAAACCAATTTCTGATTGGTTTCTTTAGTAGACGTGGAAGGTTGAGCAGCAGTTGGCCTTTCAGTTTGCACTTGCACTTCTTCAGTCTGTTCAGAGTGCAACTGAGCGTCTTCAGTTGGTTTATCAACTGACACTTCAGTTGGCTCTTCAGTTGGCATTGGCACATCTTTTGTTTGGTCTGAGTGCAACTGAGCCGTTGTCAACTTGGTTTACTTGTTCAATCGTGGCAGCCAATTGAACTAGTTCTTCAGGTTCTTGTAAAACAGCCTCGGAGGCTGATTTTGGAGTTATGTTCTGGTCTTCAACTGGTTCATCAGTTAAAAAGTTCAGCTGGATGTCAGTGGCAACTGATTGTATTACTTCATCGACATTTTCCTGTGACAACTCAGCATCGGTGTATAGTTGAAGACCTTCTGGAGGAGATTTAGGAATAGAAGATGACGATTTAGTATCCTTGGATGAAGATACAGTTACTTGCTCAATTTTCTCAGCAACTGCTTCCTTGGATGGCTCTGACTGAATTTTCGAAGGTTCAGCCTGCTCCTCTGAGGGTAAACTTTGGGAATTTACTGTAATATACAATTGTTGATCCATTTTCCAATTTTTGATCTTCATCTGCAATGAAAAGAGATCCGAGTCCAGCTGTTGAAAAAGCTGCTCTATCATTGTAAGGAGTTGGACTGGTAGGATCATAGTACATGCGTAGCTGAGCTGTGACTTCAGCTAACTTCTTGACACGCATCAGATCAAAAAAATAATTTCTCCTCTCCAGCGCTTGAGCAATCGTGGCAGCTTTAACTATCTTTAGGACTGTTGTTTCTAAGGCGATGAACTTATTCAAAACTGATGTTTTATGCAATCGCCTAGCAAACACTTCAGTCCTAAATCTGACCCATACACACTTTCAACTTTGATTCAGAAAACCCATTTATTTCTTCCCATATCAAATCAATATGAGTTTGAATCGATTTGGTTGGTCTGGGCTCTTCAATCAACTTGCCCTTACCTTTTGGGTCGTTGAGGGTATGAGAAATGCCCAGCCCTGGCCTTGTTGAATCCACTTTTCACGTATCACCACTCCATTTGGTCGGGCAAAAGGCAGTGTTGTTGGACCAGTGATAGTGATGAGTGGTGCTAAAGCTTATAAGCATATACGAGAGAAAAGAAAGGGCACGCTCATTGCACATCAACTTTCAGAAGTAATCAACACTCTCAATCACTCAAATACAGTCTTGCACAAAGACGTTAAACTTGTGCATGTAGTCTTTCTCACATAGACATTAAAGAAGTGTTGACTGGAAGGTGCTGTCTTCAGTCTAGTCTAGGAGTTCAGTATAGACATTGGTGTAAGTCCTAGCTGAGTGGGTTTGTACAAGTTGTTGTATAAATCAAAGTCTTCTAGTGGATCCTACCCGAGGCGGTAGAAGGGGTGACGTAGGAGCAATTGAAGTCTTCGAACATCCATAAACATATTTTGTGTATTTAATTGTTTAACTATTGTTTTCAAACTGTTTGTATCAGTTTGAGTATCCGTCAGTTCAGTTGTCACCATAACTTAACTGATGAATGCAAAAACTAATCTATCCTTTTTCGGTTATTCAGTTTACATAAGATAAATTTTTTTCTAATATAACAGTCTTCTTCACGAAGGATTACTTCGAGTTTATTCCTCTTGGTTTTAAACCAAACTCGATTTAATTAATCCGTGTTAATATTCTTAGAACACGATTTATTGCAGCTCATTGGAGAATATTTTGTTTGATGCATCCAAAAGATGCTCAGCAAACGATCCTTCAGTTGGTATCAGAGCATGTTGTTCTAAGAAGAACATTTGAAGAAATCTGTGTTTTAAAATTTTACTTTAAAATAGTGTTAAAAGCTATTTAAAAGTATTTTATACTCTTTTCAAAACTATTTGAAAATATTTATATGTCGCTCTTTAGTAAAGAGTTGAGAGGATTGGCTCTGCAACTAATATTGTAGCCACTTCTTTAGACTCTTTTCTTAGGGGTTTTAATCAGCCTGCAGGGGATTGAGAATCATCTGCAAAGATGCACAGCTAAATTGCTCGTTGAACAAGTTTTCAGTTGCAAGTCTACCAGGTCAGCTGTTCTTCAGACGAAACTCATTCATTCTGGGACGTTGGTTGATTAAATCACCAGCTGTATTCCAGTTGATCCTAGTCAGAGTCAGCTCGACCATTAAGTCTGCGAAGAAGTCAAGTTCAAGCAGTTTAACTCGTTTCTCTAACAAAATGAACTCACAACCGATGCTGCAGTTCAAGCAGTCAAGCAACCAGTTGATGGTATATCCAGTTCTGTCGCATAAACCAACTCTGTTGGAACACTTCATGTTCGCAATCTTGATTTTGATGTTAACAAAACTTGTTATTGTGTTTCTAACATATTTACTCAAGTGTGAAGTTATTAAAACAAGAAGCAAGCCGAAACTGAATTATGCACAAACTGAATTTCTAGCAAGCTTCAGTGTTTTGAAGATATCTCCCAGATGGATGATCCAAATGACAATCCGCCAACTATCACCAATCAGAAAACTTAATTTGTAACAAATCATATTTCACGTCAGTTGGGCAAAATCGGATGTTATCAAGGTCTAACTGATCGCTCAATTACCGAACTGATCACAGGAAAACAGCAATCAGTTGGGTTTGAGCAGTTGCGGTATTTTGGTAATATCTCTCAGTTATCGAAATGAAGCGATTCAGTATGTGTTGAAAAGATAAGACAAAGATCTACAAATCATCTTCAGAAGTCAAAGTCTGAATCGAAGCATAAGATGCTAATAAATGACGATGAAACTACTGGTTTTGCACAAACTGAAATCAGCTAGGCTGATTTCAGCACACCAGCTGGAACTGAACCAACTGAACCAGCTGCTGACCAACTGAAACTGAATCAGACCAGCTGAAACTGAACCGAACCAGTTGAACTGAACCAGACCAACTGAACCAGCTGAACTGAACTGAACCAGCAGTTGACGAACTGAACCAGCTGCTGACCATTTGAACTGAATGACCAGTTGAGTTGACCAGAGTTGACCAGTCGGGAAAATGTCCAGCAAGACGAATTTTGACCGTTGCAATTTCAGAAATAGTACAGAAACTTTCCAAACGGCCATATTCTTGTGTCTAACGTATATATCATTGTTGGGGCTTATAAATACAACATCTTGAAGATCAAACAAGAGCTTTTGAAGTGGTTTCAAAGCATGGGCAGTTAGCATGAGTATATTAGCTAGTTGAGAGCACAAGCCCTTGTGTGAGGATACATTTGAGATGTACACTGTAAAGGATAAATTCCTCACATACAATCACTCACATATACAAGAGAGTTGAACTTCAAAATTTAGTTGAGTGAGTCTTCACACAAAGACGTAAAACAATGTGTTTGTAGTCTTTGCATATGAGACATTAAACAATATACTGATTGTGAGGTGCTGCCTACAATCTTGAGTGCTAGGAGTTCAGTTTAGGCAGTGGGTAAGTCCTAGCTGAGTGGGTTTGTAAAAGACACGGTAGCACATCGCCGGAAAAATCAGCCATATTTAAAAATTCATTGCGCCTTATTGAAACATTGGATCGAGCTCAAAATTTCACAGTACATTCAAACGTACATCAAATAAATTATTAATGGTGAAGATCGGATTTGGAAGTTGTTATAACTTGCTTATGGAAGAAAAACTGTAGGTATGTTGTTCCCGCGTAAAATCTGAGCAGTTTTCTTGTGAAGGTTATAATCGAAAAACTAACCGTTGTTCAGTTGGAGATGCAACTAGAACTACCTTATTGGTATAGCACTGATAGGATGTTCAGCTCCAGTTGGATTTAATCTCTTGGCTGTGACAGCTTCCACAACAGCAGTTGGTCTGGTCTTTTGGGACCTTGGCTTCTTCAAGATTTTCGGAGATGGAGTTTTCTCCAATTCAGTTCATTGACAATCAATTTCCTCTTGATTGCCTTTTTCTGAGCCAATTCCTTGGTCTTCTTGACTGATTTGGGAGCTGTCTGCGTCCCAATCTCCTTTTTGACTTTAACAAACTGCTCAGGAGACATGTCCAGCTTGGTCTTCGGTTGCTGAACATTCTTGGCAGTGTAGACCTTGAATTTGGATGACTTTTCAGCATAGTTATCCACTAAACCTTTGTTTTTTAGGAGGCAGTTTAGTGGCACAGCAAAACTTTTGGACGATTTGGATGACTGTAGCATGTTCTTGAAGATGGTGAAAATGATAGCTAACCAGTTCAGTCTCCGTCCAGCCATGATAGCATTTATCACCTGAAATTTTTCAAGGGTGAGGACAGCAAACGAACCTGCCTTGGCAAGTACACCCTTGGCCACAATATCAGCCAGTAACTAAATCTCTGGCTTCAGTTCTTCTTTGGATCAGAAACCTTGATTTTTCGTCCATTAGAAGATAGTAGCATCTGCATCTCCTCAATATCGAAAGTCTTCACTTCAGAAAAGTTAACTAAGCCATTAGTAGGTAGTTGGAAGAGATTTCTGAAGGAGTCTTCTTCAATGATCAGCAACTTGCTGTTGACGGTTGTTGTGATTTTTCCGTCAGCAGAAATGAAGCTATTAGCATAAAGATCCTGAACCTCATAGGGATAAATTTCTTGAGTTGATAACCCCATAAATTTCTTCAGTCCAGCTGCTTCAAGCTTGAGAAAGATATTTTGAACATCTTCGTCCTTAACAGAAAGGACTGAGTCGAAGTTAATAGCCCTTTCATTAAGGATGTATGCAGGAATTTGGATTGTCATTGCTGAAAGTTTTGATATCAGCGAGGAAGAAAAGCTCTGTGTGTTTGATTTGCGTTGAGAGTTAGAAATGCTCATAAAGAAACTGAAATGGAGCGGGCACAATTACTTATGTTGGTGACTGTTCAAAGTTTGGGACACGTGTCAGTCCAAGATTGATTTGAATAAAAAGTGTGTACATGGTGTGTAATTGTGAATAAGAGTCGGTTGGACTACGTGGGGCCATGTTACCAATCACTATTCAATTCATGACACAATTTAATGCGTAATTTTAACAGTCATATCAGTTATTGTGGAATTTTTATCGATATTCAGTTAACCTATATGATAATATCAGTTAAGTCAATAACTAAGTAATCAGTTGAGAACTGAATCAGTTCAGTTGAAGACCAACTGATAATTGTCTTATAATTAACCAATTTAAAATCGACATTCCCCATAAATAATGTATATAAGTAAAAGAGTAAGAGAATTTCATCATCGATGAATTAATTGCATCGATTTGACTGATGTATCTTCATCTTCTTGTTGTTTCTTCAGTTAGAGTCTGTCTATAAATAAGATCAAACTTATCAGATACAAAATATTTTAACAGATAATATTAATCAAGCGCAGATGGACAAAGCAGGCAGTTCCAATAAGCCCAATCCTGCAGAAAGGCTTTCATTTGTGGAAACTTGAAAGAGAGATATAGAAGACTTTGTCTTTAATAAAGTAATGTCCACTTGGACGAAGATTCATGATCTGCAAACTATTCAGAGAGATAAATTAGCTACCACTGATGAACAAAAAGCAACTGAAATCAAGTATAATCGGCGTCTCTCTGTTATTCATACTTCAGACCTTGTAACTGATGAAGGTCTCTACTACCTGATGCTCAGCAATGAGTATATGATTCTGGAGAAAAAAATTTCACAGAAGATTTTAGGAAAATTTCCGAGGAGATGTCCCTATTGTTATCTGATTCGCTAAATTCAGTAGACATAGAACTAAACCGTGTAATAACAGCTAGGTATCATCAATAAAGTTTCTATTTCAATTCATTGCTATTTATTAATTTCACTTCTATATTCTTTGCAGTCTAATTGATACTAATTGAATAAAAATTAGTAGCAACTGAATAACTACTGACTGAAAACTCTAGTTGACATAAAATAATGCAACTAAGATTAAGACAAATCAATTAAACCAAGAATATTACGAAATTAAGAAAACTTAGTCTCGGGTAATGGCTTGGTGAAGATGTCAGCTGCTTGTTGTTCAGTTGATATGTACTCCAGCCTGATTGCCTTCTTTAGAGCATGGTCTCTGATGAAGTGATATCTGACATCAATGTGTTTGGTCCTGGAGTGAAGAACTGGATTATATGTGATCGCAATTGTGCTTGTATTTTCACCTAAGATTGGTAATTCCTCTGCAATGACTCCATAATCTTTCAATTTTTGCCGAATTCAGAGCAGTTGAGCGCAGCAGCTTCTAGCAGCTAGATATTATGCTTCAGTTGTGAAGTTGCTATGGATGTTTGCTTCTTGCTGAACCATGAAATCAGTCTGTCTCCTAGAAACTAACATGATCCACTAGTGCTTTTACGATCAAGCTACATCCTGCATAATCTATATCTGAATTGCCAACTAAATTGAAAGATGAGTCTTTAGCATACCATAAACCCATATTTTGTGTGCCTTTAAGATATTTCAATATACGTTTGGCAGCTGAAAAATGCGATTGCTTAGGATCTGCCTGAAATCTAGCCCACATGCAAACAGAAAATACAATATCAGGACGACTAGTAGTTAGGTACAATAAAGAACCTATTAAACCTCTGTAGAGTGCCGTCTCAACTGATATTCTCCCTTCATCTTTATCTAATTTAATTGATGAGCTCATGGGAGTATTTACAGATGAACATGACTCCATGCCAAATTTCTTAAGCAGTTCCTTTGTGTATTTTGTCTTACTGATAAATGTACCAGTTTCCAGTTGCTTCACTTGCAGACAAAGTAAGAACGTCAGTTCATCCGTCATACTCATCTCAAATTTCTCCTGCGTTAACTTGGCAAATTTCTCACATAATTTGGGTTAGTTGACCAAAAAATAATATTATCAACATGTATTTGCACAAGTAAAATATGATCATTCTTTGAAATTTTGAAAAAATGTTTTGTCAATTGTTCCAACGGTAAAATCGTCATCTATTAAGAATTTTCAAAGTGTCTCATACCAAGCTCTTGGAGCTTGTTTAAGACCATATAATGCTTTGTTCAAATGATAAACATGATCAGTAAAAGAGTCAACATACACTTCTTCCTGCAATTGACCATTCAGGAATGCACTCTTGACTTCCATTTGGTAGACTTTGAAGTCTTTGAATGAGGCATAAGCAAGAAATATTCTGATTGCTTCCAGTCGTGCAACTAGTACATATGTCTCGTCGTAATCAATTCCTTCTTCTATCTATCCTTGTGCTACAAGCCTTGCTTTATTGCGCACAACTAAACCATCTTTGTTCAGTTTGTTCCTATAGACCCATTGACCTGACTGGACTGAAGGTGCACACAACCCGAGGACCAGCGCTTCTACTTTTCCGCATTTACGATTTATGATTCATGATTTACGTTAAAGATTTTAAGACTATTTATTTATGCTTTTGAGAGATTTTTGAGATGTTTAGTATGGGTTTTATTTCTCAAATAAATAGTTGGTTGTTTTATTTTAAAATGATGTCAAAAATATTTTATGCTCGTGTATGCAAGTCAGCCGATGCTATGTGAGGTTTGAAAAAAAATTCTAGTACTTTTTAAGCAATAAAAAGGGCAGACATTTCAGTTGGTATCAGAGCAAAGGTCCTGTAAAGGGTTTTGCCACCATCAGCGCCGGGAAGATCAGTTGTCAAGCCTCAAAGTTGTAAGTTTTTACATGCTTTATATGATTCAGTATGATGTTACCTGAATGACTACATGAATATTATGTTTATTGTACATCTTTACGAGCTTTTTTTTAAGTATTTATGCTTTGCGTTCTTAAATTGCTAAATGGGATAGGATATGTCACATGATTAGAAAAATTAGATTTAAATGCATGCTGGTTACGTTAGAATTTGGAAAACGTTCAGATAAAATGCCTCATAGACGTGCTCCCGTTATTGAGAATCAGGAAGAGAACAGCGTGAATCACCAAGGGAACAATCAAGGAAATGCACCACCACCACCACCACCAGGGGATGCTGCTACTCGTGCTCTTCAGGGGATGGATCTTCTCTTCGAGCAGCAGATACAGCAGCAGCAGTTACAACAGCAGCAGCTACAGCAGCAGTTACAGCAGATGCAGCAGCAGCAACTGCAACAGGCACCTAGGCCACAGCACGACATTTATGATCAGTTCCGGAGGCTAGGGCCGAAGGAATTTTCTGGCACCACCGACCCCTTTGCTGCTAAGAGTTGGATTCGTTCACTTGAGTTACACTTTCGTTATCTGGATATGGGGGATGCGGATCGAGTGAGGTGTACTACTTATCTATTCAGGGATGACGCTTCTTTATGGTGGGAGGGAGCCGATTACAGTGTTAACCTTGCTACTATCACTTGGGCTCGTTTCAAGGAAATATTCCATGAAAAATACTTTACTGCCGATGTTAGAGGGCGACTGATGAGGGAGTTTATGACCCTCCGCCAGGGAGACTCGACTGTTGCCGAGTTTGTGAAGACGTTTGATAGGGGTTGTCATTTCGTACCCCTTATTGCCGGGGATCCTGCGATGAAGCTTAAGCATTTCATGGATGGCCTACGACCTACCCTTCGCAACAATGTTATGATGATGCGACCTTTGGATTATGATACTGTCGTCGCTTATGCTTTCCAGTCTGAACAGTCTTTGAGGGACATCGATTTTGAGATTCAGCGCAAGAGGCAGCAACATCAGAATAATAATCAGCCTAACAAAAAGCCGTACACGGGTCCTCCTAGACCTTAAGAGCCACAAAAGCCCCAAGGTCAAGTCAAGAAACAAGCACCACAAAAGCCACACAACCCTGGAGCACCAAAGCCTGCTGAAAGGCAACCATGTAAGGAGTGCAACCGTCTACATCTTGGCAAATGTGAATGGGGATCATTTAAATGTTTATACTGCAAGGAGGCTGGACACAAAGCTATTGATTGCCCAAAGAGGAAAGCAGCTACTACAGCACGAGCTTATGTTATGAATGCTGAAGAAGCTGAGGAAGAGGCAGACACTACACTCATTACGGGTAACCTAGTCATTTAACATTTTTATACTGCTTATTATTGCATGAAATGTTAAATTGGTTATTGGAATTGATTTGGGAACAAGATTCAACCTAGAGGAAATTAGGTTTTATGTTCTACTTAGTTGGATTTAAGTTATGATTTTAGGAACCATAAAAGATGATATAATTTTGTGCCATATTTTATTTGATTCCAAATGAAAAGTTGAGGGCAAAAATTTAAAGGAAATCATAACTAAGGGAATTATAGGGGTTTCGAAAATTTTCGGGGTCAAAAGTGCAAAATTCAAAAATTTGAGGTCTAAAATGTAATTTTCGATAATTAAGGGACCAACACATAATTAACCAAAAGATAAGGGGCTTTAATGCAATTACCGAATTCTTAAGGACCATGATTGTAATTTTCGAAATCTTAAAGGACTAAAAAGAAAAATTTCAAAAATATAAGGGCCTTAATGCAAATATCCGAAATTTTGGGGACTAAATTGAAAATTTCGAAAAATTGAAGGGCTAAATGCTTAAGTTCAACTCGTAAATTTAAGTAAACTTCGGGAAAAATTAATGATAGTAAATCCTTAAGTCTCAACTCGAAAAGATTTAAAAATCATTTTCGCCGCATGGAGGATCATCATTCTAGGTGTAGCTACCTATGCACTACTAGATTCGGGAGCTACACATTCATTTATATCTGAAACCTTCATCAAAAGACTGAATATTACTCCTCAAGATATGAGTTTGGGTTTCAAAGTTTCTATTCCATCCGGTAATCAAATGCTCACATCTAAGATGGTCAAGAATCTGGAGCTTCGTTTATTCAAGGATGTTGTGCGGGCAGATCTTATTGTGCTTCCTATGCCCGAATTTGATATTATACTCAGCATGAATTGGCTATCAGCAAATGGATCTTCGATTGATTTTCGTCAGCGAACAGTGTCTATTCGACCGCCTAGTGGTAAACCTTTTGTCTTTGAGGCGGCGAGAAACAAGCAAATGCCACACATTATTTCTTGTCTATGTGCGAGGAAGCTTATTAAGCGGGGATGCCAAGCTTTTCTAGCATGTGTCATCACCACACATGCATATATCAGTCAGAAGTTAGAAGATGTGGATATTGTCAGAGATTTTCCTAGCGTCTTTCCCGAGGACGTTTCTGGTATTCCACCTGATCGTGAAGTGGAATTCTCTATTGATCTTATGTCGGGCACCGTTCCTATATCTAAAGCACCTTATCATCTAGCACCCGCTGAAATCAAAGAATTGAAAGATCAAATCCAAGAATTGCTAGACAAGGGTTTCATTCGCCCTAGTTATTCCCCATGGGGCGCACTGGTGTTATTTGTGAAAAAGAAAGATGGTAGTATGCGTCTTTGCATCGATTATCGAGAGCATAATAAGGTCACTATCAAAAACAAGTATCCACTGCCAAGAATTGAAGATTTATTTGATCAGTTACAAGGAGCATCGATATTTTCTAAGATTGATCTGCGATCTGGATACCATCAATTGAAAGTAAAAGAGTCAGATGTACATAAGACGGCATTTCGCACGAGATATGGGCACTATGAGTTTATGGTCATGCCATTTGGATTAACCAATGCGTCGACGATCTTCATGGATCTCATGAATCCCGTATTTCAGCCGTATCTGGATCAGTTTATTATAGTCTTCATTGATGACATATTGATCTATTCCAAGAGCAGAGAGAAGCATAGTCGCCATTTGAGGACAGCGCTGCAAGTTCTACAAGATAGGAAGCTATATGCAAAATTCAGCAAGTGCGAGTTTTGGCTTGATAGAGTGGCATTCTTAGGCCACATCATTTCTATTAGTGGAGTGGAGGTCGATCCAAGTGAAGTTGAGGCAGTGAAAGAGTGGCCAGTGCCAAAGAGTGTTACCGAGATTCGCAGCTTCTTGGGACTAGCAGGATATTATCGCAAGTTTATTCAAGGGTTCTCATCTATAGCGGTACCTATTACCGCCTTGACAAAGAAAAATGCAAAGTTTGTTTGGGGACCCGAGTGCCAAGACAGTTTTGACAAGTTGAAGCAAGCCTTGATATCAGCACCAGTGTTATCTATGCCTTCGGGGCAAGGGGGGTATGTTCTTTATACCGACGCTTCTAAACTTGGTTTGGGCGCAGTTCTGATGCAAAACGACCGAGTTATCGCCTATGCGTCGAGACAGCTGAAAATTCACGAGAAGTACTACCCTACTCATGATCTTGAGCTTGCAGCAGTAGTCTTTGCACTAAAGATTTGGAGACACTACCTTTATGGGGAAAAGTGCAAGATATTCACCGACCATAAAAGTTTGAAATACTTATTCACCAAAAAGGAGTTGAATATGAGACAGTGCAGATGGCTTGAGTTAGTAAAGGACTATGATTGTTACATTAGCTACCATCCGGGAAAAGCTAATGTAGTGGCAGATGCACGGAGTAAAAAAGCAGCAGTTATCACTCAATTATCACTCCAAAGACCGTTGCAGTCCGAGATACAGCGGTTTGAGCTTACAGTGTATGCTAGGGGCGAGGCCCCAAATCTTGCCACATTATCAGTACAGTCGACTTTGAGAGATAGAATTCGTGATGGACATTTCACTGATGATCAGTTGCAAAAGTGGAGAGCTAGAGATGAAGTCAAGGGCCGGAATTTATATTCAGTGGTGGATGGGTTAGTTCGTTATCGAGATCGTCTATGGGTTCCTAGTGACGATTCTTTGAGAGATCTTATTATGAAGGAAACCCATGACACACCTTACTCCATCCATCCGGGAAGTACGAAGATGTACAAAGATTTGCATTTGTTATATTGGTGGCCAGGCATGAAGAGAGAAATTTTGAGATTTGTATCCGAGTGTTTGACTTGTCAGCAAGTTAAAGCGGAGCATCAAAGACCAGCGGGGAAATTGAAGCCACTCCCTATTCCCGAGTGGAAATGGAAAAATATCACTATGGACTTTGTAGTGAGATTGCCAAAGACCATTAAGGGATTGAATGTCATTTGGGATGATAGTGAATCGTCTTACGAAAGCAGTGCATTTTCTACCTATTAAGACGACATTCACCATGTCTCAATATGCAGAGTTATATATTCGGGAGATAGTTCGACTGCATGGGATTCCAGTGTCTATTGTTTCTGACAGAAATCCGAGATTTACGTCATCTTTTTGGAAAAGTCTGCATGCAGCGATCAGGACCAAGTTATTATTCAGTACATCATTCCATCCTCAAACCGATGGTCAGTCAGAAAGAGTTATACAGATTTTGAAAGATCTACTGCGAGCATATGTTATTGATTTCCAAGGCAGTTGGGAACCAAAATTACCTCTAGTGGAGTTCACCTACAATAAGAGTTTCCAATCATCAATCGAGATGGCTCCTTTTGAGGCACTTTATGGAAGAAAATGTAGATCTCATATTCATTGGGACAAGGTTGGGGAAAGAAGAGATATTGGTCTGGATGTCATTGAGGAGACTGCCGAGCTTGTAGTCAAAATTCGTGAGAGAATGAAGATTGCACAAAGCCGACAAAAGTGTTATGCGGACAAAAGACGAAGGGACTTAGAGTTTGCAGTGGGCGATCATGTATTTGTGAAAATAGCACCTATGAAGGGTTTTATGCATTTTGGCAAGAAGGGCAAGCTTAGTCCAAGATTCATTGATCCGTTTGAGATTTTGGTGAGAATTGGGACACTAGCTTATAGAGTGGCATTGCCAATAGCGCTTTCAGGAGTTCACAATGTGTTCCACATTTCAATGCTGCGGAAAGTATATGCCGAATCCGTCACATGTGCTTAATTATGAACCACTAAAACTAACTCCAAATATGACTTATGAGGAAAGACCTATCCAAATCTTGGGAAGGCAAGAAAGAAAGTTGCGAAACAAAGTCATTCTCATGGTCAAGGTCAAGTGACTGAATCACTCGGAAGAGGAAGCTACTTGGGAAACCGAGAGAGACTTGAAGAGTCGCTACCCAGAACTATTCGATAAGTTCTAATTTCGAGGACGAAATTTTATTTAAGGGGGGGGGGAGGAATTGTAAGGTCTAAAATTAAGAAGACGTAATCCAACTACGTGCGAATCTAGGAAACACGAAAAAGGAGTAATTAATTGGTTTTAATTGCTAATCGATTATGTGGCATACATGTTTATGTGTTAAATAGGATTTTATTATCATCATGCATAAAACTGTATTTTTAAGGAATATTCAAGTGACGATCGAGGAACGGGGACCAAGGGCTGAAAAACGTAAAATGTTTTTATTAAATAATTGTTTTTAATTATTTAAAATATGGGTGTTGGTTTTTCATATTTTGAAAATAAGGAGTTTTGAGGTGATTTTATACGTCGGGACGTAAATTTTATCAGGTGTTGGTTTTTCAACAAAAATGCGAGCTTTTTGGCAACCCGGCTAATAAATTCACAAATTTATTTAAACAAAAACTTTGATAATATTTTATTAAATCCTAATTAAGACTAATGGGTCTAATTTAGTGGCTTAATAGGCCTAAGCCTAGCTAGTAATTTGATTAGTATAAAATATACTAATCACCTAAAACCCTACACTCTTATCCACGCCTCCCACTTTTAAAAAATTCAGAAACTCTCCCCGAAGCTCACAGCATATACGGTAACACACACACCACACGTAGGAAGCAAGGAAAAATCGAGAAAACTTCAAGGGAAACTTCATAGTCTTCGTCTCCTCGTCCCGTTCTTCGTCGTCAACGGTTTTTCGTGCGTATATAATGCAAAGGCACGCCATATATCTCCTTTTCTCGTCCATCACATCGTATTAACGTTTTTAATTATGATTGTATGAAAACATGGTGGTCTTATTAATTACTTTCGGATTTACTCATATGCATGCTATAAACTATTGATTTTAAGCCCAAATTCATTTCTTTTACGTATTTAGGGGCTGCCATGATGCTAGGTTGTGACCATGTAAGGTTTACACATGTGTTAGAGTCGCACACACTCACCCTAATCACCACCAAGTCGAAGGAATAAGTGACAGCGCAGGAGACGTTTTCTTTTGTGCTGTCATGGCTTGGGCCGATTGGCTTTCATGTTCTAAGGGGAGGGCTGGCCTGGGCTTGGGTTCAGTGCTGGCCTGGGGTCTGGTTGAGTCTAGGGGAGAGTCCTAGCCAAGCTAGGACTCGGGCTAGAGGGCTGGGAGGAGGACTCCTACCCGAGAGATGCTAAGGAGGGGCGCGCAGGTTCTGTGATTTGCGGAGGCTTGTGGGCTCGGTCCAGGGGGCCTGGGCTGGGTCAGGTCGTGACTTTAGAGTCCTAAGAGAGTGCACATCAGGTTGGTTCAAGGATTGGACTCGCTGGTAGGGTCATGGAAGCTAAAAAGAAGAGTCCTAACTCAAGTGGGGTTCTCGGCCATGCATGGGGTTAGGTTTAGGGCTTTGGTTTTTGATTGGGTGAGGTTTCTAAGGGAACTAAAGGTCCAGTAGGGTACTCTAGTGTGTTGGTCAAGGTTGGGATCAACATGGTTCGAGGGTGACTCGAGAAAATCGAAAGATGGCTCGGGGTCGAAGTTTAGGTGTCATAATAGGGTTTCTAAACTAAAATAAATTAAAACACGGCTCATGGGGGTCGAGTCATGGTTCACAAGGGTTAAAATAATGTAAAAAGTCTAAGTTTTGAATTTAGAAATTTTATATTAAAGTTTGGGATTTTTCGGGATTAAAACACCGTCAAAAAAATTAATTAAAGATAAATAAAAAAGTTTAATGTTTAAGCTAAATAAAGTTATGAAAAAATTAATTTAGGCTTAAATAATTATTTGGGACATGTTAGAGTCAATGAATTCAAGAAAAAGTCATAACCGAGGAATTTTACGTCTAGGGGTATAACGGTCTTTTTTACACCAAAAAAATTAGTAAACGTCATGGCAGTGCTCTAAATGCTATTTTTATGATATTATGATTGTTTTTAAATGTTTATGAAATGTTCATGATTAAATTATGATTTTTAAATGTCTATGGGATTTTTATGATTTAAGGAAGACATTTAAAAGACATGTTGCATGCTTGGTTTCATAAACAAAAATGTTGTGTTATGCATGATTTTATAAAGTGATGTGAATGTAAAGCGTTGAAGGAAGTGAAGTAATTGTGACTAATTCGATAATGTTGGAGATATCGTGAGGGCGACGGTCCCAGTGGGAGCTCGACGATCGTATTTCCATCATTACGAATATGAGGATATGAGGTAAAGGTAAAAATGATAATATCGTGAGGAGAAAAGGCCCCAGAGGGAGCTCATTTATGGAAAAAGGCCTCACAAGGGAGCCCCGACGAACGTATTCTATTCGAAAGAGGATAGACCAGGGCCCAGTTGACCGGTGAGAGTATTGCTGGTGTCTCCCGCCGCCCAGTACTGCGGTTTCATGTAGATGGATCCATCGACTTTTGAGGTTTAAGGAAAGTCACAATTAACGATATAAATTCAACAAAGGAAAAGAAAATGAAAATGTTTATGATCATGTTAAAAGGTTTTATGTTATGTCATGTTGAGGAAAAAGAAAAAAGTTAAGGTTTATTTATGCATGTCATGAAATGTTATTTTTACGTAAAAGTATTTTCACTGTTGCATGTGATTTTATACGTATTATTTGTTATAATTATTATGGTGTGTTGAGTCTTTAGACTCACTAGGTGTAATGGATGCAGGTGAGTTTGAGGGAGGTCTTGATGGTTGACCTGACTGGACTGAAGGTGCACACAACCCGAGGACCAGCGCTTCTACTTTTCCGCATTTACGATTTATTATTCATGATTTACGTTAAAGATTTTAAGACTATTTATTTATGCTTTTGAGAGATTTTTGAGATGTTTAGTATGGGCTGTATTTCTCAAATAAATAGTTGGTTGTTTTATTTTAAAATGATGTCAAAAATATTTTATGCTCGTGTATGCAAGTCGGCCGATGCTATGTGAGGTTTGGAAAAAAAAATTTATAGTACTTTTTAAGCAATAAAAAGGGCAGACGTTTCACCCACTTTGTACCTATAATTGTTTTAGAAATTGGTCTTGAAACTAAATTCCAGACATTGTTATGGTTAAATTGATTTAATTCTTCTTGCATAGCATTTATCCAGTTAGTATCAGCAAGAGCTTCATCGGTTTTCTTGGGTTCCATTTGGTAAAACAAAAGCTGAATGAATAAATAAATTAATCATTTGATTTCTAGTTCTTACCGGATCAGATGGATTACCTATTACCAATTCTGGTGGATGTGATTTCTTCCATCTGTATTCAGCATTGGTTGGATCGATTTCAGAAATTGTTTCAGTTGGTAACTGAATGTTTTCTTCAGTTTCAGTTGCTACTGCTTCAGTTGCTATTTGAATATCATCGTTTTGCTCCACCAACTGATTTTCAGGAAAAATTTCTTGTTCAACTGATTGATCCACTACTTCTGGTTCTGGTGTTTGAAGAAGATTTCGATTGATATGAACATCTTCTTCACTATCATCCTCCAAACTTATATCTGTAAAGCGATTAACTAGCTCAACTAGATCAGTTTGCTTATCAGTTAGTCTTGATTCATCAAATACAACATGAATCGATTCTTCTACATTCAAAGAACATTTATTAAAAACTCTATAAGCTTTATTAACTGATGAATAACCCAGAAATATTCCTTCTGCGGATTTTGCATCAAATGTTTTCAAATTATTTTTGCCATTATCGTGAATATTACATCTGCAGCAGAATATTCTGAAGTAGGAAACCACACTTTTATGTCCATGCTAGATCTCATATGGGGTTTTCAAATTATTTTTGTAAATCATTGATATGTTCTGAGTGTAACATGCAGTGTTTACTGCTTTTGCCCAAAATCTTTGTGATATACCAGAATCAGCAAGCATTGTTCTAGCAGCTTCTTTAAGTGTTCGATTTCTTCTTTCAGCTACACCATTTTTCTGAGGTGTTCTAGCTGCTGAGAACTCATGCTTAATTTCAGTATTTTCAAAAAATTGAGAAGATTTTGATTGACAAATTCAGTCCTTCGATCAGACCTTATTATGTCAATTCCAACTGATTTTTCATTTAATAATCTCTTGAAAAGCTTAATCAGTTGTGCAGCAGTTTGGTATTTTGATTTAAGAAAGATAACCCAAGTAAATCTTGAAAAATCATCAACGATTACCAAGATGTATTTCATTCCCCCTAAAATCATGATTGATATATGACCAAAAAGATCCATATGTAGCAGTTCTAAGCATCTAGATGAAGATTTATTACCCTTACTTTTAAATGAAGATATTACTTGTTTACCAAACTGACATGTTGAACAAATTGTGTCTTTTGAAAAATCTATTTTAGGCAGACCTGTTACAAGATCATGGTTACTCAGATGAGCAATAGACTTAAAATTTAAGTGGTTCAAACTTTTATGCCACAACCATTTTTTAGAAGATTTTGAAGCAACAAAACATACCAGTGCACTAGGTTGATTAGTCCAACTGACTTTGTAAGTGTTGCCACAACTATTGCAAGTTATAATGATCTCATCATTTGAGTTCTTAACTGACTGATGCTAATCAAATTATACTTCAAATTATCAACCAGTAAGACATCTTTAATAATAATGTTACCATGGATGTGCTTACCCTTACCCACAGTTTTACCTTTAGAGTTGTCTCCAAAACTTATGTTTGGACCAGAATATTTGATCAGTTGAGATAGCAATTCAGCATCCCCTGTCATGTGTCGCGAACATCCACTATCCAAGTACCAATTGATTCTTTTTTTGTACCTGCTACCTGCAATCACACACAATATATAATCTTGATACCCACATCTATTTGTGTCCTAAATTGAATTAGTCCTTTAGGAACCCAGACTTGGATCAGTCTAACTGACTTTCCAGTAACTGTGTTCCAAATTATTTTCCCTGACTTGTGTATGTTAGGTGTGTGGTTTGTGGATGAAACAGTATGTTTGTCAACCTTTTCCAACTGCTTGTGTAACGTCCGAAAAATCAAACCTACGTAAACCACATGCATGCAAAATATTTTAATTGCTTAATTGTTTTATTTAATTGATTTTAAATGCTTGCATGATATTTATTATATGATTAAAGGTATGATTGCATGATTAAATGATTATATGACATAATTTCATGAAATCGAAGGATTTTTCCCGAATATTCGATAATAGGCAGGAAAAAGGAGATCGTGACGACCAAGACAATAATAGTTATTTTTCATTAAATGTTTTCAAGGCTTCCTAATATGATTAAAAATGATTTAATTTTTCTAAAAATGCTAGAGTTCGAATTATTTTACGAGTCGAGCTTGATTTTTCCCAGGAAGCCGGTTTTGGGCAAACGAGGAATTTTAAAAGATCAAAATATTATTTTTGGAAAACTAATTTTATAAACTTTTATGTTTCAATTAAATAAGTTTTATTTGGCCCAATTTAATTATTTAAAGTAGGCACAATTGTTCTTAAGTTTGCAAGCACAAAACTCAAGCCCATTAGCATGTTGATTAAATCTATAAATATGTTACATAGGCTTTCAAAACCCCATATTTCAGCCTCAATTCAGCCGAAAATACACAAAACACACACATAGAATTTTGAAAATAAGGAAGGAAGAAAATCTTGGGTTCTTCGTTGTCCGGTGGTCCAACTTCGTACCCTCGCCAACGATTGAATATTCGAGCATTATAAACGCAAAGGCACGTGTTTCCTAAACTCTTTTAAACATCATGCAAATCATAATAAATTTTATTTGGCCCAATTAAATTATTTAAAGTAGGCTCAATTGTTCTTAAGTTTGCAAGCCCAAAACTCAAGCCCATTAGCATGTTGATTAAATCTATAAATATGTTACATAGGCTTTCAAAACCCCATATTTCAGCCTCAATTCAGCCGAAAATACACAAAACACACACATAGAATTTTGAAAATAAGGAAGGAAGAAAATCTTGGGTTCTTCGTTGTCCGGTGGTCCAACTTCGTACCCTCGCCAACGATTGAATATTCGAGCATTATAAACGCAAAGGCACGTGTTTCCTAAACTCTTTTAAACATCATGCAAATCATAATAAATTTTATTTGGCCCAATTAAATTATTTAAAGTAGGCTCAATTGTTCTTAAGTTTGCAAGCCCAAAACTCAAGCCCATTAGCATGTTGATTAAATCTATAAATATGTTACCTAGGCTTTCAAAACCCCATATTTCAGCCGAAAATACACAAAACACACACATAGAATTTTGAAAATAAGGAAGGAAGAAAAGCTTGGGTTCTTCGTTGTCCGGTGGTCCAACTTCGTACCCTCGTCAACGATTGAATATTCGAGCGTTATAAACGCAAAGGCACGTGTTTCCTAAACTCTTTTAAACATCATGCAAATCATAATATGCATGATTTAAGTGTTTATGCATGAAAAATGAGTGTGAATATTTTTACGGTAGAACGTTTATTTTCAAAAATATGATGTTTTTACGCTTATATGAAAAACGTGTTAAATCCAATGAGTACGCTGCCAACGTAGGATGTTATATGAATGAAATATGGTTAAAACATGATAAAATTAAAGGTAAAACAATCTGGGAAATCGAGGGTAACAACAAGGAGAAGAACCAAGGGTTGTATGCTTGTTTGTGGTCCAAGGGCGCGGTTACTCTGCATGATCACTTGGGGCTCGGCTAGGGCTGGGTATGGGTCAGGGTTGGTCGTGTTCTAGGGCTAGGTTGGGTCCTAGGGCAGCTATGAGTCAAGGGAGTAGCTAGGGAAAAGTCCTAGTGAACTAAGACTCTCCCCCACGCATGCAAGGGGAGTTTCGAGAGAAAGGAGACTTGGGGCTGGCATGGGGACGAGCTAGGGTGGTCTGTCAGTGTCCAAGGAGATGGTCAAGGGTTGAGGTAGGGGCTGGAGTGGCTTGGTTCGCTGGTGGTTTGAGAAAAACGGGGATGAAGCAACTCGCGTGGTCTTAGGTGTGCGCAGTTTGTTCTGGATTCAGGCGGCTCGTTGCTTGGGTTCAAGGGTTTGGGCTAGGCATGGTTGGGTCTGGTCATTGTTCAGGGTTGATTAGGGTCAGATGGGCTCCATGGTGGCTTAGCTGGAAGTGTCCTATGTTGGCTAGGAGTCTATTAGCGTGAGTTGTAGTACAGTGCAGTTTCGGGTCTTGTTCCAGGAGGCTTGTGCATGGATTAGGGTCAGGTTCTATGGGTCAGGGTTGTTCAGGAGGGTGCCTAGGTGGGTTGGCTCGAGGTGGCTCGACCGTGGCTTGGATAAATAAGAAGTTGGCTCGGTGGTCTTATTAAAGGGTCAAAACGAGAATATAAATGAATAATTTCCAACCATGGGTCCACGGGTGTGGTTCATGACTCACAAGGGTAGTTTAGGTAATACAAAATATATGTTTAAGATTTGGGAAGAAAATAATGAGTTTTGAACTTATTCGTGATTTAAACGGCTCACGAATCGTTAATTAAATAATTAATTGAAAAGCCTAGATTTAATCCGAATAAAATTATGAAAAATTATATTTAAGCTTAAATAATTATTTGGGATAATACCATATCATTAAAAGTAAGAAAAAGATAAATTCGAGAAATTTTACATCTAGGGGAAAAACGGTCATTTTACACTTGGAAAAATACGTAAAATCTTGACAGCGTCTCGAATGATCGTAATTCATGTTAAATTATATTTTATGATTTAAAATGATGATTTTGATGAAAATATGATATTTTATTATTTATGGTAAAGCTGTGCAATTTGTACTGTTTAAAATGTTATTTTTGGAAGTTATGATATTTTATGATTTTAAAAGAAAAAGAAAAATATTTTGAGGGATGTCAATTGACTGTGACAAATGATAGATGATATGATATATGATATGTGGGAGATCCGTTTTAAGAAGGAACGGTGAACTTACAATTTGTGGGGATGTCGTGAGGGCCAAGGCCCCAGAGGAACCCTGTTTATGGGACAAGGCTCCATAGGGACCCAACGATCGTATTTTCGTGGTGGAGCCTAGTGTCTACCCCCATCGGCCATGTGGAGCTGAAGACTGGTCAGTCGACCAAAGGATAAAAGCTAGTCACTTTCAAGGATCAAATTTCACCCAAAATGATAAAGGATTGAAATATTTACTATTAAAATGATTTTATGATATATTATTAAAAGCTATTTTTAAAATGATTTATTTATACTTAAAGCTTATTTTTAAATTGTTTATTTATGTTTAAAAGCTATTTTAAATAAAATTATGATTTTTAAATGCTTGTGATTGTATATATATTATTTATTATTCATGTTTAGAACGTGATGAGTCATTAGGCTCATTAGGTTTGTATGATGCATGATTTGATGATATTATGGGAGGCGCTGACGATTGAGTAGATCGAGTGCTGCAGTACACTCCCGAGAGACCCTTATGTTTTCGCACTAGCTTGATAGATAAAAAATTTAAAAGATTTATGTTAATAATTTTATTATAGATATTTTTATGCTTTATTTTATTGTTAGTTGATCTTTTTAAAGGTCGATTTACGAGTTTTGGTTAGTTGTTGATTTAGGGATATTTTTATACACTTGAGATTTTAAATGTTAAATTATTATGATTTACGAAAATGTTAAGTTATTTTATTAGTAATTTTCGAGTTTATGATTTATGATTTTAAAAAAAAAGCAGTGGTCGTTCCAGCTTGTACACCCGATATCTCTTTTGTACTGGCTTACAATTTCAGCAATTGTAAGAGTCATTCCTAGAGTGCTGACTTTTGTAGCTGAACCGTTTAGATAACCAGATTCGTGAATCAGTTTGACTCTCAGGGTTATATCCAATTCCAAACCGTTTAGCTTTGTTCTTATGTTCAATCGGTTGAACAATAGGTTTACTTGGTTCAAAGATTTCTTGTACCACTGTTGATTTCACAAAGTTAATGTATTTCCCATTGTGTTCATTCAACTTTTGGTACGGTATCACTTGCAGAAGTTTCATCAATGCTATTAAAGCCCAAAACAATTTTATCAGCAGCTGATTTTTGCAAACTCTGCATTTCAGTCAGAGTGACTGATGACTTATTCAAAGCCTGAATCAAATCAGTTTGTTTTGAATTCTCATTTTTCAACTAATGAATCAAGGATTGGTTCTCGATCATTTCAGCTTCTTTGCTTTGCAATCTCTCTTTTCAAACTCAACAATTCAACTGACTTATCAGTTTCAGTTTTGTTATCTTTGGGATCAGTTTGCTCAGCATTGGCTTTTTCAAAAGAGCGAGCAATTTTGTGATACTCATTCACCATGTCATGCAAAGTGGAAATGAGTTTTTCACGTGTAAAATCAGTAGAGCTGAATTCAAATACATGTTCACTTGTTGACACCAGTTCTGCGTCATCTGCCATTAAGCATTTAACTTCTTCTTCTTCATCGCTAGAACTACTCGAGCTCTCATCCTCTGACTCTTCATTGTCAGTATCTGCCCACTTTGATTTGCTTTCTTCAGCTAGCAGGACTTCATGCTTCTTCTTGAATGATCTCTTATCATTCATATCTCTTTTTTGTATTCCACTGATCTGTAAAGGCCCGAAAATCCTTGCTTTGAAAATTTGCGGAAAATTAAAATCTTTTTTTTTTAAATAAATGGAGTGCCTCATCCATAAAATCAACTGATGAATCAAGTTCAATGTTTAAAAATATATATATAGCAGCGGAAGAAAATAAAGTTTGCCAAAAATAACAATTCAAAGAATGTCCAACAACTGGTAAAAATGTTTGAGCATAAAATGACATGTGCTGAAACTGAGGTCCTCGGGTGCCACTACTGCCGACCCAAGCTGGCTCACCGGTCCCCGCCCTCGGCCCTGGCCTCATCAGTACCTACAACAATCAAGTCTAGGGAGCCTAAAGACTCAGCATGCAAATATCGTAGGTAACGAGAAAATGTAATTTGCATGGATAAAATATCATGTCATGAGGCATACTTAAAATAACTTGTACTGAGCAATTATAATACGTGCATAACTGAACTGAAAATCATAGTGAAAATGTTTGCTCCTTGGAGCCCTGTACTGAAATAACTGATAAAAATTTTCTGTTGAGATTATGGTCTACGCCTGTGGCCCCTGCACTGAACTGAACTGATCGGTAACTGGCTACCGAGGAGTATCAAACTGAACTGAGCTGACCGGTCACTGGCGACCGGGTGGTACCAAACTGAACTTATCGGTCACTGGCGACCGTATAAAATAATGCTCCCATAATAGTGAATTGACCACAAGCAATATCGCATAAACCTCAAAAATAAGTATTTTCTATTTTCATGCACGTAATATAATTAAATGGCATAATGAAAATATCGTGTATATTTTACCAACTGGATTGGATCGCTCCCAGGCTCGCTGCAACCTAAATATGCCATGAAAAATATGCAACAGCTTATACTTGACCAAACTATCCAATTAAGTTTGAAAATGCGACAATTACGTCTAACGACTTCGTATTTAATCATGACTCCGAACCAACCCGAACCTGTCACGCCCCGAGACCGGGTTATGACACCGGCGTTGTTTAACAACCACACGATCGAAAAACAACTAGCCTCGTAGTACATCATAAACCGAAACCAGTTTATTATCATAAATTTCCCAAAAGTTCACTGTCTTTACAACTCAAAAGAAATAGAAACATGCGGAAGCGTAAATACACGATACTGAAATCATAAGACAGAATAATCGACGGGTCCCGAATTAGACTGCTTCATCACCATCCCCAAAAGTAGTCTTGCTCCTCATCCTCAATTTGATTCTCATTCTTATCTGGGTGGGAAAGTAAGGGGTGAGTATTTTGGAGAAATACTCAGTAAATGGGGGCCGATCGCGCATGACCATTATCGAGGATATACATATGAATAAATTATCAAAATTTCAATATTAAGCATGTTGAATCAAATACTAACACAAATACGAATATAGCACTGAAAATCATCTCATTTTCTACGGTTTTTACTGATAAGTCCCCTATATGTTACTCCTCTAAGGGGCGAGGCCAAAGGAACGGTTATTATAACCCACCGCATCAGGGCCTAAACAAAGTATATCAAAGTTCGGAATTTCCTTTACCATTTCTAAATCGAGTCATTACAGTGCATTTCAAAAAAAATTCAAACATGCTTTCACATATTTAACTGATATCGTACAAAGAACAATTCAAGGGATTTCAATATCAAATGGAAATGAATATATCACGCCGACCGAATTTTCAAAGTCATGTTTAATTTATTTTCGAAACATATTATGCCCACTTAAAAAGAAATAAGTGTGCCAAATAAAATAGTATCAAGAACCCACTTACAAAGAAAGATATATAGAAATAGCCCACTTATAGTATTCTGACTGCTCAAGGAAACGTAAACGTGAACGGTGAGATTGCGGCAGAGCTTTGTTACTAGAGGGCGAAGAGCTTCGAGAATACGGTGCTGCTAGAGAGGATTTCGAGAATTTGGATGTGCAAGTTTCGAATGAGGAGCCTTCCTTTTTATAGGCACGAATAATCTGCTACAAGGTAAGCTCTGAAGTCGCTCCACGAATGACGTTGCGTTGATGGCTCCACGAATGACGCTGATGGCTTAATCAATGGGTGATTGCACTAACCTCTCCCGGATGAATGTGGCCACTTTTTGGTTCAAGGTGCTCACTCGAGATTTATGCTGAAATGGAGTGATTTTGGCTGTATGAGTTCCTCCACAATTGGTGCACTTCCATAGTGCATGGTCTTCACAGAACCGACACTGAACCGACGTATATTCATGATTAAAATACGCTTAAAATTATGAACTAATGCTCCTAAAATGATGAGGGTCGAAATCTAGGTGAAATGGAGGCCAAAACAAGAAACGCTCTTTCGAGAGTCAATTTGGCACATCGCACCGTAAATTCTCGTACGACCTCAAAATTGATCCGAATCACAAACGGTCAAAAACACGACCTTCCTAACTCGATGAGGCACTGTCCAGTCCAAGGCCATAGGCTAAAAGCCAACCATGAACTCAAACGAGCCTCCGAACCGTCACAGCAAGTTGCTGTCAAATTCCAGCAGCTGTGCAATCGCGTGACTTGTGTTGTTTTCGAGACTACCGGCCATTGGGGCGTGAACCACCGACCAGAGACTCTTACCAACATCCCAAGAAATTATTTGAACCATGGCTAAGGGCCCTAGGCCAGCCACAATTCGAATTATTCCAGCAACATCAGAAAAGTTACACCCGAGAGCACCTTTGCGCGCATGAGGGGTGCTTTGCTTTGCTTGCTATCTTGACTCGTTCCAGTGGCCATTGATTGACCATGGAACGATCTAGACATCTAGGGGCATGGTATGAACCGTGGCTAAGGGCCATAGGCCAACCAAGATCCATACCAACTCAACCAACGCCGAACTCATACATGCTGTCAAAACCGAAGGGGGCCGAGAGGGGAGGGGGCTGTTCTTGCATTTGATTTAAAAACCGATGAACCATGGACCGAGCCACCAAAATGGAGACTTAGTCACGTCTTAGACATGCTAGGGAAGTGATCTAACCATAGCTATAGGCCTTGTGGCAGCCATGATCAGATTCATTCCCTATATGACAGCAAAACAAAATTTCGAAAAGCTTAATTGGACAAGAGGTGGAGTTGCTGTCATTCTCGTGTTTTCCAGCGTGCATGGGGTTAATGAATGGACCAACATGGTCCTAATGCATCCTATTACATGTCTAGATGTCGCCTTAGGAGCCTGGAATCGAGCCAATACCTGAAATCCACAAAAAGCAAACCGTGAAACTGCATCATGAAAGTCGAAATCTGCATGTGTGTTTTCTGAAAATTTCTGATGTATTTCGGTTTTTGCTTATCAAAACATGATCATGTACTGAAAAATAATTGATAATAGGACTTGATTGAGGTTTGAAAGAATCTAGACATGCGTTGGTTTTCGTTTGAATGAAAAACGAAAGAATACGACGACTCGGCGCGGAGGAGGTGGAGCGCTTTCTTTTCTTGCTTCTTCACTCGATTATTTTCTCTTGTTAATGGCTGAGTGGCTCACGATTTTTGCCTCTAAAACTCTCTGAATTTCGGTGATGGAGGGGTGGAGAATGATGGTTAGGAGAGTGAGGGAAAGATCCACTAATAAAGGAATTCAAATGGCAAGACTAAGTCTACCTCTCATTTAAATTTTGAAATTGTTTGATCAAGTCTTCTTGGGGGGAATGAGGTGACCGATATTCTCATCTAGACTAGGTTAGGATATGCTCTAATATTAATTAATTAAGGTTGAACAATAATTAAAAAAAAACTTTGCATGCTAAACTTAACAAAGAATGGGTCAAAGGGTGAGTTGGCAAAGAAATGATGCATCTCCAAGGGGTGGCCGAAATCTAACTTCTAAATGGAGGGGAAATTTTGTTTAATTAGTAAATTTATAACTCTCAAAAGCCTCACCTATCCTTTAAATAATGTAGTGAACTAATCTCTTAATTAAGTAACTTAAATGAGCTTATTTCTTAATCACCTCAAGTAACTTAAATTAAATCCTGAAACCTCCTTATTAACTTAAATTAACTTACTTGCTAGCTAAAATAAAGTCTGGAAATATTTATCGAATCTTAAATTCTATCTCAAGGCTCCGACTCCAGTCCGGCCTCACCGAAATAACTGAAAAATCAAACTACTGGATGAAATAATAAAATAATTACCTTCAAGGAAAAGCATTAAAATAATCATGCAATGAAGTCAATTTAATTTAAAATACTAGAATTATGCATGGCTTATACGTAGACTGATTTACGGGTTCTACAATCCTTCCCCCCTTAAAAGAAATTTCGTTCCTCGAAATTAGAACTCACCGAATAATTCTGGGTATCGATCTCTCATCTCCGGCTCAGACTCCCACGTAGCTTCCTCCTCAGAATGATTGAGCCATTTGACTTTGACTCGCTTAACCAGCTTGTTCCGAAGCTTCTTCTCCTGTCTGTCTAGGATCTGCAACGGTCTCTCCTCATAAGACAGGTTCGGAGTAAGCTGCAATGGCTCAAAGTTCAGCACATGCGAAGGATTTGCCATATACTTCCTCAGCATGGAGACGTGGAACACATT
Source organism: Primulina tabacum (assembly GCF_025594145.1). Taxonomy (NCBI): domain Eukaryota; kingdom Viridiplantae; phylum Streptophyta; class Magnoliopsida; order Lamiales; family Gesneriaceae; genus Primulina; species Primulina tabacum. Next base: position 11,325,972 of record NC_134553.1, read on the forward strand.
GTGTACTCCGGCCAGATTCGGCGGAAGAGCAACACGATAAGCTAGCGTCCCAACTCTCTCAAGGATCTCAAAGGGTCCAACGAATCTCGGACTGAGCTTCCCTTTCTTCCCAAATCTCATGACACCCTTCATAGGTGCCACTTTCACAAAGACATGATCGTCCACTGCAAACTCTAACTCTCTCCTCCGCTGATCGGCATAACTCTTCTGTCGACTCTGAGCAGTCCTCATCCTATCACGGATCTTGACTACTACATCTGCCGCCTGCTGAACAATCTCTGGACCCAACTCTGCTCTCTCTCCTACTTCATCCCAATGAACAGGAGATCTGCACTTGCGGCCATACAGTGCTTCATACGGAGCCATACCAATAGAAGACTGGAAGCTGTTGTTATAGGTGAACTCAACCAATGGTAAGTTCGACTCCCAACTCCCGGAGAAATCAATGACGCAAGCACGGAGAAGATCCTCTAAGATCTGAATAACTCGCTCTGACTGCCCATCTGTCTGCAGATGGAAAGCTGTGCTAAACAGCAACTTCGTACCCAAAGTCGAATGCAAACTCTTCCAAAATGAGGAAGTGAATCTGGGATCTCTGTCGGATACGATCGAAACTGGAATACCATGGAGTCGGACTATCTCTCGGATATACAGCTCTGCATACTGAACCATGGTGAAAGTCGTCTTAATAGGCAAGAAGTGCGCTGATTTGGTAAGACGATCTACAATCACCCAGATAGCATTCGATCCTCTGGCTGACCTCGGCAATCCGGTCACAAAGTCCATGGTAACATTCTCCCACTTCCACTCGGGAATAGGGAGAGGCTTGAGCAAACCTGCTGGTCTCTGATGCTCGGCCTTCACTAACTGGCAAGTCAGACACTCGGACACAAATCGTCTGATGTCCTTCTTCATACCAGGCCACCAATACAATAGCTGCAGATCTTTGTACATCTTCGTACTCCCAGGGTGAATGGAGTACGGGGACATATGGGCCTCTGACAAGATGTCTGCTCGGATAGAATCACTGCTAGGAACCCATATCCTGTCTTGGTATCTCACAATACCATCACTGACTGAATACAAGACACTGCCCTTGGCTTCATCTCTCTTCTTCCACTGTGCCAATTGCTCATCTGCTGACTGACCACTGCGAATACGGTCCATAAGGGAAGACTGAATGGTCAAGGTAGATAGACGAGGAACTCTACCTCGAGGATAAGTCTCGAGATCAAACCTCTGTATCTCAAACTGAAGAGGTTTCTGAATCGTCAAATGAGCCATCACTGCGACTTTTCTGCTCAATGCATCTGCAACTACATTAGCTTTACCCGGGTGGTAGCTAATGTCACAATCGTAGTCTTTCACAAGCTCCAACCAACGCCTCTGACGCATGTTCAGCTCCTTCTGCGTAAAGAAATACTTGAGGCTCTTGTGGTCGGTAAAGATCTGGCATTTCTCTCCATACAGATAGTGCCTCCAAATCTTCAAGGCAAAAATTACGACGGCCAACTCTAGATCATGGGTAGGGTAGTTCTTCTCATGAGTCTTCAACTGTCTAGAAGCATAAGCTATCACCTTCCCATGCTGCATCAATACTGCGCCAAGACCGAGCTTCGAAGCATCGGTATACAGAACAAACTCACCGGACCCTGACGGCACGGCCAAAACTGGTGCTGAGGTAAGAGCTTGCTTCAAAGTATCGAAGCTCTTCTGACACTCCTCGCTCCAAACAAATTTCACATTTTTCTTGGTCAGTGCTGTGAGTGGAACTGCAATCGAAGAGAATCCCTTAATGAACTTCCGATAATATCCTGATAAGCCAAGAAAATTGCGGATCTCTGATGCATTCTGTGGCACAACCCAATCTCTGATTGCTGCAACTTTTGCTGGGTCTACCTCAATACCACTGCTAGAAACGATGTGGCCTAAGAACGCCACCTTCTCTAACCAGAATTCGCATTTACTGAACTTTGCGAATAATTTGTGCTTCTGCAATGTCTGCAACACTGTGGTCAGATGTCTGCTGTGCTCCTCCCGACTCTTGGAGTAGACGAGAATGTCATCTATGAACACTATAACAAACTGGTCAAGATACGGCTGAAATACGCGATTCATGAGATCCATGAAGATCGCTGGCGCATTCGTCAGACCGAACGGCATTACTAGGAACTCGTAGTGACCATAACGAGTCCTGAAAGCTGTCTTCGAGACATCAGCATCTCTCACCCTCAACTGGTGATAACCAGAGCGCAGATCAACCTTGGAGAAAATCGAAGCTCCCTGCAACTGGTCAAACAGGCCCTCAATCCTCGGAAGTGGGTATTTGTTCTTCATTGTAACCCTATTCAACTCCCGATAGTCAATACAAAGTCTCATAGAGCCATCCTTCTTCTTAACAAACAAGACTGGCGCGCCCCAAGGTGAGAAGCTAGGGCGAATGAACTCCTTGTCCAGAAGTTCCTGAATCTGCTTCTTAAGCTCTGCCATCTCTATCGGTGCTAGTCGGTACGGCGCTTTGGATATCGGAGCCGTACCTGGCATAAGCTCAATGGAAAACTCCACCTCTCTCTCAGGTGGCATACCAGTGACGTCTTCGGGAAAAACATCTAAGAAATCTCTGACAATCGGAACATCTGAGGCTGACTTGCTGGGTTCCTCGGGGACAGATACAAAGGTTGCTAGAAACGCCTAACACCCTCTATGCATGAGCTTCCTAGCCTGAACATATGGAATAATAAGCGGTAAAGGTAAGTACCTGTCCGGCTCAAATAAGAACTGCTCCATTCCAGGCGGTCGGACAAGAATGGATCTCCACTGGAAGTCTATCAACACTCTGTTCCTCAATAGCCAGTCCATCCCTAGGATAATGTCAAATTCCAGCATCGGTAGCACAATCAGATCCGCATAAACAAGATTACCGTGCAGTTCAAGATCTATATCTCGGATAACATTGGTAGCTGCCATCTCCTCGCCTGACGGCAACACTACTGAAAAGGCTGTGTCTAGCCCAATGGTCTTGATCTTGAGAAAGTTTGCAAAGACCTCCGAAATAAACGAGTGAGTGGCCCCTGAATCTATCAAGGCCTTGGTAGCGGAACCAGATATAAAAATTCTCCCTGAAAGAGCGGAGCTCTAAGTTGAATCCGATAGTTACAAGAACTAAACTTATAGACATGCAATGGTCAAAGTTCTTCTAACTTAAATCTCCAAAATACTGAGTAGAGCATGCAATCATATCACAGTTCTAAGTTCAATCTTAATCCTTATTCCCAAAACACAGAAATTCAAATAATAACTTAAAGTTTAAAGGTACATGTCAACAACATAGTCTCTGGGTTGGTTTCCGCGGCATGGAGAGCAAAAACTCTGCCTTGGGTAGGCAGATTCCTCTGAGGGCACTGCAGCAACATGTGGTCTGGACTGCCACACTTACAACACTTTCCTGAGCCAGACATACATGCTCCAGGATGGCGGCGTGAGCACCTGGGACAGACTGGGTGCTCATAAGTCCTCGGGGCTGGGCGTCCCCGCTGCTGCTGCTGCTGCTGCTGGCCTCTGTTTCTAGGCGGTCCGTGAAAAGGCCTCTTGTTCTGCTGCTGATGATGATGAGGAGGAGGGCGGTGTGGTACCTGGACTGGGCGCTTGCCCTGGCGATCCCTCTCGATATCCCGCAGATCCTGCTCTGCGGCTAGGGCCTTGGAGACAGCAATCTCATAAGTAGCAGGGTCAGACACCCTAACATCCCGGCGCAAGATCGGCCGTAGACCCACCAGGAAATGCATCAACTTGGCTTTGGCATCATTCGCGATCAGGGGCACAAAATGACAGCCCCTCTCGAACTTACGGATGAACTCCGTAACCGTCATGTCTCCCTGTCTCAGGCTCATGAACTCAGTGGTCAACCTGGTACGAACTTCCTCAGCAAAATATTTGGAGTAGAAAACCTCCGTGAAGCGTGTCCATGAAAGTGTAGCCAAGGTCAGGGCTACTGACACTCCTTCCCACCATAAGCGGGCGTCTCCAGTGAACAGATAGGTGGCACATCGGACACGGTCTGCGTCTCCCAGCTCCATGAACTCGAAGATAACCTCGAGGGATTTGATCCATCCCTCGGCAATCATGGGGTCAGACGTCCCAGAAAACTCCTTCGGGCGCATCTTCATAAACCTCTCATAAACAGCCTCGGGCCCTGTCGGCCTGGCTGCGGCTGCGGCTGCGGCATTGTTCCCCGCAAACTGTACGAAGAACTGTGTCATCCCAGCTAGCATCTGGGCACTCATGTCAGGTGGGGACGGTGGTGGAGGTGAGGTGGAGGAGGAGGAGGAGGTGTCTGCCTCTCTTGTCTCTGATCGTCATCGTCCTCGCGACGGTGCTCGCCACTACCTCTCGGGCGTCCTACTTGACGTCTAGGGAGCATACTGTTCCAACATAACTCATACGTAACTAATATGCATTATTCCATAATTTATTTTAAATGAACACTGAAATGCTGAAAATCTGGTCGAAATTATTTAATGGAAGCATGCTGCCAAAATAATTCATGCTATAAATAAAATGCTGAACTGTAAAACTTACAGACCGAAGGCGTGGCTTTGCGAGCTTCTCGTGGTCAGTAGTAGTGTAACCCTATACAGAACCACCGCTCTGATACCAACTGTAAAGGCCCGAAAATCCTTGCTTTGAAAATTTGCGGAAAATTAAAAAAAAAAAAATTTTAAAATAAATGGAGTGCCTCATCCATAAAATCAACTGATGAATCAAGTTCAATGTTTAAAAAATATATATATAGCAGCGGAAGAAAATAAAGTTTGCCAAAAATAACAATTCAAAGAATGTCCAACAACTGGTAAAAATGTTTGAGCATAAAATGACATGTGCTGAAACTGAGGTCCTCGGGTGCCACTACTGCCGACCCAAGCTGGCTCACTGGTCCCCGCCCTCGGCCCTGGCCTCATCAGTACCTACAACAATCAAGTCTAGTGAGCCTAAAGACTCAGCATGCAAATATCGTAGGTAACGAGAAAATGTAATTTGCATGGATAAAATATCATGTCATGAGGCATACTTAAAATAACTTGTACTGAGCAATTATAATACGTGCATAACTGAACTGAAAATCATAGTGAAAATGTTTGCTCCTTGGAGCCCTGTACTGAAATAACTGATAAAAATTTTCTGTTGAGATTATGGTCTACGCCTGTGGCCCCTGCACTGAACTGAACTGATCGGTAACTGGCTACCGGGGAGTATCAAACTGAACTGATCGGTAACTGGCTACCGGGGAGTATCAAACTGAACTGAGCTGACCGGTCACTGGCGATCGGGTGGTACCAAACTGAACTGATCGGTCACTGGCGACCGTATAAAATAATGCTCCCATAATAGTGAATTGACCACAAGCAATATCGCATAAATCTCAAAAATAAGTATTTTCTATTTTCATGCACGTAATATAATTAAATGGCATAATGAAAATATCCTGTATATTTTACCAACTGGATTGGATCGCTCCCAGGCTCGCTGCAACATAAATATGCCATGAAAAATATGCAATAGCTTATACTTGACCAAACTATGCAATTAAGTTTGAAAATGCGACAATTACGTCTAACGACTTCGTATTTAATCATGACTCCGAACCAACCCGAACCGACACTGAACCGACGTATAGTCATGATTAAAATACGCTTAAAATTATGAACTAATGCTCCTAAAATGATGAGGGTCGAAATCTAGGTGAAATGGAGGCCAAAACAAGAAACGCTCTTTCGAGAGTCAATTTGGCACATCGCACCGTAAATTCTCGTACGACCTCAAAAATGATCCGAATCACAAACGGTCAAAAACACGACCTTCCTAACTCGATGAGGCACTGTCCAGTCCAATGCCATAGGCTAAAAGCCAACCAAGAACTCAAATGAGCCTCCGAACCGTCACAGCAAGTTGCTGTCAAATTCCAGCAGCTGTGCAATCGCGTGACTTGTGTTGTTTTCGAGACTACCGGCCATTGGGGCGTGAACCACCAACCAGAGACTCTTACCAACATCCCAAGAAATGATTTGAACCATGTCTAAGGGCCCTAGGCCAGCCACAATTCGAATTATTCCAGCAACATCAGAAAAGTTACACCAGAGAGCACCTTTGCGCGCATGAGGGGTGCTTTGCTTTGCTTGCTGTCTTGACTCGTTCCAGTGGCCATTGATTGACCATGGCACGATCTAGACATCTAGGGACATGGTATAAACCATGGCTAAGGGCCATAGGCCAACCAAGATCCATACCAACCCAACCAACGCCGAACTCATACATGCTGTCAAAACCGAAGGGGGCCGAGAGGGGAGGGGGCTGTTCTTGCATTTGATTTAAAAACCGATGAACCATGGACCGAGCCACCAAAATGGAGACTTAGTCACGTCTTAGACATGCTAGGGAAGTGATCTAACCATAGCTATAGGCCTTGTGGCAGCCATGATCAGATTCATTCCCTATATGACAGCAAAACAAAATTTCGAAAAGCTTAATTGGACAAGAGGTGGAGTTGCTGTCATTCTCGTGTTTTCCAGCGTGCATGGGGTTAATGAATGGACCAACATGGTCCTAATGCATCCTATTACATGTATAGATGTCGCCTTAGGAGCCTGGAATCGAGCCAATACCTGAAATCCACAAAACAAAGCAAACCGTGAAACTGCATCATGAAAGTCGAAATCTGCATGTGTGTTTTCTGAAAATTTCTGATGTATTTCGGTTTTTGCTTATCAAAACATGATCATGTACTGAAAAATAATTGATAATAGGACTTGATTGAGGTTTGAAAGAATCTAGACATGCGTTGGTTTTCGTTTGAATGAAAAACGAAAGAATACGACGACTCGGCGCGGAGGAGGTGGAGCGCTTTCTTTTCTTGCTTCTTCACTCGATTATTTTCTCTTGTTAATGGCTGAGTGGCTCACGATTTTTGCCTCTAAAACTCTCTGAATTTCGGTGATGGAGGGGTGGAGAATGATGGTTAGGAGAGTGAGGGGAAGATCCACTAATAAAGGAATTCAAAGGGCAAGACTAAGTCTACCTCTCATTTAAATTTTGAAATTGTTTGATCAAGTCTTCTTGGGGGGAATGAGGTGACCGATATTCTCATCTATACTAGGTTAGGATATGCTCTAATATTAATTAATTAAGGTTGAACAATAATAAAAAAAAACTTTGCATGCTAAACTTAACAAAGAATGGGTCAAAGGGTGAGTTGGCAAAGAAATGATGCATCTCCAAGGGGTGGCCGAAATCTAACTTATAAATGGAGGGGAAATGTTGTTTAATTAGTAAATTTATAACTCTCAAAAGCCTCACCTATCCTTTAAATAATGTAGTGAACTAATCTCTTAATTAAGTAACTTAAATGAGCTTATTTCTTAATCACCTCAAGTAACTTAAATTAAATCCTGAAACCTCCTTATTAACTTAAATTAACTTACTTGCTAGCTAAAATAAAGTCTGGAAATATTTATCGAATCTTAAATTCTATCTCAAGGCTCCAACTCCAGTCTGGCCTCACCGAAATAACTGAAAAATCAAACTACTGGATGAAATAATAAAATAATTAACTTCAAGGAAAAGCATTAAAATAATCATGCAATGAAGTCAATTTAATTTAAAATACTAGAATTATGCATGGCTTATACGTAGACTGATTTACGGGTTCTACATGATCTCTTCCCTTTTTCAGTTGAATGTCTACTGTCCATCTTCGGTTTAGAACATTCTGCAATAAAGTGTACTGGCTTGCCACAATTATAGCAAGAATTTGGTCATTCCTTAGAGTTGTTTTTTCTGATATTGCCTCTGGAATGAACCTTGGTTTATTCTCATAATTTACCAAATTTCTTCACAAATAATGACATGGCATCATTACTCAGCTGATCTACCGTTTTCTCAACTGAACCAGTTGGTTCCAAATTGATAGCACTAAGGGCAGTGTGATTTGTGGTGTAGAAGGCTCTCCTTCTCTTGTTTGCAGTTCAAACTCATAGGCTTTGAGATCAGCAAAAAAATCATTTAATTCGACCTTATTTAGGTCATTTGACTCTCTCATAGCCATGGTCTTGACATCTCATTCCTTAGGAAGACCTTTAACCACCTTCAGGGAAACTTCTTTGTTTGAATACACTTTTCCAAGTGTTTTCAGTTCATTTATAATGTTTTTGACTCTTTCATCGTACTCGCTCATGGACTCTCCAGTCTTTATTTTAATATTGTCAAACTTCTGAACAGCAACTAAGAGTTTATTTTCTTTTGTTTGCTCATTACCTTCGCAGAGCTGAATCAACTTCTCCCAGATCTCTTTTGCAGTTCTTCACATCTTTATCTTGCTGAAAGTAATTTTATTCAATGTCTTGTACAGAATGTCTTTAGTCATATTATCAAGATTGGCTTTCCTTTTATCTTCTGCTGTCCACTATTAATGCAGTTTGTCGATTCGATGAGGTGCACCATCAGTTATGGCCACAACGGTCTTTGCTTTCAATATTTTCATTGGTCTGTTAGTTATGACGTATCACATATTATTGTCTTGTGCAGCTAAGTGAGCATGAATTCTTATCTTCCAATCATCAAAATCTTCTCTGGAGAACATTGGAATCTTATTGAAGGAAGACATGGTATTCGGATGTAAAGATGGAAATATTCAGAAACAAGATTCAATTGCTCTGATACCACTTGTTAGGATCAGTTGGGTGTGATAAAGTGTTTAGAAGGGGGTTGAATAAACACTTGACAATTTTCACAACTTTTCGAAGGATGAATCAGTTTAGTGATAAACTGAATTCGAGAATCTTATTGTCTATGTCAATCAATTAACTAATGAAAGTGCAGAAATAAATTAAATGATAGATAGAATAAAACTGAGATAAAAGGACTCAAGATTTTTGGATGTTCGGAGACTTCAAACATTCCAATGTCACCATTTCTATCTCGAGAATAGGATATTTACTAAAAGACTTTGACCTATACAACACTTTGTACAAGCCCACTTCAGTTTGGACTTAACACTGTCAAAACTGAAACTCTTATTTTCAATACAATTTTATTAGTACTCAACTGATGTAAATATTTAGCACGACTGATCTCTAAAAGATCGAATATTAAAACAATAAGTGTTTGTGTTTAAGCTCAAAGTATAGCCTGAAAGCTATGAATAAATCTAATAAGCGAAAGCTTCTTGTAACTGATACTAGTTTGTTGTGTATTCTCTGATAGTTTGTGGATAACTTGGTAACTTCGTGACTTCGTCACTTTTTCAAAGCTGATCTTCTCGGTTATTTATAGGCTTTGCTTCCAACGGTAACATTGAATGTGTTTGAATCTTTATATCCGTTAGACACGTCAACACTCTTTTGACTAACGTACACTGTAGCTTTTATGAAATGCGTCGTTCCCACTACAAGTCGCAGTCTGCTTATGTAAAAAATTTTGCTTGATAGTTACGTTCATTAGCTGATGACGTGTCAAACTAATTTATCAGTTAACTCTTTATAGCCGATAGGAATAACTGATTGATGTATAGTTGATCAGTCTTAACTGATCGTTCAGTTGACTACACAGCTTCAGTTAGCTTTGAACACTTCAGTTGCCATTAATAAATTGCGCATTAGTCTTCAGTTCGGGCAACTATCAGTTACACATTTTCAGTTCAGTTGTCTTGATCAGTTCTTCAATCCTTTCACGCTCAACTTGTCAAACTCCAAAATTATGATTCCAACACAAATAATTGCTGAAAAATCCAAGTGGGGTTTTTTAACATGTTTTGTTGGGGCACTATTTTCTCGCATCCAAGGCGCAGCGGAAGTTTAAAATTTTGTTTCGACATTCAAAACAGTCCTCGAGTGTTGTATGTTTTAAAAACATTCATATGGTGTTTAGATTGTTATATTTGCGTATAAAACACCTGCTCCAAAATATTTCGGGTTTTAAGCGAGGATAGTCATTCTTGTAAATCCCTACGAACGGATCTCCATCATGTTGATCGTCAAATCCGGTCCACTATCAGAGACTGCGTACTTTGTTTCGATTGCAATAAAAATCGCAGACAATTTCTTCATTGGGACTGTGATGTCCGAATTTCAAAAATCCAGAGTCAGTGTAGCGGCAGAGGTGCGGCGGTGGAAAGAAAGAAGTGGCCGAAATTTTCTTCCAATTTATTTTGGAGGTGGCCGAAACTTTGCTGAAGGAAAGGAAGGTTTTTGTTGAATTTTGTGTGCAAAAATTATTTCATATATTATATACCCTTATGGTGCATTTATAGATTGCGATTTTTTATCCCATCAGGTGTGAGGCCCGGGGCCAAAGATGGCGGGGGGTGATCATCGGTGCCATGAGGTTGCACGGACAATGAGCGACTCCTGACAGGCTTCTAGGTAGAGGGAACATGGATGAACCGATCTTACACCGGAAGGAGAGAGATTTCGAAACTATTTAGGTATGGTATTGTGCAGTTGAAGAGGGCTTAAAAGATTTGATATGTACTACTCATATCAAGAAGGTGCATCTTCTTTTCGGTAGCACATCACATAATAACTCCAAAGTTAAGCGTGCTTGACTTGGGGCAATTTTGAGATGGGTGACCCGCTAGGGAGTTTCCTAGGATGCGTGTGAGTGAGGACATAAACACGCTGGAAAGACTCGTCTTGGTACAGTGAGGACAGTCGTCGAATATGGGGCGTTACAATTGGTATCAGAGCCAACCTCTTCGAGTACAGTGTGGTTCGGGGACGAACCAAACGGAAGCTAGTGGGCATATGAGGCCCGGGGTCGAAGAGGGCGGGGGGTGATCACCGGTGCCATGAGGTTGCACGGAAAATGATCAGCTCCTGACAGGCTTCTAGGCGGAAGGAACATGGATGAACCAATCTTACACCGGAAGGAGAGGGATTTCGAAACTGTCAGGTATGGGACTGTGCAGTTGAAGAGGGTCCTAAAAGATTTGATATGTACTACTCATATCAAGAAGGTGTATCTTCTTTTCGGTAGCTCATCACATAAGAACTCCAAAGTTAAACGTGCTTGACTTGAGGTAATTTTGATATGAGTGACCCCTTAGGAAATTTCCTAAGGTGCGTTTGAGTGAGGACATAAACATGATGAAAAACTCGTCTTGGTACAGTGAGGATAGTCGTCGAATCTGGAGGGTTACATCAGGAGTCCCTCTCCCACAAGGATTCCTAATCCTTGTCTCACCAGGAGTTTATTATTTTATTATAATAAATTTCTCATATTATTAATATATAATGTATTTATCAAATTTGATAATGTATGATATATTAATATTAAATATACACATATTTTTTATCTCCATATAAAGTGTATATATATAAACATTAATACATTTATACATGCACAATTAATACATGCATAGACATATTAATTAAACTAAATAATCATTATTTAATTTATATAATTAACTCATTAGTTAATTAATTCTAAACTTCTCTAGAATATTTTTTGATAATTTCTACATATTAGTAGTCATCACTGCTAGTACGATCATTTAATTAGTAAATTCAAAATTCACTAAATAAATAATTCTGAACTCATTATAATTCTGAAGGACGATCCAACAACGCCGATGTATCAAGGATACAAGTCTTGTTCGTATAATGAAAACCGAAAATTTTGATTTTCGAAATTTTTACTTATCATATTGGGCAGCTACCTGTTTAGTTAACTCCTTCACCAAAATAGGCAGTTCCACAATCCTTCTCTAATTAGTAATTAAACTAACTTTCATTTCTTTCATCCTATGAAATCAGCTTATAAACTTCTTTATAAATATCCTATTTGATCTTCATCAAACTATAGTCGGCAAATTCAACTCCTTGAATTTTGACTTTCTCAACGGGAACATAGAATTCGATACTTGTGTGATCCTCAATGGTTCAGGGATACAGCTAGTCGTGGGTTCACATATCCATGCGATTCAAAACGACCTTTATTCCTATTCGGGCTCACCCTAATTAGTCTGATTCTTTTGATCAACTCCTTGATCAAGAATTTCAGAACTCATTTCTAATTGCACCATCGGATCATGGTAAAAGCGTCTAGTAGCATCGCCCATGATCCCCTAGGTATCGCTGATAGTGCCTGAAAAGAACCTTAAGTCATGGTTAACGTACAGTATGGTCCCTTCAACACATATATCCCGATCGAGTCTTCAATCATTGGTATATCGAGAGTTGCATATGAATATGACAACGATGTGATTTATCTTTGAGTACTAATTGTGACATGGTATGTGAAACTAGGAAAACACATTTCCCTAAAGTACACTTCTTGCTCTGGCCAGAGACTCCTTGCACTATTAACTAATCAGATCACATAGGATATCTTCACCTGCAGGCAAACGGTGAATCCCCGACTATAATGCATTTGCTCCTACGTATTTCGAAACTACACCCAACCTCGCCACTATGATGACCTCAATGGAGTCGGTAAACAAATCAAAGTACATGCTAGTACGTATAAGCTTTACATTGTCTCAGGTCAAAAGACTAATAGTGTACAACCATAACCGCAAACTATTCCACTCGATAAGTAAGAACCACTTGGACAGTCTGACTGAGGATTGTTCAGTGCATCATCATTTGATCATTCATCTGTATGAATAGACATCTCTATGTCCTTGACAATGAAACATAGCGTTTACATTACAGATGCTAGTCTCAAACTCAAACGACCTTTATCCCTATTTTAGTCGGATGATTCGACTAGGAACTCATTTAGAACATATGGTACACTTCCTAATGAATTTCATGATCTTACGTTGTGAGGCAGGTCTCATGGTACCTATTGTATATTCAATGACTTTATCTATGCAGCTTGCATAAGTATACAGATAAAGCATAATGTCATAAATTGAATAAAATCATAAAATATTATTATAATAAAGATTGTTTTACATTGGAGTCAATAAAATCCAAGCCAACTTGTGCACCTACTCTAACACATCTAGGGCAAATCCAATTGAAATCGAGAGGATAGTAAGCCACTCTTTTGAACCAAATGAAAAACTTAAATTTTAATGGCATCCTATATTATACATTAATTCGTTTCCTCGGCTGAAATCTTGGATATGCTCCATTGCACTAGGATGCAGGACATGCAAGCCTAATTAGAACTTTGATTCAAAAGAGCAAAGGATATCAATTTACAAGAAATGCATTTCTATCTGTTTGATAGTTATCAAGAAGTATAAATGTGACAGACCGTGTCTTAAAATACTACTGCTTTAATATTTGCGGAAACATTTAAAATTTTTTATTAACTTATTAAAAGCATAACTCTTAAAATAAAATAACGATCACCACGCATAATAAAAATAAAGTTTAATATTAAAACTGCAATGTTTGTATCCCAAAGTCGTAAAATCCTAATTTAAAAATGACCACTAATATCTAGCGGTTTCAACCTGCTACGCACCAAAACTAAGGCAATAAATTCAGTGTAAGTAATTTTAAAATGTGTATAATAAAATCTCGTGAAGTACAAGGTCCTCGGGTTTGCACTGCGACTGGGCCGAGCCTGATCACTGGTCACCGGCTCCCGTCTCGTCAACTACATCATTTGCATCGATCAATTTTAGTAAGCTTAATGACTCAGCACGCATAAACCATAAATAATAAGTAATAATTAATAAAAATCCATGCAATTTAAACATAACTCGTTAATTGCATAATATAAACATAAATATATATAACGCAACTTTTCTGCATAAATATTTTCATAAAATCATATTTTCATACTCGTCATAGTCATCTTAATCGTAAATAATTTTACGTAGAGTTATATTCAATGCAAGTGGCCCATAACATAAATCGTTTGATCAAATTAACCACAGTAACTGGGCCGGTAGGGATCACCATAGCCTTTGGACTGGATGTCCACTCCCTAACATAACATAATTCTTCCGAAGAGGTTGGAGAGGTCCCCGAACATGATCTCCAGCTTCCAAACTCGTAACATATTTTGGGCACAAGACAAATCGCATACCTCAAAAAAAAATTGCATGTCATACATGCTTATGAACATCGTGAACCTCATTGGATCGTCCTCGGACATGCTGCCATAACCTAATAAAATTTATACCCAAAACAGCCCCTAAAGTGCATTCTGACACATACGACTCCCGAATTAAATAGGACAACTTATGAAGTATCAATCGACTCGGGACTCGACCCAAACATAAAATACATCCTAACCTACTGCCCAAGGCCCTAAACCAGCCCCGAACCATAACCAAACTCCATACCATGCTTAACGAACAATATAGATACAAGCTGCCCAAAGAGTGACGCTATGGCACTTATGTGTTCCGTACGACTTCCTATAGATTCTAACTCAAACCAAGTGCGAACCAAGCCCTATAATCGACCCTTAGAAATAAATTATTCGTCTGGTCCAGCCCGTTCCAGCTCTAACACACGACAGCCACTTAAACAACATAAAAACAGTGAGCCTAGTCGCGCATAAGCCCTACGCGCTCAACCTGATATTCACGACTCCAGCAACTATTTCCACCCAACCGGACCCTAACCAACCCATACCAGGCCTACCCTAGGACCCTAATACCCCGCCTAGATTCTATCCATGAGCCCTGGTCCAGCTTAGCACCCAAACTGACGTGAACCCGCGATAAAGCCCCTATGTGCGCAGTTGTGTGCTTGCTTTGTTTCCTACTGTCCAGCAGACTCTTGCCCCCATCATGGGCCACCTAATGACATCTAAACAAACACTAAAACATAACCATAGATATCAGCAAGCCATAGGTACTGCCCAACGAAGGCGACGATCAAAACTCGAAGAAAACGTAGAAGTTCATGTGTATTTCGTATCGAAACGAGTTTTAATAATGTTCTAGCATAGATATAATAAAACCAATGTATTTTCATGTATATTTATATCAAATATAGTATATAACATGAATGATTCATAGAGTAAAGGTTTAGACATGCCTTTGTGTTAAAACGCACAATATATCAACAAACAAACGCGGGGAGGAATGGAGGCCAGACGGAGATGGTTTGCTGCGTTTATTGGCTTGAAAAGTGGCTAAATTTATCAATGATTGTAGTGTGATGATGGGTTAAGCTTGCTGATGGAAGAAAAATTGAAAACAATTCCAAGTCCTAAGCCTTGAACTCTCGGCCAAGCTTGTGTGTGTGTGAGTTTAGTGTGTGTTTTTGGTGTGTGCGTGAGTTTGCTATGAGGTAGGGTAGGATTCTTACTCTTATATTTAAATTAATATTAGCTAGGTGTTTAGGTTAATTAAATCACTATTTAAATTATTAATTAAGCCCTCCAACTTCTGAAATTAAGAGTCCTACAAATTTTAAATTCTACCCATAATTAAATAATACCTAATTTAATTAATTAAGTCATAAAAATTATTATTAAAATATTGTATTTCGAGTGGAAGTATTTAATTCTCTCGTTTTTCGAAATTCGCTACTTATCATGCTTAGCGTTCATATTTCAATCAATAAATTAAATTTAACCCTTAAATACTAAAATTCATAAATCTTTTAAATTACCTAATTTCTAGGCTTAAAATAAAAATATAACTTAAATTTTTAACATCTTAATCATCTCCGGTCTTTTTTCTCGGTTTGATATCGAAAATTCGTCTAAAAAACTAAAACTCGAGAAAAAATCTTAAATGGCATAATAAAATAAATAAATATATATATATATATATATATATATACATTTAAAATAATTTAACACATTAAATGCATTACTTAGATTATTAATTGAATTAATTAATTTAATCATTGAGGTTTGCGTGTACTAGCTTTTAGGCACTGTAATAACCATTACTTGGAAATTGAGCAGAAACTTTTCAGTGAGTTTCAGACCAGCACGTAACCAAAGCTTTAGAACTAGTGGTTTGCCCTCTAATAAGCACTATACATAATTACTGCCTCACCTTGAAAAAAATACGGATCTGGGCGAGCCGTGAGTGAAGATGGCTTGAACGAAGAACTGAATCTTAGAAAATGGCAGCAAAGACACAACGGAAAGGAATGAAACCATTGCTGAATTGCGACATAATGAAATGGTAGTGTACTAGTCTATCAAGTTACTTGAATATTGTGTAGACAACAATTATCCAATACCGATCATTCCATTTTTATTAAAGGCGTAACAAAAATTATCTACAGAATGAAACGAAACGAAAGAACCAGAAAAGGATCAATCATGATCACAACTGGATATCTTCTCTTTTCCTTCAGATTCTTTAGTCTCCAGACTCTTTTCTGCATTTAGTTTTCAAAGTATTTATTTATAAGTCACACAAAATGTGGGAATCAGTAAATAGAAATGCAAGAAAAATTAATCATTGTACACAAAAGATGTAAGTTACCATGCAGACAATGCTTAACCCAGGAAATGAAACTAACGAAAGTACCAGTCAAAATTCTTGTAGTTACTATGGACACTTTTCCTTGTAAGATTAGTAGTGTCTGCTATACTAGACACAAAATAATGAAAAAACATTGGCTCTTCCATCTTTGATACCACATCGAAAAATTTGAAGTCCTTCGAAAATATTTTCTGCCAACACCCTGGCATATTGAGTCTTTGCTTTAATACTCATCAATTTTTTTTAAAATTTAAAGGGACCTGATTTAGTTGATGTTTATTAATTATTTCTAATTAACTAATTCCAAAAATTACAGTACTCATCAAAATTCATAATTCTAGAACCAATTTTAGGTACTTGATTAACTATTTATAGCCAAACTGATTTAAAAAAATACAGTTGTTTCTCGTTATAAATTCAAAATTCAGATTAAGAAGCATTTTCGATTTTATTTCCATGACAAGGTTAACTTCTGCAACACAGACTTTACATTGAAATCAATTCAGAAACCTCATCCCAAATTCGAAGTAACTAATTGGATCGAATAAAATATGCGCAGAAAAGCCTAGAGTTGACCAAGTTTTAGACATGGCATTGTATCACAGATGTAGGTTTCAATGATGAAGCCATGTAACATTGTGTTGAGTTGCATTATCTTTTGATTATATTTCTACTAATTAAAGATCGGGAATAACGAAGTTAAATCGGAGAAACTTTAAGAATATCTAACCTGACTTTTGTTCCCTTCTACACCCATCGGCTTGATGGAGGCGGATATTTCTGCCATCCAACAACTAACAAAAGCAAACAGACAAGGAAAGAAATTTTAATGACGTCGAAGAAGATACAGTGAGGCAACGAAGCAGAAACTGTCAAAACTGGAGTCTACCTGACCATTCATTTCATTTAAGGCTTTAATTGCTGCCTGCTCCGCAGTGTAATTCACAAATCCATATCCTTTTGATTTCCCACTTACTCGGTCACATATTACCTTAACTGCTAAAAAAGGAAGTCAGTTTCCTTCGGTGATAATTTCACATGCTGTGGTACTAATGTTAGGTCCATCAGCCTACCTTCAATTACTTCACCATACTTCTCAAACGCATCCTTCAAAATAGTTTCATTGGTATCATAAGAAAGTCCTATCATGTAAAATAGTTTCTTCAGCGGGTATAATCGTGAGAGGAAAAAACACAGAGAATTTCAAGTGCCGAAAAAGTAATAGATGCTCGACCCGTTTTTTAGGACACCAATGCCAAGAAAGGCATTAGGTAAAACATGTTTAGCATTGTGAGGTGGAAATAGTTCTGAAATGACTATAAATTCAAGATTTATATAGTATTGATCCATCAAATCCAATAACTAAACCATGTTAATAGTTGACATTTTTCTTGAAGTTCAATTATTATTATTTTTTCCCTTCTAATTCAAATTTTATGATACAATTTGTGAATAATCAGTGGATTTAGACATTTAGTCAAGAATGGAGCGAATTTAGATACATTAGCTCCTCATTTCTGGATGTGCCATAGAGAGAATCAGGAAACTAATTTGACCTAAAGCAGGGTTTCTCAAAATTTATCCATCTTCTTCTTTCAAAAAAAATAATAATAATTAACACATTATCCATCTGCAGATTCTTTAAAATTCAACAAGGTATTAGAGCAATCTAGATCTTTAATGGCTGTAAGGATAAGAGAGAGAACCAAAAAGCATTAACATTAAAGAGAACACTCAAAAAAAACTTATTGTTGCTCAAAGGTTATTCCTACCCCTTTACCTCCAAGCTTCAACTGAGAGAACTACTACCTGGTCTGGGTAATAAAAATGGATACCGATAGGCTCGTAATAGTTTACATTTTTGTTGTCATATCTCTCATTGTTACCACTTTCAACGTGCTTAATTGACACATTTTTGTGTGATTTTATTGTAGGAGGAAGTTTTCTACGCTTGCGATAAATCTGGGCTAAAAAGGGTGATTTTATATCACAATTAAAGTTGCCGATATGATCTTAGTGGAAGACTTGAACAGAAAAATTCAGAAGTGGTTTTTGGATAAGGCGTGATCACGCTTTGTGACTGCTCCTCAGCTGCTTAGTGAGAATTGAAGAATTTTCTTATCAAGGAATAAATATAAGATAGAGTTTTTTTATGAAAAAACTCTATATTCTTGGAGGATATTTTTTAAGTATCTTTTAATTTTAGTGATTAGGTTATTATTTCAGATTATTGGGCTTTTATACTTGTTGGACCCAATATTTCCTTGTTGCCACTACTTACCTCACGTACAGGACATATTTTTTGTTTTTTTGTTACTTTGACTACCATTCACGAAAAGAGTGAGGCGGCAAGATAAGATTCACAAAAAATTATCCTCCCACCAAACGCACGTGCAGGTAGAAGAAACAAGAGGAGAAAGAAGCTCCCCTTTTCAACATGAAGAACAAGGAGAAGACGCAAGAATTTCTATCTCACAATTTCTAAGGTTAATTACTTGTAATTGCATGAATAAATAATATATTAACCGATGAATAGTGACACGATTGAATAGTGAAAATCCCCTTGAATCAGAGTTTGGTAATTAATTCTCGTTTAGATTTATTATTTTTTATTGATTTCTAATTTTAGTTTTAATATTTTATTAAATTCATATCTCAAAATCCCGCATGTATTTACATTTTACTCGAAAGAAATCATCATCCGTTCCATGTGGATTCGACCCTGCTCACCATTACACTAATTCTATTTAGAGACTATGAATTTAAGTTTGGTGGCCCAACGACAGCACACCAAATTTTGGCGCCGTTGCCGGGAACGGTGCAAGGTTAGTTTTTTTCGATTTTTGTTATTATTATATTTTTTTATGTCTCATTCTTCTTGTACAGGTGATTCATCAAGAAAAAGAAGAATTTGAGAAATTTTTGTTGTGAAATACTTCGAGATGTTTCATCGACAAGTATTCACAAGTTTTGCCCAACAAACCGAAGAGTCATTCTACGCAGCATGAGAGAGATTCAATAATTTAGTAACAACATTCAGGAATCATGATTTTTCTAACTATGTTCTTATTCGAATTTTCCTTAAAGGTTTGGATGCAGTTACACGAAGATGGGTATTTAATGGAGCACTAACAACTGGTAGTTCACTACTTAATCGACGTGAAGTCAGTGTGATATATTTACTAAATGATATGGCCTACTTTGACTACCATCAGTATTGGGATCCTTCGCTGCAGAGTTGGAGTCACCAATACAATCCAGAAATTAGCCAATCTAATTTTACAGACAAAACTTTCGAGCATCAAGAAGATGAGGGATATAGTCTTAAAATAATCATAAGTCGATTGAATGATATGGTAAACAAGAGCGTGACATTGAATGAGGAAACTGTTGAGCGTCAGTTTGAAGAAGTTTTGGAAGAAATATTAAACGAAGATGAGGCACCAATGAAGTTGAGAGATGAACAAGCTCCTGAGACTATCGATTTGAGCTCGTCGATAATATTATCATACTTACATCTAGGAGATCCTTGTCTTTCTTCATTGTCAATTTCAACAGATTTTGTTCTTCAAGATCCAACGATGATATTCTCATCCCATGCTTATTATTTAAAGTCACGTTTTGTTGAGGAGACGAGCTTACATTGCATACATCAAGCCAAACTTGAGGGCACATGGAACCAAAACCCATATATGGTGTCATATGACACGTACTTTGGGCGTTAGCCGCTCTTTGAATGAGTGCTTCCCAAAAAAAAAATTGTCCTAAATGCAGTAGATGTTTAACAAGGCGTGATCACGCCCTGTGAGAAAACATCTTCTGATTTAAAAAAAAAAAACAGAATTTACGTTCATTTTATTTAACCCTATTTGTTTTCACCCCTTTCACATCTTTTCTCAGCAGCTTTCATCATCGATCCACCATTTCTCCCACCACAGCAATAGAAAGCTTTGCTCTACAATGTCCAACAATTTTCAGGGGAGTTCTCTAAATTCCCTTGTGTTTTTACTGTCTGCGTTGTGTATCTACTTTTTGTGTCATTAAGGACATTGCCACATATAGGTGTGGGATGGGGTATTCAATTTCTATTTTTTCCAATTTTTTGCATGTTTATTCGGAAAAAAAAGGTGAAAAAAAAGAGCAAGAGAGAGTACGGCAGAGTGAAGTTGTTTGATCCATAAAGCATTTAGTGTTTATTTGTTCTCTCTCTCATTTGAATCTTGAATGCCTCTGATGCGAGTCTATGAAGAAAAAAAACTAATGTTTTCTTTGTGTGCAACTGATTTTGCATTCTTACTGCTACATTTATGGGTAGTTGCTCTTGATGATGTGTAGAAATGATAAGTGTATGGGGTCTAGCACGCATATCGTTTTCTTTGGCGAGCTTTGAGCCTATGAGCAAACATTATATCATGCTCCATTTTATTTGATTGTGTGTTGGTCATACATTGTTGATTTTTCTAGAACTTTGCATTGTTATACATGTCTTTGTTGACCTTGTGATGGATTAGGTGCACAAACAAAAGTAAAGGGCATTAGGTTCAAACCGTTTTCTTTCCCATCATCAGTGTCGTTCTTTTGAGCCCACCCTGATTCATTTACCCCTAGTGAGCCAAGTTCGAGCCTGAGCCTATTCGTTGGAAAATAACCACATTACAAGCCATGATAAATCTTTCTTTTGGTTATTCCTCTATTTGAACCTTAAATTGGAGAATCATACAAACTTTTCGCATTTACCATCGCTTTTGAGCCAAGAAAATGCAAATTGTTGAGATAGAGTGATTCATGCTCAAAATCGTTGCCTCAAAAACTTCTTATGCAAAAATATACATATATATATATATATATGAAAAAAGGGAGGGAATTGAAGATGTTATTGTTAGCTGGATGCAATTGTCTCTGTGGAAAGTGTGTATGTGTTCTTCAGTTCCATAAACCGTTGTACTTCTTTCCTACCTGACCTCTAGCCACAGTACAACCCATTTATAGCCCTTGTTTGTGTGTTTCAATCCATTCAGTTGGTGAATGATTTGATATATTTGCAAGCTTATGGTAAAAAATTTCAGTGTTTTGACATGAGAGCTCCTTGATACATACCTAGACACTTACGAGTGAAATGAGCGAATCATGTGAGGAGTGTTTGGACTCTATGCATTTTTATGTCTACACAATCGGATGGAAGCAACTGCTCATGATGTTGGTATGTTAGGTGCTTAACAATTAAATTGCTTTGATGCATGAAAAAAATATTTTACGGACAAGTAAATGAAGCAGAAAGATGATAAAGAGTTGAGATAATGAATTGAGCTCTTTTATGCTTGAGGACAAGCATGGTTTAGGTGTGGGAGATTTGATAGTCTCGTAATAGTTTGCATTTCTGTTGTCATGTCTCTCATTTTTACCACTTTCAACGTGCTTAATTGACATATTTTTGTGTGATTTTATTGTAGGAGGAAGTTTTCTACGATTGCGATAAATCTGGGCTAAAAATGATGATTTTATATAACAATTAAAGTTGCCGATATGATCTTAGTGGAAGACTTGAACAGAAAAATTCAGAAGTGGTTTTTGGATAAGACGTTATCACGCCTTGTGACTGCTCTTCGGCTGCTTAGTGAGAATTGAAGAATTTTCTTATCAAGGAATAAATATAAGATAGAGTTTTTTTATGGAAAAAAATCTATATTCTTGGAGGATATTTTTTAAGTATCTTTTAATTTTAGTGATTAGGTTATTATTTTAGATTATTGAGCTTTTATACTTGTTGGACCCAATATTTCCTTGTTGCCACTACTTACCTCACGTACAGGACATATTTTTTGTTCTTTTGTTACTTTGACTACCATTCACGAAAAGAGTGAGGCGGCAAGATAAGATTCACAAAAAAACATCCTCCCACCAAACGCACGCACAGTAGAAGAAACAAGAGGAGGAAAAGTATTTGTTGATTAATATTTAATTCTATCAAAGTTGTATCTCGGTTAATCTGACAATTTAATTCGATATATTATTTTCTACAGCTATCCATGAATTCAGTGATCCGTAATTGTCATGAACGATTGGTACATGAGTAGCGATAGATTAGGTGTGTTGTGCTATCATAGCATATTTAATCTAAATAAATCAACGAAACTCGATCTATCAATTGCAGCTATCTCGGTTGTTAGATTTTAGGATTAACTGTTTTCACAAAACGAAAATTCTATTTTTAATTAATATGGAACGCTATCGTGCCCAGTTAATTATTGATAAGTTTTGATTGGATGCTGGGTTTAGGTCAATTAAATTAGGAAAACACAATGATTTTAGCAGTTATCCCTATAATTCTAAGGTTAATTACTTGTAATTGCATGAATAAATAATATGTTAGCCGATGAACAGATAATTGAATAGTGAAAATCCCCTTGAATCAGAGTTTGGTGATTTAATTCTCGTTTAGATTTATTATTTTTTATTGTTTTCTAATTTTAGTTTTAATATTTTATTGAATTCATATCCCAAAATCCCCCTGTATTTACATTTTAATCGAAAGAAATCATCCTCCGTTCCCTGTAAATTCGACCCTGCTTACCATTACACTAATTCTATTTAGAAAGTAGGAATTTAAGTTTGGTGGCCCAACGACAGCACACCAAATTTTGATATATACCCGATGGGGCATTTGACCTCTAGGATGTTGTGGAAACAGGTAAATATCCTCCACCATTAAGAGACGATCCTACGATGAACAAATCCAACAACACAGAGAGGAGTTTTATAAATTACAAGAAATTGGCCGCTACCAATTCATCAGTCTTAGAACCCATTTTCACAAGACTTGTGAATTGTGAAACTACAAAACAAGCTTGGGGTCAGCTGAAGAAGAATTCCAGGTCAGTGATTACACAAAATAAATTCAAGTATTGAATTTGTAAAGAGAGTTTTATATTCTTAGAATATTTCGACTTTGAAAATTTAAAAGATTACCGTGACAGGTTTCATGAGGATTATATTTTTTATAATGTGATATTTTAAAAAAAAAACATAACAAAAATTATAAATAAAACATCAAAAAACATATAATATTCAAAATGTGTAACATAATTAGATAATATAGTAAAAGTGCTATAAATAATCATCTAAATATTACATGTCTTGCCATTTTGACAGAATCAATAACATAGCCGATCCATTCAATTACTTCACAAAAAGTCTAGACAGAGTGACAGCAATAGAGTTTTCAAAAATGATAGTATAACCATAATTAAAAAATTTATCATTACTAATCCTATTACTTTTTATGAATCAAAACAAAATTATTACAAACCTACGTAGATTTTGAGAAATTTGGGAAAATATCATAACTCGAAATTAAAGAATTACTAGATCCGAGATTAAAAAAGAAAAAGAAAGTAGTAATGAATAAAATTATCTTTTTAAAAACCGAAATTGTAAAATGCCACAATGTAAAGAAAAACGAACATGGGAAAATAAACAAGTATGATTGCCTAATTGGAGAGTTTAAAATCCCATGATATATAAGTTGGACCAAAAATTTTGGGGTTCATAATTCTTAAACTCATTCTCTTAACATTCAGCTTTTGGAATGGTTACAAAAAATTTCTGTTTGAACATGACTTTATTATTGGAATTGTTGATATATTGTCTGAATTTCTGCTTGAGCATGACTTTGCAATTGGAAGTGTTGGTAAAACACTGTTTAAATTTATTAATAGTGATCATTCACTATTAATATAAATTTATGATGATGACATTTTATTTGATTCCACTAATCTTAATTTTGTGAGAGATTCTCTAAGATAATGCATAAGCAATTTGAGATGAGCAATAATGGGAGAATTAACTTTCTTCCTAGCATTGCAAGTGAAGCAGCCAGACAGATATTTTCATCAACCAGGCCAAATACACCAATGAATTATTAAAGAAATTTGGCATGGAGATTTGTGTTGTGGCTGCCACTCTAATAAAACTAGATAAAAAGATGAGGGAGAATCTCGGTAGACATAACAATATATAGAAGGTTAATTGGATCATTCATATATCTGATCGTTAGTCGGCCAGACATAATGTTTGCGGACTCTAAATAATCTCATTATACTGCAGCCAAACGCACACTCAGATATCTTAAGAGTACTCCTTGCGTGGGTCTTTGGTATGCCAAATACTCAAGTTTTTTACCTCAATGGCTATTCAGATGCTTCATCTCCTCTACCGACTGTGAATCCAACCGGAGATCTCCCAGAGGTGCCATTGATCTTTGTGGATGAAGTGGTCCGAACATTGTCTCGGTTTGATTTTGATCAATCCAAGATGGACACTTCTTCTCCACTGCCTCAGAATCAGACCAATGAAGAAAGAAGATGTAACTGGAGAGGTAGAACTGAATCTGAAATCACTGCCAACCACTCCAGCCGATGCAGGAAGACCATAGTACTTTTCCTAAAAATCTGACCGGCAAAGAAATGATAGTTCATAGTGCATTCAATGGAGCACTTGAGATTTATGCATCTGTCTTCTACAGTCATAATCCAGAAGTAAAGAGAGACAGATTAGACAGGAATTACAGGTTAGGATCTTGCTTGGATACAACAAAGTCACGAATGAGTACAGGATTTTGAACCTGAAGACAGGAAAGAACATGGTGAGCAGAAATGCCAAAATTGATGAAGATGCTACACGGGCTGAAAAGAAAGGAACTTGAAGCTGTCGGCAATTAAAGGGGTGGATGGTGATTGATAGATGGTGGTTTGTGGTTGTCATAATTATTACAGCCACAATACGCATTGTAGAGCTCCCCTCCCCTCATTCCAGTCATCTCATTCTCGAGTTCTTCACAGTGAGTAGTTGTATACTATGAAATATTATAGTGAAATTATTTTCATCTTACATCCGGTTTTACCCTAATAATTTTATTGGTTTTCCACGTAAATCTCGGTGTCCAATTATTTTCATTATGAGATAACTAACCCTTATTCGAATGTTGACTTGCTATATTCTCCATATGTCAACTCAGTTTTCACAATTGTTTTATGGAGATTATTCTAATATGTGACATATTTCCTTGAACTTCTCGATGAGAAAATGTAGATGACCGGGGATGGCTTTTTTCCCCGCGGATTCGGGGCCTTGAGGGGAAAATCCAAAGGGGGCAGGTTTGGGGAGTGATTCGAGGATTAGGATTCGAGGATTTTTTGAATCCTCAAATAGTTCGGGACGGGTACGTGGATAATATTCCCAGACCCGTGCCGATAATAATAATAGTAATAATAATAATAATAAGTTCAGTTATGAGATTTCCCTAACCTGCACCGTGCCCCCGCCCCATTATTATTTTGAATCGGGGATGGAGATTTGATCCCCGTTGGTTAATTCGGGAATTCTCCAAACCCGAAAAAAGTGGGGATGGAGCGAGTGTACAATTCGGGGGGGGGGGGGGGTCGCCCCGCCCTATAGCCATCCCTAAATTGACCGCACTAATTAATTTTGCTTTTTCAAAATAATAAAAAAAAAGGAACAGGATTTGGCGCCAAGAACTCGAAACATAAAGAATTAACAAGAATTTGAGGTAAACCTGCTTTATCAAGTTTAACAAAAGCATGAATGTATGTTTATTAGAAAAGCCAAGTGTAGAGATTTGAAGATCACTAGAGCGTAGAGATTTGAAGATCACTAGAGAGTTTATGTAAATCAACAAGCATTATGTCAATAGTACTGGAAATATTTTTCATGTGGTTGATCGCACAGAGCTGGACATTGCATGTGCAATTAGTATAACAAAGAGATTAACAAGTGATCAAACTGAAGAATATTAAAAGGAATAAGAACAGCACATATTGTACGCTTGAAACAAACTATAAGCTCTGTTTGCAATATAGTGTATACTATCTATACTTTAATGCTATAGAATTGTAGATCGTAATGTTGAGTGATATTATAATGGTCTAGTCTATGTCATACCGAATGAAACACTCCTGTGAAGCACATAATACTGGATTTATAGCTCCCACCAGTATGTTATGTAAGATCCATGTATATTTTATGCTCAACGGGTGCAAGTCCAAATATATCTTAGTATTAGGTTTTTGCAATTCCCAAATCCCACGTCATGATTTTGAGTGAGTGGTTTGGAGGGCACAATATTAATGCCCCTCCAAAATAGATTTATGTAACTCGGTTTATATGGTCCAATGAACCAAAGAGAGTATAATTAGTGTTCATAGTTCAAGAGACATTAATTTGGTTCAGAAAAATATACGGTGAGACATCTCAATGAACAAGATTGTGGAGTAAGCCTATTGATGTTGAATCATGTAAAAATGATTGTACTGTTGTTTTTGCTCCCTTTCCTCTCTTGTTTGTTAAATATGTCCGTGACCAAAACATAGATCAACTCTGTTATAGTGAAGGCCAGTAAGCACCCAATAACATCAATTCTGACTCAAATGGTTGGTTTTTGATAAGCCACTATTGGTGGAAACCGAGTATTGATTTCTCATCTTGGAATTGGAAGTCATAGTTAAATCCATGCCCAGACAAAGTTAATTTTTGTTGAATACAGAAAGGTTCCTATAATTCTATATTTTGATAACCAAACACAAAATACAATACAAAATCATAGGAACCATATAACTATGTTATTTCATCAAACAAGTTTCTTTAAGTAGTATAGAGTATATCCCTACAGAATAAATGCTAGCAGTCGATTTACCGACCTTTTGAATAAATAATGGTAATCATAAAGTTGGCATGTCGGGACAAATAAAATTTCGATCGAATGGAAATAAAATATAATCAATAAATATCAACTATAATACTTGTATTTCAAGTATATTTCTCCGAAAAATGTGTATAAGATATTTCCAGTTCTATTTGCAAAAAACACAATATTTCGGATGTCGGAGAACTTAATGGACTTTAGTTTTCAGTATAACAGGGTGATCGAACTCAACATCCTTGATGATTCTACATAGGCAAGTTATGTGTATAGATGTATGACCCTTCTCTTACAGATGCAAAGTTAAAATTCTGAAGTGCTTCTGAAAAAAGGATGAGCAAACAACCTTCATACAAATGTGTTCGCTAGTATTGAAGGAGCTTAGATTTTACGTGGTCAGAGTATCTGATTATGAACCCCTTTTTCAACTGTGTTAAAGGCTTCATTTAATGGTCATTCAATATGTAATCAATACATCTTCAATGGTCCTATATATTATACATTAGGACACCGTTTGATGCGAATGATGAGACATTAATTGATTACATAATTTTATTTTATCCAAACGTTTGGTTCAAATTCTACAAAAATTAGAGTTATAAATTATTTATATTATTCATGTGTATCAATTTATCATCCGCATATCGTATATGATTCATAATCTAATTCAAATGTTGCCTACATGTAAATGAGTACGAGAATTTTCTGTCCCTATTATTGCATGTGTTTACTCTTAAGATATAACACACTGTATTTGGAAGCAAGGGGAAGGACAGAAGAAACTGACTGCATCACTGAGTTTCATATGAACAAAACACTGATTCCGGTTATAACTAGAGGTGTCCATTCAGAAGTAGACCCAGGATTTCATTGTAGAGGTGACATTTACAGTTTCTAAACTACATTGGTCATATGATTTTCGGCCAACGTAGAAAAGAATTCATAAATGCCCCAGAAAAGTGATAGATGGTTTTCTAATCAAGCATTTTGAAACTACTAAATTCAACATATATGTTTTAGACAACATAAATATTTGATTCGTGAGTTGAATAGTAACTTTTGAATTTGAGCTTCTGTTCTCATTCCAGCATTTTATCAAACGGATCAAAGGCTAGCAGCAGGCATAACATGTTAACCAGATACTGTTGTTTCCGTGCAATTCCCTAATGTCGCGCGCGTACAAGAAGAATGCATGGAATGAGAAAGAAAGTGGGGAACAGACCTCCAACGAAGAGTTGAGTGCAAGAGTGCCGCCACCACATAAGACATCCATGAAGAGGAGACGTAAAAGAGTGATGATGAATTCTGCTCAACCAATGCATTTTCCTTCATTCAGGGTGCTGAAATGTCATAATCACCGTTTAAATTTCAAACATATTGAATCTTATCCATACGGAAAGCATTAAAACTCACTAAAAGTTTATTTGCAGTGACTTTTGTTATAGACAAATTAAATTTGATGCATCAAAGAAATATAAACAGAGCAAACCGAAGCTCCATCCCTCAAGCATAGAGAGGAGTCACAGCAGGAAAACGAGGAGGTTATCAAGAGTTTCATCCAAATCCAAGCACCATACATCACAACAAATATTCAACACTCTGTCGAGACCCGTATCGGAAAAAGAGGCACCCAAGGGTCTCCTCTGCTGACACCATATAATATAGAAACTATCCACCATGTAACGAAAACTGTATATGACAAATAACTTTCCATGAACAGTGAACATTCGGTAACAATCTTCATCCTAAAGAAATGGAATGCCAAATCCGCTCAAAGCCACAACCAAGAACCAGGAGGCTAACAGAAAAGCAGCCAACTTGTCATCCAACTTGACCCGAATATAAGGAATTCTATGAACAAAGTGAATATCATATCATAAGTTAAATTTTCCATGAAAACCACCTTGCTGCACGTTTACATTTTCAAATTGATTCAGTTCCACTTGACACGATTAATAACTTCATTTACATTCAGAAGCAAATCACAAAAGACATTGAAACTAAAAATGGACACAGTTTGCAGGCTTAAATTCTGAAACAAGTTGTTTCATTCATTCACAGAATTCCACAAGAAAGCATCTAAAACAACAAAGATCTGTAAATATTACAACCTTAATTCATCTCATTCTAAGCCCAAAAGGAACCATACATTTCTAACAAACAAAATCCTAAGACAATCTAAGCAGCAGCCTTTTTGGGAGACTTTGTAGCCTTAGAAGGAGATTTGGGCGCCTTGGCAGCAGGCTCTCCGCCACTCTTTTTAGGCAATAGCACTGGGTTGATGTTTGGAAGCACCCCACCATGGGCGATTGTGACTCCCTGCAGCAACTTTCCAAGTTCTTCGTCGTTCCTCACGGCCAACAGTACGTGCCTAGGGATGATCCTGTTCTTCTTGTTGTCACGAGCAGCATTACCAGCCAACTCCAACACCTTTAACCCAAGCGGAAAAAGATTCAGATTAAAGGATCCAATAATAAAAAGCAAGACACAAAATGCTTCAAGCAAACGCTAACAAGAATATAGGCAGAACCGCGTCAAGAAATGTAACAAAATTGGACAGAAAATTAAGATAATCTAAATAAACAAACCATAGGGCGAACCAATCCCCCAATGTAGGAAATTCTGATGTTGAAATCAATGTCCCATTTGTAAAAATTGAATATCAGACATTGAAGAAAATGCATCACAAACAAGACATGGCATTGATAAAGGATAATCAAAACAAAAACAAGTTTAGAACGGATCCGAAATGTAATCTAAGCATCTACAACACAAAATTCACACCTCAGCAGCTAAATACTCAAGAACGGCTGCCAAGTAGACCGGAGCACCAGTTCCAACCCTCTGCGCATACCGCCCTTTCTTCAAGTAACGCCCGATTCTCCCCACAGGGAACTGCAGACCGGCTCTGACGGACCGGGTCACCGACTTCTTCTTCGGGCCGCCGCCCTTCCTCCCTCCTGCACCCTTCTTTACTTTTGCCGTTGCCTCCATGAACAAGAATTTCAACTGGGGAATGAGATTTGTTCGTCTGCGAAATGGGTGGGGTTATGTTAAGCGATTCGTTGGTGAGAAAGCACTTTTATAGCAGTGGTGGGGGGTGTGGTTTTTTGTTCATGTGCTGTGAACCGTTGGATTCGAAAAAGAATCGATGGCTTTGGGTTACTGAGTTTGGATCCGCGTGATTTTAAATGAACCAATGGAAAGAGAGTTTAATATTTTGAATTTTTTTATTTTCCGTGGGAAGGGCCATGTTTTTGAATTTTAGTTCGTGTCCACGATGGTTTTTAGAGCTTTTTCTTCAATGTCCTTTTTTTGTGGGCACTATGTTTATATGGGTATGGGCAATGGTGCTCAAAATTTTGATTAAATCGATATAATCGATTACATGAATTAGGTCAGAATATCAGTTCGGTTAATTTTAGAAGATTTGTATTTTGTAATACGGTCTCATAGATCAAGAGCATTCATTCACTATCAATATTCTTCAATTTTGGTATCATTCGTCGAAACTCCTTTGAATTTTTCGAATGATCATATCTTTCCATCTTGGTCCCTCAGCATTGACCAAGATTTCTTATCGGACCATGAACTCTCATAATCTTGCTCGAACATTGTTTGAGTTTGAGTATACTAGAAAGCAAATATATATTATTATGAATTGCTAAATTTTAATTTAAAAAATATTTCACAATGAATATCTTCATCTCAAATAACGATCACCTTTTATTGAATGTTTCTAATCCACTTATTTTATTTTGGAAAGTGTGAACACTTGTTTCGCAACATCTGTGAAATATTGTCACAAGTTGTCTCATATACGTTCTTTCCATCTATTTGGCAACTCATTTTTATATTCCTTCCAAACCAATCCCACAAACTATTGTTGCTTTAATCCTTGCCAAGTGTCGGATTAATGGAAGCGTTGCACCATTTCTTTACGAGACGTTCATCTTCGGTCTTCGTCCAGTGTGTTCTTGTGATGCCTTCACCCTAGAGCTGTAAAAGAATAAATCGGGTTAGCGAGTTTTTTTAGCCGGCACGATAATATTTGATTCGTATTCGAACTTATCGAACTCGAGCATAACTTGAACATGTTCGAACTTTTATAAATTCAAACATGAAATCAAACTCTTGGGTTTAGAAACTCTAACAATCTTGATCTTGATAATAACAAAACTTGTTATTGTTTTCTAACATATTTACTCAAGTACGAAGTTGGTAACTCAATATGGAAGCTGAAAGTCGAATTTAGTCAAACTGAAAATATGACAAAATTTGATATTTTGATGATATCTCACATCTTCGTAATCCAAATAACCATGCACCAAGAGCTAAATCGGATGTTATCTAGGCCAAACTCACAGTTTAAAGACCAAACTGATTGCACGAAAATAACAATCAGTTGGGCATGAACAGTTGTGCTATTTTGGTCAGCCTGATCAGCTCAGTTATCCAAATAAAATGATTCAATATACGTTACGAAGCTAAAACGATGATCTACAAATCATATTCACAGATAAAAGTCTGAATCGCAGTGTAAGATGTAGATAAATGACGATGAAACTACTTGTTGGAACTTTTCAAGTTCGCAATCTTAATTTTGATGTTAACAAAACTTGTTATTTTGTGTTACTAATTATTTACCTTGGTGTGCAGAAGCTAGGATCAATTACAAGTTGTTTACATCGCAAACTGAAGACCCAACTGATCGCACAAACCAAATCAGGTGAACTGATACGTCAAATGAGCAGTTCAGCTGATCGTCCAGTTGACAGGTGGTTCAGCAGGAGAACCTCAGAAGCCTGGCCAGCCGAAAGAGTGTTCAACTGATGAAGAAGCTCAGCTGATCAATTCAACTGAACGATAGTGAAATCAGTTCAACTGACGAGTCAATTGATTTCACCAGCCCAACTGAAGATCAGTTTAGCTGACTAGTTCGGAGCTTCGGTTAAGAATCTTTCAGTTTTAGATGAAGACAAGCTCATTCAGTGGTTTTCAGCTATACACAAAGGTACAAAGCAATTGTCCAGTCAAAGGACAATAATGAACGTTGCATCAGAGCATTAAAGACAAATGTTTCATAAGGCAATCAAAAAGTCGAGACACAAAATCCAAGGAGCGAATGCAAAATGCAACGGATACAATTATTGAGTCTCACTGTACAATCAGTTTCTCACCTATATAATTAAAAGATCAGTGAAGACTCGAGGTGTGAAAAAAACAAAAGAAAAAAGAGGGTACGCTAAATGCTTATCAGCTTTCAAGAAGCAAATCAGCCTAGAGAGACACTTCAACATGTTATCAACTTAGTTTAAGAAGCTTATTTCCCTCCGTGTGTGAGAACATCCTTATTCAGTTCTCACACACGTACATACTCTCCACCACCCAACTCAGTCTTGCACAAAGACGTTAAACTTGTGTATGTAGTCTTTCTCACATAGACGTTAAAGAAGTGTAGGCTGAAAGGTGCTGCTTTCAGTCTAGACTATGAGTTCAGTTAGGCAGTGGATAAATCCTAAGCTGGGTGGGTTTGTACAAGTAGTTGTATAAATCAAAGTCTTCTAGTGAATCCTACCCGAGGTGGTAGAAGGGGTGATGTAGGAGCAGTTGAAGTCTCTGAACATCCATAAACATATCTTGTTTATTTAACTGATTAAATATTGTTTTCAAACTGACTTTGAACAGTTAGAGCATCTGTCAGTTCAGTTCTTGCCATAACTGAACTGATATATGTGACAACTGATCCTCTACTTTTCAGTTATTCAGTTTACATAAGTTAAAACATTTTCTAATTTAACAGTCTTCTTCACGAAGGATTACATCGAGTTTCTTCCGCTTGGTTTTTAACCAAACTCGATTTAATTCATCGGTGTTAACATTCTTAGAACACGAGCTATTGCAGTTCATTGGAGAATATTGTGTTTGAAATGCCTTCAAAGGCACCAACACACGATCCTTCACTACTTGTTTTACATAGGCAGAAATCAGCAAGCATACCTCATCAGTTTGGTTCAGTTGAGCTGTTGACCAGGTTCAGTTGAGCAGTTTCAGTTGGGAATGTTCAGTTGAGCAAAACTGAACTAGTTGACCAGACCAGAACTGATCCAGTTGAGCAAACCAAAACTGAACTAGTTGAGCAGTAAAACTAGTTGAGAAAAACTGAACCAGTTGACCAAACTAAACCAGTTGACCAGTTTAGGCTCAAGAAAATGTCTAATAAGGCGAATTTGACAGTTGTAATTTCGAAAACGGTACAGAAACTTTTCAAATGATCATATTCTTGTGTTTAACATATATATCATTGTTAGGGCCTATAACTAAAACATATTGAAGATCAAACAAAGGCTTTTTGAAGGGGATTCAACGCATAGGCTGTTAGCGTGAAGAAATCTACTAGTTGAGACTACAAACCCTTGTGTGAGGATACATTTGAGATGTAAACTATAAAGAATAAATTCTCGCACACAATCACTCACAAATATACAAGAGAATTGAATTTCAAAGATTAGATGAGTGGGTTTTCACACAAAGACGTAAAACAATTTGTTTGTAGTATTTGCATATAAGACGTTAAGCAATATGCTGATTGTGAAGCGCTACCTGCAATCTTGAGTGCTAGGAGTTCAAGTTGGGTGTTGCCTTTCTAGATCGGGTTTGTACAAAGATAGTATGAATCAAAGTCTTCTAACAAATCCTTCCCAAGGGCAAGAAGAGGTGACGTAGAGTTGTTAATCTCCGAAGATCCATAACCAAATTCGTGTCTATTTGTTTATTGCATTTACTTATCATTTTCATTGTTTTAAAAATCCATTGTTTAAGCATTTTATGTGTTATTCAAATATAAAAATATTGCTTACCAAGTGTTTGATAAAATACTTCAACAAAAATATTTTTACTCATTCAACTTGTATATCTTTTAAATGATTTACAAAATATTTAATCAGTTTCTACGAATGATTATTTTGAGTGTCTTCCGCTTGGTTTGTAAGCTAAACTCGATTTAATTCATCGGTGTTCAATATTTCAAGAACTGAGCTATTACAGCTCAACGATTATCCCTCAAATCGATCCTATCACAAGCTTCATTTCGAATAAGACTCAAGCAAAAAAAATTTAATTCAAGCTTTAAGTTGAGTTTGAATTCAAATATATTTAATTCGAGCCTAATTCAAACCTTAAATTTTTAATAATTTTCGGCTGGATTTGTTTTTTACAGTGATTCACCCTCATTATCATCAACAATTTTCTTCTCTTTCTTTTTTGGTTTAAGAGGAGAGATTTGATTGGAATTTTTGGAGAATTGAGTTTGGTTGAACATAAAACTCAACATTGTTCATCGGAGTATTGAGAAATAAATTGAAAAGAATTTTGTATATCATCATTTTTCGGTAAACTCATTTCGTAATTGGAATTAAAATGGAATGAAAGATAGAGAGTTTAATTTTTGGAATATAAGAAATTGTGTTTTTTTAAGATGCAAATGAGGTCAATTCATAGTAGTATGGTTGGTTTTTTCAAAATATGATGATTTATTATTATTATTTTAAAAAATTCAGATTTTTCCGTTTTTTTATAAAAAAAAATTTTTTTTCAAAGCATGAGATTAATCTACATCGACAAGATCATCCCAACCATTATTATTATTATTATTATTATTATTATTATTACTATTATTTTCATTTTTTAGATTTCATTTCATGTATAAAAAACATTTTTTTAAAAAAATATGGTACTTCACCGCACAAATATTCTCTGCACGGAGACTCTTGGCGTGAAGCCCACCCTGAGCATCACACGCATATGCTTCCGCGTGCTTCATCAAAGGCTGAGGAAAAAGCACGACTTCCTCGCCCATTGGGCATGCCCTAAGTTGTCAACGTAGAGCGTACCGATTTATTAATTCTTTTACATTGTTAAATACATTGGTCATTGGTGGTTGGTTGATAACATTGGTCATTGGTGGTTGGTTGATAGCTATCAACAGCTGTCAAGTTAGTTAGAGTGTCAAATACATCATGTATAAATATTAGTTTGACTCTCTGTAAATTCATTCGAGATATTTTTTCTTCTATGAATAATTCATTCTGATAACTTCTGGAGGTTGAAGTTCTTCCATGGCTTCTGTGTATACATATTCTAACATGGTATCAGAGCATTGCTTCCGCATCTAACTGCATATCGATCTTCGATCTTCATGGCGAATCACGCTGCCACATTTGGATTTAGTGATCCGCTTTATCTACATCCCTCGGATGCTCCGGGGATCTCTCTGGTTCAGGATCCACTCATTGGCACGGAGAATTACAATGTCTGGAGTCGAGCAATGTTGATTTCTCTGCAAGCGAAGAACAAATTAGGTTTCATCAATGGATCCTGCATTCGTCCAGCAATTGCACACCCGACTCTACATCAATGGGAGCGGTGCAACGCAATTGTTCTTTCCTGGACTATGAACTCTGTTTCCAAAGAGATCTTCAGTGGTATTATCTACTGCACTGACGCCTCCAAAGTTTGGGGAGATTTGAAGGAACGATTTGATAAAATTTGTGGATCTCGAATATTCTCTATTCACCGTGACATTTCTCATCTCACTCAAGGATCTTCCTCTGTCTCTGTATATTTTTCAACGCTCAAGCGACTATGGGACGAGTTTGCATCCTTGGTAACACTTCCCTCTTGTGAGTGTGCAAGTGCTAAAGCGTACATCGATCACGATCAACAAATGCGTCTCCTTCAATTTTTGATGGGATTAAATGATAGTTATGGGCACATTATGAGTCAAATCCTCATGATGAATCCATTGCCCTCTGTCAATCAAGCTTACTCGATTACTAGCCATGAAGAATCGACTCGCCATGTGCTATCTTCTCAGCCCGTAGTTGATATTCCAACAGCCGTGTTTTACTCTTCATCTACTAAGAAACATGATTCAATAAAATGTGAAAATTTCAATATACCAGGTCATGCCAAGGAGAATTGTTTTCGTTTGATTGGTTACCCTCCGGGCCACAAACTACATAAACGATTTCCTCAAACAAGAGGATTCAAGCAGTATCATCATTCCTCTCCCAAGGTTTCTGCTCATTCTTCCTTTGAAAAGCCAATCTTCCAGCCTCCTTCTCCACAGAAGGAAACACGATTGGATAATGCAATGCCTCGACATTTTACTGATATTCAGTACCAGCAAATATTGAAACTCCTGGATCAAAACTCAGTTCCTATATCACGAGAGGACAGCGAAGTTTCAACGAATCTTGCAGGTAATTTTACAAGTTTGATGACTGTCAATGATGCTAATGAATGGATTTTAGACAGTGGAGCAAATGCTCACATTACAGGTTCTTCTAGTGGCATGAAAAACTCGCAACCGTGTGACTCCGCTGCTGGATCTGTTAGGCTGCCAAATGGTAACACTACTCAAGTTTTATCCATTGGTTCTATTCATATTGCCCCTTCTTGTACATTACATCATGTCCTACATGTACCAGATTTCGACTTCAATCTCTTATCTATTTCCCAATTCACCAAAGACCATCGATGTTCCATTAGTTTCTATCCACATTTTTGTCTTTTTCAGGACCTTTTGACTGGGAGGATCATGGGGATTGGTAGACAAAAGCATGGATTATACTATCTTCACCAGTTTTTTCCTGCCGTGGTGTCTTCTTCATCTACCCCATCCAACAAACACAAATCTGCTACAACAATCCCTTCTTCAAATACTTGTAACCTTTCCCATTGTAATGACTTTGATATAGATATATGGCATAAAAGATTTGGTCACTTGTCAGTGTCTCGTTTACAATTCTTACCCTTTATTAAACAAAAATCTCTTATACATCATTGCACAATATGCCCTATGTCTAAACAAACCAGAAATGTATTTCCCAGAAAAGCTAGCTCTTCATCTCTTCATGCCTTTCATCTTTTACATATCGATATATGGGGTCCCTATAGACATCAAACCCATGATGGTTTCAAGTACTTCCTTACTGTGGTGGATGATTTTTCAAGGAGCACTTGGGTTTTTCTTATGCATTTCAAATCAGATACCTTGCACATACTTAAACAATTCTTTGCCCTTGCTTCGAATCATTTCGATAAACCCATAAAATACATTCGAACTGATAATGCTCATGAATTCTTCAGTACTGAATGCCGAACGTATTTCTCTTCCATGGGCATAATTCATCAAAGTTCTTGCCCTTACACTCCACAACAAAATGGTTTAGTCGAACGTAAGCACAGACACATACTTAATATTGCTCGAGCCATAAAATTCCAAGGTTCAATTCCTGATTCATATTGGGGTGAATGTGTTCTCCACGCAGCTTATTTGATTAATAGAACACAAACTCCTCTACTTTCCAACAAAACTCCATTTGAATGTTTGTTCAATAAACCGCCTAACTACTCGCATTTAAAGGTTTTTGGCTGCCTATGCTATGCATCCAATCTCAAACCTAGTCACAAATTTAATGTTCGAGCTAAACCATATGTTTTTCTTGGTTATCCTGCAAATCAGACAGGTTTCAAACTTCTTGACTTGACCAATCAAGAATTCATTGTCTCTCGGGATGTTGTCTTTCATGAAGACATCTTCCCTTTTTCCTCCCACAATCGTGATTCCACCCCTTTTTCCCTCACCCTCAACATTAGATACTGATGATTTTCCTTCCCTCGACCTTGTTCCCCTAAGTTCTATTCCTACACCTACTCCCACGATGGAAGTATCTCCAGCTTCTACCTCTACCAGACCTCCCAGATCACATCGTCCTCTCCAATGGACTAAAGACTATGTATGCTCCAACATTTCCTCTACACCACATAGTCTTCTTGATCATATATCTTACAACCATATATCATCCTCACACCGGTCCTTCTTGGCTTGTATCTCTCAAGCAACATCACCCACTAGTTACTCTGTCCGTAGCCTCTCATCCTGAATGGCGTGCAGCCATGAAAGCTGAGATTTCTGCTCTTGAAGCTAACCACACTTGGGTAATTGTTCCTCTGCCTCCAGGAAAAAAGACCATAGGTTGCAAATGGGTATACAAAATCAAGCACAAGGCCGATGGCAGCATTGACAGATTCAAAGCCCGTCTTGTAGCAAAAGGATACACCCAACAATATGGCATTGACTATCTTGACACATTCTCACCGGTTGCAAAGATAGTTACCGTTCGATGTGTCTTAGCTGTGGCTGCAGCAAGGAATTGGTCCTTACATGAGGAGATCTACATGTTTATTCCTCAAGGGTTCGAAAGACAACAGCCCAATCATGCTTGCAAACTTCTTAAATCCTTATATGGCTTGAAGTAGGCCTCGCGCCAATGGAATTTAAAATTCTGTCACATTATGCAGCATGCTGGTTACGTACAGTCTCTTCATGATCACTCTTTATTTTACAAGAGACAAGGTAGTTCAATCACATTACTTCTTCTTTATGTTGATGACATTGTCATCACGGGTGATGACCCTCTTGCAATCACTACTCTCCAAGAATATTTGCATGCACATCTTGACATTAAGGATCTCGGCCCTTTAAAATACTTCTTGGGGATTGAGGTTGCCAGATCAAAGGCTGGTATTTGTTTGAATCAACGTAAATATGTGCTGAAATTGCTATCCGATACAGGCATGACTGGTTGCAAGCCATATCATACTCCTATGGAACAACAGTTAAAACTCACTACTCTTGAA
This sequence comes from Primulina tabacum, assembly GCF_025594145.1. Classification (NCBI taxonomy): domain Eukaryota; kingdom Viridiplantae; phylum Streptophyta; class Magnoliopsida; order Lamiales; family Gesneriaceae; genus Primulina; species Primulina tabacum. The sequence goes on from NC_134553.1 coordinate 11,364,806, forward strand.
TATGATCAGCTCACCAAGACTGTTGGTTCTGACCCTTTGTTGCCTGATCCTACTTCATATCAACGTTTAGTCGGACGACTGATTTATCTCACGATTACTCGCCCGGACATATGTTTCTCGGTTCAATCTCTTAGTCAATTCTTGCAAACTCCAAAGCAATCACATACGAATGCAGCTCTTCGAGTTCTTGGTTATCTCAAGGGTAGTCCAGCTTTGGGCATTTTCTTGTCTGCCTCCAGTGATTTGCAAATTTCTGCTTACTGTGACTCTGATTGGGGTTCGTGTCCAATGAGTCGGAAGTCCTTAACTGGATATGTGATCAAGCTTGGCTCTTCTATGGTCTCTTGGAAAACAAAAAAGCAAAACATTGTTTCTCGCTCCTCCGCCGAGGCTGAATATCGCTCCATGGCTATCACAGCATGCGAAATCACTTGGATTCGAAGTCTTTTAGAAGACATGGGACTGATTTTTAATTCGCCCACTCCTCTCTTTTGTGACAACCAGGCGGCTATTCACATTGCCGCAAATCCGCTATATCATGAACGCACGAAGCACATTGAAATAGATTGCCATTTCGTGCGTGAAAAAATTCATTCTCATATACTAACCACTTCTCATATCCATACTCGACAGCAGCCGGCCGACATATTCACCAAGGCTTTGTGTTCAGATCAACATCATCATCTCTTATCCAAGCTTGACATGTTGAACACCTTACAAGCTTGAGGGGGTGTGTTAAATACATTGGTCATTGGTGGTTGGTTGATAGCTATCAACAGTTGTCAAGTTAGTTAGAGTGTCAAATACATCATGTATAAATATTAGTTTGACTCTCTGTAAATTCATTCGAGATATTTTTTCTTCTATGAATAATTCATTCTGATAACTTCTGGAGGTTGAAGTTCTTCCATGGCTTCTGTGTATACATATTCTAACATACATAAACAAAATTCAACATAAATATCTTGAAAGTTCTTATACATATAAACTTCAAAATTCATCCAAAATATTTTTTCAATATGCGTCTATCTTTTCAAAACTGAGCCCTCTCCATCATGAACCCAAGCCACCCTCCAAAATCACTTCCGAGTTTGTTTTACATTGAAAATGGTTTAGGGGAAAGGGTTATCTTATTCGTTTCAGATTTAAAAAGTGCTAGTGCATCATTAAAAAATGTTAACTATAGTTAAAAGGTGTATTTTTAAAGTAAATAACTAAAGTCTAACAATTATTAACCTCGGAAATCTTCACTCCAAGACTAAATCCCTGAACCTCAAACATAATTTCATGGAGAATTACTCCAAATAAAATTCTTGCTTTTAATGATTTACTTCAACTCATTGAATCAATTTTTTATTGTTAATTACAGTGCTGTCTAAGCGGCTATTCCGGATTTCAGACGTTACAATTCCTACCCCTTAAAATAAATTGCATCCTCTAAATTTGACTTACCGAATAACTATGTGTATCGGTTTTCCGTGTTGCCTCATCTTCAATGTGATTCGCACACTGAACATTAATCATAGGGATAACTTGACTCCTGACTGCCTCTCTTTCTTCTCGAGGATCTGCACTAGTCTTTCCTCGTAGGTCAATTCTGATTCTAGTTGCAACAATTCATAACTCAGCACATGTGATGGATTAGACATGTTGGATCATTTTATGTTCGCAATCTTGATTTTGATGTTAACAAAACTTGTTTATTTGCTTCTAATGAGTTTAACTAAGTGCGTAGAAAATGAAACTGATCAGGCTTCGAACTGATCAATTACCAAGCTTAAACTGAAGCTATCGAGACGCAAACTGAAAGTATCAACTGATTGATCGAACCGAACCAGTACAACTGAAGTATCAAGTGCAGTTCAACTGATTGTCCAGTTGATAGGTGGTTCAGCAGAAGACCTTCAGAAGTCCGGCCAGCTGATGAAGTGTTCAAATGATAAAGAGCCCAACTGACCAGTTCAATTGAATCAATGAAATCAGTTCAGCTGACGAGTCAATTGATTTCATTTCACCTCGCCACTTCAAGAATAGTTCAACTTACCAGTTCTATTCATCAGGAGTGAACCAGTTTGCAAATACGACAAGCTTAATCCAGCTGTGCACAAATGTACAAAAGCTATTGTATGATCAAAGGTACAATAAGAGACGTTGCAGAAGCTCTTAAAGCCAATTGTTCCAGATATCTATTTGGGGTAACAAATTCAAACTGCAACGGATTCATTCACTGAGTCTCACTGTACGTTCAGTCAAATGCCTATAAATAGAATCCGAAGCTCAGTGAAGAAAAGATGAGAGTTGACGAGTGAAAAGATAAAATACAAAGAGGGCACGCATAATGCTTATCAGCTTTGAAGAAGCAATCAGCCCAGAGGGAACACTTCAACGTGTTATCAGCTTAGTTTTAGAAGCATATTTCCCTCGGTGTGTGAGAACACTTTCGGGTAGTTTTCAGGGATCAGTTCTCTCTCACACACACCACCACTCAAATTTCGTCTTGCACAAATAACATAAAACATATGTATGTAGTCTTTGACACACAGACATTAAACTAGTGTTGGCTGGAAGGTGATGCATTTAGTTTAGACTAGAAGTTCAGTTAGGTAGTAGGTAAGTCCTAAGTTGGGTGGATTTGTACAAAGTGTTGTATAAATCAAAGTCTTTTAGTGGATTCTACCCGAGGTGGTAGAAGGGGTGACGTAAGAGCAGTTGGAGTCTCCGAACATTCATAAACATATCTTGTGTATGAACTGCTTAACTGTGTTTTAAACTGATTTGATCAGTTCAGCTGATATCAGTTCAGTTTTGTCCATAACTGAACTGATAGAAGCCAGAATTGATTCCCCATATTTCAGTCGATCAGTTTACACAAGTCATTAGATTTTAACATCGTTCAGTTTTTCTTAACATATGATTATTTCGAGTGTTTTCCGCTTGGTTTGAAACCAAATTCGATCTAATTTATCGGTGTATACATTCTTAGAACACGAGCTATTACAGCTCATTGAAAATATTGTGTTTGAAACACTCTCGCAGGTGCCCTCGAACCAATCCATCAAGACATGTACTTGCGAAGTGTAGCGCGTGAAACATATTGTGCATTGCTGTAGGTGGGGCGGTAGTGCCACTCGTTATGTCATTGTCCCTAGTCGTTCCAAAATCTCAAAAGGTTTGATATATCTTACTTATTTGTTTACTCCTTCCAAACATACCTAACCGAAATTAGTAAAATCAAACAAACTGAATTTTGTTCGGCCAACCGAACATATCGATTTTATGCATCAAACGATTAAACCGAACCGATAAAAATCGGTATTTCTGTTGGTAACCAAAATAACCGATTTGTTTTTATAAATACCTGATTTTTTAAAATAAAAAAAATTGGTTTTAATTTTTTTTGTCAATTTTCTTATAACTTTATTAAATTCCAACAATCAGTTATTTCTAAATAGACTAATTTTTTTTTAAAAAATTAGTTCGAAAATAATCATAATCATTTAGGATTTGTAATAACAAGATCGAACTTTTGTTAAAGACCAAGACAAAATATTCAAGATTGTAAAAAAGGTCAGACCCAATAATAATTATAAATATAATATTAGTTTTATCGGTTAACTGATTTTTTTACATTCAAAATCAAAACAGAGTCGATTAAACCGATTTGATCGATATTTTTTAAAAGTCAAAAACTTGTGTGAGACCGTCTCACGGGTCGTATTTTGTGAGACGGATCTCTTATTTGGGTCATCCATAAAAAAATATTACTTTTTATACTAAGAGTATTACTTTTATTGTGAATATAGGTAGGGTTGATCCATCTCACAAATAAAAATTCATGAGATCGTCTCACAAAAAACATACTCTTTTTAGAAAGAAAAACGATCGAACCATTGAACGAACCAAAATCCCCATTTTGTTCAGTTTGCTCAATTTTCAAACATTCTTCTCTAACATTTTTCTTGTATAATATATATTTACATTTCTCTGTCTCCTCGGCTTTTGTACTCTCAACGCTAATATATTCTCTAACTAAATAATCCCCAAAAATCACGCGGCTTTATTCAGCCCTAAATCCTTTCGTTTCAGGTTCTGCTGTCCGAAATCCCTCGATCTTCTCCAATCGAAGCTCGCGACTATGGTACAGATTCTTCATCTCTACTTTTACTTCTTCTTTTTTAATTTTTTTTCTTTTACTAATTTTTTATTTTAATTAATATCTTTATTCAGTCGGTTACTTTAAGTCTTCGTCTGATTTGCGATGTTTATGATCTGCTTTATTAGATGTCTGCAACTGTGTGTTTTTTGTGATGGGTTTGATTTTTGTTATTTGGTCACTCCATTTTTATCATCTATCGAGATTTTTTAGATCTGATTTAATATTGTTCATTACTTTCTGCTTGGATTTTGCAATGACTGAAGTTTGTGTTGATCGATCTTGGAATGGCTTATTCTTATGGAGTTTAATGTTTATGATTCTATTTTCAGCTGGATAGTTGTTATGAATAAAATAAAATGGTAATACTTTATCAGTGAAATGCTTTCGGTTTGGGCCTGAAATTGATTATATCATAGATTTTGTGATTTCTGTGGTAAAACTTTGTGCCAATTTCAGAGAAAAGATGGTGCTATGAATGGAAAAGGTACACCTTACAACAGAGAGAGCTATTGATGCAATTCCTTTGTAGATACGTTAATGAAGGAGCTTGCATTTCACGTAAATAGCCAGTTTGTATGATGTAAATTCTTCAATTGTCCGAGGTCATCCAGGAAATAGGGCCTTATACTATATCAAACAATTGGTAAAATGCTTTTATTTAATTGACAAAAAATCACCTAATAAAAATTTAGTGGAAGTCAGTGAACAAAGGACTTCTAAAACATCTTATACCTCTTAAAAAGTTAAGCTGAACGATCTTCGTCAGCTAGTTACTCAACCTACCGAATAGTATATTAGCACCTTAATGTTTATAGCTTTTAGCGTGTTGTCAGTAGTGTTTGATAAGGAGGAAATTCAAATTTAGTTGAAAAGCCATTTTCCACACAATTGCATCTAGTTTGGTGAGCCAAAATTCACATTTTCCAGATTTAGATCGTTCCAAGTTTTACTGTGCAATGGTGAGTTTTTCTTTTTCCCTTCCAAAATGTGTCCATCCTTCATTTTCCTGTTTTGGTTTGTGAGACTCCATTACTCTCTTTCAGCTTACCGTTTTTCTCCGTTCCCCATTGCCTTTATATCTACTTGTTTGTATATTTGAATGGGAAATGTATAGTTATTGTGATATCTAGATGCAAGGACAATCTTAAGATGAAATAAGGATAATGTTATCTTCTTTTGTATGCGTAGGCTAATTCAGCATCCGGAATGGCAGTGCATGATGACTGCAAACTAAAATTTATGGAGTTGAAAACTAAAAGGACACATCGCTTTATTGTCTACAAGATTGAGGAAAAGCAAAAACAGGTTATGGTGGAAAAGCTCGGTGAACCTGGGCAAACTTATGATGACTTCATCACTCTCCTTCCTGCTGATGAATGCAGATACGCGGTCTTTGACTTCGAATTTCTTACCAAAGAGAATGTCCCGAAGAGCAGGATTTTCTTTATTGCGTGGTAATTTTTCATCCTTATAAAACATATTGATTGACAACCCCTAAGCATTGTATACATTTTGTTATCTCACTAGTACCCATTCCTTTTCCTGTACACATGCCTAGGGCCCCTGATACTGCGAAGGTCCGGAACAAAATGATCTATGCTAGCTCCAAGGACAGGTTCAAGAGGGAATTAGATGGCATCCAGATAGAGCTGCAAGCAACCGATCCATCTGAGGTGGACCTTGATGTCTTCAAAAGTCGTGCAAACTAGAGGCATCTCTAAGGCTGCAGCGAAGTATGATTTTTACTTTATTCAAGAGAGCTGTTAATAGTTTGTGGAGCTTTGGAACCTGTCTAAGCTATGATATTGGTGTGTTGCTGAAGTTTTATTCTGCATTCTTGTCTTTACTCCAGAACAAATTCCATGATTTTGATTTTATTTTGTGGGATCTATATTATTACGAAACGGTCAGGGGACAATATCTATAATTGGATTGGTGTCTATTTTTTCAGCTATGTAATCTGACTTATTGGCTTTAATAATTTCAGTTGGTAAAAAATGCTGTCTTTCCTGAATTTGGCATTGGTTTTAAACCTTCGATCTCTCCATTTCCAAAATTTGCTTCAGCGTCTACAAAATTTTGCTGGCAAATAGGATTATGAGACTGGAAGGGAATGTGGATCCTGTTTCCGAACATCGTTTCTTTGTCCTGATTGATTGCATAATTCTTCAACCAAGAAAAATATCTGAAGCATGTTTAGAGTATGTGTTGTAATTTTACTCCAATGAATCGTCAATGAATTACTACAGTGACCAGTTTACGGACTCAACAAAACCAAAATGAGAAATAGACTAGGTTCTATTACCATCTGGTACAACCCCTGGACAAAATTTTGTCCCGAAATGACTCCACTGTCGTAAGTCCTAGTCCTACGTTGGAGGCAGCATCCTTTTCTGCTCTATTCTAAGTCTCAACAGTTATATTAATCTAAAATAATTAGTGTCCACTTTTATCTTACAAGTGCTTGGAGATCTTGGAAAATCGTGACCTCAAATAAGATGAGCACTGGTTGTCTGAGTTAGCTTTAGGCATCTTTTCACCATATTATCATGCAGTTTAGAAGTTTGTCCATATCTCTTTCTATACAACATTTATAAATCAAGAAGTTGTTTGCAATTGAATCAGGTTTCAGGTCCGGTTTTGCATGTTATCCCATAACGGGAATGATCCTCTCAATTCACCCCTACTAAAAGTGTTCACAGATAAGAGTCTGAGTAATTTATGTGATCGCGAGATATACTGTTGCTGGTCAGCTCAACTAGGATTCGAAATGCTTCCTCAATGTAGCCTGATTTGCAAAAACACCGAATTAAAATATTTGTAACGAATCGTGTCTTAAAATACTACTACGTTAATACTTGAGGAAAAATTTCAAATTTTCTTATTAAATAATTTGTTATAAATATAACTCGTAAAATAAATCATGGTCACCACTCATACTCAAAATAAAATTAATATTAAACTTCCATCATTTGAAAATCACAATCATAGAACTAAGTTAAAAACATCTACCATAATTTGTAAAATTCGAACATAATTTAAAAATTTTAACTTACTAGTCACCAACACTAAGAGATCAACTTAGAGAAAATAGTTTTTAAAAGTGCATAATTAAAACGCTAGTGAACTAGAAAGTCCTCGGGTTTGCGCTGCTACTGGCTCGAGCCTGCTCACTGGTCACCACCTCCAGCCTCCTCATCTACACCATCTGCATCGATCAAGTCTAACGAATCTAATGACTCAGCATGCATAAACCGTAAAGACAAAGTAATATGTAATAAAAATTCATGCAATTTAAACATAACTCATATATAGCATAATATAAGTATAAATATATATCACGCGACTTTCCTGGATAAACTTTTTCATAAAATCATATTTTCATGTTCGTCCTAGTTATCGTAATCGTAAATCATTTTGCGTTGAGTTCTGTTCAATGCAAGTGGCTCATAACATAAATCGTTTGATCAAACTAACCATAGTACTGAGCCGGTAGGATCACCACAGCCCTTGGACTGGATGTCCACTCCCTAACATACATAATTCATCCGAAGAGGTTGGAAAGGCATCCGGACACGTTCTCCGGCTTCCAAACCCGTAACATAATTTGACCACAAGACAAATTGCATATGTCAAAAAATTAATTATTTTGCACGTGATACATATTTACGAACATCGTGGACTTCGCTGGAACGCCCTAGACATGCTACCAAAACCTCAATATTTAACTAACCAACCATAGTCTCGAAGATGCACTCGAACCCATACGATTCTCGAATTAATTAAAATAGCTTACGACTTACCGAACGACTCGAGACTCGAACCATACTCAACCAACATCCTAACCTACTGTCCAAGGCCCTAAACCAGCCCCGAACAATGACTAAGACCCAAAAAAATGTGAACAACATCCTATCCAAGAAACCAACCCATGGAAATGCACTATGACACATCTACGCTTCTCACGACTCCACGCCTAAACCAACGTGGACCGGTCCCGAACCAAGCCCTACACCCAAACCTTAGACTCCACATGAGACCTTGGTTGAGCAATTTCCAGTCCAGATCTGCAGCCTAGTCCCTAAACAAGCCACAGCCGTGAGCAGCTCCTTCGCGTGAGCCCACCTGTGCACAGCTGCACGTTTCTGGTTCTTGCTTTCTATCCAACCAACCAACCAACCAACCCATGAACCACCCTATCTAGGATCACTCTAGGACCCTAAGACATGCCCCAAACTATAGCCAAAAGCTCTGGTCCAGCCATACGCTGAACCACAAGACTTGAAGCACCTACAGCCCTTACATGAGACCCGACCCATTTCTGTGCACTCATGCGTTTCTTGTTCTAGCACTTTCTCTAGCCAACCAAACCATGAACCACCTTAACTAGGGTCACCCTAGGACCCTTAGAGAGTGCCTAAACCATAGGCCCGAGCCCAGGTTCAGCCCTCCACTGAACCCAACCCCATCAAGGCCACGACCACCCTTATGCACGTGGAGATGTTTGCTTCAGTGTATCGTACCACTTAATAACACCTAAATACACCTTAAATCATAATCATATGTAGCAGCAAGCCATAGGATCCGTCCAGCGAAGACGGTGATTTAAAACTCGATAAAACGAATAAGTTCAAGCATTATATGTATCAAAATGAGTTTTAATTGAGTTCTAGCATATATATAATTAAACTAATGAGTTTTCATGCATATTTTATGTGGGGCCCTTAGCTCCTAATCGTTATTACAATGCAATCTGATTAGGGTTAACTAATTACAGCGGAAAACGAGTTTAAATTTTCTTTACAATGAGCCCAAATCATTTTATTTGAATACTAAAAATAGTATTTCATCTCAAATCATAAAACACGCCCACACGTAATCAAAGCCAATCACATACAAACAACTCATATCCTCGGGACATGCCCCGGTATATAGATACATATACATATATACTGGGAACAAAACATAAACCTCAACTCAAACTGTGACTCCCTCCAGAAGCACTCTCTCCGGTCTCCTGATATCCTGGAGTACCTACCATTGTCCACACACAAAGACAACAACAGCCCCCCTTGGGGGTGAGCAAAGCTCCGTATGGAACAACCAATCATATATACCACAATTATCTAAACAATGATATATGGTATGCAATGCATGTATGTCGTGGAGGTATCAGGTCAGATGCCCATCCACTGAGCACATGTCAGAATCATTCGAATCGCTATCAAATCAATGCTCGAGCTGGCACACCGGCCAATATGGGATACTCGTATGATAGCGTCGGCAAAGCGCCATCAAATCCCAAATCTCATATCCAATCATATGGGGCCACAATTGTCTATGCTTTACGGGTCATATAATACCGGCATAGCGATTGTGTTCACAAACCCCGGAATCCAATCAAATCATATCAGGGTATTCAAGGATCATAGCTCAACGTGCATGTCATGTATCGATGTATGCATAAAATGATGTGTGTTAACAAAACATTTATTTTATACATCGATATCTCAATCTCAATGTCATGTATGCCACATCAATCAACAAATAAGGCACATAGACACATAATCTCATTTCAGTCAATCAAATCAATCCGACATATATCATATAATACAGATACCTGTCGTATGTTACCCGGTCGCAACATACCTCAATTCTTCGTTTCCAATTGATGTAGCCTGAAGATATTGATATTACACTTTATTTACATCAATAACATACTCATTCCAACATATTCCAAAATCATTAATATGAGTTTCAAATATCATTTGAAACTTCAAAAATTCATATCAAATTCAAATCATATCATAATTCAATTCCGACTTCGAATATAAGTTTCTTGTCGGTTATTCTACTACATATAAGAAATTCAACTTCAAATACATGTTATTCCAGCACTTTGATATTTAGAGCTGCTGGAACCAGAAGAAAATTACCTCAATCAGAAGCCCTCAACGCGAAGATCACAAATATATAATTTGTTTCGCGTTTAGACAGCGCTTCGAAGTCGATTTGGACGGAAGAAAATCGAGTTTCTTTTCTCTTTCTCGAAACCTCTGAATTGCAAATGAAGAAAGAAAGAGAAGAAAAGTTACTCTTATCCTCATCTCTCTCGCGCTCGGGCGGTAGAATTCTCACGCCCGAGCGCGAGACATTCTGCCCCCGGATTTTACTTGTGCCGCGCTCGGGCGGTCAAAAATTACCGCTCGGGCGCGGTGTGTTCTGCCCGAACACTAAAATTTCTACCTTGGCGCTCGGGCGGTCACTTTCTACCGCCCGGGCGCCACATCTTCTGTACAAATATTTATGTTTGTACTATATTGGCGTCCGGTTTCTCCACTCGAGCTCTTACAACGTCAACTCATATTCAATATTCATTTTCTCAATTTCATTGTCATAGTATACATCAATTACATAATCACATAACAATTTCATGAATTATCGATAATCATATAAGATTTACGATAATACGATACACGGTCCTTACATTTTATATCAAAATACAATATATAACATGATCGATTCATAAAAGAAAATTTTATACATCTCCTTGTGTTAAAACACACGAATAGTCGACAAACAAACGCCTTAGAAAACAGAGACCGAACAGAGACGTATTGCTACGTTTAATGGCTCGAAAAGTGGCTAAATTAATCAAGTATAGTGGTTTGGTGATCGGCAAGGCTGTTGGTTGAAGAAAATAAGAAAACTCCAAGCTTTTCCTTGAAAAGAAAATGGCCGAGAGTTGTATATGCTGTTGTGTGTGTGTTCAATGTGTGTATTTTGTTTGTACGTGGGATCAATGTATAAGATATGGTAGAACTCTTCTTGTATTTAAACGGGATACTGATTACATGTTTAGTTTAATTAAATCACAATTTAAAATTACTCATTAAGCCCTCACAAGTTAAATTACTAATTTAGACTTTCAATTTTTAAATTAAGAGTCCCACAAATTTTAAAATTATACTCATAATTAAATACTACCTCATTTAATTAATTAAGTCATGAAAATAATTTTAAAAAATAATTATTAAAACATTTTATTTCGAGTGGACGTAAATAACTTCCTTATTTTCGGGACTTGCTAATTAAAAAGACTTAGCGTTTCTATTTCACTCAATAAATTAAATTTAACCCTAAAAAAATGCTAAAATTAACTTAAATTTTTAACATCTTAATCGCCTACAATCTCCTTTCTCGGTTCGAGATCGAATATTCGTCTGAAAATTAAAACTCATGAAAACATTTTAAATTGCATAATAAAATAAAATATATATATACTTTTAAAATAATTTAACATATAACATGCATTACTTAAATTATTAACTAAATAAATAAATTAATTCAATCATGTGATTTACATGTATTAGTTTTTTGGACACCGCAATATTACAAGTGACCGTGTTGGGAAGACACCCTTTAACCATTGCAGTGTGCAACTGCCTAGCTTCTTCCATGTTCCCCTCCTTTAGTAAGATAATCAAGAAAGCATCCATATGCGATCTCATTGGGATGTATGCCATTCATCAGCATTTATTTGCAAAGAATTTCCGCCTTCTCAATAGATCCTGGAATCTTGCCTTAAATGTACCATTTATCTTCATAATATATGTAACAACATATGGGGAGAGCCCTCCCATCGAGCATTACATCCCAATGGCCCAAAGCCATCTCAAGATTATCGGCCTTTCCATATGGATAATTGTTTGTAAACCACATTATATCGCTTCAATCCCTCGTCATGAATCTTCTTCAAAGTACTTATTAATCCTTTTGCATTTTGCTTACTGAGAAACCCATCAATCAGTATAGAAAACATACGAGATCCACGAAGATACCTTTTTCGCCCATATCTCTACTAGCACTCAATGTTAAAGTACGTGTCCAACAAAACCAACCGTTGGCTTTGAGTTGAACTTTATTGAATATAACGTAAAATTATATTTATTTTAATAATATTTTACAAATTTTTATCAAATTATGATATTTACTTTATCTATATACTCGTGCAACCTACATAGATAAAGATCTTAAAAATACTTTAGTACCATGAGGTCAATTTTGCAAGGTTGACCATGAAATTCATCAGGCGTGTACTGTATATTCTAAAGACGTTTCTAGTCAATTCAGAAGCTTAAAATAAGGATACAAGTTGTTCGAGACCAGCATATGTGATGTAAACATCACCGAATCTCGTCCAACCGCAAATTCTTCAACTCTGCGGAACACGAGAACCAGCATGCAATAAGTAATAACATCAGCTCTCAAATCCTTGAGCCCCATCCCTTTTCTAATCTCAACTGCCTCCCACACACTCCCACTTTTACATAGCCCGTTAATCAACACATTATAAGTAAACATTCGATTTGAATCCCTTCTTCTCCACCCAACTCATCATTTCCTTTGCTTTATTACAATCCTTTAACTCACACAAGCTTCTCACGACAGCAGTATACACATAAACATCCGGCTGAAGCCGAGAACCCACAAAAAATTCATCAATCAAACCATGCACCATATCAAACTGTCTTATTCTAATCAACCCATTCAACACTGCACTCAAAGTCCTCACCTCTGGAAGCAAACCACACTCCATCAATCTTGCAATCAACACAGAATCCGAAACTCTTCTTCCCCGAAAGATAGCTCTGAACCAGTAATCAAACCCATAAACCGAATAAAAATCGAACCTTCTGCAAGAATCAAACGATTTCCGAAAGCCGGACCTGGGATCCCCATTTATCTGCAGAAGGGTCTGCACAAGCGACGACGCCGGCCAATAAAGTTTCGAATGGGCCAAGGAGTGAATCAGCAAGCAAAACGTCTTCGTGGAATGGTGAAGCTCCTGTGAAGGCCCAGAAAGTTGAAAAAAACGGAGAACTGACCTGGAATCATGAACATTTAGGAGGATAAGTCTCTCGATGTGCGTAGGATTCAGACGAGACGAGATGGAGGGGCTGTTCAAAGCAATTGTCCAGCTCTGTTTGCTCCGTTGATGTCGTTTAACGTCGACAGAAGATTATCGTCATCATCTTTTTGGAGGTGGTCGGGGACGATGGGTCTGAGTTTGGGTAAGGGAGTCGAGTGACGGATCGAGGGTTTCATATCATTTGGGGTTCGAAATTAGGGATTTCTTCAGCTCTTATGGATATTTCGGCTTATTTCATCGTATACATGTGGGCATTGCCCCGTGATAGGATGGATGACCAAGATTTACCTATGTATATATAAGACTCACTTTTTTTTGAATTTATATGTACGACAAGATCTTACCCGTTGAAATGAAATGAGGATAATGTCCACATAAGTATGATCTCATTAACGATATTTCGCTGCAAAGACCTTTTATCAGTTTAAAACTATTAAATTACAAAAATATCCCTGTTAAATAAATTATTAAAAAACATTTACTCACAAATTCAACCATTAAAGTTTAAAACTAAAAAAGTTCACTCAAATATCTCCCTAATTTCTCGTTTTCATCAATATCAATCTCCAGAAACCATTTCTTTCACGCTCCAGCGCCAATCTTTTTCCTCATACAACTATCTTCCTGTAGTGACCATCTTCTTGCTATCACGACCATTGTTGTCCATCACCAACTGTTCACCACCAAATTGATATCTAAAAATCGAAGATTACGATTTCAACTTAAAGAATTTTTGCGAGTTTACATATTTTTGTAAGAATATTGTGAAATTTCTTTGTCATAGTTGTTGGGTTGTGATATTTTGCTTAATTTTTGTTGGTGATTTGAAAATATCGTCAATTTGCTCTAGTACAATATGAAATATGGATGATTTTTCCTAGTTTAGCGTCCAATCATGTTTGATCTGACCATTGGATTATTTCTGGAGACCATTGGATGGTTTACGAATATTTTTTTTTTTAAATAATGTGTAGAGACCATATTTTATTATAAAATTTTCTCAAATTCATCTCTTGTCCTAGTTTAAGGCTATCATTGGAGGCCACATAGACCATATTTTGGTTATGTCGACCATTTTTTTTTATTATTTCCTCCAATAATTGTTTGTTTTATAGAGATTATTTTGATTATAAATATGATGATCATTTTATAAGTACCAGCTATTATGATATTTGATCATTCATTCCATGGATATCTTTTTTAAAAAAAAAACTATCTGACCATTTTTGACATTATTGTTTTTTATTATCATGCAATATTAAAATTGATATATCTTTTCTTATGAATGCACGTACATTTGGAAACTCGACTATTCCCCAAGAAAGAAGCTTTCAAGTGCAAACTAACCGTTCGACCGTATCATGAAGAAATATCGGGGATAATAATAAATAGTCTAAATCCAGAATAGATGGAATTCATGGTAAACAACACACAATTTGGAAATTCAATTTCTTGTTCAGAAGATTACAAAGCATGAAGTAAAATTTTATGGTTTCTTATGGTGGGGATGGGTTGCACCAGAAACAAGGGCGAATTATGTTGGTAGTTTGTAAGAGACCATTTCGATTTGTCTGATAACATGACTGCATTGCAACAATATTTTTCCACCAATCCAAGAGTGTGTGAAATTTCTTGAAAAATATTTTTCTAGAGCGAGTGTAGTTTCATTGAGTTAATTACGTGTGGAATTAGAAAAGATGATTGATAGTTATTCAAATGGAGTGGATATGGATAAAGTTAAATTTGTTTGTTTGTTAATTGTTGGTGGACTTCTATGGCCAATTAAGGAGAAGTGTGATCAATCTACAAATGATAAGCTACTTTTATCTTATTAATGATATAAAAGTTTAATAAATCGCGTCGGATTGATGGATCGTATCTCGTTTTAACACCTCTGCATGTGAAGTTCACCTAATGGTATCTGAAGGTTGCATGTTCGCCTGACATCCGTAATGGTCGCTGTATATAGTACTAAATGGTTACAGTTTCGTGGGCTTGATTGTTCATGGGCATATACGTATAATATTTATTATTATTTGAGCTATAACGAGTTCATTTTATTTGTTACATATTACAAATATAAATACTCATTACAAATAAACATAACAATTAAATTTGTTTTAGTTAATTATGTATGGTTAAACATATTATTATATCTTATAATATAAAAAATTATAAATAATATGTTAAGATATATTGCATTACAAGTCAATATTTCGTAATAATAATATGAATGTTATCATGTTTGCTTCATCAATCTTTAGTAATAATACAAATATTATCATAAGGGATGTTATCCAATATATCTTACAATATAAAAATATATATCGGCTTCACCAATCTTTAGGAATAATACAAATGTTCACTTCACGTTACTACGAAATATTGACTTGTAATACAATATTCTTATAATATAAACATTACAAATACAATTTATTACAAAAGGTTCTAATATTTTACATGTCTTCATCTTGTACATCGAGTCCACCATCTTTCAGTCTTGATCTCTCACTATTTTTAATAATTACATTTGAATTGAAACGTCTGTCCTTTTTATTGCTTTAAAAGTACTAGAAAATTTTTTTTAACCTCCCTAGCATCGGCCGAACCACCAAAAAATACATAAAATATTTTGGACCTCATTTTAAAATAAGACAACCAACTTTATAATTGAGAAATACAGCCCATACTATAATATCTCAAAAACCTCTCAAAACATGAATAAAAAGTCGTAAAATATTTTTAACATAACTTGAAATCATAAATCATAACTAGTGCGGAAAACTAGCTTCGGTCCTCGGGTTATGTGCACTTTCAGTCCAGTCAGATCAACAATCAAGACCTCCGTAAACATAATCATCATAATCACCTGCATCAATCACACCTAGTGAGTCTAAAGACTCAACACGTCATATCTTTGATAACAAGTAATACGTAATACAGTCAACATATAACAGTGAAAAATACTTGTACTTAAAATATCGTTTTAATGAAGATGCATAAACTTCAAACATGAACATTTTCGTAAACCTTTTTATGATGCATGAACTTTAAATAGAAACATTTTCATAATGATGCATCAACTTTAAGCATAAATATTTTCATGACATGCATCACATAAACCTTAACCCTTTCCTTTCTTTTTCCTCAACATGACATGACATAAAATCTTTAACATGATTATAAACATTTTTCTTTTTCCTATTTTCCTTTTCCTTTTTCCTTTAACATGACATAACATAAAACATTTTTAACATGATCATAAACATTTTTCTTTTCCTTTTTCTTTGTTGAATTCAGATCGTTAATTGTGACTTTTCTCAACATGACATAAACCTCAAAAATCGATGGATCCATCTACATGAAACCACAGTACTGGACGGCGGGGACATCAGCGACACTCTCACCCGTCAACTGAACCTTTGCCTATCCTCTTTCGAACACAAATACGATCGTCGGGGTTCCCTCTGGGGCCTTTTCTCATAAACGGGTTCCCTCTTGGGCCTTTTTCCCTCACGATATTTCTATTCTTACCGTTACCTCATATTCGTAATAATGGAAATACGATCGTCGGGCTCCCACTGGGACCGTCACCCTCGCGATAGATATCTCCAACATTATCGAATTAGTGACAATTACTTCACTTCCTTCAACGTTTACATTCTCATCATTTTATAAAATCATGCATAACATAATATTTTTGTTTTTGAAGCCAAGCATGCAACATGTCTTTTAAATGTCTTCCTTAAATCATAAAAATCTCATAGAAATTTAAAAATCATAATTTAATCATGAACATTTCATAAAAATTTAAAAATAATCATAATATCATAAAAATAGCATTTAGAGCACTGCCATGACTTTTACTAATTTTTAGGTGTAAAAGACCGTTTTATCCCATAGACATAAAATTTCCCGTTTTTGATTTTTTCTTAATTTCATTGACTCTAACATGTTTCAAATAACTATTTAAGCTTACACGAATTTTCTCATATTTTTATTTGGCATAAATTGATGACTTTTAATTTAATCTTTAAATAAGACATATTAACGCGTTTTAATCACGAATTAAACCAAACCTTAATAGAAAATTTCCAAATTAAAAAATTAGCCTTTTAATAATTATTCAAGCTTAAATATAATTTTCCATAATTTTATAAGCATAAAACTAGGCGTTTTAATTAATTCGTTAATTAGCGTTTCATGCGGCGATTAAATCCTGAATAAATCCAAAACTCATTATTTTGATCCCAAATTTTAAGCATAGCATTTTTAATATTTATTCTACCCTTAAAAGTCATGAGCCACACCCGTGGACCCATGGATTCATTTTTAGCCTTTTAATTTTTGAAATAGACATCTTATCGAACACACCGAGCCATCTCCTAATTTACTCGAGCTACGCCCGAGCCACTTTGAGCCAAAACCTAGCCAACCCACCTAGGGACCCTCCTGACCAAGCCAGCCCAAAGAACATGACCCTAACCCGCTCAAAAAGCCTACTGAACTTGACCCAATTCTGCACTATCCTTGAACTCACGCCTATAGATTCCTAGTGACACTAGGACACCTCCAGCCGAGCCACCATCGAGCCCAGCACACCCTGACCTTCCCTGGACCAAGACCAGACCCAACCCAGACAAGCCCTAGCCCCTGGACCCCGCGCACGAGCCACCTGAACAGCACAGCATCCTCGCGCGTTTGTGATGCTTCCCTCACGATTTCCACTTCCAGATGAGCCAGCATCAAACCCAGCCGCACCAAGCCCTGGCCCGACCCCTGCCCATCTCCCTTGGACCCTGACAAACCATTCTGTCTCGCCCCCAGGCCAGCTGCATGCCCCCTAGCCGTGACTCCTGCTCGCGCATGGGGAAGATTCCAACTCCCATGGACTCTTCCCTAGCGTTTTCCCTCGACCCTAGCTGCCCTAGGACCCTGCCTAGCCTTCGAACCTGACCCCAGCCGAGCCCCCAACCAGCCCTGGCCAGCCCCTAGATCCCATGCATAGAAACCGAGTATCAAGATTTTTTTTGCACAAATCTTACACTCACGGCTTCATCTTGAGTTTCATCCTACGGTTCCAGCTCTTATTCTATTTCGTTTGTAGCGATTTTGTTCATCCTAGGACCCCTTTAAAATCATAAAAACATGCCCCTAACAAGTCCTAATCATGGCAGCCCCTTCTTGCACATAAAAATCATGTTTTTGGAACAAAGATCAAGCTTTAAAAATCACATTTGATGCACAAACGAAAATATATCAAGGTGCTCTTGTTTTTCACGTAATTTCAAACATAAATACATAATATGGTGTGATGATGAGTAAAGGAAGAATATGGCGTGCCTTTACGTATTTTAAGCACGAAAACGAAGCGACGATGCGAAGAACGACGACGTCGACACCTAGGCTGAATTTTTCCTTGAAGCTTTTGATGATTTTCTCTCAATATTTGGTGTGTGCCGTGTAAAAGTTGGTGGGGGAGAGTTTGAGTTTGATTGAAGTGTGTGGCCATGTGTATGTGTTGTAAATTGGGGAGGGTTTCATATAATATATACTAATTAAACCCTTAATTAAACTTAAGCCCATTAAGCCCCCAAATTAGGCCCATTAGTCTTAATTAGGATTTAATTAAAATATGAAAATAGTTTTAGTAAAAATAAGTTTGTGAATTTAATAGCCGGGTTGTCAAAAAGTTCGTATTTTTGTTGAAAAACCAACACCGATAAAATTTACGTCCCGGCGTATAAAATCATATCAAAATCCCATATTTTCAAAAATAAGAAAAAGCAACACTCATATTTTAAATAATTAAAAACAATTATTTAATAAAAACATTTTCTATTTTTCAGCTATCGGTCTCCGTTCCTTGATCGCAACTCGAATAACCTTTAAAAAATACATTTTAATGCAACCATGTAGAAAAATATATTTTAAACATGTAAATATGCCTAACATAATTAATTGATGCAATTAAAATATTTAATTAAAATATAAGGGAATTTAATAATTGCATGCATGTGGTTTGCGTGGACTTAAAATTTTCGGGGCGTTACAATCTTCCTCCCTTAAATTGAATTTCGTCCTCGAAATTCGTTTGTCCTTAATAACCCAAAATTTAGATTTAGTTCTATTATCCCGAAAATCCACGATTCTGCTGTGCTACTCTGATAAAACTTGAACTCTAGAATGTCCTTACGTCTCCTTGATCCCAATTAAATTTTTCCTTCTAAATCCTTATTTGCGAGTTGCAACTTAAAAAGTCCCATAATGGCTTAGTGCTATTTCTATTATAACCTCGAATTTCAATTTTTCTTACAATTCTCAATATTAAAGATGGATGACCATACTTATCGTATATTATTTTTCTTATTTTATACCCAAAATATTCATCAACTTATCACATTTCAATCTTTAAATCTCAAACGTATCTGCTAACGCTTAGATTTTCAAGCCTAATATCGATTCATCCTTAAAACCCTTGATTAACATTTCTTATAACACTATAACCAAGATATCCCAAGGTTCCAAATATTCTTAAAAATCTAAATCATCAAAAATTCTTATAATTTAACCCATTCAATTCTCGCTTATTGCTAAACTAGTTCCCAAATTCCTTAATATTTGCAAAATAAATTCTTAATTTCCTCAAAAATCATCCTAATTGATCTCAAATTTCGAAAAATTCTACGATTAATCCATAAGTTTTTGGCATTCTTATTCCCTTCTATAGGTTTCTATAACATAAATTTCGAAAATTTAAACTTACTTACCCAAAAATCAATTCCTATAACCAATCTTATCTTTCATCAGAACTTAAAATCCCAATTTATACATTTCTATACTCCCAAAGTCGTTACAAATCATCGAGTCATTATTACTTATGAGTAATTCCCAAAAATTAATTCAACTAGTAACCACGAATCATAAATATTTTCTTAGAAAATCTACGTGTCTCAAAGCATTCATAATATCACGATAACTTATAGCCCAAAAAGTAGAAAGTCAATACTAAAAAACCCAAAAATCAAAATAGTTCAATTCCATCACGAAGCCAACATGCGTTAAAATCAAATAATTTCTTATTTCATATCGTCATGCAGGTAACATCATACTGAATCATATAAAGCATGTAAAACTTACAACTTTGAGGCTTGACGACTGATCTTCCCGACGCTGATGGTGGCACAACCCTTTACAGAACCATTGCTCTGATACCAACTGAAACGTCTGCCCTTTTTATTGCATTAAAAGTACAAGAAATTTTTTTTAACCTCCCTAGCATCGGCCGAACCACCAAAAATTATATAAAATATTTTGGATCTCATTTTAAAATAAAACAACCAACTTTATAATTGAGAAATACATCCCATACTATAATATCTCAAAAACCTCTCAAAACATGAATAAAAAGTCGTAAACTATTTTTAACATAACTTGAAATCATAAATCATAACTAGTGCAGAAAACTAGCGCCGGTCCTCGGGTTATGTGCACCTTCAGTCCAGTCAGATCATCAAGACCTCCGTAAACATAATCATCATAATCACATGCATCAATCACACCTAGTGAGTCTAAAGACTCAACACGTCATATCCTTCATAACAAGTAATACGTAATACAGTCAACATATAACAGTGAAAAATACTTGTACTTAAAATATCGTTTTAATGAAGATGCATAAACTTCAAACATGAACATTTTCGTAAACTTTTTTATGATGCATGAACTTTAAATAGAAACATTTTCATAATGATGCATCAACTTTAAGCATAAATATTTTCATGACATGCATCACATAAACCTTAACCCTTTCCTTTCTTTTTCCTCAACATGACATAACATAAAATCTTTAACATGATTATAAACATTTTCCTTTTTCCTATTTTCCTTTTCCTTTTTCTTTTAACATGACATAACATAAAACATTTTTAACATGATCATAAACATTTTCCTTTTCCTTTTTCTTTGTTGAATTCAGATCGTTAATTGAGACTTTTCTCAACATGACATAAACCTCAAAAATTGATGGATCCATCTACATGAAACCACAGTACTGGGCGGCGGGGACATCAGTGACACTCTCACCCGTCAACTGAGCCTTGGCCTATCCTCTTTCGAACAGAAATACGATCGTCGGGGTTTCCTCTGGGGCCTTTTTCCATAAATGGGTTCCCTCTGAAGCCTTTTCCCTCACGATATTTCCTTTCTTACCGTTACCTCATACCGTTACCTCATATTCGTAATAATGGAAATACGATCGTCGGGCTACCACTGGGATAGTCACCCTCGCGATATCTCCAACATTATCGAATTAGTCACAATTACTTCACTTCCTTCAACGTTTACATTCTCATCACTTTATAAAATCATGCATAACATAACATTTTTGTTTTTGAAGCCAAGCATGCAACATGTCTTTTAAATGTCTTCCTTAAATCATAAAAATCCCATAGAAATTTAAAAATCATAATTTAATCATGAACATTTCATAAACATTTAAAAATAATCATAATATCATAAAAATAGCATTTAGAGCACTGCCATGACTTTTACTAATTTTTAGGTGTAAAAAGACCGTTTAACCCATAGACGTAAAATTTCGGTTTTTGACTTTTTCTTAATTTCATTGACTTTAACATGTCCCAAATAACTATTTAAGCTTACAAGAATTTTGTCATATTTTTATTTGGCTTAAATTGATGACTTTTAATCTTTAAATAAGACATATTAACGCGTTTTAATCACGAATTAAACCAAACCTTAATATAAAATTCCCAAACTAAAAAATTAGCTTTTTAATAATTATTCAAGCTTAAATATAATTTTTCATAATTTTATAAAGTATAAAACTAGGCGTTTCAATTAACTCGTTAATTAGCGTTTCGTGTAGCGATTAAATCACGAATAAATCCAAAACTCATTATTTTGATCCCAAATTTTAAACATAGCATTTTTAATATTTATTCTACCCTTTCAAGTCACGAGCCACACCCGTGGAAACAGAGATTCATTTTTAGCCTTTTAATTTTGAAATAGACACCTTATCGAACACTACCGAGCCATCACCTAATTTACTCGAGCCACGCCCGAGCCACCTTGAGCCAAAACCTAGCCAACCCACCTAGGGACCCTCCTGACCAAGCCCAGCCCAAAGAACATGACCCTAACCCGCTCAAAAAGCCTACTGAACTTGACCCAATTTTGCACTATCCTAGAACTCACGCCTATAGATTCCTAGTGACACTAGGACACCTCCAGCTGAGCCACCACCAAGCCCAGCACACCCTGACCTTTCCTGGACCAAGACCAGACCCAACCCAGACCAGCCCAAGCCCCTGGACCCCGCGCACGAGCCACCTGAACAACACAGCAGCCACGCGCGTTTGTGATGCTTCCCTCACGATTTCCACTTCCAGCTGAGCCAGCATCAATCCCAGCCGCACCAAGCCCTGACTCGATCCCTGCCCATCTCCCTTGGACCCTGACAGACCACTCTGGCTCGCGCCCACGCCAGCCGCATGCCCCCTAGCCGTGACTCTCCTGCTCGTGCATGGGGAAGTGTCCCAACTCCCATGGACTCTTCCCTAGAGTTTTCCCTCGACCCTAGCCGCCCTAGGACCCTGACTAGCCTTCAAACCTAACCCAGGCCGAGCCCCAAACCAGCCCTGGCCAGCCCCTAGACCCCATGCATAGAAACCGAGTATCAAGATTTTTTTTGCACAAATCTTACACTCACGGCTTCATCTTGAGTTTCATCCTACGGTTCCAGCTCTTATTCTATTTCGTTTGTAGCGATTCCTAGGACCCCTTTAAAATCATAAAACATGCCCCTAACAAGTCCTAATCATGGCAGCCCCTTCTTGCACATAAAATCATGTTTTTGGAACAAAAGCTTTAAAAATCACATTTGATGCACAAACGAAAATATATCAAGGTGCTCTTGTTTTTCACGTAATTTCAAACATAAATACATAATATGGTGTGATGATGAGTAAAGGAAGAATATGGCGTGCCTTGGCGTATTTTACGCACGAAAACGAAGCGACGATGCGAAGAACGGCAACGTCGACACCTAGGCTGAATTTTTCCTTGAAGCTTTTGATGATTTTCTCGCAATATTTGGTGTGTGCCGTGTAAAAGCTGGTGGGGGAGAGTTTGAGTTTGATTGAAGTGTGTGGCCGTGTGTATGTGTTGTAAATTGGGGAGGGTTTCATATAATATATACTAATTAAACTCTTAATTAAACTTAAGCCCATTAAGCCCCCAGATTAGGCCCATTAGTCTTAATTAGGATTTAATTAACATATTAAAATAATTTTAGTAAAAATAAGTTTGTGAATTTAATAGCCGGGTTGCCAAAAAGTTCGTATTTTTGTTGAAAAACCAACACCGATAAAATTTACGTCCCGGCGTATAAAATCACCTCAAAACCCCATATTTTCAAAAATAAGAAAAAGCAACACTCATATTTTAAATAATTAAAAACAATTATTTAATAAAAATATTTTCTATTTTTCAGCCCTCGATCTCCGTTCCTCGATCGCAACTCGAATAACCTTTAAAAAATACATTTTAATGCAAACATGTAGAAAAATATATTTTAAACATGTAAATATGCATAACATAATTAATTGATGCAATTAAAACATTTAATTAAAATATAAGAGAATTTAATAATTGCATGCATGTGGTTTGCGTGGACTTAAAATTTTCGGGGCGTTACATGGATAGTCATGTCACACAAGGGACATATCTTATGCGGTGAGAACGTGCTATAAACCAGTCCTAATTTAATAATATCAAATATTAATAAAAAGAATTAAACCGTAAAATATCCTAATATACACCTATCACATTGGTCAAAGCTCTCGATCATCTTTCATGCATTTAATATCACATATTAACATCAATTGATTAAATAAATTTAACTAGCTGATTAAATTATATATCTAGTATTTTTATTACTAACCAAACTTATTAAAGAAATTAATAAATTAAATAAACACATTTTATTTAACTTCTAATTTAAATAATTAAAATAATATTCAAATTATTTATTTTACAAGATAATTAACAATTTGCCAAAATTTGATTTTTAAAGAAAAATTAAACAATTTTTTTTATAAAATATCAATTTTATCCAAAATTTTATAAAATCAAAAAATCGCATCCTTGACCCGAAAAATTCAAACCCATGACACAACACAATGTTCGAGATGTTCCCGAGAACCTGCCTACGCTGCCAGCCCACTAATCGGACGCTGAAGAGCACACAGAGGTGTATGCAGGCGCCGTGCTGCACCCTGAGCGCTGTGTGCGAAACCGTGCGCGGCCTTGCGCGTACGATGATTGCGAGTTCCGCGCAGTTCAATTTTGTTTTTGTTTTCTGATTAAAATCAAAATGTTAATGGTGCATTAATTTTTAAAAAAATTCAAATGTGATTAGAAATGAAATACTTTCACATTACACTTAAACCATATGATATAGAGAACCCGACTCTGAAACCACTATTGAGAATCTATTTTCTCGTGTTTGAAAGCAGTTGTACGAATACATGAGAAGAGGGGAAAATGATAGTATTGTTGGCCAATTAACCCGAGAGAGAACCCACATAAGCGACAAGATTGCTGCGGTTTTGTGACCGGACCGGAGGTGGAGGA